>NC_134575.1:160027510-160674161 GCF_050947875.1 Dermacentor variabilis | reverse complement strand
GGGGCAGGAGTCGTCAACGTCCCTCCGGTGGCGCTCGAAGCCAAAAAGCGCGGATCGTGCTCTGACGTGAGGGTCTGGAAGATGCGTTGTCCTTCCAAGCCCAGGCAGTTGAGCAGAATCGCCTTCCGACGCAAGGCAGGTAGGTCGGAGGCGCCCGACGCCACCATGTAGTTCTTGAACGCTTGAATCCATTGCTCCCATGGGATGACTGGGTCTCCAGGTGAGGACAGGAACGGGGGTGGCGGATGTAGCCCCGAAATACTCATCGTAGAGGATGCAGCAAACGACGGCACAGATGAAGGGGAAGCTGGTAGCACATGGGTTGTTAAATCCTCGTCGCCAATTATGTTATATCGTGCATATTATTCAGTACGACAGAAATGAAGACATCCTCTGCGTTTATTCCATCTTCTTCCTCCCCCTCGGGCGGCTCCAAGCGCGCGCCTGCTCATGGCGCTGCGGTAGGCAGCGACGCCTTATATAACACATGAGTGATAGATAAGCCTACAATAAGGCTTCTGATAACGCAGTAAACGTTGCTAACGGTGGGGCGAGTCAACCCACGGCCCAATCAACTCTTTCGTTCGTTTTCATCTTCTCTTCTTTGTTCTTCTTGTTCCTTCAGTCTGGGCAAATTATCGCTCTGCTATAGAATGTGTGCGTATCATTACATTTTATATGTTCGCGCTGATTATATGGGAAGTACAAAGCCTTGAGGACTACCTTGTCTTACACTACTGTCTACGCTTATTGCACTATCGATACAAACCCTGCAATGAAATAGCAGGACATACGCCGACGAATGTACCACAAACAAATATGAGGAGCTTCACATTGCGCCCAAGAAAAGATGGCTTGTTCAGAAGTGACCATTGCGAAGTGTGAGGACCAACCGTGTGGGGACAGTGTGGGGAACAAAATATCAATTCTTTTGTCGCCTTAGACCTGTTTATTCACGATTATGGCCAGCCAGGCAAAATTTAGGCAGGCGTTCGACTTCGTTAGTAAACGTCCAAATGGTGCAGGAGTCACAAAACAAGTCGTCAGGCAGTTTGAGCGTGAATCCGAAAGGCAACTGTAGCATGACTGCGCACCTTAAATGCGCAGATACTCTCGGCGCACGGTCCCGCGCCTATATAATCAAATGCTTGAATAAAGCAATCGTTCTTCTTGTTCTGGCCATCATGCTGCTGTGTCGTCCTTCCTAGTTACATGGTGTCAGAAGTGGCCGCCGCGCACCGAAGCGTAGCAGTAACGGGACGGAATGGACCTGCTGAAGATGCCGGAACCTTTGCGTCTATCGGGGAACCTATCCGAAAATTGGCAGCGCTTCAAGCAATGGTTCCAGCTGTATCTGCAAACAACGGCAGTATAGAAGGCCCGGAAAAGAATGCTTCAAAAGCTGCACCCTTGCTGAGCTTCGCAGGAGATGATGCGCTTGACATCTTCAACAATTTCCAGTACGGCCCCGGTGAAAGCAAGGAAAACTACGGAACTGTGGTGCAGAAGTTCGACGCCTATTTCTCCAAGGTGAGCAACGAAATTCATGAAATATATGTATTTCGTGCCAGGAGCCAGATGGAGAACGAACCTTTTGAGAAATTTGAGCTCGACTTAAAGAAACAGGCAACCCGGTGCGATTTTGGGGATCAGCACGATTCACTGATTATATACCAAATTGTCCTTGGTAAGAACAACCCAAAGCTTCGTGAAAGAATGCTCGCCGAGAAAGACCTAACGCTGCTAAAGGCTGAAGAATTGTGCAATGCTGCAGAGTCGGCGGCACTAAGGAGCCAAGTTTGGAATAAGTCGGAAGACTGCGTTGACAGTATTTTAAGTCGCACAGGGTCAACGAAAAAAACAGCAGCAACGCGATAAAAAGCAGTGTCGCTATAATCAAGAGCAATGCTGCAGGAAATGCAACCGTAAACGTAGGCCTAAAGAGTGTCCAGCGTTCGGTAAGATATGTCATTCTTGCTGCAAGTTCAACCACTTTGCAAGTTGTTGCCGGAAGTCGATCGCCGTCGGGGAAGTCGGTAAAGTCGACGAGAAGGACTTTGAGATTGTTTAAATGAGCTCCGGAAATGGCCACAGGAAGGACTGGACAGTTAAAACATCTGTAAGTGGCCATGAAATCACGTTCAAGGTGGACACAGGTTCGCAGGCAAGCTTGCTACCGTTTCCAATATGCCGTAAGCTTCGAACCAAAGAATCATTGCAACCTACCTGCTCAATGCTTCGAGCACACAACGGGGGTGTAATTTCAAGCTACGGAACAACGTCGCAGAAAGTGTCCGTTGGAGCCACCGAGATTGGCATCAAATTTTTCGTCGTAAAGAATGGGCGTCAAGCCATCCTAGGACTGGATGCCAGTGAGGCGCTCTGGTTGTTTCAACGCTTGGTGGACACTGTGAATGCCTCTCCTGAGGATGAAGTTTTGAAAGATTTTAGGCACGTCTTGCAAGAGTTGGGCTGCTTGAAGACTTCGTACAGCATGGTCCTGGAACCACGCGTGGTTCCAGTCGTTCAGCCGGCCCGTACGGTTCCACTGGCACTACAGGAACGTCTGGAGAAAGAACTCCAGCGAATGACACGTGCGGGAATTGTCGTCAGAGAAAGGGAATCCATTGACTGGGTAAGCCCTTTGGTCTTGGTAAACATAAAAGACTGTGCTTGAAGGGTTTGCATGGTTTGCATAGCGCGAGGACTTGGAAGCCCGACGAACAGGAGTTACCTGTTTTACCGCTCTGGATGCAAACACCTGAATCCATCATCTTCATTCATCTTAAAACTTTTTGTGCGCAAACAAACAGGGACGAAGAATAGGAGCAACACAAGGACGAGCGCCTTCTAACAACTGGTTTTATTTTTGAAGAAGAACCTGCTTGAATACTCACTGATCTTCGCGATCCAGTCAACAGCGCTCGTAGAGCACGTGTCTCCCGGCCCTTTGCTTCAAGGCCATGCTGAGGCACTAGTGCTGTAGATACTACATATTTTACTGATCATCCCTATCTCGTAAACATCTATTGTCATCGGAGAAACGATCAATCACTGTCATTTTTAATATTAGATACTTATATTTTACGCAGTTTAGAGCGAATAAATTATAGGTCCATTTACAGGCACTTTGCACCACATGCATATTTTGCACTTTTTAGTGAATATTTTAGGTCACTATACAGCCGTGTTCCATTACACCCCGCAATTAACACCAATATATCATTGAGAAGCACTGATCATCGACTTGGCGCTCTTTGGCCACATCTGGCCCTTGCTCTAATAAACACTACTAATCAATCAATCAACAGCGCTCGTCCTTGTGTTGCTCCTATTCTTCGTCCATGTTTGTTTGCGCACAAAAAGTTTTAAGATGAATGTGTTCCAACTAGCCCGACTAGCGGTTATGCTTAGGATTCCATCAGGTACAACTGGACGAAAAAACGTCCAAGATTTGTACGTTTGCCTCCCCTTTCAGCAGATACCGCTTCTTAAGGCTACACATTGGTATCTCATCTGCACCTGATGTGTATCACCAGACGCTTTGCCAGATATTTGACGGTCGACCTGGCCTGCCTATTTATATAAGCGTTATCCTGGTCTGGGGCTCAACGAAGGAAGAGCACGATAAGCGCCTGGTAGCTGTGTTGCAAGCCGCTGAAACAGCTGGCTTAACGTTCAATCCACAGAAGTTTAAGTTCGGCGTAAGAGGGCTACGCTTTCTGGGTAATAACATAGGCGAGAAAGGCATATCGCCAAAGCCGGGGCTCGTTAAATGTTTCCTTCAAATGCAGGTGCCAACATGCAAGGCCGATGTTCACCGTGTGCTTGGTGGGTTGAATTACTTCGGCATGTTCGTGCCGCAGCTACCAGAAAGAACGGCGCTATTAAGAACTCTCATCAAAGCTGCCACAGAGTTTGACTGGACGGAAATCCACGCCAAAGAGTGGAAAAGCGTCACGCAAGTTTTGACCACCGTGCCCGTGTTAGCAATCTCTGACCCGCGACGGCAGAAAAAGTCATCTTGCGATGCATCGCAGAGCGACGTCGGCACCGCTCTTTTGCCATGCCACAATGAGTGGCGGCCCATAGCTCACAAATCTCGAGTACTGACGGAAGCAGAAAATCGTTATGCTAAAATAGAAAAGGAGGCCCTAGCAATTTGCTTCGGATGCGAAAAATTTCATCCCGTCGTCTATCAGCAGAAAGCGACGATCGAAACGGACCACAAGCCACTTTTGTCAATTGCTCAAAAGGAAGTCGGTGATATGCTGCCTCGTCTTCAGCGATTCTTTTTGAGATTGTTCAAGTATGATATTGCCTTGCAGTATTTTCCTGGGAAGCATCTTGTGCTTGCTGACATGCTGTCTCGGTCGACTGCTGACCACCAAGACAAGGCTGCTGCCATAAACGACGTCGAAGTTCACGCAGTCCAGCTACTAGGCAAGAGTGTCACAGCAGCAACGCAGAAAGAAATGCAGGCGGCAACTGCTCCTGACTGCTACCTGCAGTCTGTAATCACTAGTTTCTCATTTGGGCTACCGGTACAAGGTGACCTCAAGCCTTTTGAGCAAGAACTCTCATTTGTCATCGGAATATTTTTATAGGCATCGAATGTAATTATTCCGAAAAGCGTGCGCCAAAAAATGCTACAAAGAATTCATGCAGGTTATCTCGGCATGCAAAAACGCAAGGAAAGAGGAGACGTCTCGTAATTTGGATAGGGCTCAACGCTGCGATCACTTCTATGGTGCAAATGTGTCCTACATGCCGCAAGTATGCTTACAAACAACCGCAGGAACCGCTTCAAATGCGACCCGTGCCAGGTTTTGCATGGTAGAGTTGTGGCTGACATTTTTTCGTTTGCGGGAGACTCGTACATAGTGGTTTTTGATGCATCATAAACTTTCCAGAAGCTGCCAGACCCATCGGTGCGATCAACCATTGCAGCCCTCAGTGCTATATTTGCAAGATTTGGCGTGCCAGTTGAAGTATATACTGATAGTGGTCCGCAATTTTCTAGGTATGAATTTGCTGTATTTTCAAAGAAATTTGACTTCACGCACGTCACATCCAGCCCTCATTATACTCAGTCTAACGGGCTTCTGGAAAAAGGTGCTCAGATTGTGAAGCGAATCTTGAAGATAAACTGCAGACTCGGGGGATGATTTCTGGTTGGGCCTGCTGGCTTGCAGCCCCACCCCACTGGAGGCCGGGAAATTCCCTGGTGAACTCCTGCAAGGACGGTGCCTTCGCGCCAACCTCCCGTACTTCAGTGCTGAGACTGCGACCAGAGTTCAATAAGCACAGACAAAAACAAGCTGGAGGGCCTTTACCTCCTCTCCAAATGAATACCATCGTGAGGCTCAGAGATACTGCATGGTCCAGAAAAGCTGAAGTGATGGGTGTGGCCTACCGAAGACCTTACCTGGTAAAAACGGAGGACCAGAAGCTCCTTAGGCGCAACCATCGTCACCTACTGCAAAACGACGAAAGGGTCTTAGAGGCAAGCGATGACTACATGGATTCCACCCCAACGTACAACGACGTTGGTTATCGTTCCATAGCGACAGCTCCAACCTCTGAAACAGCCACGCGTCAACCACCGATAATGGGTAACCCTTCGACCCCAGTTGCACCACCGCCAGCTTTGAGAAGGTCGACCGGAACCGTGAAGCCACCGCAACGCCGTCAAGTGTCTGCATAATCCTTACGTGTGGTGAGATGAACTTTCAACAACTTTTTAGGAAGGTGTACAATTTACTTGTTACTGGAAATGGTTATATCCGATAACGCAACTGCAGCATGACTGCGCGCCCTAAATGCGCAGATACTCTCGGCGCACGGTCCCACGCCTATATAATCGAATGCTTGAATAAAGCAATCGTTCTTCTTGTTCTGGCCATCATGCTCCTGCGTCGTCCTTGCTGGTTACAGAGCGCTGCCACACATCAGCTTACGTTCGCTCGGAAGCCTTAGAGATAATCGATTGCCAAGGTGTTAAGAGATTGCATTTAAAGTGGCATTACACAGTAAGCGGTGTTTAGCCGTGTATTTAAAAAAACACATCTTCGGTGCTATTGAATGAATGGGCATAAACGAACGGGCCGTACGCACGTCAGAAATGTAAGCGCCGTTATTTCACAGAGGTAACGTGTGCGCAGTCTCGTCCAGAGCATTGACTGAGTGGGAAGTAGTACTCTCGTTTTGTATGCATTATTTTGTCACCCGCTCCACACGACAGGGGGCTCCCGAATGTCCCCATGTGTTTACCACTGGGATGTGAACATGAAATGTTAAAGAAAAAGGCGCGGCGCGAATTCCCCCCGCTTCAGCTTCTTGCGCCTGTTTTGCATTCACCACAACCAGCCGCCGTCGGTGAAACAACGGCGCAGGCCCTTTTTCCTTCTCCTGCAAAGATACACAAACAAGTGCATGAGCCATCGAGGAAATCCAACAGGCGCAAGGAGTTCTTTTTTCCCCGGCGAAAACGCAGTCTTCACGTGTTGTTTCGGGCTGTATCTTTCCCCTGTGTTGGCAGTTCTTGCGGCTGACAATGTAGGCGGCGCTGAGAATGCGCAAGGAGGGAAAAAAAATGGAGAAGACAACCAACTTCCCGTTATGCACCGTCCCATTTTGTGCATCCTTAGCCTGAGCAAAACAAAGAGTACTTTGGCGTGTGTCGACAAGAAAACACGATAATGTGCTCCCCGCGGCGCTTTATGTCCTGCGTCCTGTGAACACCTGTGCAAAAGAGCTCGAGACGGCTTCCTTGATTCAAATGGCACAAACCCCGCCTTCGTATTCAGGACACCACGACTATGCGCGTTCCGTCGCGTCTCGCGCAGGAGCTGAGATAAGAGATAAGGTGTTCGTGTAAAGCTGCGTGAAGCAGACCTCAGGGTAAATCCATTGAAATTTGTCGAGAATAAAGGTGGCCTACTCAGTACCTGCATTTACGAAACTTTAGTTGCATTCTGAAAATAACGCGTCTTTAGACATGCCTCACCCTGAAAACGAAACAATATGGCTGGCACGCCTGTTAAAAGCAAGGTACTGTAATGCGTATATAGATCGCAGGTTGTATGAGCGTGGTAACGAAACTTCCAGAGAAGCGTCGAGGTTTTCTAATGGCAGCTGGATGGGGTGGATGTTATGAGCGCCCCCCTTGGAACGAGGCAGTCAGTTGCGCCAGCACGCTGTTTATATTATACTGCCTGTTGTCCTACCTAGGTAAAAAGAACGAAAAGCTGAGAAAAACTAGCGACGAATTCCCATAAACAATTTTGTCACCCCCTATTTTGAAGTTTGTTTTTGTACGTTTCCGTTTTTCCTCCTTTCCGTACTTCCACCAATCTTCCAATGGCTTCTTCCTAATCTCTATTGCGGACATGTTTACTTTCACCTGCTGTCGCTGAACCCAAGCGCCTCAAGCAGTCCAGTAGTGCCCAAATTGACCGCTAGGCAGATATCCTCACATTGTAATAAAACCTGCTCCTTCGTTTCGGTCTCTTTACCGCGGCCCAAGCACATGCCTTTTCTTCCGTCTTATATCTGGCTTTATAGGTGTCTGTTCATAGGCACCCTGATCTCGCTTCGAATAGTAATGAGGTTCCCTTTCAGTTATCAGAAATTATTGAGTTATCAGAAATTATTTCTTTCCGGATTTGTTTTTCTTCCTCTGAAGGAGTTACTCATGGCAGGTTTCTTTCACATTGCTGTAAACCATGAGATTATTTCAGCCTCTCTCTCTTTCCGCTTGGCTTTCTTTCTTGGTGTATGGCTCACCCTACAGGCAGCATGCTTGCTGGTAAGCTTCGTAATTCTTTACCTCTGGTATTTTGCCACCTCGGTGCCATTTACGTCTTGCAGAACTAACTGTTGAACGAAAACTGCCTGAATGGTCCAATGTCGTGCAGTTGACTTACCGGCGCGAAAGGTAAAAATGCACTTCGGGTATAGGTTTCATGATGGCATGGCATTCCAGAAGTATTGAAAATCCGTAGTTGTGCGTGAACATCTCAAAAGGGACACAAGGACGAGAACGTGAGGAGCAGAAGCACTTACCTCGAATTGAGGATTTATTGGTAGGTTTGCAATATTTAAGGTTTTAAACACCTTGGTTTTCGAAGAATGCTGCAGTAAAACATTAAAAGTTTTCGAAAGATGCCGTGCAAACGCAAATTCCAACTCCACTGGCTTCGTGCTTCCGTGAATGATAGTTCTTTGTTACGTGTTCCCAGCTGTAGCTTATTGACGGGAGTGCGTGCGTTCGCGATCGGCTCGCAACTTCTGCTGATCGCTGAATATGCGTGTCTGATGGTCTCTATAGAATTGTGAACCACTGAGGTACGCTAAAGGAAAGGGGTGCCGCTGCCTTGTTTGTTATTGCATAGCGTTTTATAAACTTTCTCGCAATGTTCTATTCACTTTATTTTTTGATAACTGTGTGTTCCGCTGTTTTAGACTAAAAAAACGGTGTGTAATAAGTTTATTTCGGCTATAAGTAATATGTGATGTGCAAGGGCCTACGAGGTCATCTTGCAACTGTACTGGTGCCTTGAAAAGCCATAAAGAGGTAATAATGAAAGACGGCGGAGACACATTATTGGAGCTTGTGCATGTTATCTGATATATAAGTATTGCATGCTAATAATCTGTAGGTATCTAATTATATATATTTACATAATATTTGTTGTATTCAGTTAACAAGGATCAATATTGCATACTTACTAGCATATGGTGCACTGTAAGCCAGCGCTTGCCCTGGCCTCGTACTCATACTTGTGTCGTATTTACGCTGTCCCTGCAGTTTCCTTAATAGCTTCGCGCTATGTACTGGAGTCGATGACAACTTTCTCTATCATGAACCCTCTTTCAGTTTGCTAACTTCATCTGAACTGATTTGCAACAAATACCAGTCCTTAAAGGAAAAATGAGACATCTACCAGAAAGTAGCAATCGCTACAAATGAAATAGGTTCAGTCGCTTCACAGTTGAAAATTTAGACCTGGTCCGGGACTCCAACCCGGGACCGCAGCTTTTCCGGGACAGCCGCTCTACCATCTGTGCTAACCAGATGGCCAGCAGATGGTAGGGTGAAGTCGAACTCCTCAACAACTCTGAAGCAAAGGCAAGAGTTGGACGTAATAGTTCTGGATGGATGGATAGCTGGATGGATGGATGTTACGAGCGTCCCCTTTGGAACGGCACGGTGGGTTGCGCCACCAAGCTCCTGCTATTATGCTGCCTAATGTCCTAGCTAGGTTAAACAAGAAAAAAAAACACTATGAACTCCCACAACCAAATTTTCTGATCGCCTCTTGCGAACTGTCCTTTTGGCCGTCTCCGTTTTTTGTCGTTTCCCTACTTTTATTCCACTACTCCTCCAATTGGCTCTTACTAATCCCTACTGCTGACATGTTTACTTTTCACCTGCTCTTGCTGAACCCAAGGGCTTCAAGGAGGCCAATGTTGCCTAAATAGACCGCTGGGTAGACGTCTTCACATTCTAATAAAACATGCTCCATAGTTTCCCTAGCTTTCCCGTGCTTCGTCTTCCTTGTTATATCTCGTTTTATATGTGCGTGTTCTAAGGCATCCCGATCCCGCTTCGAAAAGTAATGAGCTTTCCTTTGAGTTACCATAAATTATTTCTTTCCTGATTTCGTTTTTTTTCTCTCAAGTAGTTACTCATGGCAGGTTTCTTTTCCATTGCCCCCACCCATGAGATTATTTCGGCCTCTCTGACTTTCCGCTTGACGTTATTTGTTGCTGTGTTGCCCACCCTACTTGCTGGTAAATTTCCTAGACCTTTTTCTCCACTGCGAATCAATGTTTTTCCTGTGCAGATGCCTCAACACTCTCCCATCCCATTTACTTTCCTCCATAGTCCTCAGTCGTTCTCCATACTGAATTTTGCTGCTAGCTTCCCTCACTTCAAAACTGGTCCAGCCCATGTCACCCTGCTCAGCTTCATTTGCAGTCTTCCCGTGAGCGCCCAATGCGAGGCGACCCTCTGACCTTTGGTTCACATCGAGTCCTGATTGTACCCCTGATTTAAAGCAAACAACCGCATTTCGAAAAGTAAGTCCTGGAACCATTACACCTTTCCACGTACCTCGGAGCACTTCGTGCCTATTGTATCTTCATAGCGCTTTGTGCTTCATTATGGCTGTATTTCTCTTCCCCTTCACTGTTACTGTTTTTTCCTGTGTTTCCATATATCTATTGTCTTCGTATGTCCATATACCAAGGAACTTATATTCTGTTACCCGAGGTATTTCCTGGCCCTGTATTACCATATTACCAATGAATGGCCAAAGGTCTATACGAGTGAATACTATCTTTCTCCCCCTTACCTTTCTAAATTAAATCAATTCTACTTTGTCGCCAACTGTCTGGTATTCGTATATCTTTTAAAGTTCTTGCCACAGCTTTCACCAGAGCATCCTTAGTTTTTGCTTCTAGTTCAATAATCAGCCTAACGGGCACCTCGTCTAGTCCTGTGACTGTGCGCTCAGGAACTTTCTCTTCCGCTTTCTTCCAGTTGAAATTTGTCAGCACTAGCTCCTTTCCCACCTGGGTGTCTTTCAACCTATTTTTTGCTTTTGATACAACCTCGGCATTGCCTTGAAACGATTCGGCTGTTATATTTTCTGATGTAATTTATTGCCGCTTCTCCTTCTAGGCTCTTTTCATCTTCGACTAGGATAAGTTGTATTGTTATTGACTTGCTGCTTAATTATTTTATGTGGCGTCAAAATATTCTACGTCCGGCGTTCTTTTTCTCACGTATTTCTCGCAACCAACGTTCACTTTCACCATTTAAGTTTGCTTGCATCAGTATTTGAACCATAGCCATTTTCTCGCGGTATATTTCCCATTTACTGGCTATTTCATCCTGCGGCAACTGTAGCTCCTTTGCCTGCGTGTGCCCTTGGGATGCTTTCTGTCGTTCGGGGATCGCTTATCGTATCTGCCTTTTTCACCAGCTTTCCGGGTTTTTTTTTCCTTTCCAAGGAACATATTGTTTCACGTTTCGTATTTATGTCGTTATTACACTTTCACTATATTTTCGTTTTTTATTTGACCATTTGCCAAGTTCTTCCTCGACTCTAATGACTGTATTTGTTATTTGTTCGGCGTGCAAATTTGGGCTGGCCATTTTCCAATCCTTGCTCTCTTTCCCAACTACATATCCCATTTTCACAATGATGTGTTTATGGTCGTTCCCTATGCTGCTATACCCTTCCTCATCAATGATAATTTCTCTGAAATTTTAATTAATTCCTTCTGTCATCAGACAGCAATGGTGGGCAGTGGAGCAATCACGAGTGGGCAGTGGAGCAGCGCTTACGATAGTAGGCTTCACATGCATCATTTCTTCGCTCCTCAGGTGTTGCTGATCCTGGCGATTGTTTCACCATGTACGCCCCTGCATATCTACCCTCAGGCTGGCGCTTGCGCAGTTGCTGATCATGGCCAAAATGTTTCCGTCGACAGCACAAGTGCTGAGACTTACGTGTCGACTTCACACAGTTGGCTGCTGGACAGGAAGCTCATCGCTTCTGGGACGACAATGCCGGAAGAAATGCCCCATGCCCAGCTTCTTCATAAGCAACGCGCAGATGGTCTACCACATTAGTGGGCAGTGGAGCAGCGCTTATGGCAGTATGCTTCATATGCATCATTTCTTCGCTCCTCAGGTGTTGCTGATCCTGGCGATTGTTTCACCATCTACGCCCCTGCATATCTACCCTCAGGCTGGCGCTTGCGCAGTTGCTGATCATGGCCAAAGTGGTTCCGTCGACAGCACAAGTGCTGAGACCTACGTGCCGCCTTCACATAGTTGGCTGCTGGACAGGAAGCTCATCGCTTCTGGGACGACAATGCCGGAAGACGCCGATGCCCAGCTTCTTCATAAGCAACGCGCGGATGGTCTACCACTTTAGTGGGCAGTGGAGCAGCGCTTATGACAGTATGCTTGGTATGCTTCATTTCTTCGCTCCTCAGCTGCGTAAAAATTTGGTTTTGTACGCTAGACGGAGTTACAATCGCTCCCTATTGCTGCTCCCCTGCCCACTTGTTTTCTTCGATAGTGTGTGCGACTGCATTAATATGAGTCTGCTGTTGTTAAAATGTGGCGATCTTGAGGAAAACCCAGGGCCTCCAAAACCACAAAAATCAAGCCAAGTTGCCGTTGCTTCTAATAGTATTAGTGAGCTTCATTCCGATGAAATTAGTTCTGGCCTACAAATGCTAAAAGACATAAAAACAACAACAGGTGAGCATGTCAAAGGCCAGGCTTAGTTAAAAAAGGACGTGAAGGATGTCAAAACAAGCCAACAAGTTATTGAAAGCAAGCTAACTGGCATATACCGCCCCCCGGAATCGCTCGAAAAGAAATCCGAAACGCTTGACAATATTTCTAGTGATTTGGTCAAAGTGCAACAATCAGCGGAAAGCCTGGAGAAACACCAGGTCGCCCTTATAGCTCGTCTAGATGATCTGGAGGGCAGGACAAGCCGTAACAACCTAATTTTTCATGGCATACCTGACTGTCGTGAATCATGGCTGCAGACCGAACAGAAAACAATCGCTGCCTTGTCGGCCGCGATGGAACGTGATCTGCCACCGAACTTGGTTGAAAGCGCGCATCGTATCGGAGCCTTTTCGGATGTGCCGCCCCGTCATAATGAAATTAACCAACTTAAAGTCAAGGAAACCATACTTTCCTCGCGCAACGAGCTGAAAGCTAACAACGTTTCTGTTTCTGAGGGCTTCTCGCCCGCTACAAGGCACGCAAGGAAAAAGCTTACCGAATTTGGTAAGCGCCAGCCTAATTCTTCCCCATTTCAGATAAGATTTATTAAGCTTTTTATTGGTAGGCAATGCTTCCTGTACGACACAACCAGTGACTGCGTCAAGCGAATCAAGCAAGCATTCCCTGATGGCACAGCCACAGCTGTCAGTTCAGGCAGTCGCTTTGCCACGCAGTAACACGCGAGGGTTAGTGGCGTTGTTTCATCTGCACATGTCCCAGTGCTTCTTGCTAACATAAGTAGTGTCATAAACAAGCACGAAACAATTAATTCTCTCGTCAACAACTGCGGTGCCAGTATTATCTATCTAACTGAAACGTGGTTGCATGCTCAGGTGTACGACTGTGAAATTTTTGACGTATCCCGCGTTCATATCTTCCGTTGCGATCGCATGGCTGGCCACGGTGGAGGTGCACTGCTTGCCATTTCGAAATCTTTGCCTTGTCAACACGTTACCTTTCACAGCTACCTAGAAACGGTGTGTGCCTGCGTTGACCCAGGCCATCAAAACTTTATTTTCGCTGATTACTACCGCCCTCCCTCTTACCCGTCTTCTTTCACTGCCGAACTTTATGACGCACTGCACGCACTTTTTTGTGCTGCATCCAAAAGCACCCGTTATATTAATGGGGGACTTTAACTTCCCGAATATTTTTTGGAACGTTGATCTACCTGCTTGTTATCCTTACGCTTCAAAGTCTAGTGAATTTCTTGATCTTTATTCTTTATTTTCTTTTACTCGACTAGTATTTGAAGCAACAAGAATTTCAAGGCACACTGCCAATATCTTAGACTTGATATTATGCTCTCATGCTGATCTTATTATGAATGTTTCGTGTATACCTGGTGTAAGCGACCATCTAGTTCTTTCATTTAACGTTACCTCTCCTCTATCAAAGCCGGTTGTTGAAGAAAAGTTAATATATGACTACGACAAGGCAACCTTTATAGATATAAACTTGGAATGATCTAACTTCCTTGACCTCTTTTTAAGTAACTTCGATGATCGCACGGTAGACAATAACTGGTTCATATTCAAAAACAAAGTACATGAACTATTTGATAAGTTTATTCCGTCGCGTATAATATCGTCGAATTCTAAGGCGCCTTGGTTTAATTCCCACCTAAAGAGGCTTTGCAATCGTAAAAAGCGCTTGTACCGCATCAAAAAAAAAAGTCTTGGCATCTAAGTGGGACACTTACAAGGACGCCAAAGAAGTTTACATAGCAGCTAAAAACTCTCTGAAAGTATGTTTCAAGAACACACTTTGCCTACAAAATTACACAAGACCCAAAAAGCTTTGGCGCATCATAAACCCTTCCAAAGATGATACAATAACCTTAGCTGATTCTTGTGGATCAAAAATACCCGATGCTTAATGTCCCCCAATCCTAAACTCCGTATTCTGTAGTTTTCATTCTAAGTCCTGATCCTGTGTTTCCCACCCTAAATAGCTGCATTTACCCGGCTATGGATTTTATTAGGATCGAGCCACTTGGGGCAGAAAATGTAATTAAAAATCTAAAGATGTCGTCAAGCCTTGGCACAGACCTGGTTACCGCAAAGTTTTTGAAAAACACTTCTGTTTACTCATCTTTATTACTTTCAAAAATATTCCAGCAACCTTTGGACACGCATCAGCTCCCTGCAGACTGGAAAATTGGGAAGGTGGTTCCACTTCACTAGTCCGGAACAAATGCTCACCTCATTTACTCTCAACTACCACCCCATTTCCTTCACTAGCATTCCTTGTAAAGTACTCGAACATATCTTGTTTTCTCATTTAGTTAAGCACTTAGACGACAACTCATTCTTCACACGCGCACAGCACGGTTTCCGCAAACGTTTTTTCCTGTGAAACACAACTGCTTTCGTTCACTCACGATCTTCATCTTATTTTTGATAAAGGTTCATGCGGAGACTGGTGTTTTCTTCGACTTTGAAAAGGCTTTGTACAAGGTATGTCACAAACTACTCATTTTTAAGCTTAGTAAACTAAATCTTGACCCTTATCTGTTTGCATTGCTAGAGCACTTTCTTCTTAATCGATCCCATTTTGTTGCATTCAATAACCACTTCTCTACATTTAGCCGTTGAATCTGGCGGTCCTCAAGTATCAGTGTTAGGCCCTCTCCTTTCTTTAATTTATATTAACGACTTACCCAATGAAATTTCTTCTAACATTTATCTCTTTGCTGACGATTGCGTTATTCTTCGTGAAACTTCTGACGCCGCTGATACTAACACTCTGCAAAACAACATTAACGCTGTTTGTAACTGGTGCGACTTTTGGTTAATGAAACTAAACTCATCCAAGTGCAAAAAGATGCGTGTAACCAGCCGTGAACTTACTATTCCGACCTACATCCTACAAATACCTAGGTGTCCATTTAACCTCTACTCTCTCCTGGTCTTTACACATCGACAGCGTAATCAATAAAGCTATTCGCATGTTAGGTTGTATCCATCGAAACTTCTCTTCCGCTCCGTCATCATAAAAGTTAATTTTGTACAAGACACTAATTAGAAGTAAAATGGAGCACGCTTCATCAATTTGGGACCCATATGCTGAGACACTAATCCAGTCTCTCGAACGGGTTCAAAATAATGCCTCGTGTTTCATCTTAAGCAGTTATAACCGCACGGCTAGCGTAACTTGCGTGAAAAACATCCTCCAACTTCCACCACTTTCTGCTCGTCGCAAATGCTCTCGCCTGCCTCTGTTTCAGAAAATATACTTCAATAATTCATATCTGCACGATAATGATATTTCATCCCCAACCTACATATCTCCTCGCATTGATAACCATCACAAAGTTAGAGTTTTTCAGTGTTTCACTAGAGCTTCTCATGAGTCTTTTCTTCCTAGGACGTGTGAAGAATGGAACCACCTTCCCGCTGCGTTGACTACTATAGAAGACCAGGCACAATTTCGTACGGCCGTAATCAACACCATCGTTTCGGGTTTCACTTGTCTCTGACTACATCACTTGCTGCCTGCTTTGTTTTCTTTGTTATGCAACTTTTTTAACCCACTCCCCTCTGTAATACCTTGTGGTCTTAAGGGTATAATAAATGAAATGAAATGGTTGATTGCCGGTTTCCCACTTTCCACGTGATCTGCCCGTCAAACATAGGCCCTGTATTCACGTTAACGAGGTTATGTCGCTCACAAAGGTCTCGCATTGACTTGCCGTTGTTGTCAGTATAGCCATCTAAATCCTGTATGTGGGCATTCATGCCACCTAATAGGATAATTTGAGCACCATTCCCGAAACCCTTAATATCAACGCTTATGTATTCTACTAACTCTTTATTCTTCTCTGTACAATTGTTTGTGGTCCACAAATACGCAACGCCCCACCAAGTTTTTTTTTCCACTCATTGTACCTGATAACCAAATATGCTCTTGACATTTTGAATTTCCTCTTTTCCTTTTGGCTCCCTGATGCATGAGCATTCCGACTCCCCTCCCTTTCTATCCGACTTAGTTCTGTTGCACCCTTCCCAAACATAATTCTCAATCACTGGCGCCTCTTCTGAGTCTCTAACGTGCGTTTCTGTCACAGCATACACTCCTATTTGATCTCTAACTGCGCCTCAATCTCTCCTGACTTTCCTTTCTTCTGCCGCTCTGCATGTTTATGCAGCCTATTGCATGGCGAGCTTTCTTTCTTGCTTTCCTCCTTTTTTTGTTATCGACGGCGATTCTCTTCTGAGGTATCCCTAGGGCACCTTCATTACTACCTGCTTTTGCCTCCTGAGCGCCCGTGGGCCCCCTAAATATGCAACAGCGCGACCATCCAGTCACCAGCCCACTTCTCGTGCCAGCCTGTAATTGAAGTGGATCCCGTTCGTTTAAAACCTCCACACTTCTCACTTCCCTGTTTACTTCGACAACCTCGAAGCCTTTCTCTCGGCTCCTTTTCCACATCGCCTCATTAGCAGCCACTACGGCTCTTTGTACGTGACTGTCACGTACAGGCACCTCCGGCACCGTGCACACCGCGATCTCCGCCTGAGTGGATAGCTCGCGCAAGTCGTCCTACCCCTTCGCCAATCGTTGAGCTAGTCCTTACCATTTCCTGTTTAGGACGTCATTTAGCCCACCTGCTACTATGACAAGGTTGTGCATGTGGGCATTTTCCACGAGCTTTTCTTTTGCTCGTTCCATGACAGAACCTAGTGCCCGGCCTGAAATGTCCCTACCACAAATCTTTTATCGCCTTTCACCCTCTCCATAATTTCTTCTGTGTACCTAGCCAGGTTTGAGTAACCGGCGATAATCAACCTTTCACTCTCTTCTGCTTCTCGCTGCTTCCCTTTGTCCTTTTCCGCGTGATTCGGACTCGACATGCGGCATTGTCCCCTGTGCCCCTGCATTTTCCGCGTGGCAGCTTCAAGGTAGGTGCCGCGCTTTTCAGCTAACGCTTCAACACGTTGTGCACATTCCACGTACTTTGCTATCACTCCCTCTCCTGTCACTTCGGGGGACTGCGTTCCACTGTCATGCACATTCTCGTGCACAATGGCGGCCCTGTTCAGGGTTTCCTCAGCTACTTCAAGTATTTTTCAACTACCTTCCGTGCATCACGCTCCCTGTTTAGCTCATTTTGGAGCTGTTACACCTGTTTTACAAGCTCTTCCTGGAAGGTCTCCATTTTCTGCAGCCTAGTATCCACATCACAGTGTGTGCCAGTTCACTCAATTCCCTCTCCATTCTCATCCGTGCCCTCATCTGCCCTGAGGGTCCCCCCAGGCACTGCCTGCTTTCCCGGCATTCTTGCCAGATATTACACGGCTTCTTCTTATGCAAATACTATAATAATTTAATAATGCAGAGCACGAGCCTTTTAGCGAAAAGTGATACGCACTGGATCCAAATCCTCCAAACGTCGCAAAGTATCTCTCACCACTGTTTCAAAAGCTATCAATGCTGCGAAGACCCAAGATATGACACGCTCTCGCACGCGCTCAACCACGCACCCACGCTCTCACTTTCCGACCAAAACACGCACAGTAAAACCACTGATAGCTATTAGTCTCAACTATTAGTCAACTATTGTAGTCTATTAGTAGTCAACTCAACTATTAGTAGTCTCGACTATTACTAATAGCTATTAGTCTCACTAATAACTCAACATCCCACCCGGCTGCACTTGTTGAAGCTCGTGGTGGGAAAGGGCGCTCTAACTATCCTGCAAAAGAAAATGTACACGAAACACACCCGCGCACATGAACTACGAGAGACACCCGCCGTGGTTGCTCAGTGGCTATGGTGTTAGGCTGCTGAGCACGAGGTCGCGGGATCGAATCCCGGCCACGGCGGCCGCATTTCGATGGAGGCGAAATGCGAAAACACCCGTGTACTTACATTTAGGTGCACGTTAAAGAACCTCAAGAGGTCGAAATTTCCGGAGTCCTTCACTACGACGTGCCTCATAATCAGAAAGTGGTTTTGGCACATAAAACCCCACAATTAATTAATTAACTACGAGATACAAAAAAAGGAACACAGGAAACCACCCAATTACTATTTACAGGCAGAAAAAAACGGCAAATCAGAAGCAAGCTCAAAGCATGCACAAAAACTTATGATTTCATCGCCGCCACGGATCCCCGCAAAGCACGTCCATTCGCCAAAAACTCTCCAGCAACACTCTGCAGCTCTCCCCTCAAGGTGAAGACCACCTTGCGGCCTTACGCAGAACTATTACGTCAAGAGCGAGTTCATTCCCGACACCTCTGCTTGCCAATATTAGCACCACGCAGCCTAACAAGTGGAGGAAGCAGTTTTCAGTGGAACATATTGTGATATAAGGCTGATCATTGGGCACATGTTTACAGGTGCACGTGACTCCACAGGGCGCTTGAGAACGCGGGAGAGAAGGCGCTCTTCGCAACGCGCGTAGCATTGGGCAGAATTTTTTTGGACGTATCTGGCTAACGCAAGATTTGACCCAAAGTCGCGTCTGTTATCTGACAGTATTTCGCAATACTTTCTATACATAGCTTGGGCATTTGCTAACTGCACCTACAACAGCAGTACTTCATGGCGAGCGAGGGATCGCTATAGCTGCGTTTCGGTTCTACGCTGAGCACTCGAGTTTGGTACAGTTCCGACTTTGTGGTCGAGTACAGGGCGACCACTGTCTGCCTATTTGATACCGGTGCAGGCCAGTCGTCACTTTTCTCCCGCAGGCAAAGGACTCCCGTGGACGGCCATAAGCACCAGACGAGCGAATTTATGCAATGAATCCAACTAACGGCATTGTCCATACCGTTGTGTGCTAGCCCCTTTTTAAATATTGAAGCTCTAATATGTACTTTGGTGGCATTCGTATTTCAGAAGATAACACAGAGCCTGAGTAATTGACTCAACTGGGAACGAACAATAAATCATGAGCGATTTCATTCTGTGAAGGTGGATGACCGGCGAAGCTGTTTAGCGGACGATACAGAGGGGACACAGAATTAAGAACATAGGTACGGACTCATTTATCGTGATTTTTATTACATTCGTGTGGACGACGGGACTGCCGCCCCGTGGAGCCGGAGGAAACTAGACATACGCGAGGTTTTGACGGGACCGCCACCGCGGAAGAACAGCAGGAAAGGAGAGACTCAAGCCATTGGAGCACCGTAAAAGAGAGGGCGGTGCGAACGTGGACACGACCTGGCGAGTCGAACTGTAGTATCTGTTGCGATCAGCTTAATATCTGATGCGGGTTGTATTTGGGCCCAAAATATTATTTTTATTTTTATAAGTTGTCGCAGTGCTTGCAGCGTGCATCACCTTCGCCGGCGGTCGGCCCGGCATTGCACTATCTTCGGGGTCGGTCCACGGATTTTGGTCTACGGACATTGATCAGCTATAAACTGGCAACATACAGCTTTGTTGTAGAACCCTTATCGTCACAGTGCCTGCGGAATAAACAGAGCCCAAGCATCGTACTCAACAGTGGTAACACACTTTACTAAGACCATTTTATTGAAGAAAATTTAAGTGAAGTAGTAACAATGTATACTGCTTTACCTGCACTTTCTCGCGTGCTAATTATTTCATGTTCTGCAAATAATTTATCTCATAATGTGCTCAGGAAAGCGGAAATGCGATGATAGCATGGCAATTCACCCCGTCGCTGTGCTTCCGTTTCAATTCTGCAGGCAACAGTTAATATTATTCAACATATAGTAACTTCCCGACATGGCAATATCCGTTCATTGTTCCACTGGTTCAGCCCTGTGTTATGTCACCTTCGACTTTCCATCATACGACACGGTTAAAACAGGGTTACCGCTAGCTTTCTTTTCTTGATTCTGTGTGTGTGCGTGCGTGTGTGCGTCTGTGTGTTTGTGTGCGTGTTTACTGAACTTTTGCATCAATTTGAAGCGCAGAGTTGAGCATTCTGTGCGGTCTCACCGCATAATATTGCTGTGTCCCTTTGACGCAGCACGCCGCGCCTATACACAGTGAAGGGCGCTGACTTTTGTCCGGGATTCGCAGTACCGCATTTTCTACCTTTGCAATCTTCATCGCCGTGACAGCAGGTAGGTTAAATAGAGGCGTTTGTCTTCACAAACAGCGTCGAAAAGACCTCCGCGCACTATTGTGGGTGCGTACAACAATAGTTAAGGACGACGCTGAAAGTGCGTGCATCAATTGCTGTCGGAGGACACCTAATTCACCAGGTTTGTTTTACTCAATGCAATTATTTGCTTTTTAGCTCGTTGTTGTCACTTGATTGCAAAATGATATTTCTCATTGCGTGTCGACAAGGGGTATCCTGCGTCTTGAAACGCATGGGAAAATATGTCTTTTTTTTTTACACTGTCGCAACTTCCTTCTTTGGCTAACTTGCATTCGCCGTAAAAATATAGAAGTCGAATTCTTATCTCGCTCACTTTTGCAGAGCAAACGCAACAGGCCTCACATTTTTCTTATGAAAGATTTAGGTGTAAACTAAGATCGGCTTTGACTGCGTGTTTCAACTTATTAAATAGGTGTGCACATATCACCTTAACATTGTTTATTTTAATTTTGGTGGTTCCTAGAGGTCCCAAAGAAGAAATACATAGAGGGGCAACTATAGGTACAGAAAAATAATATACATATATGTATATATATATATAGTCATAGCATAAGAAGCCAACAAACACTGACACCAAGGACAACATAGGGGAAATTACTTGTGCTTAATAAATGAAATAAAGGAACGATAAATTATTGGGAATTGAAGAGGATGAAAAAACTACTTACCGCAGGTGGGTACCGAACCCACAACTTTCGCACTTCGCGTGCGATGCTCTACCAATTGAGCTATCACGGCGCCGTTTCCCTACCCACTTTCTTGGGCGCGTGTCCTAGTAGGACCCTGGGAGTGTTAGCCAGCGCCACCACTCACAGACCTTGCCGGCGGACGTGGAACGTCTTTTTTCCCGCAGGCGTCGCAAAAACGTGATCCTTTAGGGTGAAGGTAACTGGTCAATGAACCCACATATGCTACCTGAAGGCATCAATGTTGCCGGATTCGAGACCTTCGTTATGTGATAAAGGAGAAGGGGGTTAACCGAGGGGCCCGATTTCTTTATTTAATTTATTAAGCACAAGTAATTTCCCTTATGTTGTCCTTGGTGTCAGTGTTTGTTGGCTTCTTATGATATGACTAATAAAAATCGCGCCCCTCGTTTAACCCCCTTTCTACTCCGTTCACCGTCACCACGCCTCTACCTGTCGCCGCAGCGCCGACCATACACCGGCCCAGCCCGGGGCCGCTCTGCGAGCCCATATCCGGAAAACTAAAAGCAGCAACCGATGGAGGTGCGGTTGCTGTTCGTCGAACTGACGAATATCCTCCGCCCCCGACAAAGACGCCGAAGAAACTACCTCGACGACATAACGACACACCGCCATCCCGACGAAGTGTGGAAGCAAAGAATACGCAGACGACAGACGACCTGACGAGGACACGTACCTGCCACAGGCCAACGCGACGCAGTCGTGAGCCGGCACCAAGACCTAATTGTAACGCAAGGCAAAGAACCACCGATCTCGACGTGCTTCTCGACGGCCACGCAGTCACCGCCTTAGTCGATACAGGGGCCGATTACTCCGTCATGAGTGGACACATCGCCGTCCAGTTGAAGAAAGTTAAGACTGCATGCGAAGGCGCCCATACTCGGACCCCAGGAGGAGACCTCATTACGCCGACTGGAATGTGCACGGCAAGAATTACCGTTCATGACCGGACTTACCCAGCCACCTTCGTTATCCTCAGTGTTCACGAGAGGTCATTCTCGGCATGGACTTCCTCAACCAACACGGCGCAGTCATCGACCTGAAGTCTAAATCGATAACGCTGTCGGAGGATCAAGCGATACTGCTGGAGAGTTCTCGTAGTCACCACGCCTTGCGTGTGCTCGAAGATCAAGTGAGCATCCCGCCTCGCTCCAGCATTATTGTTTCCGTCGGCACCGAAACACCCGCTGACGTAGAAGCCGTCATCGAGGGCGACCAACATCTACTGCTCGACCGTGAAATTTGCGTCGCAAGAGGGCTCGCTCCATTGCACGGAGGGAAAAGGGAATTTATGCTAACCAACATCAGCCAAGAGTTCAAGCACATCCACAAAAGCACGACAATCGCGTACATCGAGGAAATTGTTGAACCAGCAATGCCTTTGTCCTCTCGGATTCTGCGGCATCTCCCCCGATGAGCATAGTCACAGAACCTGACTTCGACGTGAACCCAAGTTTTCCTATGAGTAAGCAGCAACCGATCAGAAGTCTTCTCCGACGTTACAAAGACGGCTTTTCGACGACATTGTGGATTCGACAAACACCAGTTGCAAAGCATCGCATAATAACCGAAGAGTGCGCTCGACCGCTCCGCCAGAGCCCTTACCGAGTTTTGACGCGAGAACGTGAAGCTATTAGGCAACAAGTTGACGAAATGCTGCACGACGACATTATCCAGCCGTCGAAAAGCCCATGGGCATCTCCGGTGGTCTTGGCGAAGAAAAAGGATGGAACGGTATGTTTCTGCATCGATTATCGTCGAATGAGCAAGATCACAAAGAAGCACGTATACCCCTCCCACGGACAGATGACGGATTGGATCAGCTCGGCAACACTAAATATTTTTCATCAATGGACCTCAAGTCTGGCTACTGGCAAATAGAAGTCGACGAGAGAGATCGGGAAAAGACCACCTTCATAACGCCAGACGGCCTCTACGAGTTCAAGGTCATGCCATTCTGACTGTGCTCGGCGCCTGCAACGTTTCAGCGCGTCATGGACACCGTGTTAGCAGGATTGAAGTGGCAGACGTGCCTTGTTGACTTGTACATGTTGGTCTTTCTCGGTTGACCCCGTTTCACCGCTTAACAAATGTTATCGTACAGCGCAGGACGCGCCTGCATGTATAGGAAGTTTCTGGAATGCTATCGATGCTTCTATCCGCTGTCTGCTGTCGCCGAACTTTGGGGTATCTGATTTCATGGCGTGACGCGTATGGTGTAGAAGTTTGTGGAAGACACGCGGGTCCCAGCAATTAGTCTGGAACATTCGACGACTGCTGTATAAAAGCCGACGCGCTTGAGCCGCTGATGAGATTTTCAACGATCGCCGACCATGTTCGCTGCTATCGTTGTGCTATAAATGTATCCTGTTTTTGTGGGCACAGGTTCGCCCAATAAAAATTAGTTCTGTCGTTCACAGTTTTGCTACTGTGTTCTTCAACGTTACCACTACGTGACAATATTCTAATTTTTGTCCTATGTCATGGTATGCCCAAACAGCTTCGTGTCCTCTTTAATACGAAATACGGCGTGACGAATTAAGCCAAGTGTTGTATTCGCGGTGGAGTCAATATTTGTATGCCATGATAGGTTTCTGCTCCAGTGAGCACCGATGTACATGAAAGATTGTATTGCCTATGCTATATAAGAAATAACTGTATCAGCCTATTTGATGTAAAGGGTAGTGAATCTCATTAGCTTTATACTAATAAATTGCATGTTCCACTGAAAGCTTATACAGGTAATGTTCTAATTGTAGGTAATCACTAATAAGGGTAATGTGGTGATAGCTGACACAATCATCTGAAGGTAATCCTAATTATAAACCTATAATAACACAAATATTGGTAACTTAGATTAAATAAAATGTGAGCCCAGAAAATAAGCCTCGGAGAACACCTGAGGCAAAAGGTTGCTACTAAAATTGCGTGTTATGCAAACACTTCCTCGCCAGTCATCTTATTCAAAAATTTTGACCGGTATGTTAATTGATATTTCTCATGTAGTTTTACTTTATGTTGCATGCGATTGAACGCTTTAGTGAACTCTACAAAAACTATGCGGGACCTCCCTGAGCAGGAACTGTACAAGATTTGCGCAGCTGTGATGTTTAAGGACGTTCGTGAATAGTTGTGTCTAACACTCCCACGGTTACTTGTAGTAGTAAATGTTATGTATGCCAGATATTAGACTGCACAACGGTGCCGCTGTAGCTCAATTGGTAATATCATCGCGCAAGCAATGCACAGAGTGGTTTCGCATCTCACCTACGGCCAGTTGTTTTTTGATCAACATGCATTTGCATTATTAACCATTTCATTAATTCAATTACTGAGTACAAGTAGTTTCCCCTAGGTTGTCCTTGATATATTCGTTTGTTGGTTTCTTAAGATACGAATAATAAAAAATCTGGCCTCCTTCCTTCCGTTCCCTCCCGTTCAGATATCACCATCAGCAGCAGCAGCATCATCATCAGCCTGTTTTATATCCACTGCAGGACGAAGGCCTCTCCCTGCGATTTCCAATTACCCCTGTCCTGCGCCAACCGATTTCAACTAACACCCGCGAACTTCCTAATTTCATCGCTCCACCTAGTCTTCTACCGCCCTCGACTGCGTTTCCCTTCTCTTCTGTAACCCTAATTGTCCTACAGTTATGTAATGGCGCATTACATCACCTGCCCAGCTCCATTTGTTGCTCTTGATGTCAATTTAAATATTATCTATACCCGTTTTCTCTCTGATCCAAACCACTTTTTTTCTGTCTCTTAAGGTTATGCTTAGCAATCTTCGTTTTATAGCTCTTTGCGCGGTCCCTAACTTGTTCTCAAGCTTCTTTGTGAGTCTCGAACTTTCTGCCCCATAGGTCAACACTGCTAAAATGCATCGATTTCGGACATTCCTTTTCAATAATAATGGTAAGCTTTCAGTCAGGCGCTGACAATGTCTCCCGTATGCGATCCAACCCATTCTTATTCTTCTATGAATTTCCTTCTCATGATCAGGTTTGTAAAGAAGGATATGGTGCCTCAGAAAGGCCAGCCTTTCTGAGGCACCATATCCCTGTTTACAAACTTTATACCACAGTGTGCTATTCCATCTGTCAGCCCCTTGCTTGTTTTTGGACTTCTCATGATCAGGGTTCCCTGTGAATAATTGGCCTAGGTAAACGTACTCCTTCACAGACTCTATCGGCTGACTGGCTATCTTGAACCCCTGTTCCTTTACCCGGTAAATGGCATCATTATTTTTGTTCTTCAGCATATTAATCTTCAATCCCACTATTACACTCTCTCTGTTAAGGTCCTTAATCATTTGTTGTAACTCCATTGCATTGTTGCTCATTAGAACAATGTCATCGGCAAACAGAAGGTTGCTGAGATATTCGCCGTCGATCCTTATTCCTAAGCCTTCCCAGTTAAATAGCTCGAATACTTCTTCCAAGCACAAAGTGAATAGCATTGGAGAGATTGTGTCTCCCTGTCTGACCCCTTTCTTTATAAGTGTCTTCCTGCTTTTCTTGTGTAAAACTAAGGTAGCTGTAGAACCTCTGTGCATATTTTCCAAGGTATTTACGTATGGACTCTGTATTCCTTGATTACGTAATGCCTCTATGACTGCTGGTATCTGTTCTGAATCAAATGACCTTTCGTAATCTATGAAAGCCATATAGAGAGGCTTATTGTACTCTGCGGATTTCTCGATAACCTGATTAATGACATGGATGTGATCCATTGTAGAGTATCCGTTCCTGAACGCGGCCTGTTCCCTTGGTAGACCAAAGTCCAGTGTGGCCTTTATTCTATGGGAGATTATTTTCTTAAATATTTTATATAATACTTGCAGTAAGCTAATGGACCTATAATTTTTCAATTAATTAACGTCTCCCTTTTGTGGATTAGTATAATCTTTGCATTCTTCCAGTTTTCTGGGACCCTTGCAGTCGGCAGACTCTTCGTGTAAAGAGCCGCCAGTTTTCCAAGCATTTTGTCTCCTTCACCTTTGATTAAATCGACTGCTATTTCATCTTCTCGTGAGGCTCTTCTCTGTTTAATGTCTTGCAAGACCCTCTAACGTCATAGTTAGTTACAGTAGGAGTTTCTGTATCCTGTTTATTACTGTTTCTAATGGAGGTATCCTGACTCCTCTGGGTATATAGCACATGTCAGTATGGAACTCTTCCACTTCTTTTACTCTATCTGTGGGATCACTGATGATATTACCCTGCTTTTCTCTCAGTGCATACATCTGGGCTTGTCCTATGCCAAGTTTGTTTCACAGATTTCAGGCTGCATCCATTTATTCTGCATTCTTCAGTCTTTCACACGCTTTAGTTTCGAATATCACTTATTTTTGCCTTGTTTATCAGTTTTCACAGTTCCACGAATTCTGTCTTATCTCTTCAGTTGGACATTTTTACTGCTTTGTCATTTCTTTATTAGGTCCTTTGTTACTTGGGAGAGCTTGCCTACTGGTTGCCTTCGTGCCTTGCCTCCAACATCAATTTTTACCTCTGGAGGCAGCCTAGCTACGGTTTGATTAATTAGTTCCATGTGATGACCACCTCTCTGTCCTAAGGGTGCAAATTTGTTCCCAACTACCGGCCTGAATTTGTCTGCTTTTTACCTTACTGACTTTACGTTGAGCTCTTTCTTCTTGGCCAATTTTTCTCTTTCGCTCTTTAAATTCTGACGAATCCTAGTACTGACTAATCTATGATCACTGCACTGTACCCTACCTTTCACTTTTACATCCTGCATTATGTTGCGATCAGCAGAACGTATGTAGTCAATTTACTTTCTTGTTTCACCGTTAGGGCGTTTCCTGGTCCCCTTTCTGTTGCTACGCTTCCTGAAAAAGGTGCTCACTATTCGAAGCTCACTACTTTCCACGAATTCTACCCGTATCTCTCCTCTAGCGCTCATAGAATCGACGCCGTAGATGCCAATTGCTTGTTCACCAGCCTGCTTTTTCCCCACTTCAGCATGGAAGTCGCCCATTACAGCAGTACACCGAGTTTGCTAATTCAAGATCTTCATGAAACTGATCTACTTCCTCATCATCGGGAATGGAAGTAGGAGCGTAGGCTTGTACTTCCTTTTATCTATACGTCTTATTAAGTTTGATTACGAGCACAGCTACCCTCTCCTTAATGCTGCAGAAGTCGTCAACGTTACCCGCTCTGTCCATATGGTTTAGGAATGCTACCCGGTATTGCTTCTTATCCGGGCTGCTTCTATAGCAGAGCACATGTCTGTTATTCAATAATGTAAAAGTCTCACTAGTTCTTCTAATCTCACTAAGGCCAATTATATTCCAAACAATGTCTGATAGTTCCTCAGAGAGTCCTGCTTAGCTAGCTTCACTCGAGAGGGTTAGGGTGTTAAACGTTGGAAGGATCAATTTCCATTGGCGGCCTGTCACCCTCTGCTTCGTTACAGGTCTGACCACCACCTGGTCAGGGACTCCGCAGCTGCTGGGGAGTGAGGGCTATTGGGTAATTGAGTGAGTCAATTGGGAGGGACTGGCCCAGTACTGCACCATGGAGGCCAATTCCTGTTCTGGTGAGGGAGTGTCTTGTTCAAGCTTAGTGCGTCTTTCTAATTTGGCTGTAGCTGCATTAGTACAGCCCCACTCACTCTCGGCATCTTTTGCCGGTGACAGGAGTCACTCCAAACCTGCAAATTTTGTGCACTGGAGGAGGTGAATTTCAAGCTCACCATCGAAAAAAATATCTGGCAGCAAACATAATTTCTGTGTTAAAGTTATACCAGTACAAATTAACAACTGCATTTAGGCGGGAAGTAAAACAGAACTGCTCCTTTCTACGAGAACTTTGTAACCTTGAACTTAATGACAAATTTTATGTTACCCGTCATAAAGAGATATGGCGGGTGGTCACACCCAGAACAAATTATTTAAGGGAAAAGCTGTCACACACAATGCCAATGCTTCTAAATAAATATAATAATCTAGGCGTTGATATCACCCAAATAACGGCCCAACACCTGAGAGACTTGTATATGCAGGATTTTTAAATTTCTGGTTAAGTGTACATCCTCTCGGCTAGTATGTATGTAAAGTGTGTATATATGCTTCTGTATATGTGTATTTATATATGTAGGTATGCATACGTGTGTGTATGCATATACGGGTATAGGAATGCATGTATATACATATATATATATATATATATATATATATATACATATATATATATATATCTATACATATATATACATATATATATATATATATATATATATATATATATATATATATATATATATATATATGCGTGTGTGTACAATGTTCAGCGGCGTCTTCTTGTTTCATTTCTACTCACCACGAGAACCACACAAGCTACCCTAAGTATTTTTGATTTAGTCACCAGTGGGTCTGTATGGATATGGGTGTGCATGTGCATATGCGAGTATGTGGGTTCATGAGAGTGTATATATAGATATTTATATGTGTGATGCATATGTGATCGCATGTATGCTGTTGCCGCATATTCTGGAGGGGAGGGGGGCTGCGGGCCTCGTCAAGCTGCCTCTACTGCAGCAGCTTTTACTTGCAGCCTCCTCCATCAAGTAGAGGGAAATAAAGCTATTCTATTCTATATACCCAACGTACGTGAGCTTACAATATTGAAGCTTTTGCTTCAGTTTGCTTCTTGTCTCAAGTACTGCCGCTCAAGCATCGGGAAAAGTTTTCTTGAATGACATTCTAACTAATGATAGAAACGTTTCGTTTAAGTGCATGGTACATTAAGAGGAGGCATGAGGTCGCGCGACTGAATAAACATAGTGTGGGCTCCCCACAAAAAGATGAAGAAGCAAGGGAATTTCATTCTCTCTATTACTTAAAAAAAGTTTATTCTCGCACATTTGCCTGAATATTCATTCTCGTTGGAGAGCATGGCACTACTTATTAAAGTAGACCTAAAAGTTTTTATGCTAGAAATGTGCACCTGGTAACCACGGCAAAAGATTGATTCCAAAAGGTCTACGGCGTTCACAAATTTAGTCTGCCTTTCCTGCTCCAAAAGCTGCTTACTCTGCAAAACTTGGAACTATCACAGCAATAGAATTATCAAAACTCTCAGCTTGTTTTATAGGCAATTGAGTAGAATGCATTACGGGAAAGCATAGATACCCTGTCAGATTTCTATTCTTTTGTGGCGACGAGCGACCACGTAGACCGTTCAAGTCTCGGGCTCTCGCAGGAGATGAAGAACCGACACTCGATCGCTTAGCGTAGCATTCTTTTTAATCTCTTTCGGAACGCTAGCCCGTGCCGAAGCGTGCCAGCCGCTCGTACCTCGTGTAGACGCGAGCGTCTACGTTATCTCTCGTGCGACGCCGATGCTGCTTCCGCTAAAGAGGGCTCCCCCCCCCCTAGAGAGGAGGAAAGTTCGACGAACGATGGAAAGTCTACGTGACGCGGCGTGTCTTGGCGTTGGTCTTGGGTGTCACGTGCGCAGGCGGCGGCGAAGCATGCAGCAGGGTCGCATCGCATACTAGTGGAGCTGAGGGCGCGGGTGCTTCGATGTAGGCGGGTTTGAGACGTTCCAGGACAATCGTGTCTGATCAGCCGTTGACATTCACAACAAACGTCGTCAGACGACGCTCTAGAACACAATATGGTCCGGAGTAGTGTGGCTGGAGAGGCTCCCGCACGGCACAGTTACGGACGAAAACGTGGGTATCGGAGGTGAGTGCGGGAGAAACGTACGGGGACCTAGCTTCTTGTGAACGTGTAGGCACAGGGCGTATCTGGCTGAAGAAAGCTTGCAGTTCGGCAACGTAGTCGGCAGGTGAGGGCATAAGCGTTTTGGGCGTGGCGACAAAGAAATAGCACGGAAGGCGTAGGTGAGTGCCGTAAACTAGCTGAGCACAGGAGCAACCTATGTCGCTCTTGAGTGCGGCTCTGATGCCAAGTAAGACGAGGGGCAAATGCAGAACCCACTTTCCGGCGATTCATGTGCCATAAGGGAGGCCTTGAGATGCCGGTGAAAACGTTCAACTAGTCCATTGGACTGCGGATGGTAAGCATTTGTGCGAAAATGTGTCGTTCCGAGTAGTTTGAGTAGCTCGTTGAAGAGTGCTGAGTCAAACTGTCGACCGCGATCTGTGATTATTTTGGATAGGCAGCCGAACCTTGCGATCCACGTAGACACGAAAGCTGCTGCAAAAGTGGGCGCTGAGATGTCAGATATAGGTGTAGCTCCTGGCCACCGTGTATAACGGTGGATGCATGTCAGTATGTACCAGTACCCTTTCGAAGGTGGGAGAGGGCCGACGAGGTCCAGGTGTACGGCGTCAAAACGAGCATCCGGTGGAAGAAAAGACTTGGCAGGCGGAATAGGGTGACGCTGCGTCTTCGAACGTTGACACAACAAACAGCAGCAAACCCAACCGCGAACTTGCGCGTTTAGCCGAGGCCAAACGAAATGACTGGAAAGAAGCTTCTGTGTCGCGCGTATGCCAGGGTGCGACAGGTTGTGCACGGTTTCGAATAGACGTCTGCCAAGGGATGCCGGGACGTATGGTCTAGGTGTGTCGTTAGAAGTGTCCCAGACGACGAACGCACCATCTGGGGTCACAACGACGTCTTCCGATTTCAGGGACGTTCACGAATTCCGGAGTGTACAAAGTTCAGTGTTGTCACGCTGTTGACTGGCGAGTAAGTCGGCCTCGATGATGAAAGGTTCCGATGTCAAAGTGGAAACGACATTGACATGACTCAGAACGTCAGCTGGAACGTTTTCAGTGCCCTTGATGTGGCGGAACGTTGTTGTAAACCCGGAGATGTAGGAAAGGTGTCGAATCTCGCGGGGCGAGTAACAGGACGCCGAACGATTCGTTGCGTGCACAAGGGGCTTGTGGTCAGAGAAGACAGTGAATGCACGGCCTTCGAGGAAATGGCGGAAATGCTTGATAGCCACGTAAACAGCGAGTAATTCACGGCCGAACACGCTTAGCGGGACTGCGCAGGCTTCAGCTTCTTGGAGAAAAAAGCGAGTGGATGCCACGCATTGTCGATGAATTGCTGCAGAACGGCACCAACGGCGGTGTTTAAAGCGCCGGTCATGATGGCAGTGGGTCTGTCTGGCTTTGGGTGTCTAAGCAGCGTGGCGTCGGCGAGGGCAGACTTGACTCTTGTGAAAGCGGCGGTGGCCTCTTCAGTCCACCGAAGCACTTGTTTGCGTTTGTTTACAAGGAGAGCGTCTAGCGGAGCCATAAGTCGTGCGCCCTCGGGAATGAATCGGCGGTTGAAATTGACGAATCCGAGAAACTGGCTAAGCCCGGTTAGTGTGGTCGGTCGGGGAAGGTTTTCGATGACGCGAATCTTGGACGCCAGAGGTCTAATGCCGTTAGCGTCGACGATATGACCGAGGAACTCGAGTTCGGTTTGAACGAATTCACTCTTGGCGGCGTTGATGACAATTCCTTTATTGGCAAGGCGTGAAAACAACCGCAAGCGGTGAAGATGTTGTTCTGCCGAAGAGCTTGCGACGAGAAGGTCGTCAATGTATGCAGAAACGAAAGGCAAACCTCGGGTGACGGAATCGATGAAACGCTGAAAGGATTGGCCCGCGTTCCATAAACCAAAAGGCATGCGGAGAAATTCGAAAAGACCGAAGAGTGTGGTGATGGCGGTCTTGGGAATGTCTTCTTCAGCGACCGGTAGTTGATGGTAGGCACGAACGAGATCGATCTTAGAAAAGATAGTCGCACCGTGCAACGCTACCGTGAAGTCCTGAATGTTCGGTAGAGGGTAGCGATCAGGAACTGTGACGTTGTTTAGTGCCCGGTAGTCGCCGCATGGTCGCCAGTCTCCCGTCTTCTTAGGCACCATGCGAACTGGTGATGCCCGTTTACTGGAGGAAGGGCGGATGATGCCAAGCTGCAGCATGTGTTCGAACTCCGCTCGAGCGATCTTGAGTTTCTCCGGGGACAAACGCCGGGTTCGGAAATAGACCGGTGAGTCGGAGGTGACGATGTGATGGCACACGTCATGTTGCACTAGTTACTTCCAGTCCGGCAGGCGCGTCAGAGTGGGAAACTCGCGTAGGAACGCTGCGAAAGGTTCGTCCAACATGGCAGAAATAGGCGCTATGGGCGATGTGCCTGATGATGGGACGCCGGGAACGGATAACTGGGTCACGGAGTCGATGAGACGGCGTCGTTGGATGTCCACAAGAAGTCTGTAGTTATGCAAAAAGTCTGCTCCAATGACTGCATGACGGACGTCTGCACCCAGGAAAATCCAGCGGAACGCTCGTCGAAGGCCAAGGTTTAGCATTACGGAGCGTGACGAGAAAACTGGAATCCTGGTGGCGTTGACGGCTTGCAAAAACGAGACAGGTGTCGCTTTTCGGTCGGAGTGCTTTGCGGGAAGAATGCTGATGTCAGCACCTGTGTCGACTAAGAATCGTTGACCCGTAACTCTGTCCGTCACGTAGAAAAGGCGGCTTGTGTGCTGGGCCGGACCACTCGTCGCCGTTAGAGGTCGGCCGGCCTGTTGCCCTGCCAAGCGCAGTGACGCCGACAGTGACGAGCGTCGTTTCCAAAACGGCGGTGATAGTAGCAAACGCCAGGCGTTGAAGTTGATGTTTCATTTTGGGTGCCCGTGCGACTTGATCTGCTGGAACTACGGCTGCGTGGGCTACGAGACGCGCGGCGATGTTCCGCTCCAGAGGTGATGCGTTCCAGGCGCTCACACAAAGAGTCGAGCGGAGATTGCACTGCGGAAGAGCAGAGAAGAGTTTGCAGAGCGGTTGTATTGTCACCCGGAGACGGTGACATGGCTGCGATGGTTGGCGTGGCTACTTCCATGACTTTGTCGGCCAAAACGGCAAGTCCGGTAAGGTCCATGGTAGAGGCTGTCGCCAGGACCATCTGCACGTTAGCCGGGAGTCGTTGCAAAAACAATTCGCGCAACAGTGTGTCGTCGATGGATCTCGCGTTATTTCCGAGCAGCTGGCTCATTCGGCGAAGAAGTTGACTAGGGCGTCGGTCGCCGAGTTCTTCAGCGGACAGAAGCTGCAGGATGCGAGAACGTTGTGAAGCTGCTGTGCGCTGTAGCAGTGCTGCCTTGAGATCGTCATAGGCGGCGGCAGACAATGGGGAGCTCAACAAATCTGCTACCTCGTCAATGGCGGCGGGCGAGAGCGCTGCGACGGCGTAATGGAACTTCGAGGCTTGAGAGCGGATACCAGCGACTTGAAATTGCGTTTCGGCCTGAAGAAACCACGCCGAGGGATGCTGGTCCCAGTGCTGTGGGAGGCGGACAGCGATGGCGGAACAAGAGGGCTCACCGCCTTCCTCAGAAGCGTTCTGGCCTTGAGCTCTTATAGCGTTGGTCTGGTCCATGGTCGTCTCTACCACAGGAGCGTATGGAAGTTTCACGTCCGGAGTCACCAAACTGTGGCGACGAGCGACCACGGGGACCGGTCAAGTCTCGGGCTCTCGCAGGAGAGGAAGAACCGACAGTCGATCGCTTAGCGTAGCATTCTTTTAATAATAATCTCTTTCGGAACGCTAGCCCGTGCCGGAGCGTGCCAGCCGCTCGTGCCTCGTGTATACGCGAGCGTCTACGTCATCTCTCGTACGACGCCGATGCTGCTGCCGCTACACTTTTAAAACACCGCTATTGGCATGTTTTACTCAATCGGAAACTGTGTACTCGTGTAATTGCAGTTTGTTTTGTGTGTTTGATTAAATTTTCGTCTAGATTTAGAGCACAGCTCTTAGGCGGCCACTCCTGCGGGGAGCATCAGCGGAAACCAGCGAACGAGCACAGCGAAGGATGAAATACGGAAGGAGGAAACTAGAGAAGGAGGGTATGCCGAAAGCGTGAGATGGAAAGCATAGTGCGGCGATTATGGCTACGAGATGGCGCCATAGTAGCGCACGTCGTCTGCCAAGTCTGTCTGCCACGGTGGCTGTGAATTGCGCCCAGACGTCAACCACACGTTGGCTCGCAATCTCCCGATTAGCGAGACAGTTGCACCACATTTCTATTCGTTTGCAACGTGCCGCACGAGTCGATTGCATTGTGCAGCATGAGATATATTTTCCACGTTAACCAATATATTGCGAAATGGAAACATGTATAGAGCTGCTCAAATTTCGTATTAGGGAGTATCATAATGATCAGTGAATTTCTCCCCTCCGATTTCGTAGCTCTTGCTTATAAGGTGAGACAAATACTTTTCTGTGTCTGATGTCCTTTGTCTTGCTGCGATTATTACTTGTTCTTGTTCCTATTTGCTTTTGTGTCAATTTATTGTACTTGCTTTAACCACTGACATCGTACTGTCTTTTACTGAATGCCTCCTGGGCTAACAGCGCACTTAGGTAAATAAGTATAATTTACGCTCCCTTTATAGATGTGCCACACGGGCGCAAAAAATGACATTCAACCTAAAGTTCCTGAATGACATTTTTTGTCACACCTGCCAGAAATGTAAATTTAATGACATGTTGATGCCAAGTGCAGCATCTGAAGTGAGTAATTTTAGAGCACTAATGTGAAAAGAATGTGTTATGGGGTGTTCTTCGCGCAGCGATCATCATCATGGCGTTGGCGCTCGGGTATCCACATGCCGCTGCATTTGAAGCCCGGACACAACACAGTAAAGCTCCCTGCTCCCTGGTATTGTAATGTGACGGATGAATAAGGTTGGCAACGCTAGGCCAGCTGCATGCATTTGCACCGTCATGCGTTAAGAACCGCATAGCCAGATACCTACTCCAGGCATAACGCGCTGTCGCGGGCCAGTCCAGCTGCAGCCGACCTTGGTCATCCATCAGGCGCTTGATAGCGGCAGAATAACAGTGCGGAAAAGCTGCGTCACATGGTATTTTTTTTAATATTTCGCGGGCTTTCTTTGGAACAGGAAAAAAAATACCACGTTAGATTTATGGTCCTGCTAGTAACAGCGCAAAATGTAGACAAGAGACGAGACAAGAAGACACCTGTCTTCTTGTCTCGTCTCTTGTCTACATTTTGCGGTGTTATAGTAGGATGGAAAACCAACAAGCCCAAGCTGCTATTCTAGAAATTTATGGTGTTGGAAACAATTTGTTGAGAGGAATCTCAAGGTGGCTCTATAACTGTGCGTATAGCACTTGCGGTCTGCAACCAATACTTAAAAACTTGATTAAATAAACATAACTAATCCGTTAGTTAAGGGGAAAATAAAGAATAGCTTTAGTAACTCTAGGCGAGTGCCAACATTATGAATTCGATTCAACTCGCGTCCTGAGTGCGTTTCTCGTTTCAGACTTTGGCTCCAGATATGTGAGACAACCTGCATGTATATATGTGCGCGCGTGGGGCTACCAGCAGAGAGATGCAAATATTTGCAGTTTGGTACGCATACATTCCGCAAAGCACCAACTGCCCCATAATGCTGTGCTTATCTTGAACAGATCCCGTATACAGGCAGGTTCCGCCTAATTTGTTTGTGCGATGCCCAGTGCACCGTGATCAGCTCGTGAAGTCGTCGTAGGCAGTAGTGGGGAAACGGTTGCGCCTACATGCGTAATTAATGCAGGAGTAGCGCATCATCTCGTTTATCGTTTCGTGTCGCCTTGAGACACCTGTAATCCTCACTTAAGCCTACTTTTTTTACTTAAGTCTATGTATAAAATGCTGAGTAATATTTTACCAGTCATCGCAAAAGCTGCTGGTGTGGAATGGAGGTAGAACACGGTCTTTCTGCATACGATATCCTAAGTTTCAATGCTCTGCTAAGCCACTACACCTTTTCGGGAATGTAGCGGTTGAACTCAGCAAAAAAAAATTTTTGGAGCCGGTGATTCTAAAGTACTGAAGGGGCACATCGATCTTCAAAAATGTGCTCATTGGCCGGAACAGGAATAGGCATCCCTAGCGCGTTTTTTCGCACTTTGTCTCTCATGAATCGCTGAACTAGTACTCATTGTCTAACAGCTGCGGAGTATTTCACCAAGGCAATGGTCGTACATGGAGTGCAAACAGCTGCCACCATTCAGATGCAAGTGGAGATCACTGGCAGAGGCTCTCATAATGCCGTGGACATATATTTGGCTCACTGGGAATGACCCTGCGATGCCGTGCCATACCGCAAGCCATATCTTTCCCGTAATGTTCTAAAGAGATTTACGCATACTTCTTATGGTTCTGTTGTTTCTTCATTTTTTTGTGCTTTTTCTGCGTGCTCACCATGCAACTGCAATCAATAGTCGCGTTTTCTATGCAGGACAATGTTGCAATATGAAAAAAAAGATGCCAAAGATACATGCTAGCGCGGGGCGGAACGGAAACCGCTCAGCCAGTGTAGCTTTTTCGGGGGCGAATTCGAATATGCGATCTTATTTATGCTGCATTAGAAAGACAACGTTTTCGGAGAAGAAAATCTATTGCAGTAGTCCTTGATTTCCTTTTCCTCTTCCAGTTTGATGACCCTCGTTGAGCTAGCTTGTCGCGAGTGCATAAATCTTTATCAAGATCCGTAGCTGCCACACCCTGCCAGAACACGCCCTGTCTCGCAGGGAATGGCGCTCTCCGCACTGGCTGGCATAGGCGCAACACGCGCGCCACCAAAGGTCGGACATGCCCGCAGCCACTTTGGCGCACTTCTCCCGCATCGCAACTGGCAGCATTATTAAATATTTCTCTCTTACCGTACTGCAGAGAGAAACGAGGAGAGGTATTGCTGTCGGTAGCGTTTTGGGGCAACCTGTTCGCCTTTCCCTATAGTCTGCTTCCGCGAAGACGTATTGCGCGCTGCAGAAAGTTTCTGTCGGGTAAGAATAAAAAATAAAGGGGGGAGAGGCAGAAGCAAAAGCAATCAACGCCGGTTCGGAACACTCGAGGAACACAGTGAGGTAGCGATAGCAAAACAGTGAATGGCCTGCGCCAGCTGTGACCCCTAGCCCGCGTGCAATGCCGCCCAAGCTGTTTCGGAGGCAAAATGGTCCCGTTTCGGCAGTCGGGCTTACCGCCGAGCTTCCGCATGACGCTGCCACATTTTTGCGCCTTTTGTGGACTGATGGAAGTGCGGGGATTTGTGTTGTCTAGGGGCAACGGGCGGGAGGCGAGACAACGGGCTCTGAACGCTTGAGAGGCGGAATGTGTCGGCGTGTACACGGGCCATTTTTCAATTTGTCTGCGACAGGAATGGCGCAGTAGTGGCGGCGCAGCCGTGGACCCCCCCTCCTGGGCCGGCAAAGCAGCGTTGCCGTAAAGGAAGATAGACGCCCCTTGTGAAGCGAGACAGAAAAGCTGCCCGGAAGGAGCGGAGGTCATGTGTCCGTTTATATATCGACTACGGCTCACCTGCACTTGAACCAACGTTTGTCGGAGCGTGTATATATATATATATATATATATATATATATATATATATATATATATATATATATATATATATATATATATATATATATATATATGACGTTTCTATAGAAGCAAGTCGGGCATTTGTTCTATTCTGCTTCTTAGTTTTAATACAACATGTCGTTTTCACAGCAATCTACCTTGGCTATGGTGTTGCCCTGATAAGCACGAGGCCGCGGGTTCGTATCCCGGTAGCGACGGTCGCATAATATTGGGGGCGAAACGCACAAATCTTTCCTCTATTTAGATTTAGGTTTACGTTATAGAATCGCAGGTGGTCGAAATTGGCCTGAAGTCACCCTACTGCGGCGTGCCTCATACTTATATTGTGGTTTTACGCTATACCAAAATTGTTTTAACGTGGCCTAGTGTAACTGCACGCTGAATGAAAGTATAAATAAAAGTGCGACCGATCCTCCCCTCACGCCACCTTCTTAAGTACAGTTGCGCGGTTCAACGATGGATCTTGCAACAAATAAAATAAGGAACTGGGTTTCCTACAGCTTTTTTTGCAGGTGGAATATGAATACTGGCTGGTAGTAATTATAAGGAACGGGAGCTTTCCATTAACAGATTTATAAACAAGTATTCCAAGTGAGTGTTTATTTAGCTTCTGTAACGATAAAATGCCGTTAGATCTGAGCAATGGAGATACTTCTGATGTGTAGCTGCTACGTGTAATGATGCGAGTTGCTTGATCTTGGGTATGCTCTAGCAGAGATAAATGTGTCGGATACGTCTTTCCCCATGATGATATGCAATAATTAATATGCGTGTGAATAAAAGCGTAGTAGAGGGAGAAGAGTGTCGTCATAATAAAGAAATTGCGAACTTTAATTGTTTTTCTAATTCTATATGCTGCCTTCTTTGCCTAAAATTTGACATGCTCGTCAAATTTTAGGTGTTTATCTCATAGGACGACAAGAAACAGTGCACTATCAGTAGGACAAAGTACACTGGAAGCAAAGCTGGGCGATGGATACACTGAGATATGTTTTTGTTTAGCTGAGAAGATGACGAAGATGACGAAGTTAGATTTCGCAGTATTAATGTGTAGTCTGTTTAGTTGGCACCAGGTTGCAATATCTGCCGCGTCACGATTAAGCTTACACATCAATGAATCAAGACTTTTGTCTGAGGAGAAGATGGTAGTGTCGTCAGCGTAAAGGATACAGTCAGGGGACTTTAGGCTCTTTGGGAGGTCATTAATGTATATTAAAAACAAGAGGCCCTAATATAGATCCTTGTGGCACACCAATGTTAGTTATCTTAGGGTGCGAGTAAGTGCTGGAGATTGATACAGTGTATTCTCTATCTTTCAAATAGTTACGTAGTAATTGCAGTGCCCGGCCAGTTATACCAATTGAGTCTAATTTAGCAAAAAGGATGTTATGAACAAGTGAATCGAGTGCTTTAGAAAGGTCAATAAATAATGCGCCAGCGAAATTTCCAGTGTCAATTGCCTACCGAATCTTGTCTGTTAGAAATATTAATACCAAATAAGTTGAGTAACCTTCCCGAAACCCAAATTGATTTGGTGATAGGATGCAAAATTTGGATAAATAGCTTGATAAGCGTGTTACAATTAGTTTTAGATAATTTTACTGAAGAATGAAAGTATAGCTATAGGGCGGTAGTTAGATGTTAGACGCTTATCTCCCTTCTTGAAAACAGGGATTATTTTGACTTTTTTCAAAGAACTTGGATAGATTCCTGTTTTAAAGATAAGGTTGACTATGTGACAGAATATTTCAGATATTAGGTAAGCTATCGTTTTTATGAGAGATGGGCTGAAGTTATCGAGACCAGATCCTCTATTTTTTAGACTGGAAATGACTGTGACTATGTTTTCAAGTGTTGCGGGATGAAGGAAAAAGCTATGGGGCACACGGGGTAAGTCTCGCTCAATGAATCTTCGCACTCTTCGTTATCTGCACAGAAGGAATTAAAGAAGGAGTTTGCAATGTCCAAGGGATTATCAAGGAGAAGATCCCCCGATTGTATCATAGTTATTTCGGAATTATGATTCGACCGACCTAAAAAGTGTTTAATACTTTCCAATGCTTTCTGACATCATTACCTGCAGACTTAATTTCATTTTCATAATACGTCGTTTTAGCCTGTTTGAGTAGTTTTCCTAGTAAGTTAGAATATTTATTATACCTTTCGTGAAGTGCTGTGTTAAATGGCTGTTTTTTTTTGTTTTCCTGTAAAGGTCATGCTCTAGTTCAGCGGCTGCAGAGTTTACCCCAGGAAAATTTATTGAGATAAAATTCAGGACATCACATTTGACATCAACGACAGCCGCCGAACTTGCAGCTCTGCTTGCAGCACTTCAGTTCATGAATCAGCAAACACCGCAGAAAAGCTCCATATCCGATTCGAAGCCAGCCCCCCTCCAGAGTTTGCGTTCTGCATTGCACCGTGGACCTCGCGAATGAATTGCCGTAAGCGCCAGAGAATTTTACCAACGGGCAGCAAAAAAAAAAAGATGACATGGCGTCGTCGTTCAATGGTTGCTAAGGCATCGTTGCAAATCACCATGCCAATGCTGGCACTCGACGTGGCCGTGATGGTTGCGATTTTGTTTTTGAACAACCCGCCGTGGTTGCTCAGTGGCTATGGTGTTGGGCTGCTGAGCACGAGTTCGCGGGATCGAATCCCGGCCACGGCGGCCGCATTTCGTTGGGGGCGAAATGCGAAAACACCCGTGTGCTTAGATTTAGGTGCACGTTAAAGAACCCCAGGTGGTCAAAATGTCCGGAGTCCTCCACTACGGCGTGCCTCATAATCAGAAAGTGGTTTTGGCACGTAAAACCCCAAATATTATTATTATTATGTTTTTGAACATACGAATTTGGTGACCGTTCACACAGCGGATTTTGACAAACATTACAAATCAGCGTCTTCGTAGGCTGGATCCTATACTAAAGCTCCGCCTTCCACACGGCTTCCCACGACAGTAGGTTGGTCTCATTTTTCACCTATGGCTAGGAGTCTCTTTAACTGTACCCCACTATTAACATATCATAATAGCCAGAGGTTCGCAATGCGATGTTTGTCGGTGCGAAGACACGACAGCACACGTTCTGAGCAATGGTCGTCGTTTCCATGCACAAGAACAACTCGTTGGTTCTATGTTTGACAAGATTGACCGCAGATGCCTTATTCGAACCTGAATTCTTGGAACCTGGTAACAGCCCGACGTTGGCCCGAACTGCTGTAAAAGGAATAGTCTGTTTTGTATAAGCGTTGGGCCTGATTTTAAGACTAGTGCAGACAGACTTATCTACTGTTCTCTTCTTTTCCCCTTATAATTTATGCCTTTACCACATCGCTCCGTGCAAAGTATCCTGACGCACAACCAATCTCGTTAACCGCTCTGGCCTACACACTTTATTTTCTCTCACGCTGTGGGTAGTGATTGCATGGTAGAGTACACTTGTTGCCATAGGAGCTCTATTAAGTGCGGGTGGCATGTGGTACGTAACGTGTTTCTTAGTGGACCGCCAACATCACTGCTTCGAAGGCCTTTCTTAGCGCAAAATTCCTTTGATTGTTTTATCAGCGCCCGGGTTGAAAGGCGACCGTGCATGCTATATGTGTGACGTCGTTTACAAAAAAAAAGATATGGACGCATGTGGGATCAACATAGCGGCGGCAGTGGATTAACAAGGCCCTTCCTTTTGTTTTATTGCGATAGCAAATATATGGACACTCCAGGCGCATGCCTTCCGCCGGCGTCACCGTGAGGTTAAGCATGAGGGAAAGCGTGTGAGGGTGAGCCGGCGAACGCGATTCAACCTCGCGTGCACGAACGAGGAACGTGGCCCGGATGTCTTCCCTCTCTCTGTCGTGCGCGAGGCAGGGTGGTAATCCGAGGCAGGAGGGCGTTCTTCTCTGGAGGCGGCATCGGGGCGTCGATGTCCTCCGCCCGCCACTCCGTACGGAGTGGAGACAACCGCGATGTCTACTACGGCTTTGGTCACGCGAATCGCGGACGCCGAAGCACACGCCTTTGCCGGACGCTGTAGGGACGCATTGCCGGCACTCGTGTGCCTTGAAACCGATCTGCGACGTGGCCAAAGTGCGCACACGCGCAGGCCTCATCTTCAGAGCAATCTGCTATGTTTGCAGAGTGCGTGTAATGCCGGTAGCTGTGCAGGCGCTGTGATTTGGACGTTTTATTTGCGTTGAAAGGAAATATTCATGAAGGTCAATTCGCTTGCTGCAGCAGCGATTCCTCAGTTCCAAAATTTGATAGCGAGTTTCCACGCTCATCGAGCGAGATGTGTTCATGTTTACCTTTGCGGACGTGACACCGTGCTGGTTAATTTAGTTAAAACACGTTGGTAGGCTAGTTGGTTGGAATCCATCGTAGAATGTGTAAGCGCGACTGAACAAGGACGTAGAACGAAGCAGACGTCCAAAGACAGTGCTGTCTCTGGGTGTCTGTTTCTTTCTACGTCCTTGTTGAGTCCCGTTTACGTATTCTATCATTGCTAATTTTGTTAGTAAGCGAATGTTTACAAGTTTATACCGCCGATAAAACTGCTATCTTTACTTCGTACAGCCGTCTACTGATTCACCTTCGCAATCGGCTCGACTTCCCGGTGAAACTGCAAATTTTTTCACAACATAGCAAATATAAAATTAACAAATGTTTATTAGGTTCATACTTCATTATTTGACGATGGCTTCGGAGAGCGTCAAAAACCAAGTTCTTTGGGCTAAAGCGAGAGGCAGCACCCAATTGTAAGATCGCTCAATATTTGCAATAACTGTTTGCGTTGTACACGCTGACTTATTTCAAAAGCGGGCCATAAATCGACCTTTAGCAGGCATAGACTTTGTGATTCTCCACTCACTGAAAGTGCAGGCCGGCTCCCTTACTTCAGTAAATCAACAGCTGACGTGTACAGCCTGAAATGTTCCACTAACAAACCTCATTTCTGCCGTGAGTAACGACCTCTAGGGAGGAAAGAGGAGGAAGCCCCGGCACAATCAACAAAGATGAAAAAAGAAACGCAGGTAAGAAAACAGGGATGACAAAATATTTCACGCAACCAGAGAGCGATGTGTTCTTTACTTTTTTCTAAAATGACCACCGCTGCTTTCTGGCTGTTCTGGGGGTCCGCCTTAAGCGATAATGAATAGACCCCGAAGCAATGACGGAATATTTGGTGACGGATATTAACGAAGAGAGGCTCACACCTTTCATGCCGAGGCCTACCTCAGTGACCAAATGAAAGCCCGAAATACGAAATTGCACAAGAAATCTAAAACGCCATCCATGTCCTTACGAAGATGCGCGTGCCGAGAGACGCGTCTCGCGCAGACATACGCGCCATGCCACCTTCATTAATCAGTTTACTAATCATCAAGCTCGAGAATGAGTAATAAGCGCCATTCAAAGGTGACGTGCAAGGCGAGCCCGGCGCCCACTCTTTACGCTGGAGGTGGAGAGTAAATAATTAATGAGCCGGAACAGTGCCTCCGGACGAGAGAGGCTTGGTGCGCTTGCACTGCGGGGCTCAGTGAAACAAGGCGACGCAGCCCCTCTCTCATGAAGTGGGCGGGGCAGCTTTTGAGCAAATGTTTGCTGTGATCGGATGATACGATCGCGTTTTGTTTTCTCTAGTTATGTACGTTGCTTGCCCTGCTTATCATGTTGCATTGATTCGGGGATTGACGCAATGGTTTTGCAATGAACAAGCTTTTTGTTGTTCGCAAGACGGGTGATGTTTTAATAAAAAAAAATACATATGCGCCCTATTGTTTCTAATGACACCTTAACTGACATACGCATTCCACCAAAAACAGACCAAAAGTGCAGATTTTATTGGGCTAGTTGATTTCTTGCATCAGTCGAAGTCATAGCGCTGAATCGACACGGTCAAGAAAGACGACAGGACGTGCGCTATTAACTTAATTTTACTTGAGACAGACATGGTACTTACACCGGATCAAACTAGTGAAAATCTTCACACGCGCAGCCGTTCTTTTGCAATTAAGCTTGCTTTTACAATTTCCCTCGTATTTTTATGTTTGTTTCTTACCATTACTACACAATCCTTCAAGGGCAACTCCGGCGATCTTTTGATATCCAGGGATGTCGATGAACTTCGCTGGATACGTTCATCCACACACTCATGTCATGTCTTCAAAAAATCAGGTTTGAGAGTTGCACAGATTTGTCACAAATGAATCGAATAAATTGCGTCGAACACCTAGCCTTACCTGCTCCTCAGTTACAGGCAACATTGCGCATAAAGTCAGGGGAGTCCCAGTCAGCGTGCCGGTATCATGCAGACGACAGCGAGGAGAGCCCGGATGAGTCCGTGATCGTGAGCTAGTGCTTCGCGTGTGAAGTTGCGGCCACGACAATTTGCAGTCCCTGTTGAAGGGCTAGTGATGGGGGATGGCAAGCGGAGTTGCGTTGTTCGCTGCATAAACTCCAACCCTCACCATCCGTACAAACAGTTTGAGCCCATGCCAGTCGCGTTCCGCCGAGGTTAAGCCTATATGTCACAGTCGCGTAGTCCATGCGTCTGCTGCTGGCGGACCTGAGCGACTGACCTGAAGGTAATTAAGCCATTAGGATGAAGAAAACTCCTTCTGTGGTTCGGTTTTGCTTGAAAGATACGCCGTGCTTGAGTTGAAGGGCAGAGTAAGGAATCTTTTTTAACGCATGTCTTCGTCAACCCATGAATCTGTTTCTCTGCAGTACTAACACTGCTAAATAAGCTTTGTGCGACACTATACACCAGAGGTGTCGGTCCTCGTTTTTTAATCCGGCCTCCCTGTAAGGCATCCGATTGCTGCGAGCACATTTGCAATCCTCAGCGCAGCAGAAGTATGTGACGGCTTTATGCTTCCTGTCGGAACCAGCAGCAACCGTGGTCACTCTGGCCAAGATTCTGAATAGTTGCACGGAACATTTTGCGGGCTCGTAACGACAACAAAGGGCGCGGATGCCGCGTGCCGAGGGGATGCAGGCGATGAAGTCGTCACGGCCGATCAGTTCGGTCGCAGTTAATCATCGGGAATGACCGACCGGCTGAGCCCAGCCCCCGGGCTCACCCGTCCGTAGGCCGTCTGTCGGGAACCAAGCCAGTCGGATGGGGAGAACAGCAGGCACGTGACCCGACTGCCGACCAGGAATTTCGGCACAGCAGACGACGGGCGCCGAGGAGCGCCGAAGAATCTCGTTTTTGGTAATCGGCACACCAACGGCGTCCGTCATTCGCAGCACGTCCTAAGACGACGCTAAACAACAAAACAGACCTGTTCAGTAGCTGGCCAAGTCTATGGGAAATAGAAAGCGTGAGATTCGCTGGGCTGGGCGGACTGGTCGGCGGCCCGGGGGAAGTAACACACAGACGGAAAGTCGCAGCATGAGATGACGCGTGAAGATAAGGAAGCAGGGAAGCAAAACATTGACCTCGCAGCGCAGCAAGAGGAGCGAGCAGTCGCTAAAAAAGGCAGTTCGCGCCCTGCGATTTATGGTGTGCGCACAGTTAACTTTTGTGGCGCGCCGCTGCTCAGGATGTCTGAGCGCGGCTTCCGTCGGCCTGCGGTGATGCGCGCCACTGAGTTGCCACTGCTCGAGTCGCCTAGGTTCACAGGGTGGCGCTACAACAGGGTGCGCACAGTCTGACTGGCGACAGCCGAGTTTCATCTCAAGCGGAATGCACGAACGATGTTGAGATATTGGCTGACGTGGTATATAACGACATCAATATAGCGACAGTCTTTAGTTTCAGAAAACTTGAGATAGGTGAGCAAGTCATACTTCGGTTAGATCTACTTGGTCAGCCATTGTTCAGGAATGCAGCGGCTCAAAATAGACGTAAACGGGCAACGCGTACGACAAGCGTGGTTTGCAGGATTGCACCGCAACACCATTGGGATAACAGAGAACAGAGGCCACGCGAAAGGGCTGTTCTATCGGAAAGATGTCTGTCCTTTTTGGCGCCATTCAATACATGAAGGGCGCAAAACGTCTATTTGGGCCTTAGGAAAACAGTGTGTGTGCACAAATGAAAAGTTATTGTGCTCCTCCGCACACTAGAAAGGCAGGGGCATGTATTTCGCACATGTGCCCTTAAAGCTGCCTGTTCGCCATATTGTTACTCTATAAGCTACAGCTGCACTAGCGATGGGTTTCCTGATAGAAGGGACTTCTATCCACCTGCGCCTGCAGCAGAATGGTTGTTTCACATCCGCCACCAAGGATTGTGAGTGGTGGGGCTGGCTAACACTCCCAAGGTTAGTTGTAGTAGTAACACATAAGTACCCATGAAAGTAGATGGGGAGACGGCACCGCGGTAGCTCAATTGGTTAGAGCCACGTACGCGTAATTAGAAGACGTGGGACCGTTCCCCACCTGCGGCAAGTTGGTTTTTCCGCCACTATCGTTGCCATAAATTTATCTTTTCTTTAATATGATTAGTAAGTACAAGCTTCTTCCCCTATGTTGTCCTTGGTGTCTTTGTTTGTTGGCTTTTCATCCTACGATTAATAAAAATTGGGCCCCTCGGTTATTCCCCTTTCTTCTCATGCTTAAAACGCAGTGACTCAAGCTTCGCTATCGGTGCCAAGACTTATGCATACCAATCCAGTGTGTCAGCCAAAGTGACTAGTGCAACATGGGGAAATAGTGGAGTCGCTACCAAAACGTAAGCCTAGATATGTGACACGCCTCACCCACAATTGCCCAAAAATTGGCTACCTATTCATCCAAGTATTTATTTTAAAAAAACATGATAGAAAGAGAATATAGTGGTAGATGAAATGTAGGTTTTTTTTTCGAGAAAAACATATGGCCCTATTTCTCTTGAGGACCGCCATACACTTGCAAACGTCTGACTCACATCAGTGATTGAAACTTGAGATTACATAGCCAGGCAAAACAAATATCATAGGCATGTATCAGGAACAAAAATACAGTACAAATGCCGCCGTCAACTAAAATGTTGCACAGAGGCAGAAAAAGGAGAAACCTACATATAGGCACACAACATATGTTGCCATATTCTCGCGAAGGCAGTGCCATAAATCGTGAACCATCGACGCGATTCTTCAGTTAGGATCCACGATGCCAATTCAGCTTCAGCAGTTCGCCTTATCAGGTAAAATTGAAGGCCCTTTACCTATTTTCTGACACAGCGGGACATTTGACTTCATTGTGGCATTAGTGTTGATTTTTGCGTTGGTATTATATCGGTGTTCCTTTTTTATTACGCATGTTTTCCCAAATTGTAAAACCTTACGCATTCGCTCCGACATCAGCCCTTTAAAAAATTCCAATCCCGCTTTCCAATCAGCCAACATTGCCTATACCTTTCAGTTTCCACTCTAACTTCCGAAGACCATTAGAAACGCAATTGCATAATTTGTAAAACCCATCCACTGTGTCATGCAAAGTGACCAGTGCAACATGGTGAAACAATCGGGTCGCTGCCTAAACGTAAGCCTAAATAGGTGACACGCCTTGCCCACAACTGCTCGAAAATGGGCAACCTATTCATACAAGTATTTATTTAAAAACAGCACGATAGAATTAGAAATCTAGTGTTACTTGAAATCTACGTTCTTCTTTTCTTCAAAAACGCATGGCCCTATTTCTCTTGAGAAACGCCATACACTTGTAAACGTCTGACTCACATCAGCGACTGAAACTACACACATTTGATAGGCAGGCAAAACAAATAATATGGACATGGCATGAAATACAAAGAAATGCAGAAATACAGTAGAAATGCTGCCATCAACTGAAATCTCGTACTGCAGCGGAAAAAGGAGAAACATACGCATACGCACAAAACCTATATAGTTGTATTGTAGCGAAGGCAGTGCCATCATTCGTGAAAAATCGACAGCATTCTTCAGTTAGGATCGACGACGCCAGTTCAGACACATTAGTTCGCCCATATGAGGTACAGCCGAAGGCACTCCCAATATTTTCTGACACAGTGGCACATTTCGCTTTATAGTGGCGTTTGTGAAGTTTTATACGCAGTTATGCCGGCATGCTGGTGCATAAAAATGATTCATAATTTATGTGTGCAAGGCATGTGAAAATTCTGAGAAGTAAGATTATTTCACAGTACAGCCTAACCATAACCGTAATTGTTAGGAGCATCATCAACAATGAATAGAATCGAACAAGCGAGAGCAAGCCGAATAAGCCCCTAAACTCATTAGAGTGATTTGGCGAAGCCGAGTAGCTCCAATGCACTGGCTGGCGCCAGTAGAATCTGGTGGCTCAACCATTGGAATTGACGTCTGTCACCGCAGGGTGCGATGAGACTCTGGGCTCTCGCGCCGTTCGCTGCCGCCTGCATTTCATCATGCGTTTCCAGATGTATTGACGTATTTCCGATATATGTGTTTCCGTGTATTTTACCAACCAATGGATAATTTCTAGCAGCAATTGTTGATGAACCTCCGTCACTGATTTATTATTTATTCAATATTTATTTATCATATATTTATTATTTATTTGCATGTTTCCTGAGGTTGATGCCAAAACCCGCTGCCCCTCGACATTAACGCATCGAGCGAGTCTGCCACTTCTATATAGCTCTCTTTCGCCTGCGTTTTTGCTTCGCTCGCACTTATCCTGTTAGCCTTGCAGTAGATGTAAGAAGGCCGCGCACGCCATAAATGTTCGAGATCTGGGAAAGTTAGAAAGTAACAATTGTCGGTGTCTGTTACCTTTCGCCGGCTATATCATATTTCTTCTTTTTTATAAAGAAGACCCCGTAAATGTCGACTTCGGTGTTTTCCGCTCTGCCATTATGTTTCTCTTTTCCAATTGCGTGACCGCATTCTACCGATACAATACTCGTAAACACTAACGCGGTTCTAATCACAAACGACTGCGTTCTCGTCGCCCTAAATGGGACCGCTCTCTTCCTTTGTCTCACAGTATGATTTAACCCGTGAACAATCCTACTCTGGAAAGTGGTTATAGTGCTTGAACGTAAAAATTCGCAAGTATCTGAAACAATCGCTGGCGATCCTATGAGCCACACAAGTGCACCACCGACTTGCAATCCCTGAAGCTTTTATGCACCTCGGCAATACGATTGGCGTTCATTAGTAAAGTGCGGCACGCGTTACCAATGAAGCTAGTCGTAAGCTTGGCTACTTCCACCAGAAGCTTAACACACCTCTCTCCCAGATAAAATTTGAATTTCGATTTTATTTCGCCCTAACTTAGAGTTTGCCAGTGCTACCTGGGATGATTACCAATGTAATCAAGTAAGCAAGCTCTAGGCAGTTCAGAAGCGTGCAGTTGGAGTTGTTCTGTCGTATTATATTTATTTCACTAATATTCTGCTCCTTCATCAAGGGCTATATCAAAAGCTTTACGCCGTAGTCTTTACCGCGGTATGGAATGAAAGTTGCTGCCGTCTTATTCAACGAATCAGCAACCACACAGCCTTCTAATCCTCACCGGCTTACGCCTTCACCCATCTAATTCTTCCTTTGTCGAGCAGTAAGAGATTGAAAAAGACGGTCTACCAACGCCGCGCACATTACAGACCCCAGCGAATTGAAGCAAACTATCATCCTACTCTTCAAGTGGTTGTGTTCGCCCACCCCCGTACGTAATGCCCGTCAACGAGACATAGACGTTTAATAGTTAACAAATATCAGGAGTTATGAAGCAGGTATGGCCAGGTACTGTACCAAGGAGGCCCAGTTTTATTCTGGTGGGGGAGCGCGTTTGCTGAAGCTCAGCGGGCCTTAATTTGGCTGCACCTGAACTAGCATAGTTCAACCAGCTTTCAGCTCATTTCCCCGAGTTTCAGGCGCCAGTTCAATCCTCCAAAATGTAGTTGGCCTGGATCGAGCATTCAAACTTAGGATTGAGATTTGAAACCCATTGTTCTACCTGTACTTCAAGCTACCACCGCGAGAACAGAATATACAGAATAAAATGCACCAGCGCGCCTACAGTAGGATTCCCTAATCATGACCAGGAGCTTGCAACTACCATCTGAAAGAAAAGTGCAGAAGCATTCTTTGTATTTCTTTACACGTGAGAGACAAACTTGGAGGTTAGAAATTATGTTTGAGAAGAAGTTAATGATCGACCAACGAGCGATGGAATGAAAAACGTTGTACGCAACTTTAAGATGCAGGATGACGGCAGTGTTGATTACGAAACAAACGGGGGTAGCCGATGTTGTAGTTGACTGTAAGAACAAAAAATATAGTTGGGTAGTTACCTGCGCATAGGGCAGGTAGCCGATGGCCGATCAGCATTTCTGAATTAGTGTCAAGGGAATGGAACTGCAGCCCAGGATGGCAGAAAATTGAGTGTGGTGCAAAAAATACGAGATCTGCAGGCACAACTTGGAAATAGCTAGCCCAAGACAGGGGTACCAGGAGATCGCTTAGAAAAGCCTTCGTCCGGCAGTAGACATATAAAATAGGCTCCTGACGATGACGTTGAAATAATGAATAAATAAATAAATACATCTAACGACTTCACGTGTTATAAAGGCCCAGAAATATCTTATTCTACTACGGCATCTCAGCTGCTCGCTCGGGCAGCATAGACAAAGGGATTATGGAAAGGAGCGCTGGTCTACCAGTCGTAGTTATCATTGTCTAGTTAAGCCCACTTCAGCGCATAGGCGTAACCGGCCGTTCTTATTCTGTTGCCACAATTGTCCGCTGCCATCCTCAACCTCATCTATTATAACGGAATATTTATCTTGTTTACTCGTCAAGATTTGGTTAATCCTCCACATTCCTCCGCTCAACACCAATCTATCCTTTTTTCTGTATTAGCTTGCGAAGGACAGGCCTGTTTGGAATGCTGAGAAATTTATAGCTCTGTAAAACAGAAGAGGGAGCATAAAGAACGCAATACTTTCATTACTTTCTATATGATTATTCATTTTATTTCGGATACCACTTTCTTTCGTTCAATCTACTTGCTGCGGGATCCTAAATTTCTTTGTAGGCTTTCTTTTGTGAAAGTACAAATTTGGCATGTTAGCTATATGAGCGCTAGCGAATTACAGTTAGCCATTTCAAAACACTGATGATATAAATTCCAATGACACCACAGGATAACGCTGTAGAGCAATGACCTTATTGTGATGTACCTGCTCTTTTTTTAATGGATCTCTATCAGACATAATATGTTCAGCTATCTATACGTAATAGTAATGGCTCAAACGCAATGCGAGGATTTGCTTCTAGTAACGTAATGGCATAAACACCGTAGGTAAATAAGAAGATTTTGACTGCTGCGGTAAATGTTAAATGTGTTCGCACTAACTACCTTTGTGTTCGCACAACTTCAGTTGGCGTCGTCACCATTGTCATCAGTGTCATACACGGTGAAAGGGAGATATCTGTCAGAGATCTCCAATTACCACACTTTTGCTCACTTTGTTATATTCAACATTTTATTGATCTCCCCACCCCACTTGATACTGCGCCGTCTTTGACTGCATTTCCCTGCCCTATACACCCATTTCGATGCTCTGGTAGCCCGTTCTAGTAAACATTTTCACTAGGGATAACATGATTTGCAAAGTTCCCATGCTTTCTCTAGATCTCAACTAAAATTCCACCACTTTGCTCTCCAACCAATAATGTCGCCTTCCTGTGTCTCCAAATTGTCAAGTTTTGTCACATCATTCCTTCTGCCGCCTTTACTACTTTAAAAATTGCTTTCGTCAAAATTTCCGCCACAGGTAGACTGGTAGACGGCAGTCTTTGCACTTCATTTGCTATTCATGCCTACCCAGGAACCAATCTAAATTTCCTTCGTGGGTCCTTAAAAGCGTGACGTCTACAACCTCTGTAATGTTGAGAGTCAATTAACAAGAAAATGGGAACAACTCCTCTGAAGATTTGCCACCGGGGCTTACAATCAGTAAGCATGGTCCAACGACGAGGTCGAACGACGAGCGATATAGCGCGCTCTATGATACCGCCACACGCCTTTGGCATTTGATTGTTTTAACGAGGTGCGTGGACGCCATCACTCGAGAAAAAAGAAGGAAGAACGAACGGGACTCGCGCGATGAATCTAACCTGTAAATAGTTGCTTGTCTTGCTGACTCCTCCTTCGCTTAACATTGTCGTGGAGGTGGAACGTTCCCCGTCCTCGCCATGGAGCTCCGAAGCGGCGCCACCGTCATCTTCTCAGCCATGGCTCCCGATGGAAGCAACCCGTTGCCACCTACACCTGCGGCGCCAATCACAACGTACGTGACGGATCCTAGTCTCCGTGATCCTGGCATGTATGATCCCCGTGTTAGTCTAAGCCACCACCAGGACCCTAGCATCATGCTTGCCAATGTGATTTTTTATCTGCACTGCACACCGCATGTTTTGTTTCACACCCATGAGGTCACGCTCTCCACCGGGGACATCTTCAAAGCGAGGCTTCACGACCTATTTGGCAACCAGTCAGGTCGCCAACATTCTGCGCGAAAAGAGCTTGCCACCCGTGTCCAGTCGTCGTCAGAATCGTATGCCTCCTACATACAGGACGTGCTCACGCTTTGCCGGAAAGTCGACGAGCACATGGCCGAAGTTGACAATGTGGGCCATATCATAAAAGACTTCGCGGACGACGCCTTCAATTTGTTAGTCTATAAGGACGTTTCTACCATCGACGCCAAAAGCCGCAGCGTCGTCCTACAGTTTTCCTCGCTCTCAAAGACCCCTGCCACATCCTCTTGTTCCGCTCTTACCGCCACACGACCATTTCAAGAGAACGTCACACGTATCGTTCGGCGTGAGATTGAAGCGGCTTGTCCGGCCCCCCTTCATCCACGACCCATTGACGGTACCTTCGAACAAGCGGCCTCGACTATTTGCGGCATTAAAACAGTTGTGCGGCAAGAAATTGCAAACCTTGGCATTCCTACCGCCTGCTCTGTCTCCTGACCTGATTCGGCAACCATTCCCATCTCCACAACCTGTAATGACTATTATTTCACTCCCAGATCACGCAATCCTGCTGAATCACGAACCCCAGCCGCAAACCGATCTGCTGCCGCTGCGACCGTGTTGGTCATGAATCTCGCCACTGCCGCACCACCTGGATGCCGCCGTACTGGAGCTCATTTCCTGCTCCTCGCCCATACGTCGGCGCTCGCCGTTATTCACCTCGCCGTCTGTACCCTACTTCTGATGCCCCTGACAGCCGCTCCTCGGTGCGGTCACCGTCGCCTCAACGCCGGCGCTCCCCGTTGCCCCAACCTCGCCGCTTTTCCTCGCCAAACCGACGGACGGAAAACTAGGCCTTGCAGCTTTCGGAGATAGTGCTGCTTCACGTTAAACCTGTCTAAATCCTCTGTTGACGCTCCTTACCAACACGAACCTAACTGAAGTAGACGTAGATAGTGTTCCAGTGATGGCGTTACTTGGTCTTGGAGCACAAGCCTCCATAGTGAGCGCTAAGCTATGCCGTCGCCTCAAAAAAGTTCTTACGGCTGCCATCACTCGAGCCGTACGCGTCGCCAATGGCGCCACTGTTGCCGTCGGTGGTATGTTCAGCGATCCCATAGGAATTGATGAACGCCAAGTTCCTGTCCTGTTCACCGTGCTGACCGGTTGCCCTCATGTCTTGGCCTTCGGGCTCGACTTCGCGATGAAACATTCTGCCCTCATCGACTGTTTCACCGCTACGCTGTGCCTCGAGCTTCCTCTTGATTCAGACGCTCGTCCCGAACACCCTCTGTACAACAGCGTTTCTTCACTTGCCTCCAAAAGCCGTAACGTTCGTCGAATTGGCCTCAACGTCAACCGTGCCTGATGCCGACTATGTGGTCACACCTATTCGTGCTGTCCTCCTGGCGCGCGACATCCCTGTGCCCCACTCCGTCGTATCCCTTGCCGCTAATCGGATGTGTCTCCTTCTTATCAAGTTCGGCTTGGCGAAACAAGTGTTACCTGAAGGCATAGCGATGACCACGCTCCGGTCAGTGACAGACCACCTCGTCACAGCTTTTTCAGCCGACGCTTCTCCAGATCCTCCTGATTACCCGCAGGATTCCCTGAACCTCGATGGCCAATTACGTCGCGTGGTCACTCCGGACCTTGCACCTGACCAAGCAGCTGCCCTATATCGCCTTTTGCTTTCCTACCGCGACATATTTGACACTGACAATCGACCACTTGGTGAGACGTTCCTTGTTAAGCATCGGATAAACACTGGTGATGCTGGTCCCATTCATAGCCGACCGTATCGCGTGTCCACTGCAGAGTGGCAAATTGTTCAGAAACAAGATACTAGCCAGAGGCATTGTTGAGCCCTCGTCGAGTCCTTAGGCGTCGCCTGTCGTGCTCCTCAAAAATAAACATCGCACGTGGCGTTTCTACGTTGATTACCACCAACTAAACCGGATGACTAAAAAGGACGTTTACCGTTTACCACGAATCGACGACGCCCTTGACTGTCTTAACGGTGCCAAATACTTTTCGTCTATCGACCTTCGATCTGGTTATTGGCAGATTTCCATCGATGAGCAAGAGCAAGAAAAGACCGCTTTCGTCACTTGACATGGCCTGTACCAATTCAAGGTTAAGCCGTTCGGTTTATTAAATACCGCCGCCACGTTCGAATGGATGACGGACTCTCTGCTTCAAGGTTTCAAATGGTCAACTTGCCTTTGTTACCTCGACGACATCGTTGTGTTTCCTACTACATTTCAAACGCACCTTGAGCGCGTTGCAGCTATCCTTGACGTCTTCCGCAAGGCTGGGCTCCAATTAAACTCATCGAAGTGTCACTTTGGGCGCTGACTGATCACAGTGCTAGGCCATCTCGTTGATGCTTCCGGCGTACAACTCAACCCGGGGAAGGTTCGACCAGTAACTGCCGCTATTCGGCAGACTGATTTTTGCTTAATTTTGGGTGAGGCGGCGGGAATGTATGCATCCGCAATCTATGGTGTTGTGTAATTTCGTGAAATCTGGTCATTCGATCTTCTCACTCCCAACTCATCGGTAGCCGGTGAGGCGCAGCTAACCGAGGCTTGGTCCGTAAGCTCTCGTGCTATGCGGTGCGCCGCCTCATTGCTACCGTCTGGTAGTGTGTAGCGGTTGCCCAGATGAGATGGACACTTTTGTCGCGGTTATAAACTAATATTAGGAGTAGTAGTGCCTCTGAGGAGATTCGACCACTGGCGAAGTTTCGTATAGCCGTCTGGGAATCACTGATGATTATGCCTGCTGGTGCTTGTGCTATGGCTAGCGCAACAGCTATTTCCTCTGCGGCTTCACTGTGTAGCGTGTTCAGTGTAGCGCTCGTCGTGCATTTTCCCTCGTAATCTCTCACCACTGCTGCGTAGGCGCGCTTGTGTCTGTATCTAGCTGCGTCTACAAATGAGGTGTCCTTGCTGTTACCGAATTTCTTCTGCATATTGCGTGCTCTGCTTTCCCGTCTACCCTGATGGCGGGTAGGATGTATATTTTTGTGTATTGGAGGGTTAGTGATCATGTCTCTGATGTTTCTGGACATGTCTACTTTGACGCCACGTTTCGTAAGATACCTTATACCTACACGATCCAATACTTGCCTACCTGCTGTAGTTTTGGCACGCGTTCGTATTGTGCTAGCCGTTTTTGCTTCGATTAACTCGATTAGCCTCGATTAGCTCATCCGGTGTATTGTGGAGACCTAGCTGCAGTAGTCTATCGTTGCTGGTGGTGATAGAGAGTCCAATTGCTTGCGTGTAGATTTTTCTGATTATGCGGTCTAATTTGTATTTATCTGACAAGTGCCATCGTAGGTACGGTGCCATGTATGCTATTCTGCTTATTACGAACGCTTGCACTGGATTAAGCAGATTGCCTTCTTTCATTCGACTATGTTTGTTGGCTATTCTTTTAAATAGCCGCATGATTTGAGATGTTATGTTATCGAATTTGCGTATGGTATCTCTATTGTGGCCGTTACCTTCAATGATGAGGCCCAATAGTCTGATCTTGTCAACCTTGGGTATGGGCTTACCATCTGCCGCAGTTAGGTGAATTTGCGGATTGTTTCGTTCCCCGTAGTTGCGTGGTTTTCGACGACGTCGCGATGGTACATAAATGGGGAGCTAAGATTTCTCTGCCGAACACGCCAGCCCGGTTATTTCCAGGTATTGTTCAAGTGCTACTATTGCACGTTGTAATGTGTTTTCAACCTGTCCATCGTTGCGATCGCTCATCCAGAGGGTGATATCGTCAGCATAGATGGTATGATTGATGCCATCGATTTCCTGTAGCTTTGCTGGTAATACGATAAGAGCCAGGTTAAACAGCATCGGTGATATTACTGAACCAACTGGGGCGTACCTGCGCTTCCGATCTGCAATTCTTCGGAGGTAATGTCTCCTATCTTAATGTGTGCCTTTCTGTTAGTAAGGAAGCCTGGTATATAACTGTATACTAGCTGGCCTAGGCCAAGCTTACTTATTCTGTTTAGTATTGTTTCGTGGATAACATTGTCAAAAGCTTTCTCAGGTACAATCCTAGGATAGTTTTTGTGTTCCGACTTTGTTATCTATAATTTGATGCTTAAGTTGGAGCATTGCATCCTGTACGGACAAATTTCTCCGGAAGCCCGAAATTGTAGGGGGGAGCACGTCGTTATCCACGAGATAGCTGGTCAGTCTCGTTAGGACAACGTGTTCCATGAGCTTGCCCACACTGGACTTGAGTGAAGTGGGTCTCAGGCTCTCCAACTGTAGCCGCTTGCCTTGTTTAGGTGTTAGAATAATCTGGGCCGTTTTATATTGTTATGGCATTGTACCGGATTGCCAGCATTCGTTCATATACTTGGTAAGTTGTTCTAGAGAGGCATCATCGAGATTTCGGATCGTCTTGTTTGTTATTCTGTCCAGTCCCGGTGCAGATTTAGCGTTAAGCTTTTATAGAGCTGCTCTCAATTCCACCTCGCTAATACCTTCGTCTAATTGTCTGTTTTTGGTGCCTGTGTATTCTGGGCGAATTGCTGAGTTAGCCCGAAATAAATACTTTGCCGCTATCTCATTGATAAAAGCTGCTTCAGTTTTGTCATGTGCATGTGAGATTTCCTTTATGTTTTGTCTGTACGTGGCTTTACTTTCCTCGGGATTCAAAGGTGCCTGAGGAAGTTCCACGTTCTGGACAATCCTAATTGATTATACATATTGGTGCATGTTGCTTCCCCCTGTTGGTTACGGAGCTGTTGTGCGTATGCTTCTATATCTAAGTTAAGCCGGGCCAGCCTGTGTCGGAGCGTCCTGTTGTGTCTCTTAGTTGTCCATCTCCTCAAGAGACCTTCTTTAACTTCCCACATATGTGGGCGTTTACTGTCTGCCTGCTCCAAGTGCGCGTCATGGAGGATTACTTGTGTCGATGCGTTAACATCCTGCTTAAGCTGCGTGATCCGCTCAACCATGTCTATGATAGTATTGTCATTTTTTTCTTGTGAATTTTTCTGAGTTTGTTGAAATAATCATATTCTTAGATGTTATATTTGTGCTCAGTGATCACCTTACTTGTCGGTGTTATGAGGCCAGGGCCAATAGGGCACTTCTTCCCTTCCATTCCGGTCATACGAAGCTAGTCAAAAGGCGCCCTGCTAAGATGTTCTTAATTATAGAGCTGGCCACCTGCAGTCCTGCACAAATTTAATAGGTTCAAGTTTTTACGAATGAGCTTCATGGCTCCTAAAGCCTAATTTTCCATCCAACTTCAAGGTTTGGGTAGCAAAATGATTACTCCGGCTAGAGCCTCCTAGGCCACTCTTTCCAATACCACTCCTCCCGGCAAGACACCATTAGGGATAAAAAGGTGTGGGGGTAGGTGGATGGGCAGGAGGTGACAGTTAGGCAGGATCAGGAAGCCACAGCACCCTTCGCCCCAGGTGCCACGCTTACGCTCTGATGTCATTCTTCTGTTCGGACTTGGTGTTGACTCGTCGTTTCTGCGTATTACTGACAAAAGTAGCTGGACGTACCAAGATTTTTCAGTTACCTGGCAAGAGCGAGAGAGAAAGAGCGAGAAAAGTTTATTGGTACGAAATTCAGATGTCGGCCTGAGGTACATTCTTGTAGCCAGCAACTCTGCGTTGGGGGAAGGGGAAGAGGGAAGTAAAGCGAGAAGAAAAAGGCGCATGATGGGTGACAATGATGAGGAAAGATGTAAAACACATAGCTCTTTACATAACTTCAGGCCTACCCGTGCTTTAAAAAATGAAGTAAAGCATGGCTAGCCTTCAAACTTAATTTAATGTCTGGCGAAGGGCCTAAAATAACGTCCTCCGAAAGACGTCGGCTGCCGAGGCGCGTAAGAGCATTGTTCAATTTTGACGCTCTCCCACGTACTGAGGCCAGTCACACCGCAGCTGACCTATAGTCTCTTTCACATTGCACAGTTCACAGTAAGGAGATTCCGGCGTCACATGAAATGCACGTACCCCCGCGCAAACGCCACTCCCAGAAGAAGGCTGGCACAGCTGCATTGAATTTTGCGTCGTAGCCTAAATTGGACAGTAGCATCCAATCTTTGGAGTCATCACTAGCGATTAACCGGATAGTCCCCGTGCTTTTCGGCCTTTGTTCGGATGACACTTTAGAGAAGGCAACTGGCATCCGCCCTTGAAGAAGGAATCGCAAGCAGTGGCTCTGGTTCTTCGAGCAGCTTCGTCGCTTCCGCATCGGCCAGTCTATTGCCGTTTACATTACAGGGACTGAAAATCCACTGAAATGTAACGTGGTGGACGTTCTCTTGCGCTAGAGTGTATAGTTCGGCATTCTGAAGAGCCAACACTCATTAAGAGCTTTCCTTCCTTACGAGTCTTAGTATCTGCAGAGCTGATTTCGCGTCACTTAAGTGAGTCAATTCTTGAAGAGGCTGTCGCAAAATATAGTGCACTGCCTCATTGACCGTCACTATTTTGGTCGATGTTTGTGTCGTCTTGTTTCGCACAAGAAACCGTCGAATGACTTCATGCGCAGGCACGACGAAAGCCGCACCTGACGCGTACGAAGAGACCGATCCGTCTGTAAATACATTCACCGATGAGCCAGATTCTTTTGAAACATATTCAAGTGTTAGATGTCTGAGGCCTACGGTAGGTATTCGCGTTATTCTAGGAATCCATGGAATTGCTAGACGTATTTGTATTTTAGACATTACCCATGGGACATACGTGGAATGTCAGTAGGGGCAAAGTATGATGGTGTGGCAGATTTTAGGCATTTGTGGCCCTCGAAAAAGCGGAGTCCGGCCGTATGTCTTGAAGTGTCAATAAGGGGTGGCGCCGGTGACGGCACAGCAGCTGCAGGAATAATAGCAGAGGTTCGCATCGCAGAAAGACAGCTATAGGGATGACGCGAGCTTCCTGAATTGTACCATAAATTGAGGTGCAACGTCGAACCGCTAGATATGTTCTCTGAATCTATGTCTACGCACTTTCCAGCGTATGCAAGCATGACGGCTCATACTGGTAAAAACTTGCAGGCTGTATCAAATACATCCGACGCTGAGAGAAAGATACAGCCTGAGTAGCGAATGCTCAGGTGGGCCCCAATTCATACCCGCCTTAAAAGGAAAAACTTGAGCAAGTCCCGTGGATTTGTTATGTAACATTGCCACATGCTTCCACCATGAAAAACCGCAGCCAATGACAACGCCCAGGTATCTCTGCAGGGCCACATATGGAATGACATTGCCATTGATAACAATCGGATACCGACACATAAGCTTTCGTGTTAATGCTATCGCAGCGCACTTCCCTGTGGCCAGTTGCAGTCGTTGGCACTGCAGGTACCGAGACGCTAAGGCAACATCTCCCCGCAATCTTGCACGAAGTTGTGGTCGCGTGACTGCGGATGTCCGTATGGGGGGGGGGGTCATATGTCGTTGGCGTAGGTACGGATAGGTACTGTCTCAGGAATTATTTCCGCAATCACAATAAGGGCAATAATGAAAAGGGTTGGGCTGAGCACTCCTCCTTGAGGCAATTGGCGGACAACAACATGCCTTCTCGTTTCACCATCATTCGTGGACATGAAACCTGTGCGACCATCTAGGTAGCTTACAATCCACATGTATATGTGGCCGTCCATGCTCAAATTAATGAGGACGTCAAGAATAGCTTCGTGCAGCACATGGCCATAAGCACTTTTGATATCTAGACAAACTGCTCCTACAAGTCGGTGCCTCCGTTTTTCGTGTTCGATCGTGGACACGAGATGAATGACCCTTCTATAGCAGATCGTCCACGTCTACATCCAGTCATCATTTCAGAATAAAGCCGACTTTTTTTTAATGTACCACACTAATCTATTTAACAACATCCGTTCCATCACCCTATCGACACAGCTAGCTAGAGCAACTAGTTCGTAAGGCGCTTTTCCTGGCTTTAGCAGGGTAACCAAACGGCTGGTTTTCCGTTTTTTCGTATCTGTACTGGACAACCACGTTGAGTTGCAGTGTGACAGCAAGATATCCCGTCCTTTCACGTCAAGGTGGTACAGGGCAGTATATGAAATACTGTCAGGTCCAGTGCAGAAGGTCGTTTCGAAGCCGCAAGTGCCGCGTCCAATTCCGGCACCGTGAAAGGGAGGTCAAGACGAGTATCGTTAGTAAGGGGTGCTGACATGCTGACATATCTGTACTCGTTAACTCTCTTACAGAAGTCCTCAGCGACCCGCACTTCCGTCACAGGTAAATGAAGTGATAAATCAGGGAAAGGCTGCTTTTGCTGAAAAGGGGCACGAAGACCTCGTGCTATCTGCCCGATCTTAGAAAGTGGCTTTCGAGCAACCAGAGAGTGTCCTCCATCGTTGCTTTCGCATTTTTTGAAGGTTATACCGTATTTTTCGTTGAGCTGGTCGACGTAAGACAAGCCCTAACGAACGTTTAGTTCGCCTACGCTTCCTTTCCGCTAGACGACGGATCCTGCGGAGCCGTTCATACTCAATATCAATTGTCGTTCTGGATGTAGGTGCACTGATACACTTTGTTGTCATCTGCACTGAAGATGTAACAACGCCATCTATTTCAGATGGTGAGGTGATGTCTCCGCAATACTTTTGTACAAATGTAGATAATGTGGACCAATCAGTGCAGCGTGCAGCAGACGCAGTTGATCAAACAAACAACTTGCTCTGCCCATATGTTGGTATATAATCACTCCCACGCGTTTCTACGTCCGAGCACCAACTGAAAGAGGGCAGGAGGCTCTGAGACACACTAGTAAGGTCTAAACAACTGCTGGAGGAAGTGCTGCGCATGTAGGTGGGAGACCTGTCGTTGATGACAGACCTTCAGTGTCAATGAAATCCATCAAGTTCCTACCACGGCAGTCCATTGCGGCACTTCCCCAGTAAGCATGGTGAGCATTGAGGTCTCCAAGAAGATGAGGTCCTGGAGAACCTTGTAACACAACAGTCGATGGGTAGGAGAGGTCATCTTTGTCTAGGAGGCATGTAGGCGCCAATGATCGAAACCACCTCTAGCTTGAGTTATAATGTAACCCAGGCATACTCATTGCTATCATATGGAGTGGCTTTGTGCCTAACAAACGTCATGCCATCACATATACAGATTCACATTTTGCTCTGATGTCTATCTTCACGTGACCATAGCTGGACGTATCTGGAAAGGCGAAATGGCGATGTGAGATTTGGCTCGCATATCACAGCCACTGGGACGTAGTATCCGAAAACACGTTGCCTAAAGTCAGACATGCGGCCGCTTCGACATCAAGCTTACCATTGTATTATAACAGAATGATGCTTGTTCTGTTGCAATGTCGAGTGTTTTACCGTGAGAGGCATGATTGCCACCCTTATTTTAGAGCCGCTAATAGCGGCTCCATAGCATCTAACGTCTTTACCACAGATACGGCAGTTGGCGTTGCCAATCCGGCGAGCAATATTCGCGTAGTGCTTACTAGCTATTTAGGCATGCCTATCACCTTTTTATTTCAAAGCCTTTCGTGCCCTCTTGGCTTTTGGGGAACGCCGGAGAAATACCTCCACCTGATGTATTTTGACGTAGCGAAGGCCACTCAGCAGCAGGACAGGTTGGACGAATGTTGGAGGACGCCTCATTCCTTTACGGGCGCAAATGTAGTGTTGGACGCGTCCCTTGTCTGTGGTGGCCTTCCTCTCTCTGTGGCATGTTTTGCAGCGAAGGTCGCGATGGAAGTGTCTCTTTTAACAGGGACTTACTCTGGGAGCAGCGACGCCGTTGCCGCAACAAGTGTGTTGCGGAAGGGATCGACAGCCTCCTTGTACGTGGAGTTCGCTATGATCATTTTTCTCAGAATTTGCCTCCTCTGCCACTCTCTGGCAGTCCTCGGATGTCACTTCATGGCCTCCGGAGCAATTTGCTCATTTGATGGTTTCAGCCGCACAACATCCTATCAAATGGGTTCCACCAGATCTTCGGCACGATGCAGGATTCCTACATATAACACTCGTGTGGCCCAGTTTGACACACTCGCGATGCTTTAACGGTTGTGGCACATGGTCGTACTGAGTGTGTCACATAGCCTACGTTGATCGATGCTGGCAAAGAGGATGACTCGAAGACCAACGACGGAAAAAGAAATGCTTTCCGTATTACTTTGCGGCTAGGCAAAGCTAACCACATTTGCGGAAGGTTTACACAGTTCTCAAAACGACATTTAGAAGAACATATTTGCACTTGCCAAAGGCAGAGCAGGTTTTAAAAAACAACTGGCTGGTAAGAACGCGTTGAACAGCCGTATGATAACAATGGAGGACACTGTAGTGAAGGCTGATAAACAGTTATATGCACTCATATCTAAAAAGGATGACTTAGTAGGAGTCGCAGAAACAATCTAGTTATATACGGACAAGTAATGTGGAATGTTGGGCTTGTTGGTGAATAATCATCATACTTTGCTGGTGAAGCAACACACTGACACGGTCACAGTGAAGACACACACACACAAAAGAGGACACTCGCTGCACTCGCACCTATTCTAATTCAGAACGCATACTTCATATTTTTATACCTGCGCACCCTCAGGCGTCAAACAAAATCAAGGCACGATTATAGGCATTTTTTAAAAAATATTTGCCCGCGCATACACGGGCGTCAAAGATACGGCACCTATCTATCATGATGTGCAATGGTATCGTATTTGTTGCACCCCTAACAAACATTTTTGTTACATAATTTTTTCTTCCTTTAGAGTACTTCCAAAAAGGCAACTTCACCATGGCTTAGATGTACAGAAGACTGACTGATGCAACCCTCTCCCCTCTTTTGAATGTCAAAGGCTTCGATTATTTACCTGTCCAGCTTATCCTTATGGTGCGATAAAACTGCAGTATCATTGTCAAGCGGCCAGCACTCATGTTGTGAGCAATTCTCTTTAACCCTTTGAGGGTCCATTTATTTTGTCGTATGCAACCACCAAGGGTCGGTACTTTTATTGCAGATTCGGATTCTCCTGAGAGACCTATTACAAAAAGGCCATTCTCCTCACACTTTCGGGACTGCCTGTTGATAAAAATTGCTCTCAGATGCATTTTAGAAACTTCTACCGTGATGACGATTTCTCCATTATCGATGTTCTTTCCTTTAATTTTCATACATTTCGTAATAACCGTGCCAGTGTTCAAAAACTTTGGGATAAGTTTAAGGCCATGGTACATGAATGTACTGACTTTCATGTGCCGGTTACTGTTTAAAAGTAAACAAAAAAAACGCATGGATTTCTCGGATGACGCTTCAAGTGAAAAGAAAACTGAACCGCATGAAAAATGACACGAAAAGCAAATATTCTTTCTCCAGAATGGAAAGAAAAGATCACTTTCCTTAGTTCTCGGCTGAAAAAAGCATACGGTCAATGACAAACAGCGTTATTATGAAGAACCTTTACCCAACCTTATGTCGGATTCTCCCGAGAAATTCTGACGTTTGGTATCTCCAACGTCTAGGGCCCATGATCAGTTAGATATCAAACGTATTCTGGTCAATCACGCACAAGCATTAGCGAATGTCTTAAATGAACATTTTAAGTCCGTATTTACTAACGACAATAATATATTTCCAAAATTTGAGGCCCAGCTCCCGCAATTTGAGGACTTTGCCATTATTGTGCATGGTATGATAATATACTGCTTAACCTCGATGCAAAAAAAGAACTTGGACCGGACAATATACCTAATGCCGTTTTGAAAGGATATGTACAATGGACATCTATATATTTCTTTGTTTTATTTATAAGGTCTGTATGTGAAGGTCAAATTCCGAGAGACTGGGGGCTGCCAGAGTTAAACCGCTTGACAAAAGCGGAGACAATGATTGATCAATAACTTCCACCCAATCTCGCTAACATAGACTGCTTGTAAACTACTTGAACACATAATTCATAATCACATATCAAACTTCCTCGAAGCTAACAATTTTTTTACTAAATATCAGCAAGGATTCAGGAGAGGCTATTCGACTTGTACACAGCTAGTAGATATTACACATCATTTTGCTTCTTGAAATAACAATGGAACAGAGATTGACGCAGTATTCAATGATTTCAAAAAAAGCTTTCAACAGTGTTACTCACCAAAAGTTCATTTATATATTAGACACAATACTTCATAACAAAGAATTAGTAAAGTGGATTTCAGCCTACCTTTTAAACAGAGAACAATTCGTTGTTTTTAACGATCATTGTTGTGACAGGCATGCGTTTCACTCTGGCAGCCGTCGGGGCTCTATCCTTGGGCATCTGTTGTTCTTAATATATATTATTGATATTTTCTCTAACATTCCTGTAAAAGTTAGACTTTACGCCGATGATTGTGTCGTTTATACAGAAGTAAGAAGTGTCTCAGATCAATTACAACTGAATAGCGCGTTACAAAAAGTTGCTGCATGGTATGAATCGTAGCAAATATCCATGAAATTTGAAAAAAAAAGAACTGTATTATTGAAGATAACTCACAAAAAATGTCTTACCGTTTGATTACAGTATTAATGGTATGAGACACAAGCAACCGCATATAAATGTAGGCCTATGAGTCACTAACAATCTTCGCTGGAATAAACATATTGATTTCATAACATGTACCGCTTTTCGTAAATTGTTTTTTTTTTAAGACGGGCATGGTGGTTGTTCACTCCTTCTTTCCGCCTTCTTGCTTACAAATGTGTTGTTTTGCCTACCTTAGATTTTGCGGCTATCATTTGGGACCCATTCACCAAGTCTAACATAAACAAAGTAGATAGGGTTCAAAGGCGGGCTGCTAATACATATCAACCAATTACCGACGTACATGAGTAGCGCATATTTTAAACAAACCTGGCCTGCCGACGATAGCCGAGCGAAATTGTTCTCTACGATTTAAATTGCTGTACCAATTCATTAAAGGACACTAGAGAACTGAACTTATCCGTTTACTTCATTTTTCGTCTGGGTATGCGACTGGACAACATCAGCCATCGTTAACACATTTTCTTGTTCGTAATAGATGCTTTAGGTACTCATTCCTTCCACGAACTATAACCGATTGGAATTACCTCACCGACAATGATGTGTTGCAACCGTCACTGACGTTATTCGCACAACATATTGCGTAGTGTGCGCTGCTACATTTTGTCAGTTTATTGTTCTGTTGTATGCTTTATTTCTACCGTTTGAGATCTTGTTCAAAAGTTGTATTCCTAATGCTGGCTGCAGAGCTTCAACCTGCACCCATATTTGGTTTTGTGCACGTTTTGCTTGTTCTTAAAGTGCTTAGTTATTTTTGCCACTCAACGATAATCCCGATATTGGGAATGCAGTACCAATGAACAAATAAAATAAGATATCTTGATGCACCGAGAGCGGCCGAATCGGTGGATGTCGAGGATTCGCATTGTTGATGATAGTAGAGGCCGCAGGTCTTCAACCTTGATGTCAGTGTCCACGTCTGATACAACACCAGTGCAAGTGTCCTTCCCTTACGCTTGGAATGAGCGAACTAGAATTTTGCCAACGGTTTGAATAGCTTTCAAAGCCTCCAATGCTTCCTGAGAACTGACGTGCACAGTCAGAATTTCCATCTGCTGAATGGAACGGCACCGAAAGCACTTTGCTCTTCGTTAGAGAGGTTTGACAGTCGTCAGCTTTCGCTGTCATTCCATCTTCACAGAGTGGAATGGTTGTCATTTTTTTCACATAGACCAGCTGGTGTGCGGTAGTCGCTTCGGCCCTCGCTAATCGGTACAGCTAAACATTCGATACGGGCGCTGCTCTTTGCTCGTGCATACTATACATAGGCCGACGGCGTGAATTCGGCCCTTGGCTCGTGTATGTAAATTAGCGTCGGCAGAACAGTGCACCAGGCCCGCATGCGTCCAGCTATATTTTCCGAAGTTTCAGATATCATATCTTCTATTGCGTTATATATATATATATATATATATATATATATATATATATATATATATATATATATATATATATATATATAGCCCGCCATGGTTGCTCAGTGGCTATGGTGTTGGGCTGCTCAGCACGAGGCCGCGGGATCGAATCCCGGCCACGGCGGCCGCATTTCGATGGGGGCGAAATGCAAAAACACCCGTGTGCTTAGATTTAGGTGCACGTTAAAGAACCCCAGGTGGTCAAAATTTCCGGAGTCCTCCACTAGGGCGTGCCTCATAATCAGAAAGTGGTTTTGGCACGTAAAACCCAAAATTTTACATATATATATAAGTGCAGACAGGAAGCCATCCTTGCCAATCGCCTGCTTTACTCTCACTTCATCTTTGTCCTCGCGCCAGCCATGTGAGCGCCCGCGCTCATGAGCCTCTTATTCATCACACTCGGCCACGCTTCCGCAAATGGCTCTGGGAATGAAAAATTGCCGAAGGTGGCTCTGGTGTTTCTGGACGGCCGCCGATGAGAAAGCACGACACAAGATCCTGGACATTAAAGAGCGGTCGGCCACACCGACGTGCCGTGGAAGCAGCAAAACCGTCTGCTCACTCTGCGGGCGCATCTTCGCAGCGTCGTGAATGCGATCAAATCACCCGAACTCCGTTGAAAGCCACGTGCCGTCGAGTTATCCGTGTACGATGAAAGAACAAAGGGCAATTCCTGGGCACTGTGTCGTGGGCGACTGCAAGATCGCTCTCTGCCCACCGGGAGGCGGTGGTTCCAAACAGGATCCTGCTGCGTCTGCACCGCAAGCTGCGGTCTCTTGCACGTCTGCTCGGTGCGCTTGGGCCAGACGAGAAGATCTTCGATGCTGATTTCAGCTGTTTTGGTAGCTTCGACTTCTTTGAGCAAGATGTCGTTGAGCGTGGGGCGAAGTGCGGTGCCTTCGGCCACTGGCTGCCCTCAGAACTGGAGATGTGGCACAGGAGAGTCAGGAAGTATCTCGTTTCCGGGGTCCGTGGACCCGTCGGGAGTGGGGAGTGGCAGAACATCTAGTATGAGAGGAGCCGGTGTCTCACTGTACGTAATCATTGAAGAGCTCGAATGCCAAGTCAACGACTGCTGAGGATGGAAGGTAGTCATGGTCTGTGCAATTGATGGCATGGTGTCCGATGCTACAGCGGCGCAGGTCGCGAGGCATTCCGCCGAAACCTTTCAGGGTTCAGCTGCAGCGGCGACATGACGTGGCTTCCAAGCGTGGCCGAATTTTCTTCGCAGCAGCTCCGCCAGCGTAGTCTGCCATGTGAAAGTAACAATGGTGACCTGCTGCCTGTTTAGAGGTTCTAGGTGGAGCCTATGATGTCGGTTCGTGATGCGCTGTTGGGTGGGTGCGGAGGCAGTGGTCGGCGTGCCCTTCCCACCGTCCGTGGTAAAGCCGACGGGTGCACCCGGTGTGCCGGCGTCTGCGGCGGGTGGCCTTCAGACCTCTCTGTCGAGACGTTGCTAAGCACAGCTGCCCCAGGATCGAAGCGGTGGCTGTCCGCAGCGCCGTAGGCATAACTGCGTTGGCCGGACTCACCACATGCATTACGTGGCTGGCCGAATGCAGCTATCAAAGCTGCGCTCCGTTCAGGCCAGGGCCGCTGCTTGGCGCCACCAGCAATGAGCGGTCCGCCAAGCAAAATACGATGTTTTAGGAAGAGTTGCGACTAAGAAAGAAGAAACACAGGAAAAAAGCGGGATAGACAAGAAGAGCGCAAGCAAAATAGCTTGGCGCCACCACAAAGTCATTTTGCTGCAACCAGCAAAAAATATTTGAGAAACAGCGCGTGTTCATTATTTAGTTGCCGTCTTTCGCCGTCTCAGCAGCGGCAATTCCATTTGTAAGTAGCATTTGTAAGTAAGGCCATCAAGCATGCATAACGAGTTCGGAGATTAAGTAAAATAGGTAAAATATTGAAATGAACTACGCCATGTGGTGTTACAAAACCAGACTTTGAGCGGTACGTATAGTGCTAGGCAATCTGTCTGTAATCAGGGAGGAAGGCTAACAGATACAAAAAGAATACAATTTAAAGAAATCAAGGTGCCGTCCCTACCTGCAAGAAGATAATTATTCTTCGATATCATGGTTAGATTCTGAAGTCAACTCAGATATGTCAGTTCATGTTGTCTACCGGGAACACCCACGGTTAAACTGTCCCCCCCCCCCTCACCATCACAAAAGAATAATCCCAAGTTTCAGCCGTTATGAACGTTGGGCAAGCGGTCACTTGCAAATCGTTGGCTCGAGACGCAGACAAACATGATTCTCTTTTAGGTACTCGTGTCACATTAATGAGGTGAAAAATGTGATGAGCCATTATCATCACTCCAAATGTAAATCCACACTTCGAACTCGCTTCTATATTTCTGCTATTGCAATGATGAAATGAAGTAATGAAAAAGGAAAATTCCTAGGAGACGGGAGTGAAGCATGAAGTGGGAGTTATTCGACCGAGGTTCCATTTAAAAGCGCCTCCTGACAAGATCGTTCAAGGGGAGCTGAACGCTAACGAAGAGGAAATGGTACTCCCCTTCCTTCCGGGACCGCTTTCAGCGAACTACGGCTCGTCTGCCATTCGGAGCCAATTGTCTTCGCCTCCCGCGGCCGCTTGACGCCGGCTTTCCACGCTCAGTGGGAAATCTTGTTTGCCTTTTTGCCGCTCGCAGATCTTTCGCTTCTCGCGGCCGCTAAAAGCGAGGGGGGGAGGTCATGTCCGTAAAGGGGCTTAAATGCGCACAGTACTGCTGGCCTATGCACGCGAAGAGGAGATCGATATAGATAAGAGCCCTTAAAGTAGAGAGTGCGTACAAAGGCAGCTCGCGAATTTCTCGCAGGGCCGAAGACCACTGGGACACACAGCAGCAGCCGCGAGGGCGGGAGCTGAGACTCCGCGGCGCTGAATTATTTAGGGCGTTGTTCCGTAGGCACCGTTATTTTCTTCCATTAGGCGTAGCTCTTACAGTCAGATCCTTCCAGGAGTTCGCAGCTAGACCGCTACGATAGTGCCAGGTCGTGCTTTGATTGCTTAGCGCACGTGATTCCTTAGCGCGCTTCTCTTCTTACGAAGTACTTCGCCTACTGCTTCTGTCAATTTTCCGTTGCAGGAATTCTCGCTGAAGAAACAGCGTAGTATGCGCGAAACCCCCCGGTCGCGTGAAGGCTTAGTTATGCGAACGAGCGGGGGCGCGTACGCAACGCGATTTGAATTTGATTGCAGCGAGTTCCTCCCCCCTCCCCCCCCCAGCGTAAAATTTCTTCGAAGAGGCTGGCCTGCACTAGAGACGCTCGAACCTCCTGCTCATTGTCCAGCGCGGGGGAAAGGGTCCCGTCAAGGTGGCATGGGGCATGATGATGATGACATAGGAGAGGGATGCACAGCGCGGAGACCACTGCACTATTGTATTGAACGTCGGATAAGTACAAAAACATAATTCAAAAAGACAATGCTGGAAGCGACATGGTACCCTATTATGGCTAAATCCAATAATTCGAATGAAATTTAATAGAGAAAGGTTTCAAGATGACGCTCGTGTGTAGGCTTCTCATGCGCATTCAGCAAGGGTGCCACAAATGGGCATTGCAGTTTTAAAGGGAACCGTAAACATCTCCAGTGCGGCGGTCGCTCGCAAGACGCATTCTTAGAAAACGTTAGAAAGCTTAGTTTTTCAAATCTATTGGCATTAATTCAGGCTAATCCTTCAATATTTTATCAATTTTTTTTGTTATGAATGAGGAGCCGTGCTTTTACTTCCGCAGGGTATTGCCCGCTTTGTCTGCCCAATTATTTGCTTTTTGACATAGATGGCCACTATGGTATCGTCATACACAAGCTGCCCTAAAGAACAGGAATAATAATTCCACCTCTGCATCACCCAGGTGCAATAAATTATTCGCCCTGTGCTCTTCTCTGTTATAAGAAGAAAGCGAGAAGAAAGAGGGTTAACCCAGGGCCCCCATTTTTTTAATCATATCATAGGTAGCCAACAAACATTGACACCGAGGACAATATAGGACAAGTTACTTGTACTTAATATATAAAAACAAAGAAATAGTACATTTATAGAAATGAAAGTGGATGAAGTCCACTTTCCCGCAAACGGCGGGAAAACCCGCAAAAGTCGGATAAATCAGCAGATCTCTTAGGCACGTGGGACCCTCTGGGCTGTATTTTTCGGCGGTAAGGTAGCCACGCCGCGTGCGGGATTATCTGACTAAGCTACGTCGAATGCTCAGTTGTGGTAGTCGGAAGTCCGAATCCTCTTCTTTTTCAAATATGACGATGGTGTGCCTGACTTTGACCTCCTTCAGTCCCTACATTTGCAGGCTTGGAGTGACGCCTGAAACCGGCAAAAGATGCCGAGAGCGAGTGGGGCTATACTAATCAAGATACAGCCAAATTAGGAAGGCTCACTGAGCTTCTACAAAGACACACCCTCAGCAGAACAAGAATTGGCCTTCCTGGTGCAGTATTCGGTCACCCCATCCCTTATAATTCCTTCAATTAACCAATGGCCCTCATTCACAGCTGCTGCGGATAACCTGACCAAGGTGGCGTCAGACCGGAAACGCAGCAGATGGTGCTAAGAACTTCCGGACCCGGACACGCCACCAATTGGAATTGACCCCGGCAACGTTTAACTGCTGAACTCTGTCATGTGAGGCAAGCTTAGTAGGACTCTTTGAGTAACTATTAGATATTGTTTGGGACATCATTGGCCTTAGCGAGATGAGAAGAACTGGTGAGACTTATAGAGTGCTGACTAACGGCCATGTCCTCTGCTGTAGAGGTGTCCCAGATAAGAAGCAATACAGGGTAACATTCGTAATCCATAAGGACATAGCGCACAACATTAACGAATTCCACAGCATTATTGAGAGGGTAGCAATAGTCGTAATGAAACTTTTAAGAGGTAAAGGTTACAAGTAGTACAAGCCTACGCTATAACATCCAGTCACGATGATGTAAAAGTGGATCAGTTTTATGAGGATGGTGCATTAGCGACGAGATAAATGCAGACTCAGTATACTGCAGTAGTGGGCGACTTCAATGCAATTGTGGGGCAAAAAGAGGCTGGTGAACAAGCAATTGGCAACTACGGCGTAGATTCTAGGAACGTTAGAGGATAAATGGTGGTTGAATTCGCAGAGAGGATTATGCTGCGAATAATGAACACCTATTTCATGGAAGCATACCAAAAGAAACTGGAATTGGAAAAACCCTAATGGTGAAACGCAAGAAATGAAATGGATTTCATACTTTGTGGCGAAGCCAGCATAGTGCAGGATGAAGTGATTGGTAGGGTAAAGTGCAGGGATCATGGGTTAGTGAGAGCTAGGATTCACCTCAATTTGAAGAGAGAAAGAGTAAAATTGGCAAAGTAGAAACAGGTCAACCTAGAGGCGGTAGGTAAATGCAGACAAATTCAGGCGGGTGCTTGCACACAAATATGCAGCCTTAGAACACAGAGATGAAGATTACATAGGGATGATGAATTAAACCGTAACTAGGCTGGCTTCAGATGCAGCAATTGAAGTGGGAGGCAAGGCACCAAGGCAACTAGTAGGCAAGCTCTCCCATGCAACGAAGGACCCGGTAAAGAAACGACAAAGAATAACTGTCCAACTCAAGAGATCAGATAGAATTCGCGGAACTCTCAAAACTGATCAAGAAGGCCAAAATAAGTGATATTCAAAATTATATCGTGACAAAGACTGAATAACCCCTTAGAAATGGACGCAGCCTGAAATAAGTGGGAAGGGAACATGGCATAGGACAAACCACGATGTATTCACTGAAAGATAAGCAGGGTATTATCATCAGCAATCTCGAAGGCATATTAAAAACAGCAGAGGAATGCTATACTGACCTGTACAGTACCCAGTGGTGTCAGAATACCTCCATTCGGAACAGTAATGAACAGAATATAGAAATTTCTATATCTAGCGACCGCTCTCTTCCTGTCTCTAAACGTTACACTTAAAATCTTTCATTTCCTCGCTCTTTTGGCGGTCCTTAACTTTTTCTCGAGCATCTGTGTCATCCTCCAAGTTTCATTCCCATATGTTAGCCCCACTAGAATGCATTTATTGTACATCTTCCTTTTTTATAATAGTGGTAACTTTCCAGTCAGGAACTCGAAATGTCTGCCGCATACACTCCAACTTATTTTTATTCTCTAAATTTTCATTTTATGATCAGAGTCCCCAGTGAGTATTTGGCCTAGGTAAACGTACTCCTTCACACACTCTAGAGGCTTACTGGGCATCTTGAACGCTTGTTCCCTTGCGAGGCTATTGAGAATTATCTTTCTCTTTTGCATATTAATCTTCACCCCCACACTTACACTTTCTCTGTTAATGTCCTCAATCATTTGTTGGGATTGCTCCTCAGTCTTGCTGAACAAGACAATGTCATCTGCAAACCAAAGGCTGCTGAGATTTTCGCCGTTGAATCTGACTCCTAAGCCTTCCCAGTTTAATAGCTTCAATACTTCTTTGAAGCATGCAGTGAATAGCATTGGAGAGATGGTCTCTTCTTGCCGGACCATTTTATTCATAGGTATATTTCTACTTTTCTTTTCGAGAACCAAGGTAGCTGTAGAATTTTTGTAGATATTTCCCAAGATATTCGCGTATGCGTCTTATATTCCTTAATTACGTAATGCCTCTCTGATTGCTGGTATTCCTAATGAATCAAATGCAATTTCATAATTTCTGACAGCCCTATAAAGCTGTTGATTGTATTCTGCAGATTTCTCGATTGCTTATTTGATGCAATGGATCTGATTCATTGTAGAGTACCCTTCCTGAAGCCAGTCTGTCTCTTAGTTGACTGAAGTCAAGTGTCGCCCTTATTCCATTGGAAATTATGCTGGTGAATATTTTATACAATGCGGAAAGTAAGGTAATGGGCCTATAATTCTTCAATTCTTTGACTTCTTAGTTTTTGTGGATTAGTATAATGATGGCATTCTTTCAGTTCTCTGGAGCCCTTGACTTCGTCAGACACTTAGTGTAAAGGTCAGCAAGGTTTTTAAGCATAATATCTCCTCCATATTCGAATAAATCGATGGTCATTCCATCTTATCCTGCCGTGTTTGCCCGGTTCGTGTCGTGTAATACCCTCCTAAATTCATCGCTGACTATAGAAAGAACCTCTGTAGCCTGTTTATTACTACTTCGAATGGAGGTAGCGTGGCAGCTCTCTGTGTTGTACAGGTCAGTATAAAATTCCTCCGCTGTATTTTCTATATTTTCAGAATTGCTGATGATATTGACACGTGTACTTCTTTATATTTGTTGGGTGACCGCGTTTCACCGTCTAAAAATGTTATCGCTCAGCCCAGGGTGCGCCTTCATGTATGGGAAGTTCCTCGAATGTTATCAGCGGTCCTATCCGCAGTCTGTATTCACCAAACCTTGTGAAATCTGATTGCTTGTATTCATGACAACAATTCTGCAGAATGTTCTGGAAGACACGCGAGCACCAGCATTTTCTCTGGAAACTTCGATGACTCCTGAGTAAAAAGCCGACGCGATTGACCGACTGATCAGATTTGCGACGCTCACCGATTGTGTTCGCCGCTATCGTTCTACTTTGAGTGTAGCCTGTTTTTGTGGGCACAGGGTCGCCCTATAGAGAGTTAGTTTCACCTTTCACAGTTTTCTTACTGTGTTCTTGACCGTCATTGCCACGTGACACTATTGCCCAGTTTATCTTTCAGTGGATAGGTCTTGGCTATTCTTATGCCAAGTTTTGTTCTCACTGAATTCATGGAGCGTACATTCTTTTGCTACTTCCTCGGTCTTTCTCCCGTCATCATTTACAATAACCCCCACTTTCTCCTTGTTGTTTATTTTTGCGGGTGCCACAAATTCTATCTGATCTCTTGACGACAAATTTATGGTGCTATGATGTGCGGAACATTGCTGTGCATGTATGGCGTGGCAATATATTACGATGTTTTCAAGGAATAAGGCTAATGGCGAATGACGCCCTTTCCTCTCGCCTTTCTCTTTATTTATGAATTGCATCGTTTTCATTGTAAGAAGCGTGCACTACTAGCACAAGAACAAGCTTTATTCTGATCTCTTGAGTTGGACACTTTGATTCTTTGTCGTTCCTTATGAGGTTTTTGTTATTTGGGCGAGCTTACCTACTATTTTCCTTGGGGCCTTACTTCCCACTTCACCTTCTGCTTCTGATGACAGCCTACTTGTGGTTTTATTCATCACTTCGATGTCAGCTTCATCTCTTTGCTCTAAAGCTTCATGTTTGTTTGCAAGTGCCAGCCTAAGTTGGTCTGCTTTTATTCATATTGCGTTTAGGTTGGCCTGTGTCTTTTTAACTAATTTTGTTGTTTTTTTCTTCATACTGAGGTAAATCCTAGAGTTCAATAACATCATTAAGCAGCAAGGAGACAGGGCGTCCCGTAATGACACAACTGAAGAAGTGCCTGCTGAAAGTTTCGTCAGCAGACTCTCTTCGGCTAACATTTTACCTGCAGTATCTGTTTAACGCTCTGAATTTTTCCGTGTGCCAATCCCAAGCAACACAAAACGTAGACAAGACTAACCTGCTTTGCTACATGCAAAGCATTCGATAATTTTTTTCCTGCCCTGTTCTCGGTCGCAACACGCTCACACAAGAGGGAGTTGTCGAACACCAGGGGTACATGTTTAATCGTGGCCGCTGTTAAAAAGAACCAGTGAACTTCACCCAAGTTTGTTGTCTATACACAAGTCACCCTCCAAGCTGCCGACGTTCGAAGAGCTCGTCAATCATCTCGAGCCCACCATTCGTCCACGGCGTCTGTGCGAAATCCCAAAAGCTGAGCAGGGGGCGCCCATGCGTCTCCTGCCTTGCAGCCGCACACGCGCTCCAGCCATGAAGTGACAAACAAGAATGCCGCTGCGGCGGGCGGCAACTTATCTCAGCACCCTCACTGTTTGGACATGTTCCACGCTTCCCGCCTCCCGCTCCGAGAAGCTCCAATGACGGCCACTCAATCACGTGACTAATTACGCAGTGCATCGGCATGACGGTGATCGCCGGCGAGCAAATTCTGTCATCGCCAAGGTTGCCGCCTGCACTTGCGAGGATCGAGCGCGTCGTGAGCACACAAGGCTCGATAAACCGGAGCAGAGATCCGCGTTTTCCGCGAACCACCGTCGTCGGAGGCCAATTATTGAAAGAAATAGAGCGGCAGATCTGCTGGCAAGATTCGCTAGTCTGATGTGGAGAAAAAAAATGATTGATGAAAGCTGAGATTTGCATGACAACTTGGGGCAGTGGGAAATTAAAACGAAAGGCGAAAGGCGCTTCTTAATTGTGTCTCCGGCTGGTCGCCTGCATCCTTCAAATAAGGGTCGTGGAGGTCCGGCGTTCCTCGAACTCGTAGGCCGAGGACAAGCACGTTAGTGAAACGTGTGACTCCATGTAGGAGAAAGAATTAGCAGATTCAGAACCACGTAACTACAACAACCGTCCAAATTTTACATATTTATTAATTTAATTTCATACTGCCAGCCTGTTTTAGAGGCCCTAGGCAGGAGTGGAATATACATAAAGGGTTAACAACCTAGTAACATGTGAAACACAGGAAAGAAAAAAAAAAGAAAGAAATGGTTGAAACAAGCAAAGCGTCATCTTGTTACAAAGGAAAAAAGAAGAAACAACAATAAACAACAATATCAAAGAATTCTGCAATACAGAACATGTTTGCACTATGGCTTGTACACACACAAAAAAAAAATAAGAGTACCCTTAACATGACATGAGGTATATCACATAGCATATGGAATAGGACAGAGATCGTGGGGAACGTTTTGGGTCATAGATTAATGAGACCGTGCGCAAAGGACGATAAGGTTCAGCTTTAAAGAACGTTTTCAGGCAGGGCGTTCCAGTCATGGCTGGTTCGGGGGAAAAACGACTGCTTAAATAAAGTGGTATGGTGCGAATACTCGTCTAAGCGGAATGAATGTGATGAACACGTTGGGCGCTGGCTACAAGGGGTAATATACAATTTTTTATCTAGCTTTACATGCTCCCGACGAATTAAATATAGCATTTTGAGCCTCTCTCGATACCGTCTTACCTCTAGGGTTTCAAGGTTCGCCTCCTGTAAAAAAGCGCAAACTGATGTATGACGGCGGTAAGAATTAAAAAAAATAAACCTGACTGATTTCCGCTGTATCATTTCAATAATATTTATGCTTGCTTGGGTGTAAGGGTCCCAGACAGGGGTAGCATACTGTAACAATGGTCTGATGAAAGTCTTGTATGCTAATAATTTTACATTACTTGTATATTTAGCCAATGTCTTCCTCAGGTATCCGAGCTTCTTCATGGCTTTCTTTTTAATGTGAGCTGCATGGCTATTCCACCCAAGGTCCAACGTAATTACTAAACCAAGGTATTTTTATTCTGTAACAGAGGATAAGTTATGGTCATTAATGCTGTATACAAAGGGTAACGGCTTCTTTTTGCGTGTAATTATCATTGAGACTGTTTTTCTTAGGTTAATGCTCATTTCCCACTCTAAGCACCATGTGGCTATTGTTCATAAAGATGAATTTAGGATCGTCTGATCTGCCTCGCTGTGCATTTCATGATAAACCACGCAGTCAGCCGAATTTTAACTGGTATATTAGTCAAACTTCATAGTCAAATTTCCCGGCTCTGCCGAGAAAACCAGCCGACATGGCATTGGGACGACAGCCCTTGGTTCTGACGGCCTCTATGTAATGGCTTAGGTAGTTTGAGTTACAGGGAACCGTCACATACAATGGCAACGCTGTTTTGTGATGATGTGACGACAAACGCTCATCTAGACGAGTGCTCGGACGACAGGACACAGAGCGCATGGGAGAGCTTGATGGAGGAGGAGAGCGAGTAAAAAGAACCAGCCGAATGCAAAGTGCAAGCTCTACTATCATCAGTCAAAGACAACGCTGCTTGCGAGAGTGGTCTAGAGCGCTCGGAAGCGACCAGATGAAGGTACAGTAAGTATCGGTGCCATGTATGATCATGCTTCGAAAAATATCTATCCTCTCCTGCGTCCTTTTTTCATCTCCTCAGCGGCAGTTGAGCTTGGCTTAAAGGCATCAAGTTACGGATCCGTTTCTGGTCGTGGTAACCTTATTTTCCTTCAAGGCTCGTTGAGCCTGCATAGGAGAGGTGCTCTAAATTAAATATCAAGAGTATTAGTGTGCCGTTCACCGCAGTGTCTCCCGCAGAGTACTGGAGGTCCGCACTGGGGATCCGGCATGTGTACATCGTCAATAACTAGGAGGCGATATCTCCGGCTCACAGCGCGGAGAAGCGGGCGATAGCTGGCAGTCACCATACAGCCCCGCTTGTCTCCACCACTCTGATTTCAAAATTCTGCATATGTGTCTCTTTGAGTATAGGTTAGCAACACGCCCTACAATTAGTACTGCTAAATCACATAACTAGTTCCTAGAGCTGGCTGCAAAATCAAGGTGAATTCTTTGGAGGCTTTTATGACTGAGAGTGGTATTAGACCTTTGATAGCCGACAAGGAGGGTTCCTTCGTTGTCATGCATAAACGTTCTTTTTTCCCGAGAAGGCAATACAAGCTGTGAACATAGAACCTAAGGAGAGCAGTGGATAGGCCTGCTGCCCTGAAGAAAGCTGTTAGCTTATTACGGAAACAAAAGCTGGATAAACTATGCGCGGCTGTCAAAAATGAGAAGGCACGTTTGCTAGGATTGTTCATTACTGTTAAAGCACAAACAGTAGGCAGTCTGCTTCGGGTAAGAGTATCTGAACATAGAACCTGGCAGTAATTGATATCTTGATACCCGCAAAAACACTTAACTAGACATCGAGAGGCGCGCCGAGGAGTGCACACGTGGAAGCATCGGCTCCGTTTTTTTTCATGCTCCGCTGGCCAACTTTGAGAGTTCAACGAAAATAAGCGTATCACTGGATCCTCGGGGCGACGGCGAGTCGACTGACATCAACATTCGAGGTTGGGCTTGCAGTTTCACAATATTACGGGACGTTTCCTGCTCCTACATGCCGAGTTAAGCTTAGCGGAGCTAAGTTTAGTGAGAAGTAGGGCCTTTGTTGGACCTGGTAAGCACATTTGCCCGCAGGCATGGCGGATACAAATATGGAAGATGAAGATTTTGCTAGAAGTGAAGGAAACAATGCCGAGGACTACTTCAGCTGACAAGTAGTGGCTGGCAGAAGATCACGACCTCTTAATAAAGCTGTAGATTAGGAGAGCACATTGTCACGTAATCAATGAGAGCATGGCGTCAAGGGAACTGCCGTCGGGGGAATGGTTAAGAAACGGGTCATCAAAGGTTCCAAGATGTCTCAAGTGCCTGAGGAGCACAGTAAGATCATTATACGACCTCGAGGAGGGCTGAGTTTGAAATTGGTGAGCCCCACCACGATTGGTACCGCAGTCATCGAGGCCTCAGGCCTATCGAAAGAGCAGGCCCATGAAGTTGTTGTCTGCCCGAACTTCACTAAAAGTATTTATTTATTCATTTATTTATTTATTTCAGATACCCTCTTGGCCCACAGGGCATTATTGAGGGGAGGGGTACACACATTTCAATAAATTTGTACAAAAGGAGACAATGCATATATATAAAACATATATATTTATATATATACCGGAACAAATACATAATTCACAACCCGGGACATGAAGTGAGTTCAAAATTATACAACTACCAAGAAACGCTAAATCACGCACAGAAAAGTTGAAAATTGCAAAACGCCACCATTAGCACAAACAAGAACACAGCAAATCTGGGGGGAAAATACAGAAGGATGTGCATGATAACGAGAAAAATGGAAATTGAACCAAAGCTATGGCAAGCAATAATGTGCGGATAATTTCTTCTTAAACTCATCAAAATCTTTCGAAAGTGCAATATCCCATGGTAGCTGGTTCCAGTCCAGCGATGTTTTTGGAATGAATGAATTCCTGCAGGATGTTGTACGGCACTGTGAAACGCCAACTTTGCATGGATGATCTAAGCGGGATGAAACATATGTTGGCGGCGTGAGTAATGTATCTTTAAGGGTGAAATTCATGTGGTAAACTTAAAGAAACAGACACAGGCGTGATATTTTTCTGCGCGTTGAGAGAGGGGTTAGTGACAATGTGTTTTTCATTTCTGTGACGCTGGACAAAGGATCATAGTTACGAAAGATGAAACGGGTTGCTCTGTTCTGTACGGCTTCGAGGGCGTCGACAAGAGAGTTAGTGAAAGGGTCCCATACTGAGTTGGAGCGGACAAGTGATTCCTACAGAAAAAGTTTAACAGGTGTCGGGGCTAAGGAAAAATTCCGTTTCAGATATCCAAGCATGCGGTTAGCGGACGCGATGATAGAAATGATATGTGTCTTCCAAGCTAGGTTTGACGTTATAATGACACCGAGGTATTTGTAAGATGTTACCGGTGTTAGCAGGCAAGAACAAATAGTTTAGGGAGCGGGGCACGGATTGACGCGACGCGAAAAACGCATTACTTTGCATTTAGTATCGTTAAGTGTCATCGTCCATTGTGAACACCAGTTAGATATAGTAGCTAAGTCTTCCTGCAGTAGTACAGTCTCATTAGTATTTTTTATTTCCCGGTAAGCCACACAGTCATACGCAAAAAGTCGCACTGTGGATGTTACGTTGTTAGGCAAGTCATTAATGTATGCCAGAGAGAGCAAGGGACCGATAACAGAACCTTGTGGGACGCCTGAGGTCACAGTGGGTATGGGAATCGAGTGGGCATGGGAACAAAGCTACAATGCGGCTGACAAATATCTTCCGCTTCTGCCTGTTTCAGCTCGTGAGGGCATCCAGCCCAAGCACCGCTGCGGCGGCTTATCGGTGCTGCAATGGCGCTTTGCCACACGTGTTGCACACTGAAAACCCAGCGCCAAGTGACGCATCTCCGCCGACCCACGAGTTGCCACGCCAGCGCCGGTTCCTGTGACTCTCCCTGGATGGTCTACTGCATAACCATCGACATCAACGCCCCCGCTCTACTTAAACTACTGGCACCGTCCACAGCAGATCAGTGGGCATGGGAACAACGCTACAATGCGGCTGACAAATATCTTGCACTTCTGCCTGTTTCAGCTCGTGACAGCATCCAGCCGAAGCACTGCTGCGGCGCCTTATCGGTGCTGCAATGGCGCTTTGCCACACGTGTTGCACACTGAAAACCCAGCGCCAAGTGACGAATCCTCCGCCGACCCACGAGTTGCCACGCCAGCGCCAGTTCCTGTTACTCTCCCTGGATGGTCTACTGCATCACCATCGACATCAACGCCCCCGCTCTACTTAAACTACTGGCACCGTCCGCAGCAGTTCAGTGGGCATGGGAACAACGCTACAATGCGACTGACAAATATCTTTCGCTTCTGCCAGTTTCAGCTTTGTTACACATCTTCTAAACGCTCAGATAACGCGTTCCTTGTCGTGTTCCCATGCCCACAGCTGCTTTTGAACCATGTGCATGAGTATTTCTGCGTGATGAAAATGTTGCTGTCTGGGGATGTCGAGCTGAATCCCGGGCCGAATTCTCATAAATCCGCGAAAGCTTCAGCTCATGACAGTCCAGTTTTAACGCTGCTTCATGATCTTCGCGACCGTTCCGCCAACATGGAACAAGGACAGGCGCGCATAATTGATTCCCTGCAAAGCCTTACAGCAAATCAGAAGGAACTGAGTAAAAACATTACAGAAATCTCCGCCCTCCTTAACGCTGTTGAACATAAATTGCAGTGGCTCGACGCAGTTCCGGAGGACTTAACCATAGTGAGCGAAAATGCTGAAAGAGCACTAGCTCAAAATGAGATACTAAATATCCGTTTAAATGACCTTGAGGATAGGTCTCTTAGAAACAATATTGTGTTTTATAATGTTCCAGAGGGACCCAATGAAACATGGGCAGAATCCGAGGAAAAAATAAGAGGTATTGTTCAAAAGAACATGTCCTTAACCTTAGCCGAACTGGACATTGAACGCGCGAAAGGGTCGGTAAGGCTGTAATAGGGAAAAAGCCACCAATAATTGTGAAATTCACGCACTACAAAACTAAAGAACAGGTCATGGGTGCAAAAAGCAAGCTAAAAGAGTCCGATTTCTCGATTAATGAAGATTTTGCTCCGGACACCAGGCATGCACGGAAACAGCTTGCTGAATTCGCAAAGCAAACTGAGCCCGGTGAACTGTTTAGTCTTCTTTTTAACAAGCTTAATCTGAAGAAAAAATGCTATACCTACTGCCCTATAACTGATAGCGTTCAAGAAAAAGATGAAAAACGTGTTGTAACTAACTCAAGTCCTTTGTATCCTAGACAGCTAAACGAACATGAGCACCGACCTGCGCAGGCACCACGTAACGTCTCAGTTCTTTTTACTAATGTACGCAGTGTCATTGACAATCGTGATAGTTTATCTTCCACGGCCGATACTACAGCAACTGACATCATTGTACTTGGCTCAGTGAAACTGTGCATAATACTGAAATATTTTCAACGGAAAAGTGTTACCGTGTATTTCGCTGTGACCGTTCTTTTGGTCGCGGCGGTGGTGTATTAATCGCTGTGTCAGACAATCTAGAATGCTTTGAAGTTAGTGTTGATACAACACTGGAGTTTAAATGTGTACAGGTAACAATTAACCATGCAGCTCTATTATTTTGTGCATGCTACTGCGCACCGTCTACGCCCGTCGGCTTTTCTAACGACCTTCATGATATTCTGAACATAATTCAAAGAAAGTTTCCTGGTCGTCCTATTTTTGTTTATTGGTGATTTCACTTTCCGAACCTTAACTGGTCTAGCGCTGCAGTGGACGGTGACGGATCTTCCGAGTCGGCAAGTTTTTCAGCCCTCTGCTCCTTCTTCTCGCTAACACAAATGGTTACCCAGCCGACAAGGACGACAGCTACCAGTTCTGACGTATTAGACGTTTTGCTAACGAGAGCCCCGATTTTGTTTCCGAGGTAAAATACTTGCCAGGCTTAAGTGATCATTGTTTACTGCACATCACGTTGAATTGACCGTCGAATAAAACGCCAAATAAAACGAAAACCATTTACAATTACGCTAAAGCACATTTTTCTTCAATTATTGATGGCCTCCGGTTTTTTCTCGACGATTTCGTTCTGGCGTTTGCCGAAAGATCTTTTAACGATAACTGGTGCATGTTTAAAGAAAAACGGCATGAATTATTCGAATTGCACGTCCCTCGTAAAATCATCGTCCCCGTGGACGATGATCGTCCCCGTGGACTCAACTATCGGCCAGTATCACTAACCAGGATCCCTTGCAAGATAATGGAACATGTAATCTTGTCTTCCCTAGCAAACTTTCTTGAGTCATCATCCTTTTTTACTCATGCACAGCATGGTTTTAGCAAACACTTTTCTTGTGAAACACAGCTAATAAATTTTACAAATGATATTAACTTCATACTTGATCGGGGCAGTGAGGTTGACTGCATCTATATATTTTTCCAAAGCATTCGACAAAGTCTCTTACAGCTTGCTTCTTCACAAACTAAGTAAACTTAACATCGACCAAAATGTGCTACGATGGATTGAATGCTTTTTGTCTAGCAGGTTCCAGTACGTGCACGCTAACGGCATTAACTCATCACATCGTATCATCGTAGTAAGGACACCTAAGCCCGAACATGCTACAAAGTACGTTCGAATCAAGTCCTTCAAGACCACGGAAGCGGAATACGAGGTAAATGCATACGAAGTGGCGCCACATGCGACGTGCAAAGGCGTCATCCGAAGAGTGAACATTACAGACTCGCAAGCTATGATAACAATAAATATCGTGCATGACTTCAACCTGCTTGCGCTGGCTGCCATGCGCATCAAGACGTCGGGATCGGTCATTGTACTTTTCGATGGACTCAAAGTGCCAAATTTGTCAGATATAAATACACGCTAATAAGATACTACCTTTACAGGAAGCAATTCAACCCCTGCTTCACCTGCGGAAGGGTCGGGTACCGCTGTGATGTGTGTCCAACAACTGACTTTGTTCAGTGCAGCGGATGTGGAACTTACAACACAAGAGATGAACATGTGTGTGTACCTAAGTAAAAAATTTGTGCAGGCAATGACTCTACCACTGACAAGTTTTGCAAGCAAAGTTTTCAAATCTCTTATGTCATATGACTCCATCGAAGAGAGTGCAACAGCACTCGGTCGTTAACAAGAGCGCAGTCGGAGACGCAACAGCTGGCGCCAATACATCGCCGCGAGGACAGGGAGCGTTCATGCTACAGGGGTCGCACCAGATGCGAGCATCATTCACCATCCAGGCGGAGAAGCCGCTCCAAGTCAAGGGAAGCGTAGGTGCGCTTCGTGGAAAGGGGCTCAACATCTGGCGAGACGAAGACGCCAGGAACCACTTGGGCTCTCAAAGTGAAAGGTACGGTGAGGATTGCTGGCGGCGTCTAGTGGGCTGTGGCTGGTGACAATGATGACAGAATAGAGCAATTATTTAGAGAACTAACTCAAATAGTAAAAGCTAATGAAGAACTCACCAGACAGGTAGTATACCTTCTTTAAAAAAGTCAGCCGAGTCCTGCTGGAGTAGAGATAGATAGACCTGTAAGCAAAAGAAGCGATCGAGGTGAATACAGCTCCTCTGACCCTAAAAAAAATAACGGTGAGCTCCGAGGATGATTCAGTCTTCCCAGCCCTCGGTGAAATAAAAGAGTCAATTAAAGCGGTAAGAGAGAGAGAGAGAGCGTGAAAACGACTAGGTTTAAATTGGACTAGTTGTGGAACTGAGGGTTAACGGCGGAGAAATGACTTAGGAAAATTGAGGCGCGAGGTGACGATGACGACGAGTATCTGGCGTCAGAGGCAGATAGTGTAAAATTGATTCCTGGAATGTCGGGGGCGATCGCAAAAAGGAACATACCGGATAATAGAAAGGCAGCCTTACCTAATAACAATCGACAGTAATCATGGATGTACCGTTTGGCAATGGAATTTTCGAGGATTCCAACACAAAAAAGCAGCACTGCGACAGGTTATCAGGTCATCTGAGGCCAGGATAAAGATAATTATGCTGGAGGAAACCTTAGCGGGCGAAATTATTCTTACTGGGTACAAAGATACAAAGCGATATGTATAGACAAAGGGGGAGAGAGTTGGCGACCCTCATCGACAAAATGTTGCCATACATTGAGCATGATATTGTCACGTGGTAGTGACGGTGAAGAAAGAAGCAGTACGGTGGAATACAAAACTAGCTTTTATTGGGCGAACCTGTGCCCACAAAACAGGCTACACTTATAGCACAACGATAGCGGTGAACACGGTCGGCGATCGTCGGAAATCTGATCAGCGAGTCAAGCGCGTCGGCTTTTACAGAGCAGTCGTCGAATGTTCCAGACTAATCGTTCGGACCCGCGTGCCTTCCACAATGTTCTACACCATTCGCGTTACGCGATGGAATCAGATAACACAAGGTTCGGCGACAACAGACAGCCGGGTAGAAGCATCGATAACTTTCCAGAAACGTCGGATACATGCAGGCGCGTCCCTCGCTGTGCGATTACATTTGTTAAGCGGCGAAACGTGGTCGCCCGATAAAGATAAGTACGCGTGTCAATACCCCCCTCTTAAAAAGCATCGACCCGATGCTCCAAACAAACGAAGGTAATAAACAAAAGCACTCGTAGCAAAGAAAAGAACAAAAACGGCGAAGTTTGTCAGCGTCCGTAAAAGGGTTTAAGGCATACCACGTGGACCACTTCCGATCGTGCGCGGCGCCGCTGTGAATGCGGAATGCCGTCTGGCACGACCTCACAGTCCAGAGCGCCAATACGTCGGATGACCTTGTAGGGTCCGAAATAGCGTCGGAGTAGTTTCTCACTGAGTCCTCGTCGGCGTATCGGGGTCCAGACCCAAACACGGTCGCCAGGTTGGTACTCGACGAAGCGTCGTCGGAGGTTGTAGTGTTGCTGTCGGTCCTCTGCTGGCTCTTGATTCGCAGGCGGGCGAGCTGTCGGGCTTCTTCGGCGCGCTGGAGATAGCTAGCGACGTCAACATTCTCTTCGTCAGATACGTGCGGCAGCATGGCGTCAAGCGTCGTCGTCGAGTTCCTGCCGTAAACCAGCTTAAACGGCGTGATCTGTGTTGTTTCTTGCACCGCCGTGTTGTACGCAAAGGTTACGTATGGCAGGACCGCGTCCCACGTCTTGTGTTCGACGTCGACGTACATTGCTAGCATGTCGGCGAGGGTCTTGTTCAGGCGCTCCGTGAGACCATTCGTCTGCGGATGGTAGGCAGTTGTCCTCCTGTGGCTTGTCTGGCTGTACTGCAGAATGGCTTGGGTGAGCTTTGCTGTAAAAGCCGTTCCTCTGTCGGTGATGAGGACTTCTGGGGCACTATGTCGCGGCAGGATGTTCTCCACGAAAAATTTCGCCACTTCGGCTGCGCTGCCTTTTGGTAGAGCTTTAGTTTTAGCAAAACGGGTGAGATAGTCCGTCGCCACGACGATCCACTTATTCCCGGATGTTGATATCGGAAACGGCCCTAACAAATCCATCCCAATCTGCTGGAATGGTCGGCGAGGAGGTTCGATCGACTGTAGTAATCCTGCTGGCCTTATCGGTGGTGTCTTGCGTCGTTGACAGTCTCGGCATGTCTTGAGGTAACGGGCCACGTCGGCGGTCAGACGCGGCCAGTAATACCTTTCCTGTATTCTCGACAGCGTCCGGGAGAATCCGAGGTGCCCAGCGGTTGGATCGTCGTGTAGGGCGTGCAGTATTTCTGGACGCAGCGGTGACTGTACAACAAGAACAAGCGGACTGGTGAGAAGTTCTTCTTCACGAGCAGGTTGTTTTGTAGCGTGAACGAAGACAACCCGCGCTTAAATGCCCTAGGGACAACGTCGGTGTTCCCTTCCAAATACTCGACGAGGCCTTTTAGCTCCGGGTCGGCTCGTTGCTGTTTAGTGAAGTCTTCCGCGCTTATTATCCCAAGGAAGGCGTCGTCGTCCTCGTCGTTTTGCGGCGGGGGATCGATGGGGGCGCGCGATAAGCAGTCGGCGTCGGAGTGTTTTCTTCCGGACTTGTATATTACCGTGACGTCATATTCTTTTAGTCTGAGGCTCCACCGCGCCAACCGTCCTGAAGGGTCCTTTAAGTTAGCTAGCCAACACAGTGCGTGATGGTCACTGACGACTTTGAATGGCCTGCCATAGAGGTAAGGGCGGAATTTAGCTGTAGCCCAAATGATGGCGAGGCATTCTTTTCAGTCGTAGAATAGTTGCTTTCCACTTTTGACAGCGACTGGCTAGCATAGGATATCACCCTTTCAAGTCCTTCTTTCCTCTGGACTAGGATGGCACCGAGGCCTAGGCTACTGGCGTCAGTGTGGATTTCGGTATCGGCGTCCTCGTCGAAGTGTGCAAGTACCGGCGGCGACTGCATGCGTCGTTTGAGTTCTTGAAATGCCTTGGTCTGAGGCGTTTCCCACTTGAACGCGACATCACATTTGGTTAGATGTGTTAGCGGCTCCGCGATGCGTGAAAAGTCCTTGACAAAGCGCCTATAGTAGGCACACATGCCAAGGAATCTGCGCACTACCTTCTTGTCGGTTGCCTGCGGGAACTTTGCGATGGCAGCTGTCTTGTGTGGGTCGGGGCGTACTCCTGATTTGCTGATCACGTGGCCTAGGAGCAAAAGCTCATCGTAAGCGAAACGGCACTTTTCCGGCTTCAGAGTGAGCCCTGATGACTTGATGGCTTCTAAGACTGTCGCAAGCCGCCTAAGGTGATCGTCGAAATTTCCGGCGAAGACAACGACGTCATCCAGGTAAACAAGGCATGTCTGCCACTTCAGTCCGGCTAACACTGTGTCCATGACGCGCTGAAACGTTGCAGGCGCCGAGCACAGTCCGAATGGCATGACCTTGAACTCGTAGAGGCCGTCTGGCGTGATGAAGGCAGTCTTTTCGCGATCTCTCTCGTCGACTTCCATTTGCCAGTAGCCAGACTTGAGGTCCATCGACGAGAAGTATTTAGCGTTGCAGAGCCGATCCAATGCGTCATCTATCCGTGGAAGGGGGTACACATCCTTCTTCGTGATCTTGTTCAGTCGACGATAATCGACGGAGAAGCGTAGGGTTCCGTCCTTTTTCTTTACCAGGACTACAGGAGAGGCCCACGGGCTTTTCGACGGCTGGATGATGTCGTCGCGCAGCATTTCGTCGACGTGTTGCCTAATAGCTTCACGTTCTCGCGTCGAAACTCGGTAAGGGCTCTGGCGGAGTGGTCGAGCGCTCTCTCCGGTTATTATGCGATGCTTTGCAACTGGTGTTTGTCGAATCCTCGATGACGTCGAAAAGCAGTCTTTGTATCGTCTGAGAAGACTTCTGATCTGTTGCTGATTACTCATAGGAAGACTTGGATTCACGTCGAAGTCTGGTTCGGGGATAATGCTCATCGGGGTAGATGCGGTTGAATCCGAGAGGACAAAGGCATTGCTGGTTTCCACAATTTCCTCGATGTATGCGATTGTAGTGCCCTTGTTGATGTGCTTGAACTCTTGGCTGAAGTTGGTTAGCATAACTTCCACTTGCCCTCCGTGGAGTCGAGCGATCCCTCTTGGGACGCAAATTTCACGGTCGAGCAGTAGATGTTTGTCGCCCTCGATGACGCCTTCTACGTCAGCGGGTGTTTCAGTGCCGACGGAAATAATAATGCTGGAACGCGGTGGAGCACACTCAAGGCGTGGTGACTACGACAGCTCTCCGGCGGTGTCGCTTGATCTTGTGACAGCGTTATCGATTTCGATTTCAGGTCGATGACTGCGCCATGTTGATTCAGGAAGCCCATGCCGAGAATGACGTCTCGTGAACACTGTTGGAGGATAACGAAGGTGGCAGGGTAAGTCCGGTCATGAATGGTAATTCTTGCCGTGCAGATTCCAGTCGGCGTAATGAGGTGTCCTCCAGCGGTCCGAATTTGGGGGCCCTCCCATGCAGTCTTAACCTTCTTCAACTGGGCGGCGATGTGTCCACTCATTACTGAGTAATCGGCCCCTGTGTCGACTAAGGCAGTGACTGCGTGGCCGTCGAGAAGCACGTCGAGGTCGGTGGTTCTTTGTCTGGCGTTGCAGTTAGGTCGTGGCGTCGGATCACGGCTGCGTCGTGTTGGACTGAAGTTGGAACGTCGCGTCGTCAAGTCGTCGTTCGTCGGTGTAGTCTTGTCTTCCTGACTTCGTCGGGACGGCGGCGTGTTATTGTTATGTCGTCGAGATCGTTTCTTCGTCGTCTTCATCGGCGGCGGAGGACCTTCGTCAGTTCGACGAACAGCAACCGCACCTCCATCGGTTGCTGCTTTTAGTTTTCCGGATATGGGCTCGCTGACCGGCCCCGGGCTGGGCCAGTGTATGGTCGGCGCTGCGGCGACAGGTAGCGGCCTGGTGATGGCGAACGCGATGGTCGTCGAGTGCTCGACTGAGTAGCGGCGAGGTAGTCGGCGATGTCACGAGGCCGTTCACCTTCCCTCGGGCGCTGTGCGTTGACGGGGAAGCCTCGCAATCCCAGGTCGTGGTATGGGCATCAGCGGTACACATGGCAGGCTTCGCCGCAGTGGTAGCAGAGCGGGCGGTGGTCGGGGGCGCGCCAAATGTCCGTCTTCCTCGCGTAGGTGCGCTGGGCGACGGGTGGGTGTGCTGGCGGCGGCGGCGGTGGACGACGGAATTGCGTCGTTGCAGGGCCCTGGCGTGGTCGCGGAGGGGGACCTGGACGGCGTGCGACGGCGGCGTATGTCATCGCTTCTGGCTGGGGCTGCGGTAATTGTGGTTGCAGTTCAGGAACTCCTAGCGATCGGTGCACCTCTTCTTTCACGATGTCGGGGATCGCGGCCACTTGAGGCTGCGACGATGGCAAGACCTGGCGCAGTTCTTCGCGCACAATGTCCCTGATGGTCTCGCATAGATCGTCCGTGGCCAGTGATTGAATTCCGGAGTAGATTGTTGACTTGGTGCGTCAGTCGAATTGCCGGTTCCGCAATTCCAGTGTCTTCTCGATGCTCGTCGCCTCACGAAGAAACTCGTCGACGGTCTTCGGTGGGCTTCTTACCATACCGACGAAAAGTTCCTCTTTTACACCACGCATCAGTAGACGTACTTTCTTCTCCTCGGACATTTCGGGGTCGGCGTGGCGGAACAGACGGCTCATTTCCTCAGTGAAGGTCGCGATCGTCTCATTCGGCAGCTGCGCTCTTGCCTCCAGTAGAACTTGGGCTCGCTCTTTTCGCACGACGCTTTGAAATGTTTGCAGGAAGCCGCTTCGGAAGAGGTCCCACGTCGTCAAGGTGGCTTCTCGGTTCTCGAACCACGTCTTGGCGGCGTCCTCCAATGCGAAATAGACATGTCGTAGCTTGTCGTCGCTTGCCCAGTTGTTAAACGTAGCGACCCTCTCATAGGTTTCCAGCCAGGTTTCCGGGTCCTCAAATGTGGAACCGCGGAACGCCGGTGGTTCCCTGGGCTGCTGCAGCACGATGGGGGACGCTGGGGCTGCCATTGGGGTTGCCTTGGCCACAATCTTCTTGGTCTTCTCAGGTAGAAGTCCGTGCTCCGGGGGCAGCTGTTGAAGACGGCGGCTTGCTCGGTGGTCCGGGACTACGTTGGTGTTCTGTTTGCGGTCTGGGCTGGGATCACGGCTTGTCGGGGGCGTCCCGTACATGAACGAAAAGCACCTCCACCAGATGTCACGTGGTAGTGACGGTGAAGAAAGAAGCAGTACGGTGGAATACAAAACTAGCTTTTATTGGGCGAACCTGTGCCCACAAAACAGGCTACACTTATAGCACAACGATAGCGGCGAACACGGTCGGCGATCGTCGGAAATCTGATCAGCGAGTCAAGCGCGTCGGCTTTTATAGAGCAGTCGTCGAATGTTCCAGACTAATCGTTCGGACCCGCGTGCCTTCCACAATGTTCTACACCAGTCGCGTTACGCGATGGAATCAGATAACACAAGGTTCGGCGACAACAGACAGCCGGGTAGAAGCATCGATAACTTTCCAGAAATGTCGGATACATGCAGGCGCGTCCCTCGCTGTGCGATTACATTTGTTAAGCAGCGAAACGTGGTCGCCCGATAAAGATAAGTACGCGTGTCAATATTTATCTTAGGCATTCCACGTTTGAAATTATTCTAGTTGAGATCATACTTAAAAGGAACAGAGGCAAGGCGGCATGCTCTGTTTAAATGTATAAAGCACTCCTAACGACATGGGACGGAGGTTTATAGCAGTCTTCAACAAGGTGCTTTCGGTTTCCAAAAACTCCCCGCTCAATTATTGAGGGGACTTTAATGTTTCCTATCACACATCGGGATACGCTTCGAACACAAAGACTGAAGTAGAGCTATGGAGCCTCGCCATGGATTTGGGGTTATGCTTGATTACTGATGCGACACATCCCACTTGTTGTGGCATGTCCACAAAGTGCGACTCCACACCAGATTTCATTTTAGTAAACAACTCCAGAGGAGCTAATCGAGTAAATTGAAACATGGATATCGGCAGTGATCATTATATTATAGACATAACCATATACATACCGAGTCAGGAAACTAGAAACTTTAAACTGACCAGATTGGGATTAGTTCTGCAAAATTTGTGCGAACAGAAGGAAAGTGGGGCAGAAGTGAAGCAGGAGCCGTCTCAGACATGGATCAACCAGCTCAGAGAGGCCGTCAAAGAGACCACTAATGAAATCAGCACAGAGGTAAATATTTTAGCTATCGACAGTAGACTGGCGCATCTGATTCTGGCCAAACAGGCTGTAGTACAGAGATGCAAAAGGTGAAGCCTAAACATAAGGCTCAGGATCAAAATAGCACACTTAAACCGAGAAATTGATGATCACTAGAAAACCCTCGTGAGGCAAGAGTGGGATGAGATTTGATACTCGGCTGATGGTAGACTCAAACATGGAGGTAGCTGTAACCTCCTCAAGCACTTGCTCAACAAAAATAAAACAAGGACAGGCAACAGAACAGCTACAGATAAGTTGTTTCATCAGGAAAGCCAGGATAAACACAGGGGGAAGTCGTGGATAGACTCGCATCCATAGATTTCCCACTTAAACAACCAAACGAAGGAGACGAGAACCCCGAATATACGGGAGGTATATATGAAGAACTTGACCGGAACTTCACTAAAAGTTAGGGCGGCTTATCAGTCTTATGGTAGATCGGCGCCTGGACCTGACAAAATAACTAACAAGATATTAGGAAATCTAGATGATGAATCAATTTCTTATCAAACTCTATATTTCTAGAAATGTTCGAAAAAAGGGGTATACTGAAAGAAATCCAGGCAAGCAACACACTCTGGACAACCTCCGTACTATTTCCTTAATGTCATGTCTAGGCAAAACTATGGAACATGTAATCCAAATCGGCTCACGAAATACGTTGAACAGAATTACATCCTCCCATAAAACTTGATGGGCTTTGGTCGGGGGCTGTCAACTCATGATGCTATGCGTTTGATCAAACACAAACTTATACAGGCCACCCAGCGCATATGAAAGCTCTTTTGGGATAAGATGTGGAAAAAGCATTTTATCTTATAAAGCAGGAGACAATACATGACGTTTTCTAGGAGATAAGGTTAGGTAAGGCACGTTTTAACGTTGTTAAGGACTTTCTTAGAAACAGAACTGCACAACACGTACATGGAGAGCTTAAATCAGAACATAAAAACTTGGCAAATAGGGGCACTCCACAAGGGCCTGTGCTCTCGCCCATGCTATTCAATTTAGCAAAGACCGAGGTTTCAAGAAATTATGTGATAATGACAACGACATAACCATATGGAGTGCCAAGGGTGATGTAGTAAAGACAGAGACCAGATTACAGGAAAGTATATATGTTGTAAAGGACACACTGAAGACATGGGGTTGAAATGCTCGGCAGCTAAATCAGAACTCTTGGTCACAAAACATGGAAGAAAAGGTCATAAAACAAGAGGCTATATTCCGGAAGATGAGCCAAGTGTGTGCTTATACACTCATGAAGGATCCGAAATCAGGCTAGTTGAAAAAACATCAAGGTTCTTGGGTTTCACTCACAAGGAAACAAAGCTAACTATAGAACAATACAACATGTCTCGAATAAAACAGATGTAGTCTTAAGGTTACTAAGAAGAATTACGAAGAGAAATGAAGCTGAGGCTAAGACAGCGCTGTGGAAGGTAATACACGCCTTTGCGTTCTGTCGCTTTACTTATGCGGCTCCATTATTCAAATAGAAGCAAGCAGAACTTAGCAATCTTAATGTGATACTAAGGAAGGTTGTTAAAATAGCCCTAGGATACCGAGAATACTTGCACTGGCAAACTAAGTCTATGGGCGCATAACACAATAGAAGAAATCGCGGAGACTCAACAGCTAGCGTAACACGAAATATTGAGAAAAAGAAACGAGCTGGCAGGAACATATTACAAAAAATAGGTGTACAACTGAAGAGATCAAAGAGCCCAATTGAGGCTGAAGTAGAATTAAGGGCTAAAGTTAATAATAAGATCCGAATCAACCTTCTCCCCCGAAAGATGCATCCACAATATAATATCTAAACAAGAAAGACAACAGGTAAATCACTCTCGCAGGAAATGGAGCAGCAAAGCAACCGGCAGCTATAGAGAATGCTGCCTCGGTGAAATGTAAAGAAGCACACACGACCATTGTATCAAATTCTCACGGGAAGGTGCCAGACGCTATCACTATTTTTACCAAGGACCCTGTGGTGGCGGAACAAGCGGCAATTGCTCTACCCATCAGTGGGCCTGCATTTACGTGATTCAGCAGCCGCTTTAAAGGGTTTTGATAAAGGCTACGTAGCTAGAGTTGTAGTTAAGCTTTTTGAAAACATTTGGATTAGCAGAACAAATCCGATGGCTTCCTTCAAATATGGGGAAAATGGACGAAACTCGGGTAAATCGCAATGAGGTTCATCATGACTTGGCACGAGGACTGGCTAACCATGAAAGTCACAACCGAGCCGTTCGCCATCAAGCCAGGGAATATAGAGACCATTTAAGAAATTACAATGACATTACCAAACATTACTATCTGGGACACAGGCCATTCCCATTGCCAATTCAAAACTTACATGGCTCAGGCAGTCTCACTGCACTTATTGCGAACAGGTACATATCCGGCGCCATACCAAATAAATTAATATAATGTATCCAGAGAAGGAGGTTAAGATGAACTGCAACGACTATATGGCATCTTCAGAATCAGACATATGCTGGCGGGGTGTCCTGCTACTCTCCCCAACCTCGTTGAAGATTCGACACAGCGTAAAAACGCAAAGCCCTTTGTTTCAAGACCAACTATGGGCAGTGCCGAGGGCCCATGCCGAGGGCTCCCACGTTGGCCTCACAGTGCCAACGTGGGAGCGGCCCGCCTTGTCTTAAAAAGTCGAGTGTTCTTACCTCATTCCAATAAAAGTTTTCACACGCACCTACTAGACATAGAGGATCCCTACCGTGTGAAGAACTCTGGTGAAGTCATCCACTTCCTGGTGACAGCAGCTCCTTGCTCCACGTCTGCGTTTAGCATTGACGTAGAGGACTTATTCTATTCTTTGTAGCATGATACTTTGATTAGGTTTGCGCATTGCTGCATACAAGATGGCAATTATGAACTGTGTTTCGAAGACAAGTTTGATGTTTCTGTGCTGGTTCCTTGGTCTGAGGAAGTTTATACCCAAAGATCGGGAGTTTGTATAGGTTCCCGCGCTGCGCCAATGCTTGGAGAAATTAACCTCAGTAGAATCGATCGTGACTCAGTGGGTGTTTTGGAAGGTCCTGTGTTAAAAACGATGCGTCATGCTGATGATTATCTTGTTTTGTTGAAGCCAATGGCGGCGTAAGTACCAGAGTGAATCTGCTCCAGGTATTTAAGGACAAGGTTCAAGGCCTGAACTTCACCTTTAAGATACCTAGGGAGCAGGGTGAACAGTTTTTGGATCTAAATATCCTAATTGCATGCTTCCAATATCCTAATTGCATCCAACATCATGCTTCTTTGGGATATTCACCGGGGTTTGTGAAGCCCATTCTCGATTTTCGTTCTGGTAGCTCGAAAGTAGTGAAGAACGGCATTGCTACATGATGTTTAGAAACCGCGCTGCGCAAGTCCTGCCCGCATCAAATGAGTGAAGCTTTTTCTCATCAATTCAACAGACACAGGCGATCAAGTTATCCATTAAGTACATTAGCCTCCCACAGTGAGAGATCACTGCGGAAGAAAAATGGAAGCAAAAGGTGTCATGGCAAGATGGGTCAACGCTAATGATAAGCCAGTCGCCAGCATTTCACGTCTGCAACAAATGGTGCGTAGTAGATTTGGCGTATCTCGGCATGAAATAAATTGGGCCACATCTGCAGAGCAGTTGAAGAAAGCCTGAAGCTAGTACACAGCAGCACTTTTTGTTGGGCTAGCTGGTGCATCTTAATCATGTACTAAAGCGCCGAACAGACGACACAAGAAGAGACGTGGACGAGCACTTACTAACAACTGTTGCTTTATTATCAGAAACGCACAATATATACGCAAATCTGGCAGCCCAACTCACACGTTGTCGAAAATCATATGGTAACGAGGCAATAGGCGATAAAACTACTGTAAAAGATGACGATCGCGACAATGACACGTGGTGTATAGGGCCAAAGCACCATAAATGATAACGGTTACGTGATATACAAAACGCCACCGTAAGGGAGTATCCCATTAAAAAATAAAGATTAAGATTTTTCAGTATTACGCAGAAGTAGAGTGATTGTGATGTAAGACACCGTGACGGGCTGCTTGACCTTGGAAATGGTGTGGTGTACAAATTCCCCTATCCTGCAGGAAATGGTCCGTCGGTGTTTGAATAATCAATTAATGGACCACAGAGCTTCTTGGTAAGGGAAGTCCTCGTTTAATCTGTGCCTTCATTGCATATATTGTAAATGCGAATCGTCGCTAAAAGAAATGAAGTTACGGTCAAGGTAGAAAGATAGGATAGCGAGGGAGATCGCTGAAGCTATATTTATTGATAAGTCCAGTGGCATGTACATGGCGAGGCCAGTAGTCAGTCTGCGCTAACTACAAATTGATTATTTAATGCCACTAATCTCTGAGGCACTACACGTGCCTATGCCAGGGTATATATTCTTACGGTGCAACGTAGATTGGAGCCAATCAGAAAAAGCTTTGATGTGTGGAGGTGGAATTGGTCTCGACAGCCACCTTGTTTATGGATGGGTGTCTCCCTTGCAAATACTCTAAACAGGTCTTTATACGCAACTTCTTCAACGTAAGAAATTCGTGGAGGTGCGGTGTACCCACGAAAAACAACGGATCTCCTGAGGGGTTGTCACCTCGGACTGGGTAATATGACGGACGGAACAGGATCGGACTTGGCGCCACCCACATCAATGCCTACAACCCCGACGGTTGTGCTGGCTCAGCCGTGCGAACCAGGAACTTCCTGTGGCACCGGCTACCTCAACATAAAAAACTGGATCGCCAGATCTCAGCCTCTAATAGCCCACAACAAATGAGATCCAACGAATATGTTGGTTAACTTGGTCTTCTACCAGCAAGGCATGGTGAAGGTGTGGCACGACAACCACGGGGATGAGGTTAACGACTGGGACACGTGTCTACAAACGCTCAGAGATTTACTCGGCCATCCTGCCGAGTGTAAGAGCATCGCTAAGAAAGAACGAGCGACCCGTCCCCAGACCTCGACAAAATTATACGACTCTTACACCCAGGACGTGCTGGCTCTGTACCGTAAGGCCGACATCGATATGGCTGGGTCAGAGAAAGCTCTGCATGTACAGAAGGGGAGCGCTGACGATGCTTTCAACCTGGTCAGGTGCAAAAATTGTTAGACAGCACATGACATCATAAACGAGTGTCAACGCTGCAAGAGCGGCCGCATTGCAACGCCATTCGCGCGTCTGCTCAACACATCTGCGACATCCTCTTGTGGCGACAGGCTAGGAGTGCAGTGACGATCATCATCAGATGACCTGACGAATAGTTCGGCGAGAACTTGACGCCATGCTCCTACAACGCTTTTTCTTGCCCCAGTGAACCAAACTTGCCTAAAGCATAATTTGTGTACGCCATAGTGCGTGACGAACTTGCCAATCTATGATGTAATTCTGTATGTTCCGTTGCCGCTTCACAGCTCTCTCATGCTTCAGGTCCCTCGACTAACCCGCGGTGTGTTGCACGCTATCGAAATACAGCCGCGTTACGAACCGCAGACGATCTGCCAATGTGGTTTGCCTGCACCGTATTGGCCTAGTTGCCCGCCATTGCAACACGTGTACTATCTCCTCACCCCCGCCCCCCGCGGCCGCCATTCGCCACTTATTATCGCCCAGAACAAAATGAGCGCCTTTACCAGCCCCCATTGGTACCGCAACAGCCAAACAATGACGTTCGTGCTGCTTGGAACAGTCCGTCGTCTTTCCGACGTCACTAGTCCTGTTCGAAACCACGTCATTCACCATCGCACCTATAGCCGTATGCTCGTCGCCCACCGTCCCTGATGCAGCCCCGATATCCGTCTCCGGAAAACTAAGCGATGTAGCTCCAGGAGGTGAGGCTGCATTGACGACTCATCCGCTAAACCCTCTGTTAACGTTGCCGACCAAACAGAACTTGATGGACCTTTTAGTCGATGGCGTCATTGTCCGAGAACTCATTGACAGTGGCGCGCGCATATCTGTAACGAGTGCCCAGTGGCACCGACGCCTAAACAATGTTCTCACACCTGCTGCATCACGCCCCCTCCGCGCCGCCGACACAGGAAGGCCTACCGTGCTTGGTATGGCCACCGCTCGCATTAGCATATCGGGGCGCCTAACGACTGTTTCGTTTGCCATTTTCGAATAATGCCCTTACGACGTTATACTAGGCTTAGACTTTTTATAGTCACATTCAACCCTCTTTGATTGCGCGTCTAGTGTCATTCAGCTTGAACTGCTCCACGGCAGCTATAGTCCACCAGTCACACAACCACAATTATGCTCTCCAGAAGACATGCGCCTGTCGCTTCAAGCCACTACGTACGTCAATCTACTGTCGTTCCCATCGCTTCCTGACGGCGTCTATGTACTATGTCCCCCGGCTGATAAACTGTATGAAAGAAATTTGGTCATTCCCCATACCGCACTCTCTGATACCGACAATCAGACTTCACAACCTCTCCTTAATTTTAACTGCTCGTCTCTAATTCTTCCCAGAGGCCTGTCTTTAGACCACATCTCATGCCTGAACGATTTCAAAATGTCGGCTCTTGACACCGAAATTCCATCGCCCCCACAGGAACCCCTAATTCACCAACTCTCAGATACGAACTTACCAAGACGATTACACCTGATCTTCTTCCGGCAGAAGCAGCTGACATCCGCCGCCTCTTGGAAAGTTGCCACGACATTTCTGACCTTGACGGCCACCCTTTAGACCAGACATCAGTGGTCACCCATCGTATTTACACCTGAGATCCAAATCCGGTACGACGCGGGCCGTACCGTGTTTCACACGCTGAACGACAAGTGATAAAACGAAAAGTCGATAAGATGTTAACTACAGGCGCTATCGAGCCATCTTGCAGCCCGTGTGCGTCCTCTGTTGTCCTCGCAAAGTAGGACGGCCGTTGGCGCTTTTCTGTGGATTACAAGGGTGTCAACAAAATCACACTCAATGATGTCTACCTTGCCACGTATTGGTGACGCCTACGCATTGGACTACTTGCACGGAGACAAGTACCATTTATCGATAGACCTCTGATCCGGCTATTGGCATATTTCAGCACATGATATGGACAGTGATAAACCTGCCTTCGTAACACCTGACGGCCTCTATACCAATTGCACACTATGCCATTCGGCATTTGTAATGCCCCGGCAACCTTTGACAGAATCATGAACGGCTTAGTTCGCGGCTTTACATAGACCACATATATCTGTTATCTAGACGATATGATTTTCGTTTCGCCAACTTTCACGAGTCATCTAATACGTCTGTCTGCTGGTCTTGCTCTTTTCCGACGCGCCGGGCTGTAATTGAAGTAATCAAAGTACCACGTTGGACGTCGTCAAATCACCGTTACTGCCCATCTCGTTAGTGTTGCTGGCGTTCAAACACACCCTGACGAGATTCGCGCTGTCCAGAACTTTCCTGTTATGTATTCCGCAGCGGACGTAAGAAACATTGTTCGGCTATGCGCGTATTCCCGTCGTTTCACAAAGAATTTCGCCGGAACCCCTCGCCCACGCACCGACTTAAGGACGTTGCTTTCACATAGGGCCTTGCTCAAACCAAAGCCGTTTCCGCCCTCCTACGCTTGCTTGCTCACGGCTCCCCATTGCTGGCTCATTATGATCCATCTGCCACTACTTAACTTCGCACGGATGCAAGCGGCCTTGACATTAGGGGTGTACATGTTCAATGGCGGCGTAATGCAGAGCGCGTAACTGCATAAGGCAGCCGTCTCCTGTCACCTGCCGAGAAACATTTTTCAATGACTGAACGGGAGTGCCTCGCATTTGTTTGAGCAGTCGCCAAATTCCGTCCCTACTTGTACGGCCGCACATTTTCTCTGGTTACCGGTCACCGCGCCTCGTGCTGGTGCTCCTCACTCAAAGACCCCGCTGGACGATTGCGTAATGGCGTTACGACTCTAAGAGTTTTCATTTGCTGTTTTATACAAGTCAGGTCATTTGCACAAGGACACCAACTGCCTCTCTGGTCATCCTGTGGACCGCCTTGAATATGATGCGCATGACACCAACTCTTGCATCCTGGCCATTTTAGATCTGCACGACATCGACACAGAACAATGGCGTGATGACTGCTTATGTGTTATCATAGACCGTCTAAATTCAGGACACTGGGAGCCCACACTGCGCATGTTCGTGCTTTGCGATGACGTTCTGTACCATCGGAGCTTACGCCCGGAAGGACCAGAAGTTTTACCAGTTGTAGCATGCCATCTCCGGACATAAGTTCTTGAGCATCATGACGTCCCTACTACAGACAACATCGGCGTTTCGCGCAATTAAGACCGCCTACGACGCCGCTTCTACTTGCCAGGCCTGTGCCTTTGTGTGCAATGCTACGTAGCAGCCTGTGCGCTTTGTCAGCGCCGCAAAAAACCTCTTATGCGGCCCGCTACACGCCTTCGCCCTATCTATGTGCCCTCATAACCATTCTTTCGGTTGGGTGTCGATCTTCACGGCCCTTTTCCGACCTCAAAATCTGACAATAAGTTGGTCGTTGTGGCGACTGATTACATGACCCAGTACGCGATCACTCGAGCTTTGAGCACAACCTTCGCAAATGAGATTGCAGGTTTCCCTTTACATGACGTCATCCATCACGGCGCACCCCGGCAGCGGCTCACTGATCGCTGCCGCACCTTTTTGTCCCGAGTAGTTCATGATCTAGTTCACTTCGGTTCGGCCCAGCACAACCTTTCCATCGCCTACCACCCGCAGACAAACGGACTGACGGAGCGCCTCAATCGCCCGTTAACAGAAATGCTGTCTATGCACATTTGCGATGAGCACAGTGATCGGGACAACACGTTACCCTTCGTGGTGTTCACCTATAATTCGTCCCGTCGTGAGACCGCCGGCTTTTGACCCTTCTGCCTTATGTTCGTCCGCCACCCTTGTTTCTCTTTTGACACACTGCTTCCTTCCTCGAAGAACACTCCCATTGAATATTCTCAGGACATCCTCGCCCAGGCTCGCACGGCATGCCAGATTCCCGGCTCCCGGCGCACTGAGTCTCAGGCCGCGCAGAATATCCGATGTGACAGCCACAATTGGGACGCTTGATTTTCTCCTGGATTCGTTGTCCTCCTATGGACGCCATGTCGCCGAGTTGGCTTGTCTGAAAAGCTGCTACCATTCTATACAAGGCTCTATACGATATTGCGTCAGCTTGGTCATGTCAACTGTACGAGTTCACTGCGTGGGACTCGCGTGTCCCATATGCGTCGTCCCATATGCGGTGTCCCATTTGTGCATATGTGTCCCGGTTGAAGCCTTTGCCGCGAGCTCACCTCCCTTATAGTTAGAACCGAAACGACGACCTTAGAGACGGGGTTATGTTAAGGCGCAAGCGAGAATAGCGCCAGTAAGATTTCACGTGTAGAGTAGACTTTGTCTCGACAGCCATCTTGTTATGCTTTTTCGTCTCTCCTGTAAATACTGTAAACCCATCTTTAGATGCGACTTCTGTAACCTAACCATATTTTGCGCGTTCTTTTAGTGTAAAGCAATGTTGCTAGACTGCGCTTGTCTGTGTTCGCTTGAGCCATCCCGCTTTGAGAATGATATACCAACACGCCAATTAGTGCTTCTTATTCTCTATAGACTTAACCGTTGTTCGGGGTGATATTTAGAAACTATTGAGTGCTTCTGTCCTACAAAGGGTGCAAACGTATTGCAAGACACAAAAGCATGGCCATCATGATCAAGCGTTTGGGGATGTTGCTTCGAAGGAGCCGTCGGGGAGAGTATAATTGGGACGCTACCTACACGAATTACCACCGTCAAAAGTGTCCAGAAAATATGCAAGCCGCCAAGCACGATTTTCGGTCACCAAGAGTCTCTATAAGTAGCCACTTTGTCGAGAAATCGCCAAACCTGGCAACCCTGTCTTGGAAGGAATATGGCCGCAAAGGTCACGTGACACGAATGTTCCAATCACCGAGTGCCGCCGCAGGCGGCCGGCACGGCAAGCAAATGCGATACATTAAAATTTTGTCCACTGACTCTTGTTCGCATTGACATTTATCACAGGCTATTCTCAGTTTTTTCCACAGCTATTCTCATTCGCAGTAGTGACGTAAAAGTAGAGCATCCGCCTCGCGTGCAAGAGGACCGGGTTCAAATCCCGGTGCCGCACAATTTTCTACCCTACTTTAAAAAAAATCCACGTGTTGATAAAAGTGCATAAACAGGCCTGGAGTACGGCCTGATCCCGGTGACAAGACCCGGTAACGCACTCCCTCACCAGAGCAGGATTAGCCACCCTAATGCAGTACTTGGCCACTACCTCCTATATGAATACAACAATCAACCCCCCCCCCCCCCCAGGCCCAAGCAGGTGCGAAGCAACTGACCATGGCGGCGGTCAGACCTGTCCCACAGCAGAGGGTGCTAAGAATCTCTCGGTTTGGAGAGGCCGCCATTGGAATCTGAACCTGGCAACGCTTAACGCTAGAACGTTATCGAGCGAGGCAAATCTAGCAGTGCTATTGGAGTAATTACTGGGCAAGAAATGGAATGTAATAGCGCTGAGTGAGGTTAGGAAGACAAAAGAAGCACATACACTGCCAAAAATCGGGCACGTCCTGTGCTACCGGGTCTTAGCGGAAAGACGAGAACAAGGAGTCCGATTCCTGATTAATAAGGATATAACTGGTAACATACAGGAATTCTATACCATTAGCGAGTGGGTGGCAGATGTTGTGAAACCTAATAACAGGTGAAAATTGAAGATCGTACAGGTGTACGCTCCTAAATCCAGTCATGATGGCCAGGAAGTCCAAAGCTTCTATGAAGACGTCGAATCGGCGACGGGTAAAGTCAAAGCAAAATACACTATACTGATGGGCGACTGAAGAAGCAACCTGGAGACAGGTCAGTGGAGGAATATGGCATAGGCTCTAGGAATAGTAGGGGAGAGTTATTAGTAGAGTTTGCAGAACGGAATAATTTGCGGATAACGAATACCTTCTTCCGCAAGCGGGATAGCTGAAAGTGGACGTGGAGGAGCCCGAATGGCAAGACTAGAATTGAAATAGACCTCATACTCTGCGCTAACCCTAGAATCACTCAAGATGTGGAGGTGCATGGCAAGGTGCACTGCAGAGACCATAGGATTCTAAGAACTCAAATTAGCCTACACTTGAGGAGAGAACGGAAGAAACTGGTACATAAGAGGCCGATCAATGAGTTAGCGGTAAGAGGGAAAATTGAGGAATTCTAGATCAAGGTATAGAACAATTAATCGGCTTTAATTCAGGAAGAGGACTTTTGTGTTGAATCAATGAACGGCAATATTATGGGTGTGTGGAATAGAACTCGGTGGTAACTTCGTTCGACAGGATACCCGTAAGCTGTCAAAGGAGACGAAATATCTGATTAAGCACCGCAAAAGTATGAAAGCCTCTAACTCTACAGCTAGAAAAGAATTGGAAGAACTCTCGAAGTCAATCAACAAGCGTAAGATAGCTGCCATTAGGAAGTATAATATGGATAGAATTGAGCATGCTTTCCGGAACGGAGGAAGCCTAAAAGCAGTGAAGAAGAAACCAGGAATAGGCAAGAATCAGGTGTATGCGTTCAGAGACTATGCCGGCATTAGCATTACTAATATAGGTAAGGTTGTTCAAGTGGCTGAGGAGTTGTATAGAGATTTATACAGTACCAGTGGCACCCATGGACATAACGGAAGAAGGTATAGTCTAGAGGAATTTGGCGTCCCACAAGTAACCCTGGAAGAAGTAAAGAAAGTCTTGGGGGAAGGCAGCTGGAGGGGGGGGGTTAGGTAACAGCAGATTTGTTGAAGAATTGTGGGCAGATTGTACTAGAAAAACTGGCCACCCTGTATACGCAATGCTTCATGACCTCGAGCGTACCGGAATAAATGAAGAACGCCCACGTAATTTTTATCCATAAGACAGCGGACACCAAATACTTCAACAATTATAGACCGATCAGCTTATTGTCCGTTGTCTAGAATGGTTTTACTAAGGTAACCGCAAATACGATAAGGAAAACCGTAGACTTTTGTCAACCAAAGGACCGGGCAGGATTTTGAAAAGGCTACTCAACAATAGGCCATATGCACACTATAAATCAGGTGATAGAGAAATGTGCGCAATATAAGCAACCTTTATATATAGGTTTCATTGATTGTGAGAAATTGTTTGATTGTGTCGAAATCTCAGCACTCAGGCAGGCGTTGCGGCACCAGGGTGCAGACGAGCCGCGCGTAAAAATGCTGAATACGAGATATCTATAGCGGCTGCACAGCCACCGTAGTCCTCGATAAAGAAATAGAAATCAACGAAATCCCAATAAAGAAGGACGTCAGACAGGGAGATACGATCTCTGCACTTTGCAATGCTATTTACAGCGTGCTTACAGGAGGTACAGCCTGTTGACACGGGGATCTATATGGGCATTCGTATGAGCATTGATAGTGTGGACATTATCTGCCTCAGCAGTACATAACCATCACCATCGCTTCGCATCTTCATTTTGGGCGGGCTAGCTGGTGATTGGAAAATTGAAACCTGGCTTCTCAACACACTCAGACATACATACAAATATATATATATATATATATATATATATATATATATATATATATATATATATATATATATATATATATAATGTGCGTTTAAAGGATGTCCCAGCTATCCTGCTTCGCGCTTTTCAGATAAGAACTAAGCGCATATTTTTCGCAGTCTATTACAGCAACGCTAGAATTTATTTGTGTTAAGGTGATTCAAATAAATCAATATTTGCAGTTATTTCATTCTTGTCAATGAAGAATTTGGAGGAAATTCAAAGAAACCTAAAGTTGGCATGTTTTGAACCCTGTACCATTCGCGCGTTTATTTTTTTGGCTAATAAAGAAAGCCCACGAGAACTGAAATATATAACGTCAGTATCGGTCCATGTGCGTCAAAAAACCACGCCCTCAAAGAAGCCCCATCGCCGTTCGTAGAGGTGCCCGCGCTTGACGCGCAGCAAGACCTACGCGTCGCACACTCGTGGCCGGGGCGCGGCACATCGCCCGCTGGCCCCTGTGGAACTCATTCGAGGCAGCTCCATTTTGATTCCGGCGGAAGGTGAAGCCCGCGAACAGACGCGAAATTGCCGCGCGACTGGCCACTAGAGGCATTTGGCGCGCATTGACAGGCTTCTTTTATGCTCGAGAAGATACTTTTACGCAGCACGTATTGAGCAACAGAAAGCTGATTTTTCATGTTGCTCTACAATTTGCTCAGTGACACTTTTAAACGAATTATATTATTTGGTAAGCTGATTAAATAATTGAGGCTAATGGTGTCTTTAGGCGGAATGCAAGAAATTATGAGTATTTCCAAGCAACGGCAAAGAAAGCCACCTTCGTTCTGTCCAGCTACGTGGTATGTGCATATTTTTAAATCTTGGGGCATGATACATGGCACATACTGTTTATGTGTCTGTGCGTTTGTCTACTTGAAGATCAAATTGTCACGTGTAGTTGCAGTAGTTATGTGGGGTGAATATGAATCAGCCTTTACAATAACAAAGTGAGTTTTCGATTCAAATCTTGCCAGTTAACGTGTTCCTAGTGAATCAGGCGGGCTATTGAACGGTTAATAATCACGAACCTCTCAACTCTGAGTTCTTGTGAGATCAGCGTGTATTATGACTAAAAGCAGATTTACTCGTGCGTGAGCCATATCTCATTTCTCATTCCTCTTTTCTCATTTTGAAAGGGTTTGCTTTTGCACATTCCATTCGGGTACAATGCATTATACCATATCTTTAAAATGACACCTTGCAGTGCCCAAATGTGCTAGGCAAAACTGGCTTTACTGTTTTCTCAAATTAAGTCCTTCATCGAAGAGTCAACACGAATCAAGCAGCACACGTCTAGCTTTAAAAGCCTTCCTTAATGTTCCACGACTGAGAGAGAGAGAGAAATGGGAGAACAAAGGGAGAATGTGTGTGTGGGGAGTGAGGCTGTCGAGAGAGGACACTGAGTGCGACTAATGGCCACAAGCAAGCAACGGAGGGTTGGCACTGACTTCGCTAGATTTGTTGCACCCGGCTTTTTCCGCTTGCCTTCAGCGAGCGCACTGATGGCGAATGGCGCCCAGGCGCGACGTTTGGCAACAAAGCTTGGGCGCGGGTGAGATCGGTCAGACCCCGCGCTGCCAGCCCTTTGCGGCCCGCTGCTCTCGGCCTATCGACAACTCGTCAGGAGGCGAGGAGGGATTTGCAGCAACAACGTTTCATCCTTCGCAATATACAAGACAACCATTACCAACCCTCGTCGCGATCGTATACGAGCGTAGGGTCTTTTCCGGCGAGCCACCAAAGCCACCGCGAGCGGCCGAAGGGACAGTTGCTTCAATGCTGCCGTGTCGTAGCGAAGGCGGGGTCCTGACAACAATTGCCTCTGACAGACTTCCTGGCCGAGCAGCAACGAGTGCGGCTGCAGCTGCAGCGACAGGAACAGCGGCAGCACCTTTGCTCGTTAGCAGCGCCAGCAGTGTAGGCGAACCCAAATATTGAGAATCCTCCCACGTTGCCTTAAAGGAACATTCTTTATGATTTGCAGCCCTAGCGACTGCGTATGCAGCAATACATTTGTCCTTCACTGCCATTCGGGTTCGAGATATGTCCTTTCACTCCCCTGTTGCCCCGTTTGTTCTTTCGGAACTTTGCTTGTGTTTTTCGCAGCCAGCTGGACGGTGCCCGTCAAAACGAAACGTATAGTCTCTCTCCTTGGAAGGGCAGTCCAGATCGGTACAGTGGGAGAAGCTCTTGGGACGATAGATTCGCTCGGCCATAACTCGCGCAGAGATTTACCTTGAGCCTGACAGCTCTCGCTCGGGATCCCGCCTTCGTGTAAGAAGCCCTTTGTGGGTACTTTTCACGCTGCTCTTCTTTTACTTCCCTCGGCGACCCCTTGTACTTTCACTGTCTTTATCATTCTTGCAACAGCAGGTTATATTCGTCTTTCTTATATGATGCTTATATTGGCTATTCGTTTGTGCACGTTGTATCTAGGCTGGGTTTTCGTGCTCTGGGTTATGTGTTTTGTTACGTTGTTCTACAAGGTCATCCCAGGAACAAATGAGAGCGTTGTCACTGTCACACGAAGTTCGTGATCACTTAGCTGCCTTCGAATAGCTAAGCTGCCATGCCCGGGGCTCTTTTGTTAAACCTTTGTCCTGGAAGTGGGCGCGCACAGCGCAATAAAATGACATCAATACATTGCCTTCAACGGCTCGCCCCTCCACACAAACACACGGTCAAAGTACAGTACGCTTTTGCCATCCCTCTCTTCAATGCCTTATGTTTTTCTTTCTTTGATGGTGCACTTGTGCCATCAGTTTCTGCGGCCTGCGCAAGAAGAGCGGGCGCACGTACGTCGAATGGCTTCTTCGGGTCGCGTCCTGTGCCGTTGACAAGAGTTCGCTACTCGTATCGATGCGTACTTATCGAGCCTTACTCCAAGTTAATATTGCAGTCTCCCGAGCGCATTACCGTTCACCATACCCTTTAGTTATCGCCAAGACAAACAAGCACACCGTACCATATCGAGATACTTGCGAAAACCAAGTAAACAATTCACAAGAGTGACATTCGAGCATCGTCGTGTTTATCACAGAGGATTACCATCCTGTTCTCGATCACGAACATTCGCGGGATTACCCGTTCTTTACTGAGGAATCTGGGATCCCAGCAAACGGTTAGGCAGGTCGCTGTTAATCATGGTTTTCTGCTTTGTTTGTTGATTGACCAATCTCCCTCATAGTTTGTGGGGCTACGAGTTGCTCTTGAATGGGACTCCTGCACAGTGACATGCCAGTATTAATTCACAAGTGGCTTTCGCTTCCTATATGCTAGAAAACGAGACTAGAAGAATGTAGCCGAGCAGCTGTACAGCACATTGCCTCTAATGATGTACGTCCTGTTCCCTGCATGTAGACGCGATGAGTTACAAACCTTGCATAATATTTCTGAGCGTAGTAACTCACACCAACAGCGAAGCAGATGAAAGTGCAATCAAGCAAATGTTTTTGTGAGCACATCCGCCGAAACAGAATGTTTTTGGCATACACGTTGTCGACTCCGAGGACTGCAGTCTTTTAGCTTTTGAATAGCCAGTCTTTGCATGCTTACCCCTCCCTCCCTTCTTCTCCGCCCTCAGCCGCTGGCTTCTAGGTCGTTGTCGAACACACTAAATTAATGGCGTGTTAAAGATCGGTCAGGCTCTGCACCGCCACTTCGTGGCCCGCTGCTCCCAACTTGTCGACAACTCATGAGGAGAGATGGGAGACGAATAAACAGCAGGGCAACGATTCACCCATTGCGATTTCTGCCAATCTTCTCTTTGTGTGTATATATATATATATATATATATATATATATATATATATATATATATATATATATATATATATATATATATATATATATATATATATATATATATATATATATATAATTCAATGAAAGGTCCTGTACGGCCGGTGCATAGTTAGTTGAAGAAACGAATGTGCACACTTACGAAAATTGTACCTTTAACGTTTTTAACGTTTTGGCCATGGCACGGTCTTCGTCAGAATAAACACAGATAGAAGCGCGCAGCCGCTTTTATGGGCATGCGCACGTGGGCATAATCAGCAGTACATTCGCCTGTACACTTGCAAGTAATAAAAGAAAAAAAAGTACAGCAGCAAATATAACTTTAGCGCGATAAGTTACATGCATAAAAGATTGTTACGTGTAGCTGCTACGGAACAGCCGCCACAGTGTGGCTGCACTGAGGCGAAATAAGACGACGTGTGTCACAGAGTGAGGCGGTAGGCGAATGAAATCCGTGCAGCTCAAATGGCTTGGAGGCGGGTCCACAGGGTCGGCAAGAAGAGGCAAGTCAAGGCGAAGTGAGCCGGCCGAACAGTCAATGAGGGCAGAATGATTGGCAAGAAAATCCAGACCGAGAATGATTTCGTGAGGGCAATGCTCGATGACGGTGAAGAGAACGACGGTGTGTCTCTCAGCAATGGTGAGTCGGGCAGAACACATTCCAACACTAGCGAAAGTCCCTCCGCCGTCGACTTGTACAACTCGGTTCGGGGCAGGCGTCAGGACTTTCTTGAGCCGACGGCGAAGGGCAGCACTCATAATTGACACATGCGCCCCGGTGTCAATCAACGCGCATTCAGGAACATTGTCGACGAGAACGTCCAAAAGATTCTTGTTCGTGGGTAATGTGAAGCGAGGATTTCGTGCCAGTGTCGTCAATGCAGCTTCACCTCCAGAAGCTGCACTGTCTAGTTTTCCGGTCGGGGGTGCGGCGAGTAGGTCGGAGAAGGAGCACGGCTTGACGATGGCGAACGAGATTGACGACGGGAGGGAGAAGGCGAGCGGGAGTAGCGGGGTCGTGTCAGAAGTGTCGCAGGGTCAGATGATGGGGCGGGCACAGCAGGAGCGAAGGAAAAGGACGCGCTAGAGGGACGAGGGTGGTAATCAGGAGAATAGCGCGTCGGAGAAGTCCAGCGGCTGCAGCAGTGGCGAGCGCCTTGTCCAATGCGTCGGCAGTTAAAACAGATCCGCTTGTCGTCCACGGTTCGCCATTCGGAGGGTTTGCGCTGTCCATAAAAGGAGCAAGAAGTGCGGGGTGGGGACGGGCGTGGAGAAAGAGGTTCTGAGCGTACGGAACCAATGGATTGCAGGCCGACGTTGGACAACACTTGACGGACGACGGCGTGGATCAAGGAGATTGTCACAGGAGAATGATCAGGTAACGGGAATGAAAGGTCCGCTGGTTGTGCCGCTTCGACCTCACGACGAATGATGCGGGTCATGTTGTCACATCGCGACGGCTGGTGGAAGAGGTCGTCACAGGATGACGTAGCGGCTGTGTTGGGAAGTCGTGTGATGTGCTGGGATACCCGGCGGCTTTTAGCATGCTCGAGACGGTGACACTCCTTGAGGATGGTATCGATGCTGGTGACGTTTGTAAACACCAGTGAATTGAAGGCGTCGTCAGCTATGCCTTTGAGGACGTGGTTAACCTTATCGTCCTCAGACATGTTTGGGTCAGCCTTGGCACAAAGGGCCAAGACGTCGACAATGTACGACACGTAGGACTCGGTCGACGTCTGTACACGTGTGGCAAGGGCTTTCTTGGCATTGAATTGTCGACCAAACGGATTGCCAAAAGGTCACGGAGCTTGTCTTTGAAGAGATCCCAGCTCGAGATCTCCTCTTCGCGAGTCTGGAACCACGCCAGTGGATCTCCGTCGACGTAGAAAAGAACGTTGGCAAGCATAATAGTCGGATCCAACCTGTGACTGGTGCTGACACGTTCGTATAAGCGGAGCCAGTCGTCAACATCAGGACTGCCGACTCCGTTGAAAACACCAGGATCCCGAGGTAGGGAATCGGCGACGTAGGTTGGGGTTGCAGGCGGAGACGCTTGCGTAGGTGAAGTGCCGCCAGCAGGAGCCGAAGCTGCATTGTAGCCGTTGCGACCGCTGCGAAGCTCCATGACGGGTACGGGGAACGTCCACCTCCACGAAATCAACGTTAAGTGTAGCTGAAGCTGAATGCTATTTACAGTTTATATAAGAGGAAGCTAACAGAGGCCAAAGAGGCGACGCTATATCAAGCCGGCACACACGTCGTCTTCTTTCGCCTCAGTTGCAGCCACACTGTGGCGGCTGTTCCGTAGCAATATCATTAAGGTGTCACGATGATTGCGCATGAAGTACAGAATAATATCAATTGCGATATGGCAACTATGGTTTGGCGTGCTTTGTCAATTCTGTACAAGAACATATACATCAAAATATGGCAGAAAGGCACGACATTTTTCCTACGTTCTCGTTGATACCGGATGACACAGTGTTAAATGTATGGATGAGAAAGGATCCTCGTACTTCTCGATTATGTTGCAATTTGAAACCTGATCGTATTCTAGTTACACTGATATTGTCAAACGTATGACCTGGCAGGCGAACATGTTTAGATAATGGAAGTTGTGGCAGGCTGTTAACGTGTGCTCAGTGGCTGTTGAATCTGATACGAAAAGATGTTTCGGCCTGACCGATATACTGCATATGACACTCTGAACATTCAAGCAGATAGATGATGCTAGTGGGGTTACAAGTGAAGTCGCCGTTGACTTTAACAGAAAAATTTGATGCTGCGCTTCTAGAAGTCTTTGATGTGGCCATGTGTGCACATGCTTTACAACGGGGATTATTGCAGGGATGACAACCAGCAGGAGCAATCGCTTTAGTCTTGGAAGAAGTTCCTAGGCCACGCAGATGCCTAAAACGACGATAGACAACTCTTGGCGAGTCCGTGCAAATGTGTTTTAAAGCGGTCGCTTTGTGTCAGTAAGTTATAATGCTTCCTTTGAATATGGACATATATATATATATATATATATATATATATATATATATATATATATATTTATATATATATATATATATATATATATATATATATATATATCAGTCATATCATATGAGGCCAACAAACACTGACACCAAGGACAACATAGGGAAAATTACTTGTGCTTAATAAATGAAGTGTAGAAGCGATAAGTTAATGGAACTTAAAGTGGATGAAAAAACAACTTGCCGCAGGATGGAACCGAACCCACAACCTTCGCATTTCGCGTGCGATGCTCTGCCAATTGCGCTACCGCGGCGCCGTTTTCCCATCTACTTTCTTGGGTGTTTATGAGTCCTACTAGAACCCTGGGAGTGTTAGCCAGCGCCACCACTCACAGACCTTGGCGGCGGACGTGGAACGTCTTTTTTGCCGCAGGGGTCACGAGAACGTGATCTTTTCGGGTGAAGGCAACTGGTCAATAAGCCCACATATGCTACCTGAAGGTATCAATGTTGCTGGAGTCGAGACCCACGTTATGTAATAAACGAGAAGAAATGGGGTTAACAGAGGGGCTCGATTTTTATTAGTTATGTCATAAGAATCCAACATACATTGACACCAAGGACAACATAGGAGAAATTACTTGCGCTTAATAAATGAAATGTAGAAACGATAAGTTAATGGAAATTAAAGTGGATGAAAAAACAACTTGCCGCAGGTAGGAACCGAACCCACAACCTTCGCACTTCGCGTGCAATGCTCTACCAATTGAGCTACCGCGGCGCCGTTTTCCCATCCACTTTCTTGGGTGTTTATGTGTCCTACTAGAACCCCAGGGTTCTAGTAGGACACATAAATGCGAAGGCTGTGGGTTCGGTTCCCACCTGCGGCAAGTTGTTTTTTCATCCACTCTAATTTCCATTAACTTATCGTTTGTACATTTAATTTATTAAGCACAACTAATTTCCCCTATGTTGTCTTTGGTGTCAGTGTTTGTTGGCTTCTTATGATATGGCTAATAAAAATCGAGCCCCTCGGCTAACCCCATTTCTTCTCGTTTATTACATAACGAGGGTCTCGACTGCGGCAACATTGATGCCTTCAGGTAGGATATGTGGGTTTATTGACCAGTTGCCTTCACCCAAAAAGATCACGTTCTCGTGACGCCTGCGGCAAAAAAGACGTTCCACGTCCGCCGCCAAGGTCTGTGAGTGGTGGCGCTGGCTAACACTCCCAGGGTTCTAGTAGGACTCATAAACACCCAAGAAAGTAGATGGGAAAACGGCGCCGCGGTAGCGCAATTGGTAGAGCATCGCACGCGAAATGCGAAGGTAGTGGGTTCGGTTCCCACCTGCGGCAAGTTGTTTTTTCATCCACTTTAATTTCCATTAACTTATCGTTTGTACATTTAATTTATTAAGCACAAGTAATTTCTCCTATGTTGTCTTTGGTGTCAGTGTTTGTTGGCTTCTTATGATATGGCTAATAAAAATCGAGCCCCTCGGTTAACCCCATTCCTTCTCGTTTATTACATAACGAGGGTCTCGATTCCGGCAACATTGATGCCTTCAGGTAGCATATGTGGGTTTATTGACCAGTTGCCTTCACCCAAAAAGATCACGTTCTCGTGACGCCTGCGGCAAAAAAAAAAAGACGTTCCACGTCCGCCGCCAAGGTCTGTGAGTGGTGGCGGTGGCTAAAACTCCCAGGGTTCTAGTAGGACACATAAACACCCAAGAAAGTGGATGGGAAAACGGCGCCACGGTAGCTCAATTGGTAGAGCATCGCACGCGAAATGCGAAGGTTGTGGGTTCGGTTCCCAACTGCGGGAAGTAGTTCTTTCATCCACTTTAATTTCCATGAACTTATCGTTTCTGCATTTCATCTATTAAGCACAAGTAATTTCCCCTATGTTGTCCTTCGTGTCAGTGTTTGTTGGCTTCTTATCATGTGACTAATAGAAATCGAGCCCGTCGGTTAACCTCATTTCTTCTCGTTTATATATATATATATATATATATATATATATATATATATATATATATATATATATATATATATATATATATATGCGTGTGTGTGTGCGTGTGTCCGTATGGGTCGCAGTGCATATTGCAGGCATTAGCAAAACCGGACTGGGAGCTTACTACAGTCATTCAACTGCGCAAGTGCACAATTACTCCATTCTCACTGTGCCAACATATGGGAAGCAAACATGGAGTTTAACAAAGAAGCTCCAGAACAAAGTAAGGACCACCCAAAATGATATGGAACGAGAAATGCTAGGCGTAATTTAAGAGACAAGAGGAGTGGTGTGGATCAGAGACCAAATTGGGATAGCCGGTGTACTAGATGAAATTAAGAGAAAAGAATGGAGCTCAGCTGCCCATTTATTGCTTAGAATAGGTAACCGGTAGACCATTACAGTTAAAGAGTGGGTGCCAAGGTAAGGGGAATGCCGTCGAGATTGGAACTGGCGCGATGATAAGATTAGGAAATATGCAGGCATTAGTTAGAATCAGCTAGTGCAAAAAAGGGATAATTGGAGATCGCAGGGTGAGGCCCTCGTCCTGCAGTTGACAAAACAGGCTGATAATGTATATTAATATGTTTATATATACATATATCAGTTAAGCATAGAATCGCAGCATGCGGCACAGAAATAGCTCGAAGATTAGAAGCACGTAGGAAAAATAACAGGACTTTACTAACGTTTTGTCCGGGTTGCGGCCGAAATGTCAGTAAAGTCCTGTTATTTTTCCTACGTGCTTCTCTTCTTTGAGCAATGAATTATTAGATACGGAACATTATTTGGCATAGGTCAAGTTATCTGAGCGCAAACACTCTGCGTCACATTCCAGTTATGGTGCGCGGGTGCGCGTGGACCATGTTAGCGGACCCGCCAGATACGCTGGCTATCCCACCCTGGTGTGACGTTTCGCGAAAGTGTACGTGGAGGCGGGCACGCTTTGTGATAATTGAACTTAGTCGCGCGAAAAGCTGCTCTGCTGCAGCAGAGTGGTCGTTCAAGGGCTCCCACGCGATTAGGCAACGCCGGACAGATGCGGCCATCGGAGGATGGAGCCAAGGGAAGTCCCCATTGGCCGAACATGACGCCACCTGCATGGGCCCTATGATTGGATGAAAATGACAAGTCCACAGGCTTGACTAGTCGATGAAAATGAAGTGACCCCGGCTGACTGAAAGAGACGTTCTAGCCACGGGCCTCAGCGTACGATTCGCTGCTATCCGTTGATGAATATTTACTCTTGCTTTACCTGCTTCTAATCCTCTGCATAATGGAAGTAAACCATAATTTCTGCAAGTGCCCCACAACATCGGCCAACTTCCTCACTCAATGAGAAGGTCCAAGAACTGGTGGCAGCGATAAAGATGAACCTTCGGCAAGAGGGGTCCGGAGAAACTGGGATCGGCGATGAAGAATGAGCCTCTGACTCAGGAACTCCTGAGCAAATGGCAACAGCAGACAGATGAACCAGATGGCATGGTGCTGCATGTATTCTTCCTTTTGATTCTCCAGACTTCGAAATTTGTGTATCCATTTTGGTTGTTGTGGGAATCGGGTATTTGTAGCATATTTTGGGTTCTCACAAATTATTTTAGGAACAGTTCTAACCACCAGTCGCGGCAGCCGTAATAGATCTTGGAAACTTAACGAGGTCGTACCTATTGTTGTGCGACCAGTTGGGAGTTGAGGCGGACGAAAAGATGAAAAAGCCAGCTATCCAAAAGGCGATTAGAGTTAGGGGCAATGACGACGAAAGTACTGATCTTGCTTGGGAGGTGGTGTAGGACACGCGGAAGCGCGAGCGCGAATGTCAAGATAGTGAAAGTGAGCGTGAAAGAGAACGCCAAAAGCACGGGAAATAGATTGCGGAGATACAGGTGGAACTTAGAAATAGCGTCCAGCGGCGGGTAGTGAAGGAACCAGCCTAAGGAAATCAAGTGAGGGCGAGCCATGTCGTATCGACCAGTGGATGAACCCATACAAGTTGGGAGAGGACATTGCCTTATTCTTGATTCGTTTTGAGAGAACTTGTGAGAACAGTCATATTGCTTCGAGCACCTAGTGACTGCAGTTGGTGACACTGTTGTATTTGACATTGTTAACTTGTGAGACGGTGATTGTAGTCGCAAGATTACCGGCGAACGATACGGAAGACTACGGGAACGTAAAGGCAACACTCCTTAGGAGTTGCGTTTCTTCCCCGGGAGCATTCAGGCAGCGATTCACATAAGCGAGCAAAAGGTGCAACGAGGGCTACTTTGAGTTCGCGTACAGTTTGAGAAAAACATGGTTCAGTGGTTTAAGAGAGCCGAAGCTTGCGAAAATAGAGCAAAATTGCAGAGTGTATTGGTCTCGAACAATTCGACCTGAGCATTCAACAATCAGTGATGTATTGGGTGCAGGATAGAGACGCCGTAGACACGGCAGATAAGGTAGCTTGGCTAGCTGATGAGTACTTGATGCAACGAAGGCTCACTGCCGGGGACAAGCGTTCAAATTTAAGAAATAATCCGAAAAGGTGTGTAAAGCAAAATAACTGGAGGACGCTTAAGCTTAGCCTTCAAGAGTGGAACGCGAAAGCGTTCCCATCGACCCGCCAAGGGGTGTAAGACAATGCGCTACGGGGCAGGGATCACTTACGAGGCGCCCCGCATCGGACTTTGCGCCCACCTATCACACGGAGAGCGTCGAGCAACGCAGCGTTCGGCGCGGCAACGAAACGTGCGCCTGAGCAAACGGAACGAACCAAAGAACTCGGTGTCTCGGAGGGGGAAACGATCTACGCCAGCCAAACGTCGTGATCGGCACGGGCAGAGAGATGGATAGATAGTAATCTAAAGAAAGGAACGGCGCTTGATTCTGCAACCCGCGTGGGAGCACGGCGAAGCGTCTTCAGGGGAGAGGGAGTCGGGGCTGCGACGCGCCTGGCACCGGTCCGCGCACAGCCCCAATGCGCGCATGGCGCGCCACATGTCGGGGCAGCGCCGTACATTGAGAGGAGGGGTTCTTCTGTGTTTGCCGCAAGATGGCTCTGCGTGTGCGGTAAGCGCAGAAGAAATGTAGAGGAAACGTACTTCGCTACTCGTGTAAATGCGACTTCTGTAAGTTACATGCTCATAATTACCGATATACACCGCAGTATAACTTTCTACGGCAAGTTTTTAAGGCAACACCGCGTTCACTAGAAGCGCGTTTGTACCGCTTTCAAGCATCGAACTCGTGGCTCAGTGGTAGCGTCTCCGTCTCACACTCCGGAGACCCTGGTTCGATTCCCACCCAGCCCATCTTGGAAGTTGCTTTTTATTTATGAAGTGCCTGCCGTGATTTATCGCTCACGGCCAACGCCGCGGACGCCGACGACACCGGCTTTTCTGCGACACGAGCTCCTTAACGCTATCGCGTTGAAAAGAAGCACACACACGTAAAAGATACAGAGACAGCCGGCTCGATGAAAAATATTCAGGAAGCGAACAAGGATAAGGACGCTGGAAACCCTCCGGAGGAAGGGACAAAGGATGACACGAGAAAGTTCCAGAGGAGGCAAGCGCTTCCACCTTATCAGTGCCAGGACCCTGGTCAGTTTGCCGCAGATTGCGAAGAAATCAAGGCATAAGAGGGCATAGCTAGGCGCAATGCGACCAAGCTCAAAAATTGAGAACTCCAGTACAGACGCTACGTATATCGTACAGGCCGGATCCTAGCTTACTTAATCGTTCCAGAGAAGTATCCGGATGATATCCTGCCTTTGTGTCACAGAAATGGCTGGTCTGGTCATCTAGAGCAATCAACAAAACAAAAGAGATGCCTTTGTTAGGATGAAAGTTGCCCGGATGCTTTAGAGAATACGAAAAAATTATTTACCGTCCCTTGACGTGTGTCAACTACTTGGGAAGTCGGGAGATGAACAGCAAGGCGCCTTTAAAGTTGGTTCCCTCAATGACGGAGCCATTTCGTCGTCTGGTAATCAACAGAATTAGGCCTTTGCCTCCTAGCCGATCAGGAAGCAAGTACCTTTTGATCATGTCGGTTCCCGCGCCAAAATTTCCTGAGGTGCTTCCTCTGAAGGAATTGAGCTCAACCGAGATAGTCGGCGCTCCGTTGTCCACTTTTGCTGGCATTGGTTTTCGTGCGAATGTTCAGGCTGACCAGGGGACGGTATTTACAAGTTATTTAAGCCCGACATTCTTAGAAAGGTGTGGGCTGCGGCTGATACACAGCTGCGTGTATCACCCACAGTCAAACATCATTGAGAACATACACACGGTGCTTAAGGCTGTGTTACGCGCATTGGGCCATGAACACAAAGTAGCCTGGGAGGGCTGTTTACCCTCAACTCTGTTGACGTTGAGAACGGTCCCACACAAAGAAACTGGGTTCACTCCCTGCGAGCTGGTGTACGGTCGGACGATCCGTTCCTCCCTCAGAATGTTAAGAGGAATGCGGGAACGAACAGGAGAAATCCAGGCGGTGGCGAGTTACGTTTTAATATTGCTCATCGCTTAGATGTGTTGCAAGAACTGGTGGAAGAAACCTTGAGGAGGCCCCGGAAAACGCGAAGACATACTTTTGCAGAAATGCGCGCAGGCGAATATTCAAGGTAGGTGACAAGGTCAGGATCCTAAGGCCTCCACGAAAAACAAGCTTCAGGTACCGCGGGACGGACTCGTGAAAGTTACCCAAAAGATCTCGGAAGCATACTAGACCTTAGAAGTTCCCGAAAAAAAGAATAGAGGAATCACTTAACATTACAATTTAATGAAACCTTATTGTGAAGGGAAGAGGTTGTCAACATGGTTGTAAATGCGTCGGAAGAGTTAGTGATCAAACTTGCAGGTTTAGCGACACTGATGGGCGCGGAACGCTCCATGGAACCATAGACCTGTATATGTCTGTAAACCCACTGGCTCTCGATCAGAATCAGAAATAGAATTTATTATTAGAAGTTGCGTCGCATGACAAGTATTCAGTAGACAGAAGGAGGTCCCGTACTTAAAGAGTGTATCGGAATCTACTGTACAAGACTAGTTATGATAGCTAACATCTCAAAGCTACGGTAGCATGTATCAGCTAGTACAGAATCAACGAGAAAAGAACGGCTACAGAACAAAATGCACAATTGATTACCAATAATAACAAAGTTTAGCATATTTCATGGTAACAAAAAAAAATTTTGTGGTAAGAAAATACTAACAGTTTATTTGCAGCAAGAAAAGGAAATAGAAAAAGAAAAAAAGAGAAAAGCGAACAATAACTGAATGCAGTAAACCTTCTCTTTAATCTGTCAATAATAAATGCACTTTTGTTCTCTTTTAAATTATGATAAAGATTTTGCGTTTTTCATTTTGAAAGGAAGGGTGCTCCATATAGATGTGGAAGTGAATTATATGGTCGGTTTACAATAGTTAGTGCGGATTCTTGGTAAAGGGAAATTCTTATTCAATGCAAATCTGGTGGTACTAAGAATCATCCGGTTAGAAGGTGAAAATGTGATCGATGGTAGCTAGTTATTCACATCTCAGTAGAAAAAATACCTAGGTTGAATTTTGGTGGTATAAAGTTTGTAAACAGGGATAAGGTGCCTCAGAAAGGCTGGCCACCGTTTCTAAAGGAGGACCTATCTTCCTCAAAGGCGGCGTCGTCATCCTCGGCGTGTTAGATTTAAAGGGTTAGTGCAGTGACGTCACGTGCGGGTGTTGTCGCTGGCGCCTGGTTTTAAAGAGAGAGATTACCAGAGGAAACAAGCGCTGTCGTCCGACGTCTGTGAGCTTCATTCCCAAGACGAGGGAAGAGCGTGAGAGTGGGCACGCTGGGAGAAAAGAAAAGAAATAGAAGCAGAAAGAAAGAAAAAGAGAAAGAAAGGGGGGCGGGGGAAGCCAGGGCGGCACCAAGGCAGACAAAAAAAGGGGGGGAGGTGAAAGAAAAAGAAAGAGAAAAATGAAATTTCTTAAGAAATACGGGGGCTTGGGAGCGTGTTGGGGATGCGAAAGGTTACGAGGTATTCAGGGGGAGTTGTTGGCGGCATGTTTTTAAGGCATTAGAACGGCCGGTCAAGCTGTAAGTGCGCGAGTAACACAAAAGACAAAAAAAAGAAAAACAGACACACAAAAAAACCATGACTTGAAAGTGATTTGAGTAGCATAGCAGCAATACGTCGAGTAATTTGGAATAGTTAAGATGGCGACGAGGAGTATGCGGTGCAATGTATGGGGTGACTGAAAGGCAGCAACATGGTCTTTCAAGGGGCACTGCCCCAGTCGCTCATCGTAGGTGTCGTTACGGCGAAATCCGGATATGGCGATACTCTGGGTTGAGGCGTCGAAAAAGCCATATTGACTTCGGAATGTGTTGATGAGGGGGTTTAAAAAAAATAGATTATAAAAAGGGGGGAAGGGAAGGGAGAGGGGTAGGGTGACCGAAACCGGAATAAACTGGAGGGTGACGCGCGCAGAAGCAGGCGGGGGCAAGTGTACATGGAAGAAGGCGGTCGTACAGTTGGTATAGACGTAAAAACCTCAAAGAGTAGATTAAATTGATTAGTAGGCAGGAAAAAAATTTTTTTCGACATGGAAGAGTAGGTGAGGTTAAGAATTTAAGTTAGCTGGTGGCCTAATGTGTTTTGTGTCTTGGTTGATGATATGAGAGTTTCAGATTTAAGTTACCGCTTTTAAAGATTCTAAGCTGCCGCGTGCCATATTAATTCCCGTCGGGTGTAGGCAATTAAACTTGTGTATGAGGCATGATTCCGTATACTTCCTTTCGCGAGGGGAACGGAAATTTGTTTGTAGTATATAGAGCCTTGCATTGTCAAATATATGACCATGTTCATTAAAGTGGCTGGCTACTGCTTTGGGTAAATTGTGTTTTGTGTCCGCGCGGTGACCATTGAGTCTTGTATTAATTTGTTCCCAGTCTCACCTATGTATTGTTTGCTACAAGCGGCGCATTCTAGACAGTAGACTACGTTGCTTGATGTGCAGGTGAAAGCCGAAGTTACCTTGTGTGTTTAATTCGACGCTGTACTTTTTACTGTAGTAGTAGATTGAATGTGTTTGCATGTAGAGCACCTGAGGCGGCCACAGGGATTGGTTCCCAACTTCCTCTTTTTCTGTAGTTTGGCGTGCACAAGAACATTTTTAAAATTAGTGTTGCGTCTGTAGGCTACTCTGGGAGGGTCGGGAAAAATCTTATTAAGTTTCTGGTGGCTGGTGAGAATTGCGTAGTATTTACTTAGGATGTTATTCACGTTTGGGAGTGCGTTTGAGAATTTAGTAGTAAGAAAAGGCGTTGTTATTTTTGTGATCCTCGGGCGGGGCTTGAGGACCTCGGCTCGATCAAGTTTGGTTGCAGCGATGTAGGCTGTTTAAAGGTCACTATTTGGGCTGTTCCTGTTTGATAGCGTTTCTTTAAGGTGATCGAGTCTATCTATGTAGTCTTGGTTTTCAACGCAAATTCGACGTAGTCGTGTGGCTTGGCCTTTAAAGATGCCTTGTTTGCAATGTCTGGGATGGTGGCTGGTATATTCTAGGTACTGTCGTTTGTCGAAAGGTTTCCTATACAGCATTGTCTTTAGCTCACCATTGTCAATGTATATTGTTGGGTCCAGAAAGTTTATGCGCTCAGTTGAGGATTCTGATGTGAATTTTATTGTTGGGTGAACAGAATTTAGAAACGCTACATATTTATCTAGACTGTCTTGACCATGTCCCCAGATTATGAGTATGTCATCTATGTATCGTAGGTATGTGTGGGGCTTGGTAGTGCAGCGCGATAGGAAATCTGTTTCTAGAATCCCCATAAATATGTTCGCGTAGGTAGGTGCAAAAGGCGTACCCATGCTTGTACCATGTATCTGTAGGTAGTAAGTCTCTTCAAATTCGAAGTAGTTATGTGTTAGAACTAATTCAAGGAGAGACAAGTAGACTTCAGTAGAATGTTGTGCATTGTGTTTAGACAGCGTTTGTTTTATCGAAGATAAACCATCAGGGATTGGAATGTTGGTGTACAGCGCCGTGACGTCTAGTGTTGCGAGAATTGTGTTGTGGGGTAGTGTGCCCTCTATAATTATCAGCAGGTGGGGCGTATCTTGTACAAATGACGAAAGTGCTTTTGGCAAGTCACCAAGGTAGTGGTTAAGGAATGTAGAGATGGTCTCTGTCGGGGTGTTGTTGTTTGATACTGTCGGACGGCCTGGGATAATAGCAGTGTATAGTTCAGCGGATGGAATTTTATGAATTTTCGGAAGGAGGCAAAACGCCCGGCAGTTTTGTTGCTTGGTTTAAGAAATTTGTATTCTGACGGTGTTATCAATTCATCAGCCAAAAGTGATTTCAGCCTGTTGGTAATTGTCACAGTGTAGGACAATGTCGGATCGTTATCTAGTTTGCGGTAATGTTCTGGGTTGTTTAGTTGTCTGTAAGCCTCGTGCTTGTATTTTTCTATTGGCCAAATAACTATACTTCCACCCTTATCTGCTTCCTTAATAACAATGTCATTCGGGCAACTCAGATTTGAAATGATATGACTCTCCGACGCAGTTATGTTTTTAGGTCGCTTAGATGTCTTGGATTGGCTTATATTTTCTTTAGTGACAGTTTTAAGGTATATGTCAAGTTCTATGGCTTGTTCTGGTTCGGGAGTCCAAGTGGATTGGGCTCTAAGTGGTGTCGTCCCGGTGTCTGGTGTGTCGGCAAAATAGTGTCGGATACGCATTCGTCGGGAGAATTCTGAGAAGTCCTTTTGCAGCTCGAATTCATTTATTGTGTTGTTCATGGGGCAGAAGTTTAGGCCCTTGCTGAGTACGTCTATTTCTTTTTGACTTAATGTTTTTGAAATGTCTATAACATTGGAGCGGTTTAGTTCTGTGGAAGTTTCCTTCCTGTCCGGTACTTCTAAACTCGAGGTCCCTCTTGTCTGCGTGTGGTGCCTGTTTGGCTGCAAGGTTGTTTTTTGATTAAAATTTGCTTTTTGCCTTTGTTTTTGAACCAATTTTCTAGATTGTTTTTCTTCGTAATATTCTTAATCTCTCTTCTCATCTGGTGTCAGGGTTATGTTCCGAAGTCTGTGGCTAAAAGTTTCGATTTGCTCTTCGCAGTGTTCTTTGAGGATATTCAAAAGTGAAAGTGAGGCATTATGTAATGTTGTTTGCCAGTTTGCACGATGCTGTGGTGGGGGTGTTCCTAGAGCTGGTACAGCCTTGAGTGTTAGACCTTTAGGAATTATATTTTTCTCTGTGCAGATTGTGTAGGTTTTCAGATGGGAGGTATAGCTCACATGTTTTTTGGTAAGTTTTCTAGCCTGTAGGAATTCGGTGCTTCGTGGCATTGAAGAGTTATTGATTTGCGATGTCTGTCATTTACTTGTCTTTTTGCGGGCAGATTTGCGTGGGGTGTTTTTCTGTTCGGCCGGTTTATTATCCTTTGCGTGGCTTAATTTGATCTCAGTCTTTATTTGAGTTTGTGTGTGTGCAGGCAGGCGTGTGGGGATCTGTGCGTAGACTTCGGTGGTGGGTTTTCTGTTGTCTGTTGCCATTGTGTCTGCTTGCACTGTGGTTGATGTCATTTTTGGTGTTGTGTGTGCCTTGTGGTTCTTTTCACATTCCGCTCTCTGTTTTCCAACAGTTCTTGAGGTGACTGTTTCACTTGCGCAGTGGCTTGCTTCACATTCCACTGTTTGTGTTACCTGCGTTCTCGAAGTGACTGTCGCAGTTGCGTTGTTCGCGGTGGCACGCTCCGCAGTGTTGGTGGGGGTGGTATTTGAGGTGGAATTTAAAAGAGTTTTCCTGTACTTATCTTTAATAAAGGACTTGATGTGTTGGGAAACTAGCTTTATTCCACTGCGGTATAAGTGGAAGCTGTCCCAAGCTAGGTGTTCGTGTGGTGCTTCGTGTATTTCTGCGTGGTGCATGGTGTCAACATTCTTATGGACGTGTTCTAAGTTGAAAATATAATGAGTTGAGCTTGTTAATCTCCTCATTGTGCTTCATGAGTGCATTAGTTTGGTAGATTAGTGGGCGGTGGTTGTTTTGTAGGCGGGGAGCGACAGTCGTTATGGTTATATGTGCGTTTGGGCGGTGGTGGTGGAAAGCCTTTATTGGGCTATATATATACAGAGAGGTGCTCGGGGAGAGACCTCTAGTTGGTCGCGCCCCTTGCAATACTGGGCGGAGTGTCTCATTCCGGGACCCCGTTGGTCTTGACCGCTACGTAGGTCCGCCAAACTAGGGCTTGTTGGGCCGATAGTTCCTGGCAGCCGAGTAGTGCCGCCTCCCAGTCCTCTCGGAAAGGGGAAGGGGTGATAGCGGGGAGAGAAGGATTTTGCCTGCATGCCCAAACCATGTGGAAGGTGTTGGCCACCTCCCCACAGAAAGAGCAGCGGCCGTCAAAAGAAGGGTCAAAGTGCTTGAGAACCGCCGGGCACAGCAGGGTGTTTGTAAAGAGCCTAAGGAGAGTTCGTTCGCCAGCTTTACCCAGTCCCTTCATAGGAACCGGGTAACGGCGGTGTTCGGCACGATAGTGCTCAGTAATGTCTTTAAATGAAAGAAGAGGGCTGTGATCTGGGTCAAGGTCCTCCCAAGTGATGCCTGGTGCCCGGTAAGTGAGTGCGCGGGCTGGCTCATGGGCGGCTTCGTTGCCTGGCATGCCTTGGTTGCGTTTGGGCGAGCGGCTTGTATGGTTCTTACTACGTCGCTCATGGACTCTATCGTATCCGCGGCGCTTTGTGTTCTTAGGTTGTTTGTGCCTACATTGATAATAAAGTGTGTGGTGTCAACTGGCGTATCACAAACTAGCGGTTGAATATCTGATGTTTGTGCCCCACTAAGATGTCTTAAGTATGGCGCGTGTGGGCCTCGTGGAAAATGTTCCTTCAGGTATCTGTACTGACTGTCTCCAGGGACTGCTACATGGGCAAAGGATAACAAGGGGCACTTAAGCTGTTCCGTCATCGTCAGCTGGCATAGAAGTTCAAAAACAAGAAAGGGGCTGACAGATGGAGTAGCACACTGTGGCATAAGGTTTGTAAACAGGGATACAACCAAGTCAGTAGAGATACCTGAAGGAACATTTAGTGCCCCTTGAAAGACCATGCCGCTGCCTTTCAGTCACCCCATACATTGCACCGCAATCTCCTTGTCGCCATTTTAACTAATTCAAAATTACTCGACGTATTGCTGCTATGCTACTCAAGTCACTTTCAACTCATGGTTCTTTTGTGTGTCTGTTTTTCTTTTTTTGTCTTTTGTGTTACTCGCGCACTGACAGCTTGATCGGCCGTTCTAATGCCTTAAAAACATGCCGCCATCGACTCCCCTTGAATACCTCCTAACCTTTCGCATCCCCAACACGCTCCCAAGCCCCCGTATTTCTTGAAAAATTTCATTTTTCTCTTTCTTTTTCTTTCACTCCCTCCTTTTTTTGGTCTGTCTTGGTGCCGCCCTGGCTTCCCCCACACCCTTTCTATTCTTTTTTTCTGCTTCTATTTCTTTTATTTTCTGCCCGCGTGCCCATTCTCACGCTCTTGTCCCCTCGTCTTGGGAATGAAGCTCACAGACGTCGGACGACCGCGCTTGTTTCTTCTGGTAATCTCTCTCTTTAAAACCAGCCGCCAGCGACAACACCCGCACGTGCCGTCACTGCACTAACCCTAACACGCCGAGGATGACGACGCCGCCTTTGACGAAGATAGGTCCTCCTATCGAAACGTTGGCCAGCCTTTCTGAGGCACCTTATCCCTGTTTACAAACTTTATACCACAGTGTGCTACTCCCTCTGTCAGCCCCTTTCTTGTTTTTGGACTTCTAGGTTGCATTTAGTGAGTCCAGAAGTGGTAAGGATGTTATTTTCGTGTAGTATGGAATTGGTATTAGAAAAGCGTGGACTGCAAGGAATTGTTCTTATGCCTTGGCTCTCATGTTTTTATGCCTTGGAGACGCAATATCAGTAGTATACATGTTGCCCTAACATATTATGTCATAAGTTTAGTAAGAGTGGACAAATGGGTTGTAAAGTTACAGTAATGTGGTAGTGCGAAGTAAGGGCTCGTTTTTAAGATGCGTATACCCTAAGCTATTTTATTTTTTACGTTAGCAAAATGATTTAGATATTTCAAATTGAAATCAAGTGGATTACCAACGAAAGATGACCATGAATTTGGAGGAAGGCGGTGAGGAATAAAAGTGATAGGTGGAATGGATGGTATGTTTCGCTGATATGAATAGAATACGAGAAATTTAGTTTTACTTGCATTGTTAGAAAACATGTTTACATTACACCTACTTAGGACATTTTCTAAGTCAGCATTTACCTTATTAACGAGAGATGAGATATACTTAAGAAAGGTGAATATAATGGTGTCATCTGTATACCGAATGCGTTTTGTGGAAGAAAGACAACTAGGTGAATGATTTATATAAACCAAGAACAGAAGTGACCCCAGTATAGTGCCCTGGAGTACACCAATGTTAGTAGTTGGCTGTCGGGAATAAGCAACGGGAAATAGGAACAACTTGAATTATGTTATATACAGAGCTTTTTAGTAGTGAAACAGCCGTGTAACCTACGCCGCCCCCTTCCTCAACTGCAAGAAGATGGATCTGTTCAAGATCGACACACTAGTACGAACAGGATTTTTTTAAAAAAGATCCTAAGCCTCCCTGGAAACATTAGCACGGATCAACTCCTATAACTTGGGCTACACAACACGGCGACCGAACTCCTTTAAGACACAGCGAAACACCCAAATTACTCGGCTCTCACTCACAAGAGCGGGCAGCAAGATCTTACTAGTAGCAGGCATACAGCCCCTCTTCATGCCACCAGAGAAGTCGAAACAATGCCCAAACTCCAAGCGGGCAATAACAGTTCATCCAATCCCATGAAACATACACCCGACGCACAACGAAGGACGGAGAAAAGTGAGAGCTAAGGCTATTCTCGACAACATCAAACGCAACGAGACGGAAGTCCTCTTCGTGGACGCGGCCAGATATTTGAATCTAGGCGCCTACGCGGCCTCCCTGTTGGACGCCCATGGCTCGCTCGTCAACGCAGCCACGGTAGTTACCAACTTCTCATGAAGGGAACGAAATGGCCATCACGGTGGCCCTTCGAAGCTGCAGAGGAGCCTCCGTCATTTACTCGAACTCAAGAACAGCCATTATAACCTTCTCGTCGGCCATCGTCTCCTGGAAAGCAGTTATGGTTGTCAACAAAGTGTTTTTTTCCAGAAACGGGAGATTACAACCATATGTAGCCACACATCACATGGTTCCCGGCCCACATCAACAAAGCCGGCCCACAACATGAAACGCAACGAAACGGAATTCCTCTTCGTTGACGCGGCCAGATATTTGAATCGAGGTGCTTACGCTGTTTCCGTGTTGGTCGCCCATGGCTCGCTCGTCAACGCAGCCACGGTAGTTGCCAACTTCACTCATGATGCAAAAGAAATGGCCATCACGGTGGCCCTTCGAAGCTGCAAAGGAGCCTCCGTCATTTACTCGGACTCAAGAACAGCCATTATAACCCAGGTAGCACACAAAGTCTTGAAAACGTCGTATTAAGGGATTCAACGTCTGAAAAGGATTTTTGACCAAAATCGACGCATCAAAGACGTTCCAAACAAGATAGCTTAAAAACGAGGGGTGAATACGTTTTGCAAACGACTCAAAACGCCACCGCCACGCCACGGCGCGTCAGCCTCTTTAGCGGCTTCTACAATATTCAACAACCCATCAACGCGATCCAACCTTGCGCAAGGTGGCGATACCGTCGTCAAATCATGTGACCAAGGTGGCCACGTGATTCGTGATGCCGGGCAGCCGGGCGAGCCGCGGCATAGTCGCGTCGTCATGGCGTCGTCACGTCACCGCACTCGCATTGCGCTGTGGTGTGTTTGCGGCTGTTCTGAACGTGCTGCCGCTGCCCTTTGCTATGTAAGTGTTGCAGTGTTTTGCTGTCAAGAAAACGATATTCTGTGATCAGTTTTGGTTGTGCGATATGTTTGTGTGGTTTTAATTTGGAAATCAGTAGTGTTTTCAATTGTTATTTGATCAAGGCGGCCACGTTATTCGTGAAGCCGGGCATAGTTACGTTATCGCACTCGCATGGCACTATGGTCTGTTTGCGACTGTTCTGAATGTGCTGCCGCTGCCCTTTGTCATGTAAGTGTTGCAGGGTTTTGCCGTCAAGAAAACGACGTTCTGTGATTAGTTTGGGTTGTGCGATCTGTTTGTGTAGATTAATTTGGAAATCAGTAGTGTTTTCAATTGGAGGGCGCGGAGTGAAGGGCACTAATCAGCTCTTCAAGTTCACTGTCATGTTATGTGAGGCGGCTTTTCACTGACGCTGTAATTAAGGCGTTAAGGGCAGTATAAGGACGAAAGTTAGAGGGACGAAATCGTGCCTGTGTGTCCCTAGCGTCGGGGTCGGCCGCTATGCGTGATCCTAACAAGAAAGCATTTTGCAGAATGCGAAGAAAGGCGGCAAAATTTCTGTCTGTGCTCACCTTGCCGATCTCCTCAATAGAGCCATCATCGTGGTATTTTAGTCTCCCGTTTAGCAAGAGTGTTGCAGACAAGGGAACTGGTTCAAACAGGCTTTTTTTTAATGATTCACTACTAGTGCGGTATCCCAAAAGGTGAGGTCAAGTGCTCACCCTATTTTCTTCCCTCGCGCTACAGCGCACTGACAGAATTTTGCGTGCACCATACCGTGCTTTTATCGTTTGCGCTTCAGGTTCTCGATTGTGTTTTCGCCCACTTGACCCACGTGATGGGTATTTCATGGTATTACCGTGTACCACATGTGTCCATATATTGTGTCCAATATATGAAACGGCCAATTCGATTTTATTTGACGCCTCAAATGGTAGTAATGTATTGAGTACCTTGTAGCTTTGTGCTTGTTATCAATTTTACTATTTGGCGAATGGATACAGCATGTACGCTGCATAACTCACTTGTGCATACTGCATACGTGAGTCCAGTATGCCCTTGGTATAAAATAACTTGTATGCTTTAGGTAGTACGATTGTTTGCAGTTTGGGAAATGTGTCGGAATGTACGCTGTGCGCCCTTCGCGCTTTACGGCGGCCTGCCGAGTTCGTGCGGGTGCCATGTGTGCGCATGGAGTTCGCGAAGCGCTCTCGCAGTTTTTTTTTTTAAATATATATATACATGTGTTCTGTTCGCGCGCTTCGCACAACAGGGCATGTCGCAGTTCTTTGTCCTTGTGCAACACATTTTCCTAGCGTACGTCTGTGCATTATTTGGTACCGGTTTCACACGGGGCACTTTTAGCCGCTATCCAGTCCGTTACAAATCGAATTTCTCGGTCGTGATGGCTCCTCTGCGCAAGCTACGAGAGTGAGCCAGTCGCATCGATAATTTCGATCCGGATCGGGCTTGATCGCGATCGAGAGTGGTCGTGTGACACCGGTTTTACACATGGCTCCCACATAGGGAACACTTTAAGTTCAATGCTACTGAGTGAAGAGCAAGTGCATATATATGCCAGTGGTGGTATGTGGGCAAGTCTTTCTGGTGAAGCCAATAGTTGTGCATTCAAAATATTTCAATTACCAGCGTAGTGCATCAATGTGTCTACTTCGACAAAATGGAAGTGCAGATATCTGAGCATACCTGTCCAGGGCAGCAAGTACGTGTGTCTACATTGAAACCACTATCAGCATGTGCGGCAGTTCTATTTTCAGCAGCGGGACTGCACAATAATCAGTAGGATGCTCTCAAGCTGTTTATCTATGAAGCTCTGCCTGGTCTGTGCCAAATATTTTTGGATGTGAAAGTGGGGGTGAATTGGTAAACATCAGTGGAACTGTGCCTGGACTTTGTGGCAGATGTTTTTGGATGTGAAAGTGTGAGTGAACTGGCAAAGAATTTGCTCTGGGCTACATGTGTTAAACGTTTTTCTCATTCAGAGTGCTTTTTTTTTTACTTTAGGAGACTGGAGATGTGCGCAAAGTGGGACATGTCAGTGTGCTAATTATTGTATTTGCTGGCTTGCAAATTATTCGTTGCAACTTTGTTTTTGCCAGAGAGGTACAACTTTGCCTCTTGTAAAGGGCTTTTTAGATAAAACACTTACTATTTATTATGACCATTGCTGCCTTTGTTACACAAATGCAGCTTCCAGTGCATTCCAGTTTATTTCCATGTTTATGTAAGTTTCTAATATGAGGCTTGCATATTCATTTCTCACGTTCTGGAGTGGCAAGATGCAGCATTATTGTCTCATCGTTCGCTGTACTACAGTAGTGTTCACTTAATTGTTACACTGAATCCCCCGTTTAAGTATTCTGTACTAATTTCACTTGACTGCTTTTTTGTTGTATGGTTATTTTTTTCTCGCCAGTACCTTCTTTGATATATCCTAAAGGCAATATTTCCAATTTTGCATTGTTCCCATTTTTTTTTATTTCTGTCACAGGATTGTTTTATGATGGTATGCGGTGGTATTTCTTTTTGTGCTCTTTTCAAGCTTCTAGATGATTGGTAACATTGCTTGGAGGCAGTTACCATCCAATTCATACTCTTGCATTTTTCAGTCTACTTCTTCCATTCGCTCCGATGTCACTTCTGCATAACTCTGGTCCATCTAATAGCACGCGCACTTTACTATGATAAATTAGACACTTTAGTACACTCCAGGTTTTTCTGTTCATTTTTGTATGTGTACTTGGAATTTTGTTTATGTGCTAGTGAATGTTCACTTTCGAGTTCATTACGAATCCTTTCTGCGACTTTTGTCATTGTTGATGTAGTTTTATTTCTATTTGCATTTCTCACACAGTTTGTTCGAACCTTGCATAAGCATTACAGTTTAATAAAGTGTTCTTGCTTTGTCACAATGTTCTCATTTCATGCACTCTTGGCATGAAGGGCTTGGTCTGGCCACCTGCCAAGACGTGGCCATTTGTTCTTTGCAGGATGTCATTCCCATTGTGGTTTTAATCATCGTAGCTTACTAAAGGCGGTATTAAGGATTTATTATTCCTAACAGGCTCATTTTCGTGCGACTTGGTAGACGATGCGCCGGCCATGCGGGGAACAGTGCTTGGCACTGCGCCATGGCTCTTACAGTCAACACCGACGCTTCTACTCATCTGGGGCGCGATTGGAGATCGTTGTTCGAAACACCCGATCAGTTTCACCTAACGCCATTGGCCTAGGCCGTGCCAACGGGTGCGGCTGACGACGTCTGCGCGGCATAGGCCAGTCGCGTGAGGCGAAACTAAACGCGTGTTTTGAACAACGATGTCTCATCGCGCCCGTCACCAGCGAAAATTAGCTTCAGATGATCGTAAACCTTTCAAGACCGCTTCCAGACCAGCTTTTTGATAACGTCCTAAAAACGTTTAGAAATTGGTTACGAATAGTTTTGGCAAAGGGATCACTTGTGTCTTTTCCAATCCTATTTCTAAACCAGCTTTTCGAATACGTCTTGCAGACCTGTTCTAGATCGTCTCAAGAAAGCAATTAAGCCGGACATTAGCAGAGATATCCGACGTTTTCCCGCCGAAGTTCTCTCATTCGTGTCTTCTTTAACCCGTTTTTATCGTCTTGGATAAACGCTACGAAAACGTTACGTATCTCTTTTGTGCTACCTGGGAACCTTCTCTGCGGCCCTCGTCTCCTGGAAAGCAGCTATGGTTGTCAACAAAATGTCTTTTCCAGAAACGGAAGAATACAACCATATGTACCCACACATCACATGGTTTCCGGCCCACATGGGCGACATTTCCGGATGTCCTGATTGTAATACGGATAAGCGGGCACACCAACTGGCGCGAAAATTCACATTCCATGTCTGTGGTCCACCCCCTCTCTTCAACCCAGCCTGTTGGGACCTAGACAACAAAGACGCGTTCGTGTCATACCACAAGATCACTTCAAATCATAGGTTATGACGTAAAACTTTCCCCCTCCTCACCCAAAGCTCAAAAAAGCACACGCCAATTACAGACAGTTGCAGACTAGAACATACATCACACCAACGACACCAAGCAGGATCAGTCTAGACCTTTCTACTGAATGCCCACACAGGGGCCACGAATACAGCTTCGAACACATGCTCTGGCTGTGCCCTGCCAGCCAGAGAATGTGTCCTCCTGGGATTCAGCGCTCAGAAGCAGAGTTCATCGCTCAGCTCAAGGCTTTCTAGAGCGCCCAGACCGTCGCGAAGGGCTCCGTCTACCGGATCCGACCTGGGTGTAGCGGCCGGATTGATTTCATTCTTTCTCTTCACGACCTAACTGAAGTTCACACTCACTCACTCAGCAGTCTAACAGCAGGCCCACAAGTGTCAATTCCTTCCAGCATATAAAATGGTATATTATGATTTATGCTTGCTTTATATCGACAAAAACTGGGCGGCGAGTAATCCTTCGTCGATTAATTTCCTTAGTTAGTCGGTAAGATGAATGAGTGCCAGCTCTTTGGATAATCCACGGCAAAAACCAAACTCATATGAAGAAAGGATGTTAAATTTAGAAAGGAAAGGTATTTCGTTAGCCACATTTCAATTTGTTTCTCAATAACTTTCAAAAAGAATGGTAGCATGCGAATAGGTCTGTCATTATGTAGTAATGAGCTATCGCCTTTCTTTTAGAACTTCGATGGTTTTGCGACGCTTATGTTCAGAAGGAAATAAAGCCGTCTAGAATGATAAGGTAACAATAAGTGATAGTATGTCTGAGATTAGGTGAACAATTAATTTAATGTTAGCAGAATGGACCTCATCCCTTCAAGCGCTTTCACTTTTTGATTGTTTATAATTGCAGGTATTTCTCCTGGCGTTGTAGTAAATAAAAGGAATGAATGAGGTAGACGGTTCATGCTGATGATCTGTGTAGGAGAAGGTAAAGTATTAAGAAAGAAAAAAATTACTAAAAGCCTCAGTTATATCGGCAGTAGAGCGCCGCCTAATAGAATGCGCCTGTTTGGTTTGGGCGGTTCAGAAACGTTCTGATCTTTATTGACCAAAGCTGACAATGGCAAGGACAATGATGTCTATGTTCACATCAGTACAGCGTAATGCAACGAAGGGCCGTGCGGAAGCATCTGCCATTTTGAAACCGACCACTGTCCTCTGACCTGGCTCAGACAGATGTCCCCTAAGAACGTACATTTACTCATACGTAGTCTGATACTTCAGGAACACAAATTCACCGTCCATAACAAAAAAGGCAAGTTAAATGGGAACGCGGTGAATTGAGCTGGTTGTTTCAGTAAACTCATGTATTGCCTTCCTTCCTTTGAATAACGAGGTATGTAGATTTATTATGCGCGGGAAATCACCGCGCTGGCCTCACCGCGTTGCTTGTGTATAGTTATATTGGATGTTTTCATTATTGTTTTGTTTTCTTGCGAATATTTTGCAACGACAATAATTACCTGGCCTTGTCGGCATCGGAGTAGATATGGAAAGCTTTTTAGAAAGGTGGCTAGATCTGCTTTATTAAAACTGACATAGAAAAAAGACATGGTTTAGTTTGGTGTGCCAATGACCTGACCACTTGCACGGTGGCAGCGCTATGTTTTTTTTTTTTTTTTGCTGACATACATTTTCCAGTGCACGGGATTCAGAAATTTGTGACACGAAGCTCGTGACCAGTGCATTACAAGCGGTATCAGTGTTCTTGATGGCCATTCCGAACTTCTGGGGCAGCTGTTAGATAGGGACCATTAATTAGCGCTGATCAAGTTCTCCGAGCGCAACCAATTCGCCGCCACATTCCAGTTATGGTGAGCCGGTGCGCGTCGACCGTCTAAACGGAACCGCCAAAAAGGTTGGCTATTCCGTGCTCGGGTGACGCTTCCCGAAACCGTACATGGAGGTTTTTGACCTTAATCACGGCAAAAGCTGCTTTGTGCCACTGAGAGCTCGCACAAGGACAACCCATCGAGGAGACAACTCCAGACTTTTGCGGTCATCGGAGGACAGATGACGTAGTGTCACCATTGGCCGAACATTACCCCACTTGCACGGGTGTACGATTCGATGACAATTACGGCACCTGCATGAGTTTGACGACTGGATGAAAATGCTGTAAAGCAGTGATTTGAGCTTGTTGTTAAGACATCGTGAGGTTTATAGAGCGTGAAAAAAGACAAGGACGAAGGTGAGACGTGACACACACAGGCGTGACACACACAGCGCCTGTGTGTGTCAGGTCTCACTTTCGTCCTTGTCTTTTTTCACGCGCTATAAACCTCACGATGGATGAAAATGGTATGACCCGATGGACGAAGGGGGTATAAACCAGAAAACCATCGGAAAGGAAGAGACGTTGTTACCACGGGCAGCAGCGTACGATTTTCTGCCGGCTGTCGATGAACCTGGACTCTCATTAACGCGATAGCGTTAAAGGCCACGTGTCGCAGAAAATCCTGCTTCGGCGTCCCGCCTCCGGCGTCGAGCATCGGATGTCACTGTGGCAAAAAGAATTTCGAACCACACATACTCAACCACGCCAGCACTCGATGGGCGCAAGAAAGCTACTGAACCAATTGAATCGCTCAAGGTAAAATGCGCAGAAAATTGTAAAGTACGACTTGCACACAATCTACATACATGATAGCGTCTCATTACAATTTGAATTTATCATAACACTTTACTCTGTTACGCGCATACCACAAAACTCTTTTCCAGCGTTTCTACCATTCATCGAGTGGCTATGACCTCCCAGTTTTGCGCGTGCAACTCTTGAAGGCCGTAAAGTGGCGCGTCTGGTTCCTTGCCACTCCTTCAGATGGCGCTCGCCTCCGCCGCGTCGTGTGCCGCAGCGTGCGCTGCTGCCCGCACGCAGCGTACCCAAAGATGAGGAAGAGGCGATCGGAATGTTGGTGGAAGAAAATTAGGGAAAGGAGAAACAACGAAACATTAAAAAACAAAGTTCACAATACGGGTTCAGAAAGTTTCGCTAAGGGAATTCATCATGGGTTCTTTCTTAGTTTTTTTTTCTTCTTTACCTTAGGTAGGACATTAAGCAATATAATAAGAAGACCTTGGTGGCTCAGCACACCACACCGTTTTAAAGAGGACGGCCATAGCATCCATCAGTTCATCGCGGCACACAAGAGGGCTCGCTTTCATGCATAGCGCTCAACGCCAGCGTTCCCGGTAAACATCCCGGTTACATAAACTGCAGTTACCGGGAAGCGTGAGAAGCAGTCAGGGACCTTTGAACGCTTTTGCGTTCCACCCTTAAAGGCAAAGCTTAAGAGTCCTCCAAATTTTTTATCTGTTTCTAATTCTGTAAATGATGTAGGATAGGATAGCAATAAACATGATTTATCTGTAAATTATGTAAATAACCCTGACGTTCTCCAAGTCCCCCTCAACGTCGATCAACTCCCGCGCTCGACGGCAACATTCACTAGTATATATATATATATATATATATATATATATATATATATATATATATATATATATATATATATATACCGAGTTGAAAACGACAGCAGGAATTTCTGTCGCGACTACAGAAATCTGTTGTACGACCGCAGCTTCTCATGTTTCTGTAGTTTCGAAAGACATTTCTGACGTTACGACAGGAATTCTGATGTCGCGAAGACCAAGAGTATTGAAGTCGCAACAGAAACGTTCTGTCAGGACAAGAGTTTATGAAGTCGCAACAACAACATTCTATCGCGACAGCGATTCTGACGTCGAAACAGGAACTCCCTGTCGGGTCTGCACATTTTCTGTCATACCGTTAGAAATGTCCCACTTGCTGTCGCAGCTACATAAGTTCTGACGCCGCGACAGAAGCGCTTTCCTCGCGACGCTTTAAAATAGCTTGTTAGTTTCGTATCGGGGGTGTACACTGTACTTTTCTCTTGCATGGTATTCAATCGTACTTCTCTAAAGCCGGCTATGCTGATAGCACCAACGTCGGTATTAAAGTCGACGTGGTGAATTGTTATAATTGTGCCGTGGGGACGAGGTACCATGAACGCCCTTCCAGCCTCCTCAAAATCGGCCGCTTATCAAAATCATATCATATGGGGGAATGGCTGCGTATCCGTTTTGATTTATTTGGTAAGATGTGGCACACAGACCTGTGGACTTACATTTGCCGTTACACTGACACATTAGTAAGATGTGGCACACAGACCTGTGGACTTACATTTGCCGTTACACTGACACATTAGTTATTTCCGTGAAATATTGCATAAGCTTTTGCGAAGCGAAAAATAACTTTTGCGTTATTCCAAAGAGTTGCGTGAGAAGCTGTCTCGGTCGGGTCTCATTATTGTGGTACAGCGCTGCCGTGAGAAGCCAGTATGCTGTCAGAATGAACACTCATCTACGAATGTTTATGTAGCTACTTCGCATTGGATACTCGAATTATATACGCGCTCAAAAGTGTAAAGAGCGAGAGACAACTGTCGAAATTAGCCGTAACAACCCTAACAGTGTCCCTGGTCACCGTTGTCCATTTCTGAATTTCTTATTTAATATGGATATCGTACAGCGAATTCGATGTTCTAGCACTACAAATTGTACCGGTCGATGGTAAGAACACTTTTACTCTTCCAGAGATGCGGCAGTTGACGCGGTGGAGTGAAAGCGCATCTTGGCTCTTAAAATGGAAATGTAAACATCAACGCAGACAGAGATTCTTACTGTTGACAAAGCCAGAATGCACACCGTGAGACATGGTTGGCGCGGGCGTCTCCGGCGGTCAGAAGAAGAGGCTTGTTCGAACGACCACGCTTGCGATGAGCTCCGCTGGAAACAGCGCATCGGCCGTCGGCCGAGGATCACACCCACCGTCAACTACTTATTCCGGTAACTATGAAGTCGTTCTTCCTTGCCTACCAACTGGCAACACCGTTCTCAATTCAGTTTTCCTGCATGCTGACCTGGTACGGCGACCGTATCGGGCCCCGGACTTTCGCGATGCTCTCCTTTGAGTGCTAAATGCAACTGATATCCACGGCGCTGGCAAATAGCAGATGAGCAATTTGCATTTAGTGACATGTGTTAACAATATTGCGAAATAGAAACCTGTCGACAAAGGCGAGATGTTGGCGAAGGGCCTCACGTGCCTTGTCACAGACCCGGAATGCAAGAATATCAAGATGAAGCTTCTTTGGCTTCCCCCACCCCTCGAACAGAGACGGATTGTTGAAACGCTAGAGCCATATGGCAAAGTGCTGTCCATCACGAGAGAAATGTGGCGGTGTGTCAGCATGGAGGGCTGGCAAATGACTAATCGCGACTTAGCGTTCACACCGAGAGATGGAGTTTCTGCTAGTAATCTGCCACATCTATTGGGCATATACGGCCACAAGTGCCTTATCTTGGTTCCTGGCCGACCACCACTTTGCCTCCGGTGCAACAGAGTTGGGCATATCCGGCGACACCACGCTGCAGTAACTGTCACCGCTACGGTCACCCTGCAGATGCATGCGTCGGAACCTACGCTGACAACCTTCGTGGAAATAGACCAGCTGAGGATGATACCATCAACGATCATCTAATGAACGGGAGCGAAGTTGTGGATGCAACTGGTGAAACACTGAGACACATCGACAAGAGCAGATTAAGCCGTCATCGGCTGACATTAGCCTCAGCCAGCGAGGATGAAACTAACGTGCCTGACGACGAACCAACTGTGTCATGGGCAGAATCGCCACTAGTTCCAGATCGCCCACCGTCAGTGGAATCTGGATCGATGCGCAAGGCCGCTAACAAGCGTCCAGCGCCATCTAACAATTCATCGCCCTCGGGAAAGGAGGCTCGCGTTCCCAAAGTGTAAAAGTTGACAAAATCGCTCCGGGGAACACCTACTCCTGCAGATGTCCCTTGCGTTACGTGCACCAAAAGGTCCATAGTGCATCAGTTCATCAAGAAAGGAGTGGTGCACCTCTGGAGCAGCGTTTAGACGCTGCACCTTCATAGGTAATCATGGTGGGCACTCTTCTCTTCCATTCTGGTACTTTAAATGTCCGTGGCTTACGAAGTAAGCGACGGCAAGTAAAGCTTCTTCATTCGTTACACAATCGAAAATTAGGTATTATTGCTATCTAAGAAACAAAGATTGAATCCGACGAAAACACAGAAGTAGCTCTATCGCCATTCCTATATTACTATAATGTTTGTGTCAGCCATGCAGTAAGCTTTTCCGTAGGTTGTATGTTACTTGCTTGAAAACATTTACCATGAGATTTGCTACATTTGTTTACAGCTAGGGAAGGGCGCCTAATCTGTTGCGATATTGATATCAGTGGTATGAGCTTTAGATTTGTGTGTGTTTATGCTCCCAACAAGTTACGTTAACGCGAATGTTTCTTCCTATCTCTAAAACATCATTTCTGTACTGATCGTGCATTGGTCTTCTTTGGAGACTTTATTGTGTATGTAACGCGGAAGATCGTACGTCAGTGAAGCTGAGACGTGATCGAAGTAGTGATGCGTTGCAACGCCTGATATGTGATTGTCAGCTTATGCACATTGAGGAAAATGAAAAGGCGGGATGTCGATACACGCTCATCTAGGGTACCTCGCATGCAATGCTTGATCGAATCTACGTTTCACTTAGCGCGCTACCTCGAATTTTTGGTTACACTACGCACCCTATATTCTTTAGTGACCATTGCCTAGTCCCAGCATCGTTTGCCAGCCATCGGTATCAAAGTCGGCGTATGTGCCGGGAGCTGTGGAAGTTTAATAAACAATTACTTTCGCGTGAGTGTTTGTTAAATCGTGTTACTGAGCTTATAGCTCATGTGTCACGCCGCAAGGACTTGTCACTCTTTGCTTTGTGGGAATTATTCAAACAGGAAGCTAAAATGATAGCTATCGAAGAATCATCAATATTGGCCTTTGAAAAAAAAACGAATAATTACAAAGCAATGTATGGACTTCTGGGTGAATTGCATGAGCTTGAATGCATACATCCTGGTCAATATATTGATGCACAGTTACAAACATTGAACGCAGACAAATGCTGAGGTGCACTAGTGCGTGCGCGAGAGCAGCGTTTCCTTGAAGAACAACCTTGTAGTAGGGCCCTTGTTGATGAGTGCCGACACGCGCTGTCTAAACAAATACTTGATATAGAGTATGGTGGGATAACTGCTAATGAGCCTGCTGTAACAACTAAAGCATTTTTCGAACGTTATCAAAAACTATTTCGAGACCAAAAGTCATTGGATACAGATGCTGCCAAAAAATTGGAACGTTGCTGCCCCAGTTAAATAAGTATGATTACGATTAAACAAATGACGACATTGATATTAATGAAGTAACTGCATGCACCGATTCCTTAGCGAAGGGCAAGACGCCCGGCCCGGATGGCCTTACTGCCGAATTTTATCAGTGTTTTCGTTCCCTCTTATCACCATTATTACTTCAGGTGTACCGTGAGGCCTTGGAAGTAGGGTACCTAACCACCACAATGTACGAAGGACACACCGTCCTTATAGCAAAAAGCGATGGCGGGACTAAATTGCAAAAAAAGTTGACGGATATTGGCCTATCTCCTTATGCAATATTGATTATAAAATTTTTGCTAAGGTATTAGCTAACCGTTTGCAAGTTGTAATACGATCTGTGGTCGGTGATAATCAAACATGTGGCATCAGGGGCCGGTCCATTCAGACGAACATTCATGTAGCGAGATCGGTGCTAGAGTGTGTAGCTGAGGGGTTTGGACAGGTGGCAGTGGTAGAGCCAGATCAGGCTAAGGCATTCGACAGGGTGAATCACTCATTCCTGTTTGCTGTTCTAGAGAGTAAAATATCAGATCCCTGCTCCTTAGATGTGTCGGGATATGTTAAGCTAATGGCTCAACGAGGCTGGTAGTTAATGGTTCTCTCTCCGATCCGATTAGGCTTGTATCGTCTGTACGACAAGGATGCTCTTTGTCACCGCTTCTGTTCTGCTTGTATTTAAGCCTCTTTGTAGGAGCATTCTTAAAGAATTAAATTGCCAAGGGCTTAAATTACTGACTACTGAGGTTCGGGTTCTTAGGTATGCAGACGACGTGGCCTTTCTGGTACCGATAAAAAGAGTGTAAAGACTGCTCTTGCAATTACAGAAGAATTTTGTGCGGCTTCTTGTGCAAGCGTTAACTTCGAAAAAAGTTCAGGTTTTTGGTGTGGATTATGGGTCACATTGCCATCACGTTACGCAGGCATTCAATTGAACGAACATCTGCGTTACTTAGGTGTGCCGCTCTCACAATATAGAAATAGCAACGCTCATTGGTCGGGAGAAGTTGGCAAAATCCAACGTAAAGTGAATTCATGGCGAGGGTGGAATTTGTCAATGTTCTTTCGTGCTGAAGTGTGCAGCTTCCGATCTTAAGTATGTGCTGCAAGTACTGCACTGCTCATGGCTTCGCCTTCCGGCACTGCATCGCGTATTTGCAACATTTATTTGGAGTTCGAGTTGTGAATCGATGCGGCGCGACAATCTGTTCCTTCGACTTGAACGCGGTGGTCTAGGATTAGTCCACCTCTTCGTCAGGCAAATTGTTTCTCGCCTGTATTTCTTTCGAGACAGTGACCATCCGTTTTTGCTTGAAATGTTTCAACTCCGCTTAGTTCATTATATTCCTAATATCATAGTGTCATCACATGCCAAAGATGTCCCACAAGCTCCTTGGGGCTTTCTCAAGGAGGTTCCTGACGCATTTATGGAAAGTTAGATTCGGCTTGGAGTACGTGATCACTGCGAGTTGAAAAGCAATTTCTGCGGCACTGGTGGACTCTATTTCCCCAGATCCTTCGTATCGTGCACCTTACTAAAGCCGACCTTTTCAGGATGTATCTCCTGGAGTAAAAACATTTTTCTTTCAGTTATCTTCGGAAACACTACCTGTTAAAACTTGTTTGAATTCGAGGGGTTGCTTTGTGCCGTGGTCAACAAACTGCCGACTCTGTCGCCGGGCCAAAGCCATTGATCACTGTTCCATAGAGTGTAGGGACGCTGTATTTTTGGGACATTCTCCAACGGACGCTTAAAAAGGGCATTGACATGACTCCATATTCAATTAGGTTTCTGCCGTTTAATGTTACGGGTGGTCCTCCCCATGACATCTTTATAGTACTTCGTTTATACACCCTATGGGCTGTGTCATCGCCATGCCGAATGACCGCGATATACAAAATCCTTCTTTAGCTAAAGTGCTGCTTATATAAGAAGTGTCTGTGCGGGAACCTCCGCCAGACTGGATGCACGTGTTCGATGCATGCGTGTGCTTGCCTGAGTTTTAAGTTTATAGTTGTGTCCACTTTGGATTACACCTTCAGTTTTGTTTTCGATGTATTAAGGAAAAAAAATTCGGCGTGGTGCAGTGGTAATATGCTGGGCTCGGGATCAACAGATCCTAAATTAGAATCCCCAGCGGGAAGGTTTTTTTGCTTTGATATTTTTCTTTTTTACTAAGAAATTTACATAACCGTAAAGTGGTCTCTGCCAATTTTTTATTATGTATTGATCAATAACAACAGAACTTTCGATTACAGGACGCCACACTACAGGCAACAGAACGACAAACAGAAACAACGTCGCAAAATACGAGCAACCGAAACTTCCTGTCGGGTTTTTCAAGTGGATGTATATATATATATATATATATATATATATATATATATATATATATATATATATATATATATATATATATATATATATATATATATATATATATATATATATACACACACACGTTCGGTGCCGTGGCTTCTGGGAATACCAATAACTCCGATACATTGACCTTTTTGTGCGCCGAATAGTGAATCGCATACTCCTTGCCTTCAGACTAAACCGTTCATTTCTCATCGCATCATTTATATAGTTTATGCCACGTCGCCTAATTAGCTGTTCGCACAACAGACCCACGCGGTCGCGATTCGCCCCAAACAATCTTCTCGTTGCCGATGTGTCATTGTATTGTATTTACCCTAGGATGAGAGATGTTAACGAATTATTGTTGTCACATTTTTGTCAAAACTTGTGTAGACAGCTTTTTTGTTAAGCTCTTTTGTAAACCGTGCCTTTGTTAAATTTGTTGCTGTTGGAAGCTGCTGTTACAACTATCCCGTCGCGTACTGTATTTTTACCACGTTTGACATATGTACTTATGATTCATGACGGGTGTAGTCACCGTGCAGCAAAAATTTGTCTTTCTCATGGTTGTTTCTTCTCTTTCATTATATAAGTGTGTTTTTTTCTAACCACGTGTTATCTTTTGTGTAAACCCTGTTTTTGTTGTATCTACTGTTGCCTTAAGAATTGGTTGCAACCATCTCGTCCTGCATTTTGCTTTTGTTTTCTATATTTAACCGCGTCTCTACAGCGTCCCGTTGTTACTGTACATAGTGGTGCTCTGGGAACCTGTTACAAACATCCCATTTACTAATGGGAGTCTATAGCACCGAAGCTCCTGGCCCTTGCACCAGTAACCCACAATCATCATCATCACCACATTACAACCATACCGTCGCGAATTTTTTTTTTTTTTACATGTACTCTCTATGTGTCACGAGGGCAAGCTCCTTACAGAAACGAAGTGTCTTGGAAGTGGATGAGCTCATAGGGGCGCCCGTATGCCTTGTACATATTTCAGCACAACGCCTCACCGTTTTCACGTATTTCATTTTTCCTTTCATTTCATTTGTTTACCTTAAGGACCCCACTAGGGGGTATTACACAAGGGTTGTGTGTGTACATATATAATAAATAATACGCTCAAATTTGCGACAACAGGTACTCAGTCACATTGGCAGAAAAAGATGATGGACAGGTGAGAACGACGATATTGCGAGGAAGGCTGCTCCAGTCTTTGGCTGCACGAGGAAAAAAAGATGCTGAAAGATTAACAGTCCTAACACGTGTACGGGAAACTTGCAGTTGGTGCCCAGTGTGAGGAGATATGTATGCAGGCGGTGTGATGTAAGGAGCGCTGTTAAGTAATGAATAGTAAAGCTTATGGAATAGACAGAGTGTTGCTAGGCGTCGGCGGAGAGGTAAAGCTTGCAACCCAGATTCCGCTTTGAGGGCTCTAACGCTGACTTCGTGAGAATAAGATGACTGAACAAATCTGGCGGCACGATTTTGTACCGCTTCAAAGTCATCTACGTGGCATACTTGATGCGGGGACCATATGGCTGACGCATACTCTGGTTTTGAACGGATAAGCGATTTACAAGCTAGTAATTTAACGTGTTGGGGCGCGTTACGAAGGTGACGTTTCATAAAACCGAAACTTCTATTCGTCGATGATATGACGTTTGTATTATGTGCATGCCATGAGAGATCATTGGACAAAGTAACGCCTAATTATTTGAACGATGTTACTGCTTGTATAGGTTCGTGCGGGAATGTGTGTATGTGCGGGAATGTAACGGGTCACCTTTGGCGAGTAATGGAAAGAAGTTTCCATTTTATCGGGTTAAGGGTCATTAGCCACCGGTCGCAGCATTCGCGGACACGGTCTAGATCATGCTGAAGTTTTGCTGTGTCGCAATGGTAAGGAACTGATCGGTAAATTAAATAGTCGTCAGCGAACATTCGGATTTGGCAAGATAAGTGTTGACGCAAGTCCTTAATATATATTAGAAATAGGAGAGGACCGAGAACAGAACCTTCGGGTACACCAGGTGTTATAGGAACAGTGTCAGAGGTATAATTATTTACAAGGACGTGTTGGGATCGGTTCGACAATTCCTTGATCTAAATGAGAACGTTGTGGTTCAGGCCTAACAGGTTTAGTTTTAATAGTAATCGTTGATGCGGCACTTTAGCAAACGCTTTTGCGTAATCTAAGAAAATGGCATAAGTTTGCATGTTGGTGTTGAGGTTAACATGCAAATCATGAATGAAAATGGCCAGTTGGGTCTCGCATGAGAAGCTCTTTAGAAAGCCATGCTGAGATGAATGAAAAAAGTTACTTTTATCGAGGAATGCCATGATATGAGAATAAATGACATGCTCCATGGTTTTGCACGGTACACTTGCTAATGATATGGGGCGGTAATTTAGTGGGGAATCTTTTTTACCAGATTTGTAGACAGGAAGAACCTTCCCCACTTTCCAATCATTTGTCATGTGACCTACAGAGTGCATGAGAAAACAAAATGCATAGATTTGCAGTAACGGCATGTCTGGTGTTCTTTAAGTGCTTGGAATTGATTTCGTCGACGCCTGTCGATGAAGAAAGCTTAATGTTATCTAAAAAGATAAAATTCCATCTTGAGTTATTGTGATAGCAGGCATAGTAGACAGAGTTCTAACCGGCGTCGTAGGCAAATATATGCAGGGTTCTTTTGTGAACACTGTGCTAAAAGCAATGTTAAAGGTGTAAGCGCATTCGAGGTCCCCGACGGTTTCTGCCATGGTCAGAGTGATAGTGCGTGTTTCGATAGGTTTGATGACCTTCCAAAATTTTCTCGGGTTATCATTTAACAATTTTGTCAAGTCGTTGTTGGAAAATTTGTACTTAGGAATTCGCAAAGCAATGAGGTAGGCATTCTCGGCAGTATAGGACCGCTTCCACGCATTAGACGAGGCTCTCACCTTAGCAGCACGAAAAAAGCGTCTTTTTCTGCCTTCTGATGTTTTCAGTGTCTTAGTGAACCGTGGCTTTTGGTGGTTCTCACGGAAAGTAATTTAAGGATGGAATTTGTTGGCCAAGTCCTGTATTTTGCATTTGAATACTTCCCAGCTCTCCTGGAGAGGCATCCTGTGAAATCGGGCTTCAAATAAAGGAAAAAAAATTCCAAGCTTAATTGCGTCAGAGTTACCCTTTTCATACCGAATGATTGTTTTCTTACGTACTTTGCGCCGTTCAAGGCAGAACGAAAAATCGACGTGGATAACTTTGTGGTCAACAATTTCTTTAGGGTAAGTTATATATGATAAGCTCTCAGGATTCGTAGTTAGTATAAGATCCAAGATATTAGAACTGACGCCAGCAACATGCGTTGGTTCCCTTAATAACTGAGTTAGGCTGGTATTCAAACATACTTCTACAAAATCTTTTAATTCTCTGTGGTTCGCACCTGAGGGAGCTAATTTCTGCCAGTCGATAACGGGATAATTGAAATCTCCGAAATGCAATATATATGAATTTGGATGTGCTGTACCGAGATCACTCCGAATATTGTTCAGCTCACATGAAAAGTTAGGTGAAGTATGCGGAGCCCTGTAGCAAACACCGAGTAAAACGGATTGCGCCGATGAGCGAAAAAATTAGCCATAACATTTCTAGATCAGAGACGATGCCAAATGGTGTGCACGATAAATTAGGGCCAACAGCAATCAAGACAGCGCCCCCTCGAGTGCATCTGCCGTCATTTCTGAACTCTTGGAATCCTGCCAAGTCAGCAAGTACTTCTGTGTCAGTGATATCAGGGGTAAGCCACGTTTCGGGTAGTATAAGTATGTTGCTGTTTGAAGAAATCATGATTTTAGACACAAGTTCACGCTTAGGTAGGAAACTGCGAATGTTTGTGAATATGACAGATAATGAAAGATTATTTCTTGGCGTGGTTTGGTGGCGAGTAATCACATTTTTTTTCGGGCGAAAGATTGCTATAGCACTTCTCTTACAGTTTCAGATGCGCTATCAAACACGTAGCACTTAGGTCCGATTTGCAGGATATTGTAGCGCAGAATAAATGGGCAGATTGATTTCTGGTAAATGCAACAAGGTGTCTGCGAGCAAATCGATCATGGTTATATTGCGCTCAGTTTTACAAACACGATATTAAGGAAGGACAGGACGTGGACGGACGGACGCAGCGCAAACTACCAACTGTTTAATACTGTTAAAGAACGCGCTTATATACAAGGAGATATGGTGCGGGGGGGGGGAGTACATATAAAGAGATATGATAAGGTGACGACAAGTGATCATAGTTTGAGTCAGGCATACATCGTTCACATGCACCCGTTCGCCCTGGCAAACTCGACCTCAGCTTTGATAAGCGCGATGGACGGAGTGCTTACGCACATCTCTTTTTCTTTAGCTATCGCGAGCGCCTCCCATATTTCTCGCTCCGTTTTTGTTTTTGATGTTCCAATGACTGTGGTGCTTTCTAGTAGCGGGGAGCATTTGCATTGTTTGCAATGTGCGGCCAAGTTGCACCTAGCAACTGACAGCACCTAGCAACTTGGCCGCACATTGCAGATTAAATTCTACCACCTGGGGTTGCTCAACGTGCACTCAATGCGTGGCACAAGGGCGATTGTGCATTGCGCCATGATGGGAACGTGTCTGTGCGGCCGGTAGGCCTGTTCCACTCGGACACGAGAGGCGAATAATGCCTCAATACAATTACATAAGTGTCGTACGTCTCTCTGCGTACAGTTCTCATCACCCTTCTTTACTCTTCAAACATCGCACGCCACCTTCGTATTGTCCTCACCATCACGTCAACGTTCCGCGGTATATCCATGTGCTTTGAAGCTTGTATTTCGGCATAGCTTGGGATAGCTGTACTGCATAAGCATTGCAAAACGTTAGACTGCCTTGATGTGCATTTGTAGGCTCAGACGCTTTGGGTGAAACGGCACAATCCGCATTTCGATTGGGGTGAAGTGCAGAAACGTCCGTGTCCCATGCGTAGCGTACGGTTAAAAAACTTTGGGGGTCAAAATATAGCGAAGTCCCGGGCTACGGCGTTCCTCATAATAGCAACATCGTGTAAGCTTGTACAGTCTTAAATTTTCTGTTCTCATGAAACAGAAAGCGTGGAAAATTGTATGTATTTATACAATTTAGAACGTGTGGGACTTCGTGCCAGTATTATATGTAATATTTCAGAAATCTGCATCGATGTTCGCGACACTTGTGTCAACATAGATCCCAGAAATGGGATTTTGTTGGGTCATTGTTCGCTGTACGTTCATATGTTATCATGGAGACATATTTTCTGGCGTATACATTTGTCTTATTGTTCAAGGGAAGCTTGAATTGGCTCACAAGTGGCGTTGCCGTAGTCATGCAGAAGAACACAGTTACTGCCAGAGCACAGCAGCTGTGGCGAAAGAGCGGTTTGATGAGTTGACAGCTGCACCGGCGCCGAAGCGTGAGCCATTAGCAAGGATTCCAGATGCATAGGTGCAAGCTCAGGCAATGCGCGAAGCCAATCAGAGGTTTCGCTTCCGCCGGGGAGGGAAAGGGCAATGAAGCGTGTCGCGCGCGCGGCGCCGGCTTTGTTTTCGCTCAGTTCAGTCTTGGAAAATGGATGGGACGGCCGCGCGTTGTGCGTTCCCCCAAGGAAAGGGCAGCCTTCGACGAGCGCCGGTGTGAACTCGTACGTGAAAGGGCTCGCCGTCGGTGCACCGTTCCAGCCGTTAGAGTCGCCGGAGCCCAGGAAAATCCGGCAGCAACGAGAAGAAGATTCCGAACTGAAGAAGCGGGATGCCAAAGCAACCCGGCACCGTTACCTGTGGGTTACTTAGCCGTGGCGAAGGTCAGGTGCACGCAGCACAAGCTGCGCTTAACCCCATTTTGCGGAAGGGGAAGAGTTGATAATTATTTGTTTTTCATTGGGATTGCATTGCACTTGTAAACATGGAAAGGGATGTAGCAGATCTTGTGTCACCACGTGTTAACTACTCGAGCGAGCTGGCTTATGAGTGCTTTTGTGTGACTATGGCTACGCTATTTGAGGAGCGTTTATATTTTCATTGCAAATCGGCGCAGAATAGTAGCCGGCGCATCTAGAAACATTTCGTTAGATATGTTTATTATTATTATTAGAAAGGTTGTCACCGGTGCATGGTAGAAATACTAGTATGTATTTATAAAGAGAAAATGAGACATCTACCGAAACGTACCTAAGTGCTACAAAGAAAACCCATACCCGTTCCTCTGAAGAAAAGCTTCGGAGCCGAAGAAAAATTCGTCCTTATCCGGGTCACGAATCCGGGACCATCGCCATTCTGGGCCAGCCGCTCTACCATCTGAGCTAACCCGGCGGCTAGCAGATGGCACGCGAAGTCGAATTTATCAACAACTCAGAACGAAAGGCAAGAGTTTGACGTAATTGTTCTGCGGAAATCCGCAAGGTGGAGAAAAGCAAGTATTAAAGGCAAAACGAGACATCCACCCAAACGTAGCTAGGGTTCGAGTCCCGGACCACGACAAATTTTTCTTCAACCTCGAAGCTTTTCTATCGAGGAACCCATATGAGTTTCCTTCGTAGCGCTTAGCTCTGTTTGGATGGATTTCTCATTTTCCCGTAATTAATTACTTCTCTCCACCTTGCAGATTTCCGCAGAGCTATTACGTGAAACTAGCAGATATTCTTTGTATGATACTTCGTACATAGGGACTGTTGCCACTGTTTTCAAATTATCACCGTACTGTCATTGTTATGTGCGATAAATTATCATTTGACAAAAATATTTATCCTAAATTTAGAACATAAGGCAGAAAGTGGCACAAACGCCTGTATGTCATTAGCAATAATCGCCGTTTTGCGAAATGAACCTGATAGCCCACAAACAAGTGCTGTTGTAGTTCGCTCAATTTCAACAGTAACCTCCCCAAGCGGTTTCTCGCAGTGGACGAAGACGACCGATGCAACCGGACCGTGGATATATACCAGGGAGTGGAAAGTCCTCCAGTGACCGAGCGGAACCGTGGTCGACCCCTGCACTGCACCTACCGTATCCGAGTGAGGCCTGCTCGGGACGACTGGGTTGTCTTCGTTCGATTCATCCGGCTGCGCATTGGCGAGCCGTCCGACGACCGCCAGAGGTAGGGGCTTACAGTGAGTTCACGCCTCAAAGTGTAAGAGATTGCTCTTTGCGACGGAGCTGCCATGACTTGTTCAGCTTCACCGTACACCCTACGCATTTCATTCACTCAAGGCAATTTGGGTGCCCAATCGCTCCGCTACAGTGTACACGAAATGGGTGCAACGCCGCTGCTGAATTCAGCAGCATCAAAGGGTCTCTCGAGCGTGTTAGTTAATAAGTGCAGCGGCTTCTAGGAAAAAAAGACAAACGAATTGAGACAGCACGAACAGCTGTTTTCCACTTCTTCCGTTCCTCGTAAGAGCGCAGGAGATACGCACAGTTTTCAACTAGCCCAACGATACGCACTGCGAAGAGCGAATTTCTCAACCCTTGGGAACACCCGGTACATACATTGCAATCAGCAGCGGTGGCGCGGAACACCGTACCTGTGAGGGGTTCGTGTGTGACAGCGCTGTACGTCGTAAACTGAACCCGCGGTCACCGCCATCTGCTTACGGAAAAGTACTGTGAAATGTAAGCAGGAAATAATTTTCGTCGGCATAAAATCTCGCTGTGTTACATTACAGAAAAGCGTTTTGCGCAGTATGTCATATTAGCTCTCAAGCGCATGCCTTGGCTACTTCGCACGCTCAACTTATAGGTCGTGCTACCAAACACAGCAGTTTGCTTGTCCAAACGGTTGACTATAGCGCGCGGGCTGAAATTTCGCTACTGGATGCACCGCTGTGTGACGAACGGTCCTTTACCAACTGCAGTAGGCAGCTCGATATTGAGATCAATTGCCCGCTTTAAATGCTGTTCCCGATGCCAAAGCGAGCATCGTAGCTGTCGAGTTGGTTGTCGCGCAACAATCACTCGCTCCCCAGCGGCAGTTGTGCATCGAGATACACAATCTCCTGCAATATCTTGTGTATAGATCGATGCCCATTAAACTAAATTTTAGCCCTTTTCTTCCGGGTGTACGTGTTCAGCTTGCGCATCTCGACCAGCTCAAACTTCATTACGCCTACAGAACCTTGTCATGCGCAAGCTACCAAACGGCGAAGAGGGACGGCCTAGCACTGTTGAAAACCGGTATTTATTTTATCACTGCTTACTGCTGGACTACATCGTTACGGTTGAAAAGATGCGTAGCTACATCAAGAAACGAAAGGACCGGAACGGCGTCATGTACTATAAATTTATCTCTTGTAAGATAAAGTTATGCTTAACCATAACGTCGTACTTTTTCATGCCCGCTTACTTGTGATTGGAAGAAAGCGCAGCTTCCATTCCGCCTACCACACGTGTTCACCACCATTGCGCGTGGCTTGTCCATACCCACACAGAAAGGGCAGTGCCTTGTTATTGAGGCTCGAGCTGGTTGCCTAAGCACAACGATTATGCGGATACCACGAGCTGTAGGAATCGCCGTGGGCGAAGCTTTCTGGGCTGCGTGCTCTGATTGACGATTGACCGTAATGTTAACTGCGAATGTTTCATTTCTTCAGCGTTTAGTTCAATGCGAGAGTGGTGATTCGATGTTAAATGTTATCTTGCCAGCACCGTTGCTCTTTGTTTGCGCAGCATGAAGAACACAAAGGGAGACAGTGTTTGCTTGAGGCATTGGTGTGCGCCATTGTCATTGCCTCGCAGGGCACATCGCTTTGTCGCAGAAGTGATCAACTTTTATTCAATTATTCGTCTGGACAAGCCTAAACCAATTTCGGATTATGAGCCATGTCGTAGTGGTGGAGTACGGTATAATTTCGACCCTCTGGGATTTTTTAACGAACACCTAAATCTAATTACACGAACTTTTTTTGTATTTCACCTCAGCAGGAATATGGCTTCCACGCCCTGGATCGAATCCACGACCTCGAGCAATGCCATAGCCGAAATGTTACCGTGACGGGCGCAGAAGTGTTGTTATACTTACCATTAAAGAAATAAGCGCGAATTAAACACAACAGAGAGCAACGGTACCAACGACAGGCTCTAATCCAGAGCTGTTTATTCACCGGCATGGGCCGCCATATTCGTAGGCTATATTTCGAAGAAACGGCGCATGCTAGAGACAGGGTATCACGACCAAGTTGCCTCTACGTGGCTGTGAAGAAAAGCTTACTTTCTTTTATAAAAGCTGATAGACGGAATGCTGGTACGATTGCTCCCACACTTCTACTATAAATATGAGTGGTCAGTTCGGATTTATATTCTCATAGTGTGAGTTTGCGTTTGTTCTCCGTACTTTCTATTGTAATTGTGTATCTTTTGGGAGGAGGGGGGTGGGGTGAGGCTTTGCATTGCAAGTGTACACACGTACATTATACATTGCAGCGCATGTTGGCAAGACGCCTAACGAAGGACGGGCCGATTTTCGTCCCGGATCAGAAATTTTGCGCACGGGCTATAATGCGCAAGCATACTCGCTGATACATTGTTACGACCCTTCAATCAACAACATATCGCTTGCCGTGCCAGCCATATTCACAGGTTAATATGACTGACTTGCGGTCCCAGGGTAGCAAGACGATACAGACAAAAAGAGAGCACAAGCGCTGTAGTCTCCTCCGTCCTATCTGTACTCGGCTGGCTATCTCACACCTCGGAGGCCCTACGAGACCAACTAGAACTAATGTTGTCCGCGGCTGCTGTTCCTTAATCGGATTGGGCCTACCTATTAGAGAATCCTATATTCGCTATACCCTAATCCTGTGCCATAATTGCCTTTTTCCACTCAGGTGCGATGGAGGCTACGTGCAGATCGTGGACGGATACCGAGACTCGAACCAGTCGAACCGCGACGCTCCTGGTTTCTACTGCGGCGAGATCGACTCGCCAAAGACGTTCATTTCGGAGACGCCACACGTAAAGATTGTGTTCCACGCCGACGCCTACGGATCCGACACGTACATGCACTTCGACGCGTCGGTCAAACAGCAAGGCGAGGTGTCATCACGGTGAGTATTACTTCTTTGCTAACGCTACTGCTTCACCACACGGTCCATGATGCCGAGTTTGTTCATTTCGATTACTGACCAACCAGCATGACGCTTCTTTACTCAGTAAGTAACAGTATGAGCGCTAACATTTCAGCCTGGGGAATACAACAATACCGACAATGCATGTATCGTTTCCCATCTTTACCTGGGATTTTACCTGAATCTTCATTCCACAGTTTCATCCTATCATTAATGATTCCTAGTTAATTTGAAAGCTTAAATTGCGAATGTCGCCTATGTCCCAGTTTTTGACCAATCTTGACCATTCAGGCAATTTTACCTGTTCGTGTCGGCAATATGTACTCTGTCACTTAGGAGAGCTTCTCTGGTTGCTTGACTGCCATTTTCCCTTCACTTCTACTCAACTTGTACCTCTGCAAACATGTTTAAGGCCTCAATCATTCTCAAGCTAATCGTTCAGCAATGCTCTTTGTTTAGCGACCCTCATGCTTATAGCGATTGAGGCGGCGTGGTGTACGACAACATACTTATTATTTATTTGCTCGCTCAAGCTTTTCCGAATATTTTTCCTTTCATTTTGATTTAAGTAAAAAGTGTTCATTTCGAGCAGCTGACACCTTTATGCTAACTTTACCAATACATCTCGTGTACAGTTATTGCAGTGTTTTCCATTGCCAATTTCCGTTTCCCGAACTGACATTTCCGCCCCTTTTAAATTAATACATCTCATACCAAACTATGCGAGTGTTCTGAGCAACGTTTACAGTTCGCCGATCAGTTGCTAATATAGCTGTTCTACTCCATCATTATGGTTAGGACCTAGCAAATTGACCATTTACTAACTTTAATACATATCTCCTATTTATATTACGTTAAGCTCTGGAGAAACCTTCAGAACCTTCTCGAAACCACTATTTGATTAAGTGGCACGTGGTAGAGAAATACTCCACATAAACTTTCCTCTTTCTACTCGTACAACAGCGGGTTTTCTAAAGCCATTCCACAGGCTTCTGTATGCAACGGAATTTACGCCATCGCCTAGCATGACGGCGCCTTGACTACCTAGCCTGCCCATTCAGGACGAATGTGTGTTCATTTCTAATGCATTCGCCATCTTTACAGGAAGTGAATCTTCTTGCAGACTTTCGCTGAGCTTTATCTTACGGCGGCAGCAAAGTTAAGGCATTATGAAGTTTTATATTCGCATGCGCAGAAGCGCTACGTGCGTGAAGGTCTTGTGGCCTCCTAAGGCGCCCGCGCCAAATGTAGGCACCTAGTACGGAATTGTAGCTAGCAAGGAGCGACAATCGCGAGTTGGTTCCCATTCCCACTTGTCTTGAGCATACTTGACCGAAGTAGCGTTCATCGCCGCCAGTAGAGGCCGCTGTTGTAAAGATATAAAGGGCGCTAGAGGGAAAAATATCAGTTTTATTCTCTCAAACAATCTGGCGGGTACAATCGTAGAGAACGAGCATTCATGTTTCTTTTATGTCGACGACATTGTGTTGCTAGGTAACAAGCAAAGTGATATGCAACATCTGGATAATATGTGTGGAGCGGATGGAAAGAATTTAGGTCTGAAATTTAGCGTAAAAAATCAGGTAGCATGGTGTTAAATAAAACATAGAACATGCAGTGTCAATACTGGGCCAGGAAATACCTCGGCAAAAAGAATATAAATACCTTGGTATATGTATAAAACCAGGCAATATATATATGAAAACCCAGGAAAAAAAAAACATAGCAGCAAAGTGGAAGAGAAGTGCGCCCATAATTCAACGCAGAGCGATATGTGGGGTAGGGTATGTGGAAAGGTATGTGGAAAGGTGTAATGATTCTCCGGGGTACGCGGAAAGGTGTAATGGTTCTAGGATTTACAGTTGGGAATGCGGTTGCTTGCTTCAACTCAGGGGCACAATCTGGATTTGAATATAACCAAAGGTCAGTTGGACGCCTCGCATTGGACGCTTACGGGCAGATAACAAATGAATCAGTGCAGGGTGACATGGGCTGGACAGATTTTGAAGTGGGGGAATACTCACTGTAAAATTGAATATGAAGAACCACTAATGAAAATGAAGGAAGTAACTTGGCGGCTGGGAGAGTGTTCGGATACTTGCACAGGAAAAAAAGCATTGATCGACAGTCGAGGAAAAGAACTAGGAAGTTTACCAGCAAGTATGAGACTGGTATGGCAAAGAACATGGCAACAAATAACGCCAAGCCGGAAGTCAGATAGGCAGAGACAATCTCATCGGTGGCGGCAATGGAAAGTAAAACTGCTATGAGGAACTACATAAGAAGAAAAAGATGAATTCAGGAAAGAAACAATTTATGATAACTCAAAGGTTATTAATGAAAAGAAAATGAGACATCCAACGAAACGTTGCAAATTGCTACAAAAGAAACCCTCACGGGTTTCTTGAAAGAAAAAGCCTCGTCGCTGATGAAAAATTCTTCCTCGTCCTGGACTCAAACCTGGTACCACCGCTTTTCCGGTGCAGCCGCTCTACCATCTGAGGTAACAAGGCGGCTAGCAGATGGCAGGGCGAAGTCGAATCCATCAACTCAAAGCAAAGGCATCAGTTTGACGTAATAGTTCTGCGGAAACCCGCAAGGTGGAGAAAAGTAGTTAATAATGAGAAAATGAGACATCCACCCAAAAATAGTAAATTACTACAAAAGAAACGCATACGGGTTCCCCGAAAGGAAAAGCCTCGTCATGAAGAAAAATTTTTCGTGGTCCGGGACTCGAACCCTAGACCACCGCCTTTCCGGTGCAGCCACTCTACCATCTGAGCTAACCAAGCGGCTAGCAGCTTCCATATGTACGTACTGTGTGAACTGAGTGACTGCCGCTTGCTCACAAATGCCGGCGGGATCCTGAGGGTCGGTGATCTCTATTGCAGCGAGTCTACATATCTCCGTCGGGTCAGCAACGTAGTACGCGGCTTCCTTATTCCGCGCACACACAAGAAATAGGGCCTACGCGCTTGCGTTCTAAATTGACAAAGCATTGGCGGGCCTAACTGGGTGCGCGCGTCGCACCAGCCAACCGAAGACCGCCTCAACTGTGCATAGGTTGATGCTTAGGCTATCAATTTTTTCGATAACTGTGCGCCAATAGTGATCTGAACCTATCAGGACACTGATTGTCGCTGTCGTCCAATCGATCAGTCGATGCTCATCTGCGACAAGCATCTTCCGTTCACACAACTGTGTGAGGAGATCTTGTTCGATAGTTGAAGTCTTCCCGCTGCAGACTTCCAACGCGTCCACCGTGATGTCATGGGAGTCAAACCAACTATAATGTTTGAGTTTGACGCTTCGACAGCTGTAATGGTGGCAACACTTAGAAGTGCCAAACGTCAACGGGGAAAACTTTTCTGTTCCGAGAGAAGGCAGGTCGCGTCGAATAAACGTTCTCTGCTGCCGGTGTCGAGCAGTAAGCGAACACGGAATTTTTGTTGTGGTTTCCGTACGCGAACATTCTGGGCGTTTGCACCAGGACAGGTGCAGATGCAGAAATACTAAGTGGAGCACTTATCACTGACAACTTGTCACTTTTAGTTGTGTCATGCTTGGCAAGTGGATCACTGCTCTCGGTAGACTGGCGGTTGCTGTCTTGATTCCATGCGGCACAAAGTGCTGAAAGATAACATTTCGAGCAGTACTTGCACTTGAGCCATGTGGCATTGTGGCGCTTTCTTGCGACGTGTCTTTCTTTGCCGCATTTTTTAAAACAACAGTTTTAAACAACAATCGGCGACGAATCTCGTCGGTGGACTGTGTGACATGGCAGTCTTTTGTGGCCTGATCACGCTGATCACACAGGACAGAGCAGGGTTGGTCGTTCGATGTTCTAGTCAAGCTGCTTATGGCACCTTTTAGCCCAGGAGGACGTTTCCAGTGTCTACTAGGAGAATTAATAAAGTTGAAGTTGACATCCTGCGGCCAGTGCTAATACTGACGGTACCACTGGTGGTAGACGAAGTTCGCATCAACCGTGCTACGTGGAGGTGTTTTTCGATTGAAACCTTGAATAGGAGACCTGGCCCTCTTCTCTGTACTCGACTCGCATCTAGAGGAACTTCATGACCTGTCGCACATTCTCTTGCTGCGACCGCGGAGTAGCGCCGTCGTCGGCCTCAGTCTCCTTCATGCGTTGACGTAGATAATGGCAATACTTCTGGGGAGAGATTGCAGAAGGACACGATGAATTATGACCGCGTAATCTAACGCTGGAACTCGGAGGCTGACTGTCCATTTTGTCAAAGATTATTGTCGCGGGAACCACGCATGCGTGATTGATTACTTAGAAAATTGTCTCACTGATTTTGACGAAAGTTATGTTAACTTACTTTGGACCCGCTTTAAGGACATGTTTCATTCTTGCATTGATAAATTCATTCCAACTAAGAAAAAGCAAGTTTACAAGCAAACGCCATGGATCAATCGCAACATCCTTCATGTTGCCACATCAAGTACGCGGCACGTAGAGGAAGACGAAGACCTCGTGCATTGCGGAAGAGAAGGAGAGGTCCCTGCGCAATCGCTTTTCAGTTAGCCTGCAATTAAAGTGTCCTACACTTTTTATCACTTCCTGCTGCTTGTGAGTCATGACACTGGTGGAGGTGCTGGGGAAATGTTTTAGACGCATGTCAAAAGCCCCACAAAGTTCACGTGCCTATACACCCGTTCACTGCACAAGCCGTAGCCTACTATGTCTGTTGACCCTGAGGGTATCATAAATAAATAAATAAATAAATAAATAAATAAATAAATAAATAAATAAATAAATAAATAAATAAAAGCCCCTAATTTGGTCCACTACCCTGAAGTCTGCCTGTTACCACGTTTGCCCAAGCCGTGGAAGACCCAGGGCCCGCACAGGTGACTCTTTTAACTCCTCGATTTCCCTTGAGCTTCCTTGGCAATGCCTAACAGGATGCAGAAGACTGGCTCGAGGAATACGAGTGCGTAGCCAAGCTTAATGAGTGGCAGGCTGGACAGAACCAATCCCATGTGTATTTCTTTCTTGAAGACGGAGCCCGCACGTGGTTCGTAAATCGCGAGGGAATCTCGCCAAGCTGGGATGAGTTCCGCCGCCAGTTCCTCCATACGTATGGGAGCACCGAAAGGCGAGACGACGCGCAGCGTCTTCTCGAATCTCGAATTCAAAAGCCGAATGAAGCTGTTTCCATGTTCGCTGAGGACATGGCTTGTCTTTGTTGTCGAGCAGACCTCGATAGGGCCGAGGCAATAAAATTCGGCCACCTCATGCCTCGCGTAAAGGAGCAGCTGTTCGCCGGTCTTGTGCGGAAGCCGACGACGAGCGTCGACGAATTTATTAATGAATCGACAGCCATAGAGCGCGCGTTACGCCTACGCACCCGCCAGTATGATCACCTGAACAGCAGTGGACCGGTAAGAGCCACAGCGGTGGTGGTCACATACGAGGGTTCCTTACACCGGCGGATACGCCAAAGTGTTCAGGAAGAAAGTAAGAAGCTCATTGCCATGCAAAATGAATACCGAGCTGCGTCGGTAACTCACGTTGTGCACCAAAAAATAAAGCCACTGTTTGCGGTTCCCGAGACAAATTCCCAGAGATGGGAGCCCAGCTACGCAAATGTTGTCCGTCGACCGCCACCTCCGATGCCGACGCCACAGTCACATTCCCAGACGTGGCAGCCCAGCTACGCAGATGTACGTCGCCCGCCAGCTCCGATGCTGACGCCGCAGTATCACCAGCAGTCAGCATCGGCATCCCTTTGGTACCATAGGGAACAACCGACGTGAGCACCGCTTCGCAGAACCGACATTTGAGGGAGAGCTGACTACAGGCCCTTCTACTTGCACTGTGGGGAAGTGGGCCACATCTGCCGTCATTGCCATTATCGCGTCAAAGGGTGCGAAGCGTTCCCATCCACTGCTTCTGTCCGTGCTTTTGACGGCAGCCAAGCCAACATCAATGCCACTTCGACAAGCTGGCAAGCCTATTCTTCCGGTTACCGGGTGCGCTCCTCTTCTCCGGGACATTGTTTTCCAGCTGTAAGACGCAGTTCCACCGACGTCGCCTGAGGGCGATCTCTCAGCCCTCGCCGGGGCAATTGAAGGCCGCGACCTCATGGGGGAAGGATGGCACACGTCGAAGGGCCGAAAATCCTCCATTGTCGTCGAACGAGAATTCGATACAGCCGGATAATTTCACGACAGACGGGATTGTTAGCGCCGATGTTACTCTATCGATTGACGGCCACGACATGACGGCAGTAGTAGACACTGGCGCGGACTTTTCAACCGTAATTGGAAAGCTGGCGGACCGACTTCACAAAGTGAAAATGGAATGGTCAGGGCCGCGCATTAGAGGCGCTGGAGGCTAACTACTCACACCGACTGGCAAGGGTCAACATAGGGGATTCGTCATTCGTCGCAAATATTGTTATTCTCCCCGACTACTCCAAAGTTGTAATCTTAGATATGGATTTATGCGAGTCCGGCACCATCATCAATATACCAGAAGGTATACTAACCTTTTCTGGGGACGAAAGTGCAGACCTACAATGCCAGTCTTGCGGATTATAGACGACGTGACCGTACCACAGTTATCTTGCCGCGTTGTTTCCGTGAGATGCGACACAGAGTACGATGGGTGAGGTATTGCCGAGCAGATAATCGCGCTTTTGCACACTTAAGGTATTGCCACGCCCAGAAGTTTCGTGAAAGTAATGCATGAGCAAACAGAACTACTGCTGACAAACTGCAGCAAGCAACGACGACACATTGCAAAAGGCGCAGCAGTTGCTTACCTCGATGAGATTGCGGAATTCGGTGAATGCTTTGCATTACAACAAGGAGAGCAAGACGCTTCGGCACTGTTGCCTGTTCTTGACGTGAGCGTGAGCTTATTACCAGTGGAAAGGCAGCGCCTTGTGGACCTGCTTGCCCAATGTCGCGATTGTTTCTCGTTGACATCCAGAGTTGGTCAGACGCAACTGACGAAGCACCGGACTATGAAGGAGGAGACTGCGAGACCAACCCGACAAAACCCGTACCGTGTGGCACAAAAAAAAAAACGGGACGCGATCCGAGAGCAAGTTAAGAAAAAGCTCGACGACGATGTTATCCAACCATCAAAAAGCCCGTGGGCATCGCCGGTAGTGATGGCGAAAAAAAGACGGCAGTCTAGGGTTTTGTGTCGACTACTGTAAGCTGAACCGGGTCACAAAGAAATACTATACCCTTTACCGCGTATCGACGATTCTCTCGACAGGCTGACACGTGTCCGCTACTTCTCGTCGATGGACCTCAAATGTGGCTATTGGTGAATCGAGGCTGACGAGCGAAACAAAGAAAAGACTACTTCTTTAACGCCTGATGGCCTTTACGAATTCAAGGTCATTCCTTTCTGTTTATGCTCAGCTTCAGCAACTGTTCACCGACTCATGGATATGGTTCTCTCAGGCCTGAAGTGGCAGACATGCCTAGTATACCTCGACGACGTCATAGTTTTTTTTTTGAAACGTTCAAGGAACACCTGAGACAGCTGCTGGTGATTCTACAAACGATCTGGTCCGCCGGCTTATCACTGAAAGCAGAAAAGTGTCAATTTGGTTTCGAGGAACTCCAGTTCTTAGGTCATGTTGTAAGTCATCAAGGCGTCCGCTCTGACCCCGACAAGATCACGGCCATCGCAAAGTTTTCAGTGCCACGGGCAAGAACGCAGTGGGGCGTTTCCTAGGCCTCTCCTCGTATTACCAAAGATTTATAGCCAATATTTCACACATAGCTTCACTCTAACGCGCCTTACAAGAGAAGACGTTGCCTTCGTGTGGGGCGAAGAAGAACAAGCAGCGTTTAATGATCCCGGACAATGCCTGGAAACACCTCCTGTACTGGCTCGCTTTGACGAGGACGATCCTACCACGATTCATACAAAGGCTAGCAACGTAGGTCTAGGCGCTGTGCTCGTGCACTGGCAAGACTCAGACGAGAGAGTCATTGCATACGCAAGCAGGACGCTCTCATGTGCTGAGACTAATGACTACCGCAGAAAAGGAATGCCTTGCAGTGATCTAGGCACGGACGCTGAAGCTTTCTCTCAACGTGCTGAAGGAGCGAGACAACTCGCCCGCGTCAGAATCGCCCGACAACAGGACTACGACGCTCGACGCTACACTGTACGTTGCGGCTACATCACATATCAGCCAGGTGATAAAGTGTGGGTTTGGAGTCCCATCCGTTGGCGAGTGCTTTCAGAAACGCTACTCATGCGATACTTTGGTCATTCTAGTGTCATTCTACGCCAGACCGCAGCGCACACGTTTGAACTTAGGGTGGATAGCCCATCTCCGGTCTACGTACCCGGGAATTCCTATTCTCGTGGGTGGAGACTTCAATGCCCCACATACAGAATGGGGGTACAAGTACAACTCCCGAAGAGGATGCCAAGTTAAAAACATCATGAGCGATGCCACTTTTACACTACTGAACCATCACGCTGTGGCTACCTGTGCTGTACCCGTAGTATCTAGAACAAACGCTCCAGACCTCACGTGGTGGTTGGGTCCTGCAATGCCGCAGTGGCGGGTGGAACCAGATACATGGGGCAGTGATCATATGCCCATAATGATTGGTTTGCACAGAACGTGCATAAAGAAAATTCGACGACGAGTAACAGTTACGCATTGGGATAAGTTTCGGGAATCATCGATTGATAAAGTACCCTCAGAGCCCTCAGAAATTCTTCCCGCTTTGCAAGAACTGCTACGGAGGAACACCACTGTAACCACAGTTGACGAGGAATAACCTCAACCGGACCTCACCCTTTTGCAACTTTGGGCAAAGCGACGTCAGGCAGAATTGTATGCGTCGAGGAATCCCGATGCACCAGGTAGCCGTGCACGTGCTAACCATATAGCGGCGAAGGCGCGTCAGCACGAAAAGCAACTTTCTCGACGACGATGGTATGAGTGGTGCGAGAATCTTGGATCGGGCATTGGAAACAGAGCACTTTGGCGTACGTTCCGGTCAATGGAACGCGGTCATAAGCAGCCTGACCCTGCAGCGAGCGTTAGGTTAGCGATGCAGAGTTCGCCACATCAATTTGCAGAACACGCTGCTAGAGCGTTTTTCCCGAAATACGATCAAGCGTCACCTATAAACTGCCCCGAAATTGATGAGTCCAAATCCGAAATATCCAGCCCTTTCAGCATGGCCGAACTAATAGCGGCGATTGAAACTTCGAAGCAACGAACGACACCTGGTCCCGATGGTATTCCTTATGAGGTTTTCAAGAACATGGAAGGAGCAGCTCTCGACGCACTTCTTCAGGCTATTAATAAAGTATGGGAGACTGGAAACGTTCCACCTGATTGGAAGCATTCAATTGTTGTTGCGATTCCGAAACCAGGAAAGTCTCCAAATAGCCTGCAGTCTTTACGCCCAATTTCACTAACCTCCACTGTCTGCAAACTCGCTGAAAAGATGCTGGCCACACGAGTTTCCTGGTGGCTTGAACGCCACGATAAATATCATCCTGCTCAAATTGGATTCCGTTCTTACTTGGGAACTGAAGACGGACTTTCTATGTTATCAGACGATGTTTTACAGGTTTCTCCACACAGTCACGCTGTACGCACGGTAGTAGCAACAGACATAACGAAAGCTTATGACAATAAAGACCATGAAATCATTATATCCAACCTCATCGACCTGGGACTTCCACCGCGGGTGATAAGATTCATCTACTCATTTCTTCAGAATCGCACATTTGCGATTAGAGTAGATGGAAGGCAAGAAGGATACTTCACATCGAACAGAGGAGTCCCACAAGGTTCGGTTCTGGCTCCTCTTCTCTTCAACGTTGCTCTAATACCTCTAGCCTGGCAACTACATCGGATTCCAGATGTGAGGTTCTTAATCTATGCGGATGACGTCACTTTGTGGTCCGTGCATAAAGATATCTCTAGACAAGCTCAACAGCTTCAAGAAGCCCTTGATGTGCTGAACAACTACGCTCGGAAAGCAGGATTGGACATTTCCGCCCAAAAATCAAGCTATGTTGTGGTGGCCAACAAGAAAGGACGCACAAGAATCACGCAGCACCCCTTTACATTTAGACTCGGCGCAGTGACAATCCCTGAGGCTTCTGAGGTCCGCATACTGGGTCTCGATATTCACCAATCCGGCAGTGGTGCACACTGGCTCCGTAAAACCAGACAGAGTTCGTCAAAAACACTTCACCTTATTCGTCGCATTGCAGCAAAAGCAGCTGGAGCTCGTACTGACGTAGCTCGACGGTTGGTGCGTGCAGTCTTGCAGCCACGGATATTATATCAAGCTCAATTTCAACGGCTGACTTTGGCACAGCTGGCACAGTTGGAGACGATTAATCGTGATGCTATGCGCACAATCACAGCACTGCCCCGCATCACTCCGATACCAACCTTACAGGAACATGCCCAGCTCAACACAATTGCAGAGCTCATTTTGCAACGTGAAAAAGCACGTGAAATAAAAAAGCAACTTATTCCGGCTGTCGCTGCGTTGCATGCTCATTTTCAACGCGGCTCTCGGATTGACAATCAGCCCTATTCAATGCCTCCCTGGGAATTCACCAGCATCACAACTAATAAGCCAACGAGGTTACGTCGCCGCGATACAACAGGTATTATTGACGAACACAACATCGTCGATGCATCATGCGTTAACACCTGCCAAGTCTATACGGATGCTGCCATTCTCCCAGACGGCGGAAGGACATCATTCCTGAGTACTACGCATAATTCCATCAGCGGCCACCAGCGCTATTTATCTACAGAAGCCAGCGCTCTAGTATGGAACTTCAAGCCATCCACGACGCTGTGCAAGATGCGACATCTAAGCTGCCTACCATCAAGCAACTAGATATCTTCACTGATTCTTTAGCGGCTATCCAGGAACTCAAGAAGGTTGATAAGGCGATGGAAATCTGCGAGACAATACACACTATGAATTGTAAGACATCTACTTGCGTCAAGGTACACTGGATTCAAGGCCATTCAGCGAACCCTCACAACATTGCTGCTGACCAGCAGGCACACTGCCTTCCTAATCCTGATCCTCCACCTATTCCCCTCCCACCCCAACCCCGTAACTCGCTGCGAGCCCGTAAAAATGTTCTCCGGCAGGACACACGCGCTCTTATCCCACCGTGTGTCTGCTCCCTCCCCCTTCACCTTACTAGGGCGGAGGAAGTTGTGCTTAGGAGGCTTCGGGCCGGGGTGGCCCTTACACCGGCTGTTGTCTCAAGGTGGAACTTGTCGCATTTACCACTGGGTGCTACGTGTCCATACTGCTCCGTTCCTGTTGTGGAATCAGATGCATACAACCTAATATGGACATGTACGCGTTTACAATCGGAACGCTCGCGTCTCCTACTGGAAGCCGGCCTCCGCTACAGTGTGACAACCAGCTATGACCGCTGGATACATGACAACAGATTCTACAAAACAATGCTCCAATTCATACACAACACAGGCCTCACAGCACACATATAATACACATATACAGTCCAAGAATTATGCCTTAAGGGCAAGCCTTATCGCAAAAAAAAAAAAAAAATTACGGTGCCTCCGCGACCTGAACTATGAAATCACTGACAGTCCTGGTTCCTCTAGGGCGTGCCAACGTCCACCAGAAGTCGTGCACATTGTGCACATGAAGCCCTATTGTACTGAATAAAGTGACCACACCTCGTCTGACACATCTTCCTTCCTGTGGGTGGACATCGGGACGACGCCCTCTCTCTGGAGGGAGCCAAATGCCACATCCAGTACGCGGCACGTAGAGGAAGACGAAGACTTCGCGCATTCTCAAAAAAAAGAAGAGGTCCCTGCGCGATTGTTTTTCAATTGGCCTGAATAAAAATGTCCTACCCTTTTTATCAGTTCCTGCTGCTTGTGAATCGTGACAATATGAAACGTAAAATAAGAGATTAAAAAAGGCCCGTATGCAGCCAAACCTAATAGCTGAAGCACAAGACAAGCTTGCACTTGCCGTGCATAGATCAAAAGATTATTATTTTAACTCGTCTCTGCCTACTATATTACAAACGATCCAAGTAAATTTTGGAATTACATTGCCGCGAAGAAGAAACCAATATTCCGAATGACAATAAAGGACAGATGGTTGCGGAGAAGGTTGAACTTGCTCATCATTTAAATATCGTTTTTCACACTGTCTTCTCGAATCCCAGCGATTCTTTACGTAACTGCCCAGTGTACCATCCGTTTGATGTGAATTCTATATCGTATGCTGGTTTACTCTCTATGGTGCTGATCCTAAAACTGCATTGTTCATGTGGGGCTGATAATATCGCTAATTTATTTTTCCGTGGATATGCTGTAACCTTATCAAAGTTTCTTGTTATAATATTCCATGATTCACTATTGTCGTCTGGGTTACCGAGTGATTGGAGGACAGGCCGATTAGCACCCATTCATAAAAACGGAGACCATCTACTTGTAGAAAATTACCGTCCTATTTTTTTAACGTCATCGTGCTGCAAACTCATCGATCATATTATAACAAAAAGCATAACCAAATATCTAGAAAAGCATTCAATTATATCTAACTTTCATCACGGGTTCAAAAGAGGGTATTCGACTGCCACACAGCTTGTCACTGCAGTTCATTCCTTTGCATCAATCCTTCAGAGGAACGGGCAAATAGACATAATTTTCCATGACTTCCGTAAAGCGTTGGATACGGTCCCTTATGATATGCAGGAATTCGTCAGATGTTTATCTCTTGAGTTTCTGCTTATTTGTCTAACCGGAAACAATTCGTTGAGATAAATGGTGAAAAATTGGGCTGCCTTTCGGTCACATTGTATGTTCCCTAGGGCAGTGCACTCTGTCCTCTTCTTTTTGTTCTATAAGTTAATAATATGGTTAACACGGTTGAAGGTGCTCTACAGATTCGATTATTTGCGGATAAATGGTGCTCTTTAAAAATATTGTTTCTCTCTATGATCAAACTAGTTTATATTGTAGGCTAAATAACATACTTGCATGGTGCAGGTGCTGGGGAATGACACCAAACACAGATAAAAGCGTACTACTGCGAATGACACATAAGAAATCACCCCTGCTTTTTGCATATAAGTTAGGTCCATCACCTATTCATGAAGTCACTAGCTATGAGTGACCCTAGGATTCACTACCTGCAAGTGACCCTTAACAATCTGATCACACAACTAACACTTGCGCTTCAGCCTTCAGAAAACTATGCCTGTCAAGACACAAACTTAAAAATGCCCCATCTAATCTTAAACTGTTATGCTACATCTCCCTAATTAGACCTAAGATGGAATATGCTTGCATAGTTTGGGATCCATGCACAAAAACGAATACCAGTAGTGTTGAGAGAATTTAGAGAAGAGCGGTCACATTTATATTTAACAAGCTTTCCAGATGTGATTCCCCCACCGAATTTATGGAAATTAATAGCCTTGAACCACTCAAACTTTGATTTGTTTCATTTATTCGATTTATTGGTTTCCATTTACACACACCTGTACAGAGGAGTGGTAAATGGAAGTCGATGAGGGAAAACAGCCGCACAGACGCGGCTTGAGGTAACTTCACCCCCTTAGGTACCATATGGCTGCACGGGGTAACACATCCAGCACCATATAAATTGCATTTATATAATGACCATAAAACATTGCAGTTATACAATACTTGAAAAGCAGTGAAATGTTTCCACAAGTAATAAGAATGCAAAACACACTGCGGGATCGAAATAATGAAAATATATACACTTGGTGACGTCGACAAAAAAGAAGTACATAACACATTATAACACAAACGCGCTCTGAAGAAGTGAAAGCAATTGAGTTTTAACTTCTGACAGCGATAAATCATGTACATTGTAGCCTGCTCTATCATATCAATTCAGTAATCTTGGAAGGCTGTTACACAACATTTGACAACCATAGCTAGTTCTAGAGCGCGGAACCTTCCATACTTCAGGTGTGCGAGTTCAATAACGGTATGAATTGACGCATAGTTTTGCAAGTTCTTCAAGTAAAACATTGTTACATTTGGTACTAAAGTAATACGCGCGTAATCGTCTGCAGTTATAGATTTTATGGGCTGTAGCAATGTTGTATTTCTCAAAGAGGTTTTCAGTATGGGCGAAAAACGGTGCATTAGCGATGACAGGTATTATTTTCTTCTGCATACGAAACAATTTACTCAAGGTACACTCAGCTGTGGTGCCCCATACAAGATGCCCACAATGCATGTGAGGCACACATGAGGCATCATAAATTAATAATTTTACAGAGACGGGTAAAGTATATCCGTAGCGATTTAAAACACCTGTTATGCGGCTAAGTTTTTGGAGTACAAAGCTTACATGGTCGTCCCATTGCATAGTACTTGTGAACTGTACCCCTAACACCTTTGCAGGAAGAGCAAGTTCTATATTTGTGGATCTTTAGATGTTAGATCTGAAGGAAGACTCATGTCTTTGGTATTAAAATTCCGAACTTTGTTTTCGCCGTATTTACTTTTAGACAGTTCTCTTTGGACCAATACGATAGGCTTCACAAGAAATCATTTGCCATAGTAATTAAATTGGTGCAAGCACCGGACAAGAAGAAGACACTTATGTCATCTGTGTAAATTATAAATTTCGCCTTTTCGTAGATGGAAGTAATATGGTTCGCATATAAGTTAAAGAGCAACGGGCCCAAAATGCTACCCTATGGGACGCCACAAGATATTTCTGTGGTTACCTATGTATTGTGGCCTACAGAAACAAACTGGCGTCTGTTATTAAGATAAGATTTTATTTACTGAAGTGCAATACCTCTAATCCTATAGTTCTCTAGTTTGTCGAATAAATGTTGTGTATATTATGGTCCAACGCCTGTGCAAAGTCGACAAATATGCCAATTGTTAATAGGTTATGTTCGAAGTTCTGCAATATAAATTTCTGTTGATCGAGAAGAGCTAATTCAGTCGACCTGTTTTTACGAAAACCAGAAAGCAGCAATACGGTGGAATACAAAACTAGCTTGTATTGGTTGAACCGGTGCCCACAAAAACAGGCTACACTTATACTACAACGATAGCGGCGAACACGGTCGGCGATTGTCGGAAATCTGATCAGCGCGACAAGCGCATCGGCTTTTATAGAGCAGTCGTCGAATGTTCCAGACTAATCGTTCGGACCCGCGTGCCTTCCACAAAGTTCTACATCATTCGCGTCAGGTGATGAAATCAGATAACATAAGGTTCGGCGACAACAGACAAGCGGATAGAAGCATCGATAACTTTCCAGAAACTTCGGATACTTGCAGGCGCGTCCCACAGTACGCGATTACATTTGTTAGGCGGCGAAACGTGGTTGCCCGATAAAGATAAGTACACGTGTCAATATTGAGCATTAGAATTTATCTTGTATTTTTCACAAAAGGAAGACAACTTAAAACTTAAAATAATTTTTTCAAGACCTTTGAAGAAACAGAGAGGATCGAGATCGGGTGATAATTTTTAATATCTGATTTCTCGCCCTTTTTAAATAATACTACTACCTTAACAACCTTCATATTTTCTGGAATTCAGCTGTATAAATGCAAAAATTATAAATATGTGTCAAAATAACGGCTATATTGTATATGACAAATTTTATCGGTTGAATCTGTAGACCATCAGAATCACAGCTGCGAGATGTTTTGAGTGTTAGGTATACAGAACACACATCCGAAGGTATGACTGGCTGAAAAAATATTGTGTTGGCGTTTGGAGTATTGTGCCAATAATGCGGCATGGGATTATTGAGCTCAACGTCTCTGTGTGCAAAATAATCATTGAAGGCGTTCACCAAATACTCCTTTACCAACAACCTACCGTTTAAAATAATTTGTTAATTTGGACCACTCTTCTGATTTCTATTCATAACAGCATTTAGTCTATTCCATAGTTTTTTTTACTCGCTCTTACAAGACGAAAACATCTGCAGAATATATGCATCACGTGCTTTCCGTAGCTCTTTGGTTAATTTGTTACGAAACATCGTAAATGTTTTTCATCCAGAGGCTCTCGAGTTTTGACAAATTTGGCATATAGTTTATCACGCTTCTTCATCTTTTTACAAAGAGCATTCGTTAACCATGGCTTTCTGAGACATTTTTCTTTTCTGTTAAGTTTGTAAACAAAAAGTTTTTTTTTTTACACGGCAACAATCCACCTAAGAAAAATATTGTTAGCTAGCTGATTCAGCATCATGTTCCTGTAAGACATCATCCCAGTTAATTTACTTCAGCTCTGTTTGAAGAGATGTTAAGGTATTCTCGGTTACTTTCATGAAAGTTCCGTTTGTATCTCTGTGCGAGGTGCTAGCTATTCTAGTTTTGACAAACATGCAAATAGGAATAGGGCCACTTATAGCACTACTCAAAACAGCACTTATGATACACTGAGGAGAGCAATTCGTTATAAACAAATTAGGCTTCGTTTCCGTATTTCCTTTTATTCCATTGCTGGAGTGAATTGTATTTATACAAATATTTTCAATGAATGCCATCTCAAAATTAGACCGGCGTACTGTATCCACGCCAACATTTACATTGAAATCTCCCCCAATAATTACGTTTAGGCGGTTTTCATTAGGAAATGATACCATATCATCGAAAAATTCAAGAAAATGGGCAAGAACACCCTCAGGAGGGTGGTAGCATACACCGAAGATGTCTTTCTCTGAATGAACAGATAGCACTTCGTAATCGCTCGTTGTACGCGAAAAATTAGGAAGTATATCACAAGGTGTATGGTCAGAGAATAATAGGGACACACCTCCCCCGCGTCTTGTTAACTTATTAAGAGAGAGAGAAGAAACGTTATTAATGAATGGCCGGCAGTTTCGTTGTGGTGGCCCCAGGTGGCGGCTCCAACTCCTTGGACTCGGGCGTCATCTTTGGCTTGCCGGACGGCCCAGAGCTGGTCTGCCAACTCTGAACTTTTGATTTAAGGTAAAATTTTTTCCTGTACAGAAGCTGCAAAATGGGACTATCACTCGTATACCAGGTATCGCTTATCATAAGAACGTCACCCAGCTTATCTATCCCTACAAAATTGATTTCCAGTTCTTTTATTTTGCTAGAAACGGTTTCAGCGTTAATATGAACGCAACTAATTCCCTTTTGTTCAGCTTCTATGAGGGCAAACGATTCTTGTTTAAGAAGCGACCCTACGTGATTCATGGTGCTCAAAAAAAATTAACAGCAAGGCACATTACCAAGGAATACTAAGTAAGAGTCGAGAGCTCGTCCTCGTGCTTAATGACTACAGACTGGGCACCATGTTTTTGGCATACGAGTACATGCTTATTCGCGTGCCGTGCATACTTATACCCGGAATGTTTTGCCCATTCCTTAGCGGCAGCCAGGAGTTTTATGGATCGAGTGGTTGTTCTCGGCAATGAAAACTTTCATCGAACTATCTCTGAGTGATCGTTTCTCAGGAAGCCAGGCATTTCGCAGCTCCTGACGCGCGAAGCGCACAATAATGCCGCAGGTCCTGTCCGACCTAGCTGGCAGCCTCTGTATAGCCACAACGTCCTACTCCGCCAAACATTCGGTGTTAAGTTGCTGTGCTATTTCGTTCACCTTACATAAGAAGTTCTCGCCTTCAGTCTCAGGAACTTCATGAAATTCTAGGTTCAGGCGCCTGCTGTGCCAATCAAGGGCGTCAACGCCATCCGAAGCTTACTAAGGTCCTCAGGGGCTCGAGCCCTTTCCATGTTTTCCACCCTACGCTTTACATTGTTGATGCCTTTTTCGTGACACTCCAGACGTCTCTTAATTTTATCAAAATGTTCTGATAGCCATTTGGATAGATTGCTCAATGCCACTTACTTGGCAAGTCCAAAATCAAAGTGAGCTTCTTATCCAATTCTGCCAGCTACACCATGATTTCTGAATCTTTTACCTGACCCTGTACAGGCACAACAGCTTTGCCTTCTTTCCCTTGACATGTCTCACACTTCCAATTTTTCTTGAAGGCTCCTTGTTTGGCATCATTCACGCCCGAACACTGTCCAATATGAAAACGAAATCCGCAGTCGGAACACGTCAGAGCTGAGTCATGCTGGCCGATAACTAAACGACACCTGCAACATCGGGACATTGTAGGCAGCTTTTACGTATAACCACAATCACCAGCACACGAGAGAAATGGTAGGGCTACACTGGCTAAAATGCATGAAGGATCGACGCAGATAATCAGTTTGGCAGCGTACGCAGACAAGCAGTTTGCCAGAAGCAGCAGTGCAGCGCAAAAATAGGAAGGTTAAAATTAGAGAGATAGACCAACTTGTATAACAGAGGACCGTTCAAGCTTTCGTGCACGATGCGCTCCACCGCTGCAGCCAAAATGACGCGAGCCGCCTCCCGCTGAGCTGGCCGTTTTATATGCTCGTGTTTAACTTATTTTCAGGAGAGGTGACAGCACAGGCAGCCAGGTAGTCTCGAGGGGATCAGATCAAACATGAGGTTTCCCTGTTGATGAAAGGCGGGAATGTCCTTGAAAGGTAGAAACATCCACGATAATCCTCCAGAGCAGCAAGAACACAGCCCACGACGCCCAGCCAAGTGGTCTGTAGCAGTATCTGTAAAACAGAGAACCGTTCAAGCTTTCGTGCACGCTGCGCTCCATCGCTGCAGCCAAAATGACGCGAGACGCCGATTATGCCAACCTAGAAGAAAGAAACAGAGGCTTTAATTCCTTACACTGCTTCACACCAACAGTTTATCTCTCGACCCATCTGAACATTTATCGCAGTTATCGACCGGAACTCCACGCCACCGTAGACATGATGCATTAACCCCTTACTTTGCTAGAACAATCACATATGTTTTCTTTTTTTTCCTGGAACTGTAATCGAATGGAATTGCATAATTGAATCAACTTCCTAATCTTGTAATTTCATCGTTGTGCTTGATTTGTCAATCTGATTTTCGTTGTTTGTGCCATATGTCGCCCTCCCCGCTGGGACCACGTGTCCGCAGCCATTATTAAATAAAAATAAAAAAAAATACCTGAGAAGGCTGATCAATGGCCCGCGATGGCAAGCAAACTGTCAATGTGGTCGCCAACGAGCGCGGTAGGGCGACGGAACCTTTCCCTGGGGATTTTCACCGCTACCGTGTAGTTGGCTTTCGCCAGGCACACACATTTGATAGCACGCTTCGCTATTCCGGTTACGTATGCTTTTAAATACGAAAACTTCTCTATGCCGCACAGCTCGCGCTTGTTCTGAGCCGTGACCTCGAAATGGTCCCAGAAGACCTGCCGCTCGCGTAATTCTCCGAGTATTTGTAATTTCGCTAGGGAACGTCGGCGCATAGATGCCCGGGAACGTGCTTTAGTGAAGACGCCTTGGGTAGCAGTTTATTTATTTATTATTTATTTATTTATTCATTCATTTATTACAAAAAATGGTTTTAGAGCCCGAGGGTATTATAAAAAAGTGTGGTTTATACATATTCAAGTGTGCAGTAATACAATTTATGAAAATACGAGTTAACAAAGTAAGTAATCTTGAATGGCACTTCTGAAGTGCTCGTCAATAAAGCCAGCGACGGAGGCTGGAAGTGGGTTCCATTCTGCGCTGGTTTTGACGATGAAAGAACTATTATATAATGAGTTAGTTCGGCAAAATGGTACACCAAACTTTAACTTGTGGTCCGCACTTGATGAAACGAACGTCGCTTGAAGAAAAAGATAACTTTTTAACGCTTCATTTTGATGATAATATTTGTAAACTAGAAAGAGAAGAAGACAGTTACGATGTAAAGACAGATCGCGCAAGTTCAGTGTGTTCTTCACTATGGATACAGAAGTGTAGGGGGAATAATGTGACAGTACGAACCGGGCTGCGTGATTCTGAGCAGATTCGAGGGTAGCGATTAGTATGGACGACTGACTTGAGTCCGAGATGCAAGATAATATTCTAGTTTTGGACGGGTTATAGCTTTATACAGAAAAACGTTTTAAGGAAGATGGCACTTTGGGAAAGTTACGACATGGGTAGCCTACATTAGCAGGTACCGTAATGAACGTGCATGTTCCAGGATAGGTGGTTAGTAATAGTAATGTGAAGGTATTTGTAGGAGTTATCGCAATTGAAGAGGACTCCTGTAAGATAATAGGTGTAGCTTGTGCTGGGAAGGTAGCGGGTTATTCTCATGGTTTTAGATTTATTAACGTTTAACTGCACAAACTGTTTTTCACAACGTAGGGATAAATGATCTAAATCTTTTGGGACCCTTAGTTAATAGGATCAGCTTGTTATTTCGTGGTAGATTACGGGATCGTCTGCAAAAAGCTTAACTGATGAAAGAACAATACTATCAGGAATATCATAAATATATACAAGAAACAGTAAACGGTCCAGTAAACAACCGTGTCGTGCGCCGGACCTAACAGAAGAAAGAGTAGAAGAATAACCGTTAGCATTTACATATCGGGTTTGGTTTAAGAGGAAGTATTTAATCCGGGGAAATACGACATTGTCAATATTAAGTTTATTAAGCTTGAAAAGTAGTAAGTCATGTGGTACTGAGTGAAATGTCTTTACGAGCTCGACAAAAATGCAGTCTATATCGAAGACGAGTTCAGTAGCTATAGATGAATCATTAGTAAACGTTAGTAGTTAAATCTAACATGAGAGCATTTTTCCTAAATCATTACTGAGAGTTAATATAGAAATAATCGTTGTTCAAAAATTCATTTAACTGTGAGGGCATGATGTGTCCCATGATTTTACATTGTATGCTTGTCTGTGAGGTCTGACAAAAGTTATGTGCTGAATGAGCAACACCTGATTTGAACATAGGGACTACTTTCACGACCTTCCAGTCGCAGGGTAATGTGGAACACCGTAAGGATTGTTCAAAAATATCGAAGAAAATGATTTCTGAGTACAGTGCAGTTATTTTCAAAATCTTCGAGTTGAGTAGGTCAGCGCCAGCGGAAGGGGAGGTCTTATAATATCAATGAGCTTGGTAACGGCAATTCAATCTGCAGCAATTGGGTCCATTGGGGGAAAGTTATAGTGAGGTAAGCGCGGTAACAATGCATGAGCAGATGCATTGAAGAATGAAACAAATGCTTTCTTTAAGACTGTGCGAGACTGGTTAAGCGGAAAGATAGCGTCATTTATATGAAATAACTGTATGAGTCGTGTTGTTGAACCGCTGACTGTAACAAGCATGTGACGCCCCCTCGGGCATAATCTTTGTTTTACCCGCCAGGCTCTGTGGCCTGCCGTGCTCGGTAGGTAACATTGGTCACCGCAGCCAATAAACACCGACGAGCACTGCTGCTCGGCAGTCAGTCATCGTTCATCACCACCACGCTGCGGAGCGTCTGTCTAACGGAGCGTGTCTCGAACCCTCGCTCGTTCACGAACCCGGGCGGATCGTGACCCTGGCGACGAGTACCCTCGGATCGTCCCCCGCCACCGAGAGCGGCAAAAGACCGCCCCCTGTTGCTGCGGCCATACTGCTGTATCGGAATGCTGGAGCCGTTCGAGGGAGATGGGTCCGCCTGGCCAGTTTACGAAGATCGATTCCACGTGTTCTTCTGGGCAAATGACACATCCGAGGCTAAGCAGCGGGACATATTCCTGGCCAGCTGCGGGACCCGCGTCTTCAGTCTCCTGCTCGACCTTCTCAAGCCAGCCACGCTGCATCTTAAGACGCTGGGTGAGCTGCTCGGCTCACTGGGCTCGCATTTCAACCCAGAACTGTCCCCAAGATGAAACGTTTCCGCTTCAACAACCGGAGTCGCCGGGAAGGAGAGACCCTCAGGCAGTTTGTTGCTTCGCTAAGAGGGTCAGCGAGTTCCTGCGTTTTCGGGGACCAGCTGGCCGGGCTACTCCGGGACTGTTTCGTCTACGGCATCAACAACCCCGCCATGCAGACGCGACATCTGCAGCTTTCCGACCTGTCGCTGGATGACGCCGTGAAGGCAGCGCTGGCAGTGGAAGCTGCCGCCAAGGACGCCGGCGAGATTGCCCGTGCGAATGGGTCACCGTCGGCGGATGCGGCGGTCAACAAGTTGGCGACAAAGCGCAGTACCTGCTGTTGCTGTGGTGCTGCCCACTCCCCTCACAGTGCCAGTTCTTTCAAGCACAACGCTTCACGCGCGGGAAAACTGGGCACCTGGCACGAGTATGCCCAAGGGGGAGGACGAGCAGGAAACAGTAACAGCAGCCTGGTTCAAGCCCAGGTAGCACACAAGCCCGCGGCCAGGGTAGCCGTCGCAAGGGTACGTGGTAGGGGCGTGTGGCAGCAGGCTCGAATTCTTGCGCGGCCAGGCTCCACTTTCTGCAGGAAGAAAGACCTTTGGGCCGAGTTTCGGTGCTACAGTTTATATGAACGGGACTTCCGTGGCGATTTAGCTGCTGGCAGCAATGCCTGAACGCGGATGCGTTCGACTCTCTGTCGTGCAGTGCACGAGGAAGCGTATTGGCTGACTAAATGTGATATTTAGCGCAATGTTTTATTCATAGTGTTGCTCTGCCAGGTGCTGCCTGTCCCATGTCCTGTCACGGCCTTTGATATGTGAGATAAGCGTATTTGCTAGTGGAAAGCACCTTCATTCACGTAACACAAATGTCGAACAGACAGACAGATCATTCTGTGAAATCAAGAGTTTGACGATATCTCTTCTGGTCGGGAAGTAACGGCACAATTTGGCCAATAACAGAACGCCGACCAAAATGTGGTTGTCTGAAAATTCTTAAACGTATCGGCTTGCACATGGACTTCTTGTTCACTCCTGGTGATCACTCTGTGTTTCTCTTCTTCTGTGTTGCGTGAATTATTGTGATTTCCACTTGCGATTGTGTTGCAAAAAGCTTAACTGATGAAATAACAATACTGTCAGGAATATCATAAATACCTACAAGAAACAGTAAACGGTCCAGTAAACAGCCGTGTCGTACGCCGCTGACCCAATCTTGAACTCTAGCAAATTCCATACAAGCGGCTGCTAAGATCGAGAATTTACAGATATGGAGCTTCGCATACAAGACTCATCTCAAGTTAGTGCTAACGCTTCAGAAATGAGCTCTTTGCGTAATATCACGGGATAATATTGATAGGAGACGTGAATATTCCTTTAGATACTTCAGGTTAATAAATTTTGACAATTATCTTGTTATACGTTCCCTCGAACATATAGAAAATGTTTAATTATAATCTAAACTTGATAACACGGTCACTTTCACAGTCACGTCGCAGTAACAAATGTGCATCACATCATCCCATTTTTCTACTGATAATGAACACACTTTCGGTCGCCAAACTACATAATTCACCAGAGTTACAACTTGGAACATCCCTACTAATATTACAAAAATTACTGCTACTCCTCATTCATTTTTAAAAATTCTTAATTCAACACAGAATTATTTGCAGCTTGTTTAATTTTTCTAATATTTTGAATTCCATTGTGAGGTTTTACTTTGCAAAACCATGTTTTCATAATAAGGCACGCTGTTATGGGGGATTGCGGAATAATTTTGACCGCAATGTGATCTTTACCGTGCCCCTAATGCACGTGACATAGACGTTGATGCATTTCGCCCCCATCAAAATGCAAATCCAGCGAGATTTCATCCCGTGACCTCGTGCTTAGCAGCGCAGCACCATAGCCGCTAAACTACCGTGGGAGCCTAAAACCGTGTATAAACAGACACCACATTGATAGTTACCATTCAAGATTTGTCGCCTGGCTGATTACGTATTTATGTATATCCATAGGCCTCATTTAATAAAACATTATAAGGTGTATTCTTGTAGGCATACTGCCACTGACCTTTTTTGATGCTGTGAGAGTCGCTTAGGACCATTTCACAGTTTTGTGGGGATCCGGAGAGTACCGAAAGTTTATTGTACTGTTCATGGACGTAGGCATTAAACTTCAAACTTCAATTATCAAGCCGTACCAATACTTATTAGCTTTTTTTGTTGCACTTTTCGGGTTTTCTTGGCATTACCACCTTACAGGTGAAACTGTTTATAAGAAAACAGTGTGGCGTGGGAAGTTTTCTTTTTTCTCAAAGTTTTGCTTTCTAAAAGAAAAATGCCTTTTTACAAAACCTTAACATGCTCCATTCCCACTCTTCCTTGACACTCTTCCTTCCCAAGTCTTGATGTTCCTTTTTTGGCACAACAATGTATTCATTAGATGCAACAACTAATTGCAGTTATTTATTATTGTGTGGCAGTGTTTTTTACTTTATACCCTCATTGGCACGTGAAAAATCTTGAAGCTTGGTATACCCCACAAGGCAACACCACAGTCCGTCTCAAGGGCTTTCTTGTAAAACAAAGTGACATTTTGGTGCTACCCAGTGAAGCCATTCTTTGAAATTCATAGGTGTTCTGACTGCCTCTTCTAACACTCTCTCATCTTCTCTGCCGCTAATTTCAGTGTCCAAGCCACTGTGGCACTCCTACCCGTATGCATTGTCCGAGTCGGCATTCTCACCAACCACCATCGCAATTTAGTCTCTGGATGTTTGGCAAAACTGGGAAAACAAAATAGGGTGTTCATAGACGTGCTCCCCACGATGTTATCCTCACTTTGCTGTATACAAAAGCAGTCTGGGAAACAAACATTTTTTCACCTCTCACTATTTTTTTCGTGACATGGCTGAACATACTCTCCTTATTTCTGCCACCTGCTATGGAACATATTCATATATCGGATCGTCTTCTGCTATAGTGCATTTTTACGCGGTGAAGGATTCGTACGTGTTTAAACTCACTGCCAACTTTAAGCAAGCTTCCTTTCTTTCTTTCTGTTTTAATAATTTCAGTCATCTAAGTATATTGGAACATATCGTACTACCTACATATCACATTTCTGAGGAGATGGGGAAAAATGCTGCGGTTATGCGCCTTGACACTGCTCCCATACCCTTAAGTAAGTACATGAAGAGTGAAGGAAACCTCTCCAAATAACAGATAAAACAGAGCGTCGCGCATTGTTCTAAGAAATGTTTACAGACAACGTGTACGTGACAGGATCAAACAATAGAAAGTAAAGCAAATACCTTAACAAGAAAGAACAATAGCGGGTTGAAGAGCACCAGAAAAAGCTGTCAGAGAAACATACTTTTAATGTGCGTACGTGACATATTTATTACAGGTCTCTCAGTTAAATTACGTGTTTTTTTTTTTTTTTGCAATGCATTGTACTTGTTCGCGCGAATGTGTTGGGAAATGTAAGATAAGCTTAAACTTGCCATGAGGCTTTCTTTCGAGGAACCCGTTTGAGTTTCCTTTCTAGCAATTGCTACGAATGGGTGGATGTCTGATTTTCCCTTTATTAATTACTTCTCTCTACCGTGCGGGTTTCCGCAGAACTATTACGTCAAACTCTTGCGTTTGCGTCGTGTTGTCGACAAATTTGACTTCGCGCTACCATCTGCTAGCCGCCTTGTTAGCTCAGATGGTAGAGCGGCTGCCCCGGAAAGGTGGTGGTGTCGTGTTCGAGTCCCGGACCAGGACGAATTTTCATTCAACTGTGAGGCTTTTATTTCGAGAAACCCGTTGGGTTTCCTTGATAGGAATCGCTAATAACGGGTGGATGTCTGAATTTCTCTTTATTAAGCTTAAACTAACTGTAAAGCTGAGACCGCATGGCGCTTTTTTTGGTGCAATTGACGTGCGGCGGAGGCGCTGGGGCGTTTGTTTCGACAACACGTCCACGGAAATGGCGTAGCCGCGTGGTACAATTAGGAGTAGAAAAGAACGCGTCGCGTCGCGTTGCCGCGCCCACGTCCACGCATCTGCCCTCCACGCATAGAGGGCCAAGAAATACCTCGGGTAACAGAATATAAATACCTTAGTATATAGATAAACGAAGGCAATAGATATATGGTAACACAGGAAAAAATCATAACAGTAAAGGCGAAGAGAAACGCAGCCATAATGAAGCACAGAGCGCTATGGGCATACAATAGGTACGAGGTCCTCCGAGGTATGTGGAAATGTGTAATGGTTCCAGGACTTACTTTTGGAAATGCGGTTGCTTGCTTTAAATCAGGGGTACAATCAGGACTCAACGGGAGCCAAAGGTCAGTGCGCTTGGTGTGCCTTCCCATCGGCTGCGCCTCTGCTCTAGGGCGAAATTTTCACGCTCTCTAAGCCTACACCACGCCGGCTTTATACTACTTTTGTAGTCTTACAATGTGCTACGCAGTTTTATGGATGGCGTTTGGCGCAAAAAGGATGCTCGACCACCATGCCCCATCGAAACGAAAGATGAATTCCCAATTTGTTGTAGATGTCGTCTCGTCCTTGCATGGTCGCCATGGTATATCGGATGCCTGCCGTCGCCAACCACGACACGCTATCCAATAGTAACGTCAGTCGAGCTTCGATAAACAGGCGACGCAACAACTGGTCGGCAACGGTGAGGTGCGCTACCCTGTCGGGTGCTCAGCGACTCGGCAGCCACAATGAACGCGGTGCACCCGTCGTACGTGGAGGGAGGCCAGTTCACGGGAGAATGCGCTTGGATAAGGCAAGCTCTAGAGGTCTCGATTGTTTGTCTCCCTGTGGCAAAGATTCGTCCTGAAATCACTTTTGGAATACATGAAACTGAAGCCGCCGTCTCGGCACATCTCCCGCCATGATATCTGTATTTGTTTTCTAACAAGTCCGAGGAGTTGCTGCGACGCAGGAGAATAAGGTTTAGTGAGGGAAAAGTACAAGCCCTAACTCGTTCCAAGGCAAGGTAGCTCGCGGCCAAAGCAGTGTACGAATGTCCAGTGGTGGAGGAAACAGGTTTGACGGAGGATTTCTCAACCAGCACCAAACACGACAGCCCTATAGGGGATATTGCGGAAAGCACACTAGCTAATGAAAAGATCAGGAAAACACCGGCGCCTGCAATGTCTCAAGAGGCAGAATGCAGAAGGAAGTTATTGAATGTAGGCCCTGCCACATTGATGTCTTGGCAGGAAATGCATAAGGCACGAAGCCTGTTGTATCTTGGAGGAGGGTGGCCTTGTACTCGCTGCTTTGTGATTGTGGGTCCGGCACTGTTCTGGGGAGGTTGCTTGCCCAAACAGGAGACGAAAAGTTGCGAGACCTGTTTGCAAGTCCAGTTTCCACTGACCGGACCAGGCAGAAAAGACACAAGAGTGCCACGAGGACCGATGAATGATTCCTAGGAATCTACCAGCTACAAACCAAGGGTTCGTCACCCCTGAGGGTAATTCTGCTACTGAAACGCCGATCCCTCGCCCAGTGGCTGCTGGCCCCTACGCGCTGGGATCGTGCTCCCCCTCCTGAGATGCTGTAGTGGTTGGTGTGTAGCACCCCGTGCAAAATTAATGCTCGACTGCCACGCCTCACCAAACGAAGGGTGAATTCCTAATTAGTTGTGGTTGTCTTGAGGAGTTGCCGGTCTGGCTGGTATCCCGCAGTGCTTACAGGCCCCTTTGTGTGTGTGAGACTTTAGAGGAACCATTTCCTCGAACTGTCAATCTCTACAGGAGAACCTTCGGGAAACAACGTCGCCTAGAAGAAAGGATAAGCGCCTGCTATCCCGGACATGCGGGTTGCCACCTGCGGAGGCGCGCTCGTGAAGACGCCAAATGAGAGAGCGCATCAGCCGCCCTAGCGCAACTAGACGCCCTTTCCATGAACCAACGTGGCCTAGAAGAAAGAAAAAGCGTCTACTATCCCGAACCTGCGGGTTACCCCTACGGAGGCGGGCTCGTGGAAGATCACCGAATGAGTGGGTGCCGTCGCCAAGGACCGCGGAACTTATTGCATATCACGTGACGTTAACGTGCCCAAGATCCCGCCTACAACTTTAGTGGGCCTATTGGAAGGGCCCCGCAATTTACTTGTTTAACTTCATTCTCTGCTTCTATTCTTTCACCAACCATTAAATAAACCTTTCAAGTTTCGCACTAGAAATCATCTCGTCCTTGCCTGGTCGCCATGGTCTACCGGATGCCTGCAACGCGCCGACAACGCCCCGCTACCCAATAGTAACGTCGGTCGAGCTTCGATAAATAGGCGTCGCAACAACTCGGCAGCGGTGGGGTACGCTACCCTGGAGAACGCAACAGCAGCGGCTCTGTCGAGCACTGAAGAAATTTCTCTTTGGTTTCAAAGAATGAGCTTGAGAAATTGAAGCTTGAATGGTGCTGTCGATAAAACAAGGTATAGTATTGTCATATAGACTCCCTCTTCTATAATGAAAGAAATGGTATTGAAATGTTTTAAGCACGCAGAAAGTTTGCTCGCATCAAATTTGTTCACAAGGTTCTTCCTGGGCAGGCCAAATTTGCGTTCCCTTCTTGCATTTAGCGTATTTCTACGAGGAGAACGAGCCATACGCATGCTTTTTCTCTAGAGCCGTTGTTTGCTAGAACAAATTTAAATAAGCACAGTTTTATATAAGCACATTATCGGAATGGAATTGTATTTCACAAAGCATTTTTCGTCCCCGGATTTCGCGAACGAAGAAAATTATTTTCCTTTTCCATTCGTAGTCGTTGCATTCAAGCGATGACATTCTTGTACTTGTACCTTTTTTGTGTGTGTAATCACTCTCCTTCTTGAATTCCAGTATTTTGTACTGTAGCCCCTCTTGCATGGGCATTCCTTGGCCTGCAGTAGTCTCTAAATAAATAATAAATAAATAAGTTCTCTCGCGACTAAAACGCTGTAATGAGCCCGGAAAGTAAGAGTGGCAATGAATCGCCCCTCATGTAAAGATGACCTGCTTCTGACAACTTTGGACGTCACCTCACAAACCATGAGTAATTCAAGGACTCTCTAGAAGCACAGGCTCTGCGAATAGTCCAGCTTGGCATTCAAAAATAAACAAGCGTCTTAGCTCTGCACTGACGGTGAAAAAATTGGCGACTTGGAGCAATTCACCTGGTCTTGCCAATCTCGCACTCATAAGAAAAACGCTCTACTTGGGGCTTCGCGATTAAGGAAATTTGCTAATCAGTGCGCTTAACTGGTAGCGTTTCTCAAAACTCACGTTTCTGAGAAAAATAAAAAATGCCGCGCATCTTTGTAGACTATCAAACAGAATGCGAACTTTCGGCCAAGGGATGATCATTTTTATGCACTGTTAACATTTTGCGATATTCGAATCTAACAGCTTATTATGTTAGCTTTAAGAGAGGCGCTAGGGCTGAGCAACGGACGGCACTCTCTGCTAGGTTCACATATTCCTAAGACCACCACAACCACCAGCGCTACAAATGTGACGTTGACACGTGAACTCGTTTATCTTTTACGGGTGGGCGCTTTTACCGTCTAAGAAATGTTATCGCTCAGCGCAGGACGCGTCTCCATGTATCGGAAATTTCTGGAATGTTATCAATGCTTCTATCCGGTGCATGCTGTCGCCGAACCTTGTGTAATCTGACTGCATGTATGTGCGACGCGAATGGTGTAGACCTTTGTCGAAGGCACGCGGGTCCCAGCGATTACTCTGGAACATTCGACGACTGATCTATAAAAGCCGACGCGCTTGACCCGCTGATCAGATTTTCGAGCATCGCCAAGTGTGTTCGCCACTGCCGTTGTGCTTTAAGTGTAGCCTGTTTTTGTGGGCACAGGTTCGCCCAATAAACGTTAGTTTTGTCTTTCACAGTATCGCTACTGCTTTCTTTAACGTCATTACCACTTGACAATATACTAAGTTTCTGTCTCAGCTTCTTACATATTTAAAGACTTTTATCTGACGTAAAGATTCTGTTACTGTGTACATGCTGCCTGAGTTGACCTTTAGGAGACCTCAGCGGACAAGCGAATACAAACCAGTATATCAAATAAAAGAACAAATTAGGTAGCCTGTGAGCTGCGGAGATATGTTGGTAACTAATCTCAGCTGCCCAAATGTTGTCCTGTTTATGACAGATCTTTATTTTATGCAAATGAAAGAGCCATCATCATCATCATCATCATCATCATGCTATTTTATGTCCACTGAAACAGTATTGTACCAAACCCGCTTTCACAGTCCTGTTCTCATTGTAAGGCCAATGCTACAATGCTTTTGCAATTATTGCTCCCTTTGGACAAGCAAAAACTTATATGCATTTTGTTTATTTCTATGTTGCTTTTTTCGCTCCTACCTCTCATTCTGGCTCTCCTTTCTGCCACCTATGTTGCCGTTGCAAACAAAAGAGTCAATATCTTACAGCGAAGCTGTATATGGCAACCCCTGCAAATTTTCTGCGTCCGTGCGCGTCCACCGTGACATCGACAAAGAAAAATTTCCGTCTTCAGATCTAGAGTGAAAGAGAGTCTGCTCTTGTAGGTTCATTAGAATAAGTGTCAAAATCTATGATGAATGGCCCATTGTTCATCCTATTGCCCTCCTCGCAAGTGTCAAATCGAGTTATTGATGACCGCTTGTTATGGACAAGGCTCTCGTTCACCGCCGCTGGGAGACGCGCCGCTATAGCAGCCGTGTGCGTGTAAAGGCGGTAATAAAGACACACGTATGTATCGTCGTATATGTGTTAGTCTACAAAGTTATGTCAGTATCGCCTTATCGGCTTTTGGTTTTGAGCGCTTTCATGGGGCGGACGCGTGCCGCACGGAAGCATCGTGCCCCTCTGAAACGACGACGGCAGGGAGGATCGGCGCGCCGAAGGGGGGGAGGCCATTCAGGTCGATCGCGCGTCCATCGGTGCGCGTGGCCCGTCATGTGGGCCGAACGACGAAGAGCCGCAGCGTCAAGAACGGCGGCGCGGGCAGAATCGGCAACGGCAGTGCCGGCGGCCGCTGAGGCCCGCCTTAGCTGTCCCGCTCCCAGTGACGATGCGCAACGTCCGTGACGAGTGGGCACGTGAACAGAACCAGCAACGTGGCAGCCAGCTGTGTCTTTGTCTTGATCCTTTAATCATATATCCTATATCGGCGTACCTGCACATATAAAAAATTTCTTCGTTTTAGACCACATACCAGATTCGCTGGTCGTCCTTCATCACAGAGTGGAAGGGTTTTTTATTCTGCATCCTGGTTAAACTCTCATATTTAGCAATTGTCGCTGAAAGAAAAATAATGCAAAATGCCTTCAATATTTTTTTCGCAGTCATTGCTAGATACCAGAGAATTTAAAAATTCGAAAGGTGGTTTATTTTAATTTTTTAAACAGCATTTATTTTCATGAAAACGAAAAATTTGAGACATGCTGAAAAAATCTCTATCTTTGCTGCAGCAGGAATTTTCAGACAGTTGTTGGACAGATTATGTTTTGAGTGGCCACCAAGTTTCAAAGAGGCAGGTCCATTGACATAGGAGATCTAGCAACTTTTAAACTTGTACACTGAGGAATTTTACAGAAACGTTTTCTTTCTCCGAGAAGCCTCAATCAATACTAGGGTACTCCTATTTATGTATACGCTTTACACACAAGAAGAACGCACTCTTTTTAGCTTTAGTATCATTTATTCTTGTTGTAAATTTGCGAGAATGCCCCGCGCAGGAAAATTGCTGCCGCGTACTGAAGAACTTCGGTGTGTTTTTGCTCCTAAATTGTCCGATTGCTAAAGAAATGAAGCTCTTTTCTTTGATGGAACGATATCGGCATAAATGACAAAATAATAAATGAAATATAATTAATAATTTTGGTACGCTTGTTGAGCTTTCCTGGGGTGACGTAGCTACAGAAACAGCTACTACACACTAAGAAAAAAAGGAGTACCGCTTACTCTTTTCGGAGAGTCTGGACTCGCCACGTATACGACACGCTTTGTGGGAGACACCCGAACTCCCTTTCGGAAGAGAGTCCCGAGACTATCTGTGCTCGATACAAGGTGGTTACGTGACTCCACACCCAATAGTCATGCATACTCTCTTGTAGTAGTCTACTAACCCTCTCAAAAGGGTTACACGACTAGTGCAGAGGGAGTCCGTTAACTACTCTGCATGAGTCAGACGACTCAAGATAAGGGGTCACATGACCACTGCAGAAGGATTCGGGTAACTATTCTTGATGAGTCTGATGACTCCAGCAGTGTGTGTCAAGTTACCCTTAGTGTGTGGTGCAGGACTCTTGCAGATATAGTAAAATAACTAATCCATGTAAGTCGTTTGACTCTCGGATGGCAGTGTCGAGCCGCTTTTCAAAATGTGTCACCAACTTTTGCTGTAAGTACACACCACTATGGCTAATTCTCAAGATTCCTGTAAAAAGACAACACATAAGGACCCATAGCAAACTTGCCAAAAAGGACATGGCAGGTTAGCAAAAAAAGTTAACATTTCATCACCCTTTGTCGTCTTCTGGAAAATTCAAACGTATTAGTCAGCACAGAATCACCATGAAAGCAAGACAGTTCTCATTACTATTAAACTGGAATCAATAGCCAACCATGCAAAACAGTCTTAAATAAACATCCAATATGTAGCATGCAGGTGCATATGCATGACACTGCAATGCAACTCAGAACCATAATGAGACCCCAAAATATTATGCAACTCGTGTAGAAGTTCAATTCAGCACTGCACAAGTCTCTAATGTCAAAAATTTATAGGTTAAACCCATTTCACTGTTCTTCAAGACGTGTTTTTATTTAGAACTTACGATTTTACATTTTAAGCAAGTAAGCTACACATAACAAATAAAAAAGGCTGCACTTATGCACAAAGGAGACCCAGATAATCAAGTGCAATAAAAACAATATTCCAACTTAGATTACATAATCTATGCATTATACTATGCTTGCTGAAAACAACTGGTTGGCAATTGATAATCCAATCTAACAGTAAAAACAGCTGTCTTACCTTATGGTACTCTTGTTGGCACTTTTCCCCCACAACTTGTGCGTGTTAGCGTCAGTTGAAAATTGATCTGAAAAATACCACATTAAAAATTTGTGCATCAATTTTATTCTGTCATACAACATGCAACAGTGTATAAAAGCTTCACCAACAGATAATATCACAAAAATAAATACAGCAACATTTATACTAATTGTCTATTTATGTTGACAAACATACTTTTCCAAGACGAAGCATAATAGCTGACACAGACAATTTCACAGATTGCAATAACCACTAATACAAAACTTGCCATAATGCAAACACGCTGACAAAATATGTAGCACAGGTAGCTGTATTTTGTTACGGCAAAGGTAGCAAGATAGCAAACAAACTATACCCAGCTGCATGCACGCAGCTGTAACAATACACATGGCGCACCAAGATCCAAAAGAAACAAAGAGGAAGATGTGAGGAAGGCTTTTTTGCACTCATCACAAGTTATACTGTAAGAGCAGATTATGCACTGCCTGTAATCTACCCTGAGCACATACGTAAATAAGTTACATTAGGTGCCACATTTACAAATCACTCATATTGACACAAGGCAGAAACATTTAAACAACGCGCGCAGGTTCGTGCGCCCCCCCCCCCCTCAAGACGACAACGGCGCATTGAAAGAAAAGACGACGAAATGATGGCACGTGTTTTCGCCGCACGCACTTGCATCGTAGATGGCCGTTGTCAGCGTCTGCAAGAAGAAGAGGTGAAGCGACGCTCGAGATAGAAGAAGAAGGCATTCTTGATCTCCTTTTCAGAACGCGGCAGTCCTTTTTATTTACCCCCAGGGCACAAGTTCGCCCACAATAAATAGTTGTGTCTGGACTCCCTTAATTGTTCGTTACAATTCTGGTGGAGGTGCGGGGTAATGATTTCCAGCCCAATTCGAGTTGGAGAAAGCAGCCCGGAATCACGCCATCTCAGACCCAACGAGTTCACGCCTGTCCACCAGCGCACGAGCCGTCGCGTACGTGGTGAGCCGCCTGAGTTTCCTCTTGTGCCGGAGCAAACTATAATAGCAGCAGCAGACAATCCTGAAATCACGTCCCAGACAGCCTCAACCCACATCGTCGTCGATCAGCCGCGGACGCCGGAGCCTTTTCACGGCGACACCTTCGAAGACGCCGAGGACTGGTTGGAAGGCTTCGAGCGCGTCGCTGACTACAATGGATGGGACGAAAACCGGAAGCTCCGCAATGTTTACTTCGCGTTGCAAGACTGTGCGCGAATGTGGTTTGAAAACTATGAAGCTGTCCTCCGGTCGTGGGATGACTTCCGACGGGAGCTGTTGGCCACGTATCCGAGCACAGACCGCCGGGAAAAAGCTGAAGCCGCTTTGCAAGCAAGAAGCCAACGAAACAACGAAAGCGTGGCAATGTATATCGAAGATATGTCCCGCTTATTCCGCCGGGCCGATCCGAGCATGAGCGAGGACAAGAAGCTTCGGCACCTGATGCGCGGTGTGAAGCAGGAGCTTTTTGCCGGTTTGGTTCGGAGCCCTCCACGCACCGTCGCCGAATTCCGCTCCGAGGCGACAACTATGGAAAGGACTCTTTAACAGCGTGCGAGACTCTGCAACCGCGATATGAACGTCGCCTCCATGGATATGATGTCGGCAATGTTCGGGAACAGCGTCGAGGTCTTACGAGAACTCATAAGATCTGTGGTTCGAGAAGAGCTTCAGAGGCAACAGCTGAACAACGGCCCAACAGCGGTCTCTTCGTTAGCGGAAGTGGTTCGCGAAGAAGTGAGACAAGCAGTCCGCGAACAGCACCCGCCAGCACAGCCGCAAGCGTCGTCACCGGTACGGCCGACGGTATCGTACGCCGAGGTACTCAGAGGATCTCCAGGACGTACTTTCATCGCGGCAACTGCTCATGTGCCCGAACCTCGGTTCTTGCCGTCTCCGCCGGAGACGAGATTCCGGAAGGCTGACATATGGCGCACTCCTGATAGAATCCCACTGTGCTACCACTGCGGCGAAGCTGGTGATCTCTACAGGATGTGCGAATACCGCAGAGCGGGACTTCGGGGGTTTTCCGTAAATGCTCCTTGCCCAAGAAACGGTGAACGCCCTTTCGAGATCCAAGAGTATTTGTCAACGCGCCAAAGCCCGCAGACTTCACAGCAACATCAACCTCGGTCAACAGTGCCGCTGAGGTATCGATCACCGAGCCCGCGTCCGTCCTCAAGCTCCCCAAGCCGACGCCCTCAAAGCCCACGTCGGGAAAACTAATACCGGCGACCTGTGGAGGTGAGGCCGCTGTCGACGCAAGAACAGAGCCTCCAGCGCTGAACGACGGACGCGAGAGCAGTTGCGGAAAAAGTGACGTTGCTTCAGATTTATGTGTGCTTATAGACGGCTGCGAAATTACCGCTTTAGTAGACACAGGCGCAGACCATTCCGTTATGAGTAAAGTGCTTGCCAGAAGACTGAAAAAAGTGCTGACTCCTTGGAGAGGACCGCAAATTCGAACCGCCGGAGGACACCTTATCAACCCGGTGGACAGGTGCACTTCTAGAATCGGAATACGCGGCTTTACATACGTCGCCAGTTTCATTGTCCTGCCAGAATGTTCAAGGGATTTAATTATTGGAATGGACTTTTTGCAGGCGAACGGTGCAATTATCAACTTGCAGGAATCCTGTGTGTCGTTCTAAACGAAGCATGCCATCGCGACATTCGAGTGTGAAGAACAATTTGATGCTCTTCACATTATAGACGACGACGTCACGATACCCCCAAGGTCCAGCATAGCTGTTGCCGTAAGAAGTACCGTATTCAGCGACTATGAAGGAATAGCAGACAGTAACACTGGGCTCCTACTCGAAAAAGGAATCTGTATGGCAAGAGGTCTGGTTCAGCTGCGTGACGGGTGTTCGAATGTCTTCCTGACTAATTTTGGAAATGAAGTCCAGCATGTTGCGAAGGGAACTGTCATTGCCCGCCTTAATGCTTATGAACAGATTACGGATTTGAGCCCTTCCGATGCTGCACTACTGGATTCTGACAACGTAGACTCCATACTCACATCTGTCAACATCGAAGCAGCACTATCACCGAGCCAGAAGCAGCAAATAGAGAACCAGGTACGAGAATTCGCCTCATGTTTCTCAACGACATCGAAAGTCCAGAGAACGTCCATCGCCAAACACCGTATCATTGTCGACGAAGCTGTGAGGCCTATTTGCCAGCATCCCTACCGAGTGTCACCGAAGGAGAGAGAGATCATCAGCAAACAAGTCGAAGAAATGCTTAGAGACGACGTAATTCAACCATCGACCAGCCCGTGGGCTTCGCCTGTGGTGTTGGTAAAGAAAAAGGATCAGACCTTGCGCTTCTGCGTTGATTATCGCAAGCTAAACGTCGTCACAAAGCGGGATGTCTATCCCCTTCCGAGGATCGATGACACCCTCGATAGACTACGGGATGCGAAATTCTTTTCCTCTCTGGACCTCAAAAGCGGATACTGGCAAATAGAAGTGGACGAACGAGATCGTGAGAAGACAGCATTCGTCACACCTGACGGACTATACGAATTCAAGGTACTTCCGTTCGGCCTCTGTTCCGCACCTGCCACCTTTCAGCGGATGATGGACACTGTGCTCTCCGGGTTAAAGTGGCAGTCCTGTCTGGTTTATCTTGACGACGTCGTGATTTTTTCTACCACCTTTGCTCAGCATGTGGAACGATTAAGGACTGTGCTCAAAGCTATTAGTTCAGCAGGGCTGACGATAGAGCCACAAAAATGTCACTTCGGCTTCCATGAGCTCCTTTTCCTCGGCCATGTGATTAGCTCCGAAGGCATCCGTCCTGACCCTGAGAAAACCGCAGCAGTAGAAAAGTTTCCTAGACCAACTGATAAAAAGGCCGTTAGGCGATTCCTAGGACTTTGTGCCTACTACAGGCGTTTCGTCAAAAATTTTTCAAAGATTGCCGAGCCATTAACGCGATTAACGAAAGAAGATATGCCTTTCGTCTGGCAAAGTGAACAAGAAGATGCATTCAATGAGCTACGACGGCGACTTCAAAACCAACCGGTCCTTGCGCACTTTGACGAGGAAGCGGAAACAGACATCTACACAGACGCCAGCAATTTAGGACTCGGTGCCGTCCTCGTTCAGTGGCAAAACGGAGAGGAAAGAGTGATTGCATACGCCAGCCGCACTCTTTCGAGGGCTGAAACCAACTATTCAGCCACCGAAAAAGAATGCCTCGCAGTAATATGGGCCATAGGAAAATTCCGACCATACTTATACGGTAGACCGTTCCGAGCAATCAGCGACCATCACTCATTGTGCTGGCTTGCAAACCTGAAAGATCCTTCTGGACGACTTGCTAGATGGAGTCTGAGACTGCAGGAATACGACATAACGGTCGTGTACAAGTCAGGTCGCAAGCACAGTGACGCTGATTGTTTATCACGTGCGCCGGTCGAATCTGCTCCTGTGAAAGATGAACACGACTTTCCGTTTCTTGGAGCCGTGACCACATCTGCGATGGCCGAACACCAACAGTCTGACGCCGAGTTGCTCCTACTCATCAGGCACCTCGAGGGACACCCCGTCCATGTTCCGCGAGTTTTCTGCCGGGAATTGTCATCGTATGTGATGAGAAATGGTGTCCTGTACAAAAGAAATTTTGATCACAGCACAGAGAAATTTCTACTCGTCGTTCCTTCAGCATTGCGATCCGAAATCTTGGAAGCCTGTCACGATGACCCATCAGCAGGACACCTCGGAGTGAGCAGAACGTTCGCCAGAATTCATGCTAAGTATTACTGGCCAAAGCTATTGACTTCAGTACAGCATTATGTACGAACATGTCGGGATTGCCAAAGACGCAAAACGCCTCCATTAAAACCCGCAGGCCTCCTTCAACCAATAGAACCCCCAGGAGCACCGTTCGAACAAGTAGGAATGGACTTGCTCGGTCCCTTTCCCACATCGTCATCAGGGAAACGATGGATTGTAGTAGCCACGGATTACCTAACCCGATATGCCGAGACATCCTCTCTCATCAGTGCAACGGCTGTCGAAGTGGCTGAATTCTTTGTCACCAAGATAGTATTACGACACGGCGCCGCTGCAATTATTATCACGGACCGAGGAACTTCGTTCACAGCCGATTTGACGCAATCCATTATGAAACTGACTCATACCAGCCACAGGAAAACAACTGCCTATCACCCTCAAACAAATGGGCTAACCGAGCGATTGAACAGGACGCTGACCGATATGTTGTCAATTTACGTAGACTTAGAGCAGCGTACATGGGACAAGATACTACCCTATGCAACATTCGCCTACAATACCGCATTGCAAGAGACCACTCAGGTAACGCCATTCCAGCTTGTTTTTGGTCGAACAGTTACTACACCCTTGGACGCAATGCTGCCTGTCAGCGACAGTACAGAACAGAACCCTGACATCAGCGACTTTACACAGAGGGCCGAAGAAGCACGTCAGCTGGCGCGACATCGCATTCAACAAAGGCAGCGCATCGACGCGGACCGATACAACCTGCGGCGAAGGGCAGTCGAGTATGCCCCAGGCGACAGAGTATGGGTGTGGACTCCCGTGCGGACGCGCGGCCTATCCGAAAAGCTTTTGCGCCGTTATTTCGGCCCTTACCGAGTACTTCGCCGCATCAGTCCCCTGAACTACGAAGTTATGCCAGAAGGACAAGTCAGCTCATCACGATGCCGGCGTCGCACGGAAACTGTACATGTGGTCAGACTGAAGCCATATTACGACAGGCAGTGAATATTCGACCAAACGTCTATTCTGTGCCATATACCACTTTAGTATGGACAACAGCTTGTGAACAATTTAGTCGCTGTACGCATCGGGACGATGCGTTTTGGAGGGGGGATAATGACACAAGGCAGAAACATTTAAACAACGCGCGCAGGTTCGTGCGCCCCCCCTCAAGACGACAACGGCGCATTGAAAGAAAAGACGACGAAATGATGGCACGTGTTTTCGCCGCACGCACTTGCATCGTAGATGGCCGTTGTCAGCGTCTGCAAGAAGAAGAGGTGAAGCGACGCTCGAGATAGAAGAAGAAGGCATTCTTGATCTCCTTTTCAGAACGCGGCAGTCCTTTTTATTTACCCCCAGGGCACAAGTTCGCCCACAATAAATAGTTGTGTCTGGACTCCCTTAATTGTTCGTTACAATATGATGTTCTTGTGATTGTCCTTATTCCGATTTTTAACTTGGAAAGCATGACTGAGTTACGTAAAGCCTCCCGACGGCTTGCCATATATACAGAGAGAAGTGTTTCTATAAACACTGGAGGCCATGGAAGGATGACTGACACATACCTCTTTTAATTCTTTTGTCTTTTTCTTTATGATTATCTACCACAGTAGTCTTTTGTAGAGTGAAACACATCCAGGTAGTACACTGGGGGGAACAAAGTGTGAATACCTGTTCTTGATTTCTACCTTTCTCTGGTTTCCCGCTAAGGTAAGATTGGTGCAAAAAATTGTCTTCCCAATGTATGCGCTCCCACAAAACAAAACAGGAGCAGATGATAAGCCACATTAATGGTGCGCAAAATGAAACATCTGTTCTTAACTTACCACTGCCATTCCAATCTGGTGCGATTTTCTGCTTTGTTGTGTACTCTAGCACAGGTGCTACGCAGTTCACTTGGTGCACAAAGCAACTCTCACACCATAGCAGGATGTCAATTTTGTTTTTCAAATTCTAAGCGAAACTCTGGTTATGGGGGACAATTGCAAACTTATAGTTTTGCTTTGTATCTTCATTACGTTGTAAAGCAGGGTAGAAAGCAAGAACAGATATCTATAATTTGGGTTCCCACTGTGCATTGCATGGATATGTTTCAATGAATGATACAACTATTTGGTAGATAAACATATGAAAGATAAGAGAATTAAGCTCGAAGTCTACCATATCATTAACTGGGAATATTATGTGTAATTGAAATTTTGCGATTCTTAGTGAAGAAACAGTTTTGACAATATGTGCCAAGGCAACTAAGTCACTTATGCTCACAAAGGAAACAAAAACAAGCAAGATCACAAGAAGTTCGAACTTGCAACCTGAGGTGAGACACCTCACATGACTGATTTATGTATTTACTGAGCATAAATTACATGTGGCGCATAATCTGCTTGTACAAGATGACAAACAATAAGTTACTCTTGCTTTCTCTCTGGGGCATTTGGCTCTTCTGAACACATGCACATTGTGTGGCACAGCTTTGTGGATGCAGCTGGGCACAGCTGTTATTCAGCATCAATCTGTTTTTATGGTCCTGCACTATTATTATAATTTATAATTACCAAATAGCCTAACTATTGCGTTCATCAGCTCCATTTTAAACAAAACATACTGACAGATTTCCCTGTTTATCGCTAACAAAGAGATGGGTACATCATTTCAGATTTCAAGAAACAGCTGTGGAACAGAACAAATGCTGAAGACAGAAAATCTACAGACCAATACTTTTTTATTAAATGCCATGTACTAGCTCTTTCTGCAATGAATACCATTATTAGCAAAAATTGTAGCCTGAAAAATAATTGGGAAATATTTACAAGAAAGTGCGCGTAAAAATATTTTGCCACTATGTAGGACATGACTAAGAAACGCCAGCTATACAAAACCTAATGACAATTGAAATTTACATAAAACTCCCTATGAATGGCAGTATATTCAAACCTCTAGTACAAATAATTTAAAAAAGTTGTTTCGAGAAGCACTTCCCCTTAATAAGTGGGTGTTAGTGTTTCTACAAAAGGATTGGAAAATGCCTTCCGGCATACCATAGGGAGTTTTATAAATAGCACATGCGCGCATCTGCCTAGAAAGCCCCCCGTCCTGCTTGTATTTCTTAGTCATTTTTCCGCATTCTGTTGTATGTCACCGTTTGGATCCCTTAACACTGAGTGCGCAAAACCAAAAAACAGCCTATTAATACACTGAATTTTGAGCCTGTAAAGGGGTTCTGCGGCAGTGGGGGCAGCCAACTCTAGTGTGAGAACAAACAAATATTTGTTCTCGCGTTAGTGAAACCAGTCAAAATATAATATCACAAATTTGGAAATGAATGCACAAAGAACCTTGCTGATTGTCACATTATTGTCCCGAACAAGATCTTTCGGTGTTTACAATTCCTAGTTTAATTCATTTGCCTCTAGTAAATAGGCTCTGACCTAGAATACTCAGTGTAGGAGACTAACCCAGACCTGGAAGCCAATGTTTAAATCTGAAATAAAGACATTCATCCCCCGACCACATGGCATTGCTTCGTCATCAGAAGAATCATGCATCCATGGAGATATAGTCTGTAAAATTATTTATACATGATCTGTAGCGTTAATCTTGCATTAACCAATTCTGAAATTAGAAAATACATCTGCTATGTAAAGCACTGCTGTAAACCTGTGTGTTTGAGAAATGCAATACTCAAAACGTGTAATACAACCAATGTGTGCATGAAACCTATCCTGCATTTGACATTCATCAGTGTGGCAAATAAGTACTGAGAAATGCCAAGGCTATCATAGCTTGTATGTCTCAAACCTTGTATGTGCGTACCACTGGTATATTTGCAGTGAAAAACAGTCACATTATTACCAGACATATGAGGGGAACCCATGTTTCTCTAGTTTAATATTTTCTTTCTTGTGCTCTTATATCCTTGAGTTTTTCAAAAATAACGGATGCTTGAAATAAGTACTCTATATTGCTCTTAAATTTATCCTGCACCAGAGCCCGTGTTATGTTAAATTTCTTGAACACATTGCAGTGCTGTAGGTTATCAAAGGAAGAAAAAATACCGTAAGTTTTCAGTTTAGCCTTATGTACAACAAGAATTAATAACCTATCAATTACATCCACAAGTACAAAAGAACTATGAGAAACGGGGCATAAAGACAGGTATACATTATAATAACAGGAGTTCATGGTGAGAACTCTACGAGAAAGGAACTATTAAAAACTCGGTACTAAAGAAACATGAATTATAATGATAGAAATATTTGCAAAGAATTTGAAGAGACAAATAGAATGTCTGTTCAAATCACTCCACCCCAGCATTCATCCATGGTTAGATAAGTGATCGATAAGAAAAGAAACAGCTGGTGATGCTGTTTGGATAGATGGAAACAGAGGTACAGCTGTGAAATAGATGGAACACGTAGAGGGGTCACCAAGTGTTGCGCGCTGGTTGCACAGCAGGTTTCCTTTAGCTCCGGACTCACTCGACACTGATGCGTTGAGCCTGGTTATACGTAGTTCGCTAGAGGCCTGGCCCGAGTATGTGGCATGGCTTGGGTAAAATTTCAAGGCAACCTGAAAAACACAGATCCAAATATATAAGCATCAAAATATTCTGCACCATAGGGCAAATCTGAAGTTTACCATCTGCACATAGCAGATGACGAAAACAGACACGTCACCCGACTCAAGGTATATAAATGTGCAAAAGTGTAAATGAATGTGAAGAGCTGCTTGTAGGATGGAATCCTTCATTTTGTCTTTTCTAGATCAATAATAGAATCTTAACATAAAGTCAAGTGTACACGACCCTGCCTATTTGTGTCAGTAGGCTATTCCATGCCAGCTGTTCCAACCTGGCACATGACCACTTGGAATTTCTTTTTGAAAACTGGGGGCCCTTCAATATAGAACAAATCGCAATTTCACGCAATACTTAAAGCAAAAAAAAAATTTACTGCCGCAAACACTATGTCACATTTCGTGTAACGCACCAAACTATGCATCATAAAATGGCATAGCCAAAAAAATTGGTTCCTTCATTAAGAGGGACAAATTTTTAACGACAATGAAGAGAGGCCTTACACCAAAAACTTAACTGCTTATTAGCCAGTGCTCACTTTATTATGGCCGATTAAAAATGGACCAAATGGCTTATTAACTTTATTTTCACAAAAGTGACCTACAGCAATAGCTGTAAATTTATGTAATCCATGTGTTTAGAACTTGTGCTGTGTGCAAGAACTGGTTTCAGAAAGATACATTATGCAGCAGAGCAGAGACAGTAGGATGGACTTGGAAAAGAAGTCAGTTTTGGTGTACGTTTATTGGCCTACTTACAATTGAGGCAGCCCTAGTAAATTTATGCCAAATACCATGTTTGAGAGTACACTGTATTGTTTTTAAAGTGGTAAACCTTTATCAAATTAGTTTTTGTGTTACGCAAGAAAACAATTTTACAATTGGTCTCTTGTAGTTTCAAAATTTGCATCGCGTTTTGTCTAATACACACAGCCTCTTGGAAGCTAAGACAAATTGCATAGACTTGAGCATCCCTGCACAGACAGAAGGGAGTCTTAACTGCTTCGAAGTTACTTCTTTCATTGCTGAGTGGTTACAAGCCACTTCACTCAAAAAGACGCCGCTTAATTACAGGTATTTACCTGAATATTTCTGTATGCTGTCAGCCTGCTTGGCATCGTCACTAAGGCTGCCAACTCCCTAGTGGATGTGGTCAGGGCATGGTGGTGGCACGATGCAGTGGCAGAAGCCGCCAAAGGCTCCCAACTCCCTAGTGGACGTAGTCAGGACAGGGTGGTGGTAGGCCGCAGGGGTAGGAGCCGCCACAGTGTACCTGCAACAAATTTGCACAAATGTTCTTAGTTCTATCACGTCACGATTTACAATAAAAATTGAGCTGTCTAACATGGCTACCAATACAAATAAAGGCAAACAGTTGGGTCCTACCACTCAAATAGAACCCCGACAAAAAAGAAACGGTACTTAAAGGGACACTAAAGTGAAACAATAAATCAGTTTAGACTAACGAAGCATTGTTTGAGAACCCTGCAGGCAGTCATTTCAAAAAAATAGTTTGATTAATAGATGAGAAAATGAAGGTCCAAGTATCAGTATTTGAATTACGCGCCGAAACCCCAGTGCCGGTACGTCAGCGTGACGTCAGGGATTCTAAAGTATGTTTTCGCATTTGGGCTGTGTTGGCTGAATAAAGGTTCCCGAAACTGCCCATGTTTATTATTTGGTTCCTTTAGAACACAATGTAGTCAACCTGTACCACTATATATAATTAGTAGGCCCTAGAAGATGCCATCAAAATCCAAGACATCACAGCCCCCAGGTGCGGGAATTCAAGTAGGCGTCGCCACCCGTATTTCGTTCCTGCGCTTTTCGTGGCTTGCCAGACGTCTTATCGTTGTAAGAGTGGTGTTTTTGGTGTTGCAGAACGGTAATTTACTGATGCAGAAGAAATCATTTTTCACTGTAGTGTCCCTTTAAGCTTATGAAAATCCAAACAACGAAAAAAATGTGCAACTGATTTGTGCATGGAAGCTCGGTTGAAACCTGAGCTCATACCATCAAGTGATCTGCTAGTCAACTGCAAGCCTGCCACCTAAAAATGTCATTGTAAATTTCTTTACATGCATTATGTAAGCTGCATTAATACAAGTTCAAAATCTCTTAACATAAGTAAATCACCAAGCTAATTAAATTAACGAATTCCAGTGGCCGTTAATGCAACAAAGTGCAAGCTTGGAATGAAGCTGGCCGAACTGGGCAGTGAAAAATAACAATGTGGTTCTCTACATCTTGTTTTTCTGGCTTTCGCTCTAGCGTTGGAATATACAAGAATTTTGACATTCCTGATATTTCCCCCTGGTAATTTCTATTCCATAATGCATAATACTTGAGCAAGAGCAATACTGCTTTCTTTTAACCGTAAATAGTGATAGAACAAAAAAATTCACTGGAGCCAACGTTTTGAGAAAAATGTCCTCTTTGTCGAAACATTGGCTCCAGCGATGCTCCTTGTTCTACGGCTCTTCATCATGTCAAATCTCTGTCTTCCTGTGTACCTCTGTACTTTCGATGTTATGTCAATGAAATTGTAATAACAGATCATTAGTAAATGTAGCCGATGAGGAATTTGCCCTGAGGACAAACAAGGAGAAACCTTCGAAGAGCTCCTGAAAAATCTGAAAATTACGGTGGCCAATGCCACTAAAGAAATAAGCGTGGATCTGGAGGTGCCAGCCATGGACTCCAGACTCGCACACCTCCTGGAGGCCAAGAACGCGCTAAGAGAAAGATGGAAACAGCAGAAGCTGAACAGGAGGCTGAGGTCTAAATGAACGAAAATCAACAAAGAGATCGAAAAACAATCCAGAAAGTTGAATGTGCAGCAATGGGACGAAGTCTGTAATAAGGCGGACGGTAAAATGAGAAGGGGCAGCAAGTGGAGCCTTCTTAGGAACCTATTCGCCGACAACAACAAACGGACCAAGTGTTATGCTCGACTAACGGTCGAAAGGCTCGTTCATCTTCACAGGAAAGAAGGCACGAGTCCGCTGGACTTTGCTGACGCCCTGGCAGGCATCTACCTACCAGTAGAGCGCAAATCTGTCCCGTGGGACGACCCGATACGCGAGTACAAGGGGACGCCTCAACTATCGCTGGATCGTCCTTTCAAAGTTTCGGAGATTGTGCACGCCCTTCATGACCTAAACGGACTCTCGGCCCCCGGCCCAGACGGACTATCAAAGAAACTACTCAGAAATCTAGATGACAAATCCATACAAATCATTACGAGCAAAATTAACGAGGTATGAGATGAAGGCCGGGTGCCGGACGAATGGCGATCTGCGAATGCAGTCCTCATCCCCAAACCCGGAAAATCGCTTCATGCAGAGAATCTGAGACCCATCTCTCTTACGTCCTGCCTCGGGAAGGTCGCAGAACATGCCATCCACAATATAATTGGAGAGGACATTGAAGAAAACGGCCTATTCCGCGACAGTCTCATAGGCTTCAGAAAATCACTATCCACACAAGACGCCATGCTACTGATCAGGAACGCCGTGATAGACAACAAATCCAGGGAGTAAAAGGCATCCTGGTGCTCGACCTAACCAAGGCCTTCGACACGGTCAGGCACGAGCACATCCTCAACGAAATCTTTACTTTAAATCTCGGAGTAAATTTCCACAATTTCATAAGATCGTTTTTGGATAACCGAATGGCCACCATAAACGTCGGACAAATCAGAAGCAGGGAAGCACATGCTAGGTAACATCGGTACGCCGCAAGGATCAGTGCTTGCGCCGCTTCTTTTCAACATCGCAATGCATGATCTTGCAAACAAACTCTCGAAAGTGCCGGGAGTAGGACACGCGATTTACATCGACGACATCACCATTTGGTCAACGAGGGGCCCGCTAGGCACTCTGGGACAGAACTTACAGCAAGCGCTGGACACCACGGAAGCTTTTCTTGCAAACACGGGACTGGAGCTCTCCCCCAGCAAATCGGAGCTCCGTCTGTGCAAACAAGGCCCCAGGCTGAGACAGCCCCTTAGCTCCCTCCCCACTTACATACACGCCAGGGACAAAGGAAACATCCCCAGGTGTAACAAAATCAAGGTCCTGGCCATGGTCATTGGGGCTTACAGCAAGGACAATGCGGAGGCACTAAAACGCATCACAAAGAGCACCCTCAACTTCAGCAGGGTCATATCACGGGTCGCCAACAAAAGGGACGGAATGAAAGAGGACAAACTCATGAAAGCATTTCACGCCTTCCTCATCAGTCACGTAACCTACGCCGCCCCCTTCCTCAACTGGAAGAAGACGGAGCTGAATAAAATTGATACACTAATCAGAACGGGATTGAAAAAGGTCCTAAGCCTCCCTAGAAACACTAGCACGGAACGACTCCTCCATTTGGGGCTACTCAACAAGGCAACCGAACCCTTTCAGGCACAGCGAAACTCCCAAATTAGTCGGCTCTCACTCACAAGGGCGGACATCAAGATCTTACTAGAAGCAGACATACAGCCCCTCTTCATGCCACCAGAGAAGTCGCAACTATGCATAAACGCCAAGAGATCAACAACCGTTGATCCCATCTCACGAAACATACACCCCACCCACAACGAAGGGCGGAGAAAAGCGAGAGCGAAGACAATCCTTGACAACATCAAAAGTAACGAAACGCAAGTCATCTTCATTGGCGCGGCCATATATTGAAATCGAAGCGCCTACGCGGTCTCTGTGGTGGACGCCCATGGCTCACTCGTCAACGCAGCCACGGCATTTACCAACTTCACTCACGAAGCAGAAGAGATGGCCATCGCGGTGGCCCTTCGAAGCTGCAAAAGAGCGTCAGTCATTTACTCGGACTCAAGAACAGATATTAGAACCATCTCGTCGGCCCTCGTGTCGAGGACAGCAGCTACGGTTTTTAACACCATCTTCTTCCAAGAAATGGGAGGAGACAACCTCACGTCCCCACACATCACATTGTTCCCGGCCCTAATGGGCAACATTTCCGGACCTCCTGACTGTAATCCGAACAAGTGGGCACAAGAACTGGCGCGAGAGCTCACATTCCGCGTCTGCGGTCCGCCCTCTCCTTTCAACCCAGCCTGGAGGGACCTAGACAACAAAGACCCGCTCGTATCATACCACGAAATCACTTCAAATCATAGGGTATCACAAAGAATGTTTCCTCCTCCTCAGCCAAAGCTCAAGAAAGCACAGGCCGTCACTTACAGACAGTTGCAGACTAGCACATGCATCACACCAACCACACTAAGGAGTATCAATCCTGCCCTTCCTACTGAATGCCCACACTACGGCCACGAATACAACAACTTCGAACACATGCTCTGGCTGTGCCCTGCCAACGCGAGCTTGGTCTTTCCCGACCAGTCTTCGTGGGACTCAGCGCTCAGAAGCACAGAGCTCATCGCTCAGCTCAAGGCTGTCCAGAGGGCCCGGGCCGTCGCCGAAGCGCTCTGTCTACCGGCCCCGACCTGGTTGGAGCCGCCGGGTAGATTTTGCTTCAGGACCTAAATAAAGTTCTAACTCACTCACTCACTCTGCTCTCTTTTCCCTCCTCTCCATTAATGAAGAATGTCCTCGATGACGTCAGGTCAAAGCTGCCGGCCTTGGTGGCTCAGAAGCTGTCGAGGTGCAACATGATGCAAGATGACGTCACAAAGAAGAAAGTAAGTGATATGCGTAGGGCGCAGGTGCTTGGGAGGGCGCGGCTAATGACGTATCACGTCGCGTAGCCGGTTGCGACGGCGACCCACTTGTTACCTGATGTAGAATTTGGAAAGGTACCAAGAAGGTCGAGCCCAACATGCAAGAACGGTTAGACGGGGATATGGATAGGATAAAGTCGACCAATTGGATGTGTAGCTGGCCGCTTGTAGTGCAGGCATTGGTTGCAGCGAGCAGCATATTGTTGCACGCAGCAGTAGAGACTAGGCCAGAGAGGCCATGATCATCAGTGCGGGTAACACCAAAGTAACCAGCGGTGGGCTCATTGTGAAGCTGGCGGAGGACAGCTGACTGCAGATGGGCAGGCACGACGAGAAAGCGTTCAGGAGAGTTTGGGGAGGTGTAAGGTGCCTTCATGAAGGCAAAACAAGCGCGGCAAAGCGTCGAGTGTGGCAGAGCTAAGACTAGCGATGAAAGAACTTGAAGCCAAGTCGCGGCGCTGATCCTCTCCTATATTGAGGAAGTCCAGGATAGACAAGGCGCCAGCCTCGCTGTCTTGTTCGATGACATTAGAGGAACCCACGGGGTACCGTCACAGGCAATTTGCATCTTGATGGAGCCGATCGGACTTGTGCGCTACTGAAAACGAGTATTCTTGGAGGCGGAGAGCCCAACGACCAAGGCGGCCTGTAGCGTCTTTGAGCGAAGCAAGCCAACAAGGGGCCTGATGGTCAGTTACGACGGTAAAGGTGTGGCAAGACAGGTCCCTTGGCGACAGCCCCGACAAGAGCAATACCCTCTCATGCTCTGAGTTATTCTTTTCCGGTGTCGACACCAGCTGGCTAGCGTACACAATAATAGACTAGTGCCCGTACTGACGCTGAGTGTGGATGGCACAGATTCCTTGGCCACTGGCACTTGTGCGAACTTCCGTCGGTTCAGTCCGATCAAACTGCGCTTAAATAGGGGAAAAGGCAGCAGCTTGGGGCGTGCCCCATGGAAAATTAACGTCGTTTTTGAAGAACGCAGTAAGGGGACGCAGTCGACGAATTTACGAATGTAATGGCAGAAATAGGAGCCCATTCAAATGAAGCTTCGTATGTCTTTAGCTGAAAAGGTAAGAGAAAAGATACGGCGCGCTTTCCAATATTGAGCTGGACATCCGCCAGGTTGACAAGATGGCGGAGAAGAGTTATTATTAGAAGAGAAGAAGCCCCGACTTTTTGCGATAGCATGTACGATTACTTGTGCCAGATAAGTGTTCGCTTCCCCGGAGCGCCAATATTACTTATGGGCGAGTTTAACTTCCCGAATATTTCCTGGTCAAGCACGTGTCCTTTATTAAATACAACTTCCACAGAATCGAAGCAGTTTGCAGAGATATGTGCTGATTTCAACTTGGTTCACGTAGTTACCTCCCCTACACGTGTAACGAACACCACATCATCTCTTTTAGATCTTGTTTTAACATCATCAGCAGATATTATATTGTTACACACGAGGTGTTTAATGCAGAACCGGATGAAGCTGGATGATAGGCGCGGTTGTTGAAGAGCGACCTCGCGGCAGCTTGGCTAACGTCGTCCTCTTCTTTCTTTCATCTGGTTGTCTGCGCGGCAGGCGTGGTTCATGACAGCTTGTGACATTTCCCCGCTGGCAGACGAAGCCCGCCGGGCGAGTCAGTCATCTCGTGGGTTGTAACGCCTCAGACGCGCGACGTGTGTCACTTCAGCCTTGGCCGAGCGTCGTCCACTGCTCGTGAGACGCGCAATGCGGTAGTTTACTTCGCTGAGGCGCTCCAGAATAACGTAAGGGCCGACGTAGTGGGCGAGAAACTTCTGGCACAAGCCACGCTTGCGCAGCGGCGTCCAGAGCCACACAAGGTAACCAGGATCGAAGTAAACGTGGCGGTGACGCCCGTCATAGCGTATCTGGGACCGGTCCTGCGATGCTAGGGTGCGTAGCCTAGCGAGACGTAGCCTAGCTTCTTCTGCTCGACATAGGATCTCATCAATTGATTCGTTGTCATGAGCGAAGTAGGGAAATATGGTGTCGAGGGTGTAGCGCGGCGGACGAGCATACAGAAGGAAAAATAGTGATTAACCAGTGCTCTCGTGTCGAGCGGTATTGAAGGCATAGGTAATGAAAGGCAAGATACTGTCCCAATTCTTGTGTGCTGAATCGACGTACATGGACAGCATGTTGGCAAGCGTTCTGTTTGTGCGCTCGACCAGACCATTAGTTTGTGGATGGTAGCGCGTAGAATGGCGGAAGCTACATGAACACAGACGAAGGGTTTCTTCAGCCACGTCCGCGGTAAACTGTCGCCCACGATCGCTGATTACTACGCGAGGAGGTCCATGTCGGAGTATAACGTTAGCCAGCAAGAAGATAGAAACTTCTGTAGCTGTGGCTGATGGCAATGCGGCGGTCTCACAGTAGCGGGTAAGGTGATCTACGCAAACGATAGCCCAACGATTACCTTTGGAGGATCGCGGGAAAGGGCCCAGAAGATCTATACCAACTTGCTCAAAGGGGACGCTAGAAGGGGGAACTGGTTGAAGCAGGCCATGTGGCGCTTTTGGCGGACGCTTGTAGCGCTGGCATTGAGAGCAGCTGGCGACGTACCTTTCGATATCTTTCCGCATCTTAGGCCAGTAAAAACGTCCTTGAGCCCGGTAGAGTGTACGTGTTGAACCAAGATGACCGGAAGTTGGGTCATCGTGCATGGCGTGTAATACTTGGTGGCGAAGGTTCTTGGGGACAACTAAAAGGTAGCGTGCGCCAGTGGTCGAGTAGCTCTTCTTATACAGCGCGCCACCATCCCGTAGGCGAAAGCGACGGCCTGCAGGTGACTTTTTTGGAGAAGGTGTGTAAGGGGATGAGCCATGTCAGCAAACCGGGGAATGAATCGGCGAAAATAGGAGCACAAGCCCAAGAAACTTCTGAAATGCTTGACAGAGTTGGGTACTCTAAATGCTTCTACGGCCGCAGTCTTTTGTGGATCTGGTCGGATACCTTCTTTAGCGACCAGATGACCTAGCACAAGAGTTTGTCGTTCCCCAAAACGGCATTTTAACGCGACAGCGTTAAGGAGCTCGTGCCGCAGAAAAGCCGGTGTCGTCGGCGTTGACCATGAGCGATAAATCACGGCAGGCTCTTCATAAATAAAAAGCCACTTCCAAGATGGGCTGGGTGAGAATCGAACCAGGGTCTCCGGAGTGTGAGACGGAGACGCTACCACTCAGCCACGAGTTCGATGCTTCCAAGCGGTACAAACGCGCCTCTAGTGAATGCGGTGTTGCCTTCGAAACGAGCCGAGGAAAGTTATACTGCGGTGGATATCGGTAATTATGAACATGGAACTTACAGAAGTCGCAATTACACGAGTAGTGAAGTGCGTTTCCGCTGCATTTCTTCTGCGCTTTCCGCACACGCAGGGCCATCTTGCGGCAAACACAGAAGACCCCCTCCTCTCTATGTACGGCGCTGCCCCGACAGATGGCGCGCCACGCGCGCATTGGAGCTGTACGAGGACCGGTGCGAGGCGGGTCGCGGCCCGGACTCTCTCTCCCCTGACAACGCTTCTTCTTGCTCCCTCTGCAGGATCAAGCGTCCTTCCTTTCTTTAGATCACTATCTGTCTATCTCTCTGCCCGTGCCGATCACGACGTTTGGCTAGCGTGCATCAATTCCCCCTCCGAGATACCGAGTTCCTTGGTTCGTTCCGCTTGCTCAGGCGCACGTCTGGTTGCTGCGCCGAACGCTGCGTTGCTCGACCATATGGCTCGACGCTCACCGCGTCCGATGCGGGGCGCCTCGTAAGTGATGGCTGCCCTGTAGCCCATTGTCTTACACCCGTTGGCGGGTCGACGGGAACGCTGTCGCGTTCCACTCTTGAAGGCGAAGCTTAAGCGTCCTCTAATTTTTTTTAATTCAGCACTAGACCCGCTTTCTCCAAGCAGTTCAAGAGCAAATCCAAATGTGTGTTGTGCTCACTAAACGTTCGCCCGAAGACCACAACGTCGTCTAAGTAGCACATGCAAACTTCCCATTTTAAGCCGCGTAATATCGTGTCCATGAACCTTTCGAACGTTGCGGGTGCGTTACACAACCCGAAAGGCATCACGTTAAATTCGAATAGTCCGTCGGGTGTTACAAATGCTGTCTTTTCTCTGTCATCCTTGTGTATAGGAATTTGCCAGTAACCTGACCGTAAATCGATTGAGCAAAAGTAAGATGCCGCAAAGAGACAGTCGATGGCGTCGTCAATTCGTGGGAACGGATATACATCTTTCTTAGTAACGGCGTTTAGGCGACGGTAATCAACACAGAACCGCCATGTACCGTCTTTCTTCTTCACCAATATCACGGGGGCTGCCCAAGAACTAGATGATTCTCGAACGACGCCTTTGCATAGCATTTCTTGGACCTGATCGCTGATTATCTTGCGTTCTGGCGGGGATACACGGTAGAGTTTTTGTCGGATTGGTTGGGCGGCTCCTGTGTTGATGAGGTGAGGAGTTCTGGACGCAGGAATTGATGGCGGGCCATCGTGCATCGCAAAGTAGAATACCGAGGTATGTTTCGTAAGCAGGGCCATCAAAACTCGACGCTCGTGGTCGCTGAGTGACTTATCAATCATGGAAAGTATCTTCGAGCTCCCGGGGCTCGAGACACTGGTTGCTCCTCCATCGGAGAGCTCTGTAAGTACTGCCACCGATACGGGCCAGTCTTCCTAACACGTGGCAATCTTTAGGCCTTGAGGTAGCACTGCCGCTTCAGTGGAACAGTTGAGCGCCTACAGCGCCGCGCATCCATTGGTCACCGAGACCACGCACTGCGGAACTAACACGTTTTTCTTGAGGCAGTTCCGATGTACAGGTTCCACTGCAGCATCGAACGAGATAGGAGTCGGAGATGAACAGGCGACGGCAACACGCATCGCGGATAAGGCGGGCACAACTGTATCCTCGGAGACGCACAACACACTCTCCGGGCAAGCTTCACTTTCAAAGAGCACAGGTGAAACACTGGTGTCGACCCTGTGTTCTCCCGTCCGGCAGTCAACATTCGCACCACACAATTGCAAAAAGTCAATCCCCAGAATCACGTAATGCGAGGAGCGAGGAAGAACAGTAAACTCTGCATTAAAAACTTTCCCACCCAAAGACACATCCACGTTACACACACCAACCGGGTATAATGATTCACCACATACTCCGCGGAAACTTGTGCACTGTTCCCAACGAAACATAACCTTGCGTCCCAGGAGGCCTTTAAACCCCACACTCATGACCGAGACAGTTGCTCCCGTGTCGACTAAAGCCATTGTAGAGACCCCATCAATCAGTACATGAACCTTATTCTTTAGCATGAAAATAGTTGGAGGCAGTTGAGTCGGCAGCACACATTTTCCAGCGACCTCACCTCCATCGGCCGCGCTGGCTAGTTTCCCGGTGGGGGCGACACGAAACGGCGCCGAGGCGATGGTGACGTGAATCGCGGCCGAGGGGATGGTGATCGGGAGGCTCGGGTGGTGGCGTCAGAGTACGGTCGGAGGCAGGGGAGCGGTAGCGGTTCCGGGTCCTTTCTTCGCCAAAGTAGGTCTCCTGGGCGGTGCATCGGTCCTCTCGAAAGTGGCTTCCTGAAGTGGAGTCTCTTGGCCAATGAGTGCGCAGTGTACGACCGCTAGACCGCATAGTCGGCGCTGACGATCCGTAGTTTCATGCTCGGAGTCGACTACAGTACCTAGCTATATGGCCAGGCATGCCGCAGCAGTAACACACTGGCGAAGGGTGAACTTCAGAATGCGGATTGAAGTATTCTGCCGAAGACATCGGTTGAGGGTAACGAGGCTCTTCCCCTTGAAAGTCGTAGGTAGTGGCGAGTCTTCGGGGACTAAAGTTGCGTGGGCGCGCGTCAAAACGTTGAGGGGGCGAATCATTGCGTGGTGGTTCAGTCGCAATGTAATGCGGTTCGTCTCTGGAGCCGTTAAGATCCGCGACGTTTACCGAGTGGTCCCAAGTAGCCGAAGGGGTTTCCCAAAGAGTGTCTCGGAAAACGGAGGAGCTGCAACGTGGCGCCGCATAACGTGCCTGTTCGTCATGTCGCTGGAGCTCCTCGCGGACTATCTGGCGGATGGCGGACGAAAGGTCTGGGAGCGGAGGACTCGTGTCAACACTTGCTACAGTCGTTACATTTGCCAGCCGTCCAAACTTTGGCGTAATTCGGCGAGTCTTCAGCGCCTCGAACGTACCGCAGTGCCGTATCAGTTCTGATACAGTGTGCAAGTTTTCTTTACCAATGAGGAAGTTGTACACGTCTTCCGCTATTCCTTTTACCACGTGCCCCACTTTATCTTCCTCTGTCATTTGAGGGTTGACGGTTCGGCACAGCTTCAAAATTTCTTCAATATAGGTAGTGCAAGTCTCGCCTGGTACCTGAGCTCTCTGGGCCGATGTGAGTTCCGCACGTTTTCTCTTTGCGTCCGAGTCAACAAAACACTTTTTGATCTCCTCAACGAAGCGTGTCCATGTAGTTACCATGTCAGCGTGGTTGTCATACCATACCAACGCCGTGCCGGCCAAGAAGAAAACAACGTTCATAAGCTGACTGGCAGCGTTCCAGTTATTGTATCGGCTTACCCTTTCGTAATGGGTTTGCCACTCGTCCACATCTTCTGCCTTCGCCGAGAACGTGCGTGGCTCTCGGTAGTGCTGGATAGGGACTGGGCTCGCCGAGGCACTGCTGGTGAGGGTATTTTCCTCTATTGCCATGATTGAGCGCGACGTCCGGCGAGGCAACGGCTTCGGCGTAGCTCTTGTGCTGGTGGCTCCGTTGTAGGTCGTGGGAGTTACCCCGCACAGCTCCACCAAGTGTTACACACGAGGTGTTTAATGCAGAACCGGATGAAGCTGGTTGATAGGCGCGGTTGTTGAAGAGCGGTCTCGCGGCAGCTTGGCTAACGTCGTCCTATTCTTTCTTTCATCTGGTTGTCTGCGCAGCAGGCGTGGTTCATGACAGCTTGTGACAATATTTGAGGTTACACACTCACCCGGCTTGAGCGATCACGACGTCTTGCATTTTTTCATTAGCCTGGCAATCTTACCGTCCCAAAACAGTATTAAAACCATTCGTGATCATAAAAACGGCAACTTCACCGCTATCAACTACGAACTTGCTCTTTTCCTTGATAATTACCTGCCTAAAGTTGTGGAGAGCTCACTGGATACTAACTGGAATATATTCAAAGAAAAAATTCACGATCTTCTTAACAAGTTCATGCCGAAGAGGCGCGTTTTTTCGTATAATAATGCTTCATGGTATACTAAATCTTTAAACGCCTATCTAACAGAAAAAACGTCTTTATCGCACAGCTAAGCGGATTGAAAGCCAGGCTAAATGGTCTGCTTAAAAGAAGCTGCCTTGGTCTACTCATCTGCTATAAAGAATGCAAAATTTTCTTTTTTCAATAATACCCTTCCGATCATGCTCATAAATAATCCAAGAAGCTTCTGGAATGTAGTAAGGCCTAGTGCATCGAAAATTATATCACTTAGCACGTCTTCTGGTGAGCCTATACCTCGGCAGCACTGCGCTACGATTTTAAATAATGTATTTAAAAAAGCTTTCACTCCTTCAGCACATAATAACGACCTTCCAAGGCTAACATGCTGCAATTTTTTTCCTATGGATCCTGTAATTTTAACTCTACTGGCATAAAAAAATAATAGACACTCTTAAACTTACGTCTTCTTGTGGAATAGACGAAATCACGACGAAATTTCTAAAAAAAATAGTGGTCAGTATTCCTCTATAATGTTAGAGAGCATTTTTTCACAATCGTACCTGTCTTCATCCTTGCCTCATGACTGGAAAACAGCAAAGATTATTCCTATCCACAAATCTGGCGAAACTCAAGATCCTTTTAACTACAGGCCCATATGGATTACCTCAGTACCATGCAAAATTATGGAGCACATCATATTTTCTAACCTCGTCAACTTTCTTCAAGAAAACATTTTTTTCTCTAACAGTCAACATGGCTTTCGCAAATTTTTTTCTTGTGAGACTCAGCTGGTAACTTTCACTGATCACTTACTTGTATATCTTGACAGCGGTTTTCTGGCTGATTGCATATTTTTGGATTTTTCTAAAGCTTTTGACAAGGTGAAACATGTACTGCTACTACACAAACAAAGCGCACTCAACATTGACCCGGGAGTACTCAGCTGGATTCAATCGTTCCTTTCTTGTCGTTCCCAATTTGTTGTAACTAATGACTCCACATCTCACGCGGCTCCAGTTGAATCCGGTGTTCCACAAGGGTCTGTTCTTGGTCCTCTTTTATTTCTAATGTATATTAACGATTTACCTGATAACATTTCCTCACAAATTTGTTTATTCACTGACGACTGCGTTATATATCGAAAAGTGACTAATGCATCTGATATTGCTGCCCTGTAATCCCATTTAAATAACATATCTAACTGGTGCCTCACTTGGTGCATGGTACTCAACATTAATAAATGCAAATCTATGCGGATTTCTCGTTCTAACACAACTTGCCCTACCTACGCCCTTAATGACTGCCCCCTTCAATCCGTTACATGCTACCGTTATCTTGGCATTCATATAACCAGCGATCTTTCTTGGAAGCAGCATGTACAATATGTAATATCTAAAGCTAACCGCTCCTTAGGATACTTGAAGAGAAATTTTCCGCTTGCGCCAGCTTCGTTAAAACGGCTGTTGTACAGGACATACGTCCGCCTCCAATTAGAATATGCCTCATCCGTTTGGGATCCTCATCAGATCACATCAATTAACGAAATTGAATCGGTGCAAAATCGCTCGGTTCGTTTCATCTTAGCTAACTACCATCGCACTGCTAGTGGTACGTTAATGAAGAGTACCCTTGAAATTCCATTATTGTCTCTTCGCAGAAAAGACTCACGCATTTCGCTTTTTCATAAGATCTACTACCACAACGCATCTCTTCGCCCTCTTTGGATCCAACCTGCGCCTTATTATTCGGCTCGTCGTGACCACTTACATAAAGTTAAGGTACCCCGTCAAAACACCGTCGCGTGTTCACAATCATTCCTTCCTGGGACTTCAGTCGATTGGAATAATCTACCTACATCATTAGTAAGCATCAGTGACCCCACTCTTTTTAAGAATGCACTAATCAACATAAAGTAATGTATTGTGGCAAATGACATAATTATGTACTTATTCGTGAACATTGTCTGCTTGCTAAAGTGTATTCTTTCTGTATTTTCATGTTATGTAAGTCTGTTATTTGTTATGAATGCATTACTACTTTTTTCATATTTCTTTTGTTCCTTGGAAATTCCTTGAAATAATCCTGCATTTTTTACTCTTCAAATGTATTCTCGCCCCTCCCCTCTGCAATTTAGAATTATGTAGCTTGAGGGTATCACCAATGAAATGAATAAATTTCACGGCATTCGAAACGGCATTTTGCGTTGAGCTGCAGGCCGGCATTGCGGAATACCTCGATAATGACAAAAAGGCACTGATGATTGCTGTAAAATGAAAGAATGATGGCATCATCTAGGTAGCACAAGTAGGTCGACCATCTGCATAAGTGGGCTTCCGGCCAGATCTTCGCACCACTTTTATGTCATACTCTGGCAGTAGTGCACAGTGGCCACGGCGGCCTGAGGGATCCCTTATGGACGTCAGCCAGGAAAGAGCGTGGTGGCCCGTTATGACGGTGAAATCGCGTGGCCATACATGTTGGGTCGGAACTTCATGACAGCCCACAAGATGGCCAGACACTGTTTTTCAGTGACAAAATACTTCCTATTGTCCTTTGTGAGTGTGCGACTCATGTAGGCGGCAACATATTCTGCATAGCCGGTTTTGTGTTGCACGAATACTGCACTAAGGCCGAAACCACTGTCATCTGTATGTATTTTCTTAATAACCTAAGGATCGTAGTAGGCGAGTAACGGAGGAGATGTTAACAGGTGGTGAAGAGTCGGGGAAAGGCAACGTCACATGTCGATGGAAGTGCTTGCAAGCTTCGTGAAAGCTGTATTGATGGCGGCGAAATTTTGCACAAGGCGACGGAAGTAGGAACAGAGGCCGATAAAATTCCTAAGGTTCTGCAATGACGTCGTTTGCTGGAAGTCGGCGACAGCGCGGAGTTTCGCGGAGTTGGCAAAGACGCTGTCTTTAGATGCAAGTTAGCCTATGGTAGTCAATTTAGAGGTAGCAAAGGGACACTTCTTGATGTTCAGTTAGAGTCCAGCAGTGTTGAGGCAAGTCAGAACCCGGTGGAGACGTGTGAGATGAGTCGCATAATTCGGAACAAATAATGCGATGCCACATAGATTGAACAGGCATATGTTTCACATTAGGCCACGAATAATACTGTACAGCATGCGCTCAAAAGTGACAGGCGCAATGCAGACACCAGACATCTTGACGCTGAACTATTATAACCTGCCAGGCGTCACGAATACACTTTTCGGGCGATCACATGCGGCCACAGGAACCTGCTAGTAGCCAGACTGCAGGCCTAACTGCGAAAAGTACTCAGAACCTTGCAAATAATCCAGGCCACCGTGAGTACGTCGTAATGGATATAATTCCTTTCGAGTACTTTTCTTGAGACGACGCTAATCCTCATAGAAACATATTTCTTTTGCACAAGCATAAGTGGGGACGATCGCGGACTATGGGACGGTTGAGTGACGCCTCTATCACGCACGTCTTCGGCCTGGTCACTGATAGGCCACCGTTCTGCTGATGAGACACGATATGGGCGTTGCCGTAGCGGAGGTTGTCATACAGTTTCGATATTGTATGGGACAGTGTCAGTGTGGCCTAAGTTCTGTGTGGTACAATGGAAGGAAGTGCGGAACTAGTCAGGCAGAGGAACAAGCGGCTCGAGGTGTTGTGTGGAAAGGTCAGCGTCGATGCAAGTATTGAGGACTTCGGCAGCAGCAAGTGGAAATCCGGAAGGTGATGTAACGGCGTCGAGTGGTACTGCAGAAGAGGAACCAGGAACTTGCAATGGCTGAAGAAGGCCAATGATATCGACACAACTGAGTGACTCTCCATGAAGCAGAGTTTGTGGGTAGGCACGCGAATTGTGCACTGACATCGTTCTGGCACCAGCGGTTACGCCGAGAAGGGCAAATGTAAGCAGCAGAAGTGTACGCTAAATAAACTCTGATGACGGCGTGAATAGGACAGGAGCTTAGGGCGCAGGTATTCACGACCAAGTGATGAGCACTGCACTTTCTGAGGGGACGTTGGTATAGGCGGCGACATCCGTGTTATATTATCTTATCCGTGTTTCTCGACATAGAAAAGGCGTACGATACAACTTGGTGCTACGGAATCCTGCGCGACCTATCGACACTGGGCATCGGCGGCACTATGTTATACATTATAGAAAGCTACCTGCACAAGCCTCCATTCCCGGTGAAAATAGGTAATGCTTGGTCGTGTCCATTCGTACAGGAAACTGGAGTACCCCAGGGAGGCGCGCTGAGTTGCCCGCCCCTTTGTCGTTAAAATGAGCACGGTTCGTAAAGCATTACCACTATCTATTTTTTATTGCGTCTACGTAGACGACATACAAGTAGGTTCCAAATCCTGCAACCTAACAGTCTGTGAGAGACAAGTACAACAGTGCTTGAACAAAGTTTCCAAGTGGGCAGACGAAAAGGGGTTCAATGTAAACCCCAACAAAAGTTCATGCGTTCCTTTCACCAGGAAGAAAGGGCTTGCTGCAGATCTCACTGTCGATATATAGAGACAACAAATACCTTTGAAGAAGGACCACAAATTCGTAGGTATTATACTGGACTCTAGTTTTACTTTCAATCAACACATAAAATAGCTTAACGCAATATATCTAAAAACAATGAACTTAAAATCCTATCCCACACAACATTGGGTAGCAACCGAAAGTGTTTATTGAACCTTTACAGGAGGCTAGTTTAATCACAGCTGGACTATGGTGCCATGGTTTATCACTCCACCACCCTGAGCGCGCTAAAGATGTTAGACCCTATCCGCCATCTGGGTATCCGCCTGGCCACTGACACATTTACAACGAGCCCTGTCGAAAGTCTATACGTAGAGTCAGATGAGGGGTCACTCCATTTTCAGAGCACATACAGCAGCTTCACCTATTTTCTCAAAGTGCGCTCTCATAAGGAATATCTGTGCTTCACAACAGTATGCGAGTTGACGTGTGAAACACCTTTTCGTAACAGACCGTCTAAGAGATTTCTTTTGTCACAGCGTGTACGAGAACTTATCGAAAAAAATGGATGTGCCAATACTCGAACGTAGCCTAATGCCTGCAGCTAAGCTATTACCACCCTGGGATTGGCAGGTGATAGGATGTGACGTATCCTTTGTAGAGGTCACAAAGCACGCTCCTCAGCTTGAAATTGCTAAGCATTTCCGTGAGATTCAATCAAAGTACTCCTGCTCCGAATTCGACACAGACGCATCATCTTCTTTCCAGATGATGCCGCTACGATAGTTTTCTTCCTACAGCACATGCCTCTAGGCTCTTGGGTTTCAAGTGCTCTGGTGTGGCAGTAGTGCGCTAGACAATTTTAGCATCTTACATATTTTAATATTCCTTCATTCCTTCGCAATGCATTTTAATGTTCAGAGCAGACGTGAATAGTCATTCCCACATTTTTATTACGCGTAGATTTTAAGAAATTTGCATCAACTCTTTTAGGGCCCTTTATAGCCACGTCACATTAACTTTACAGAACGCAGCAGTCCACTGCCAACTCATGAACACTACCATGGCGCTCTTTAGCCTTACCTAGCTTTTTGGCCATGAAACATCTAACAGTGCTGCATTCATTCACACACACACACACACACACACACACATATATATATATATATATATATATATATATATATATATATATATATATATATATATATATAGACGCACACGAGCCCACACTGAACAAAATTTTGCTGGACTCACTCAGGCTGAGGCTGACCTATGATTCTCATTCTGAGTGAGTTTCAGTGTGTCGACCGTGAGTGATCAAGAAGAACTCAATGCGTCAGCATACCTTCGTTATCCGTCTTTGGCAATAAGGAGAACTGGTTAGATATGGTCATATAAATTATATGTATCTTGCGTAGTTTGTGTGTATAAATGTGCCTGAAGTTGACTTCGGAGTTGAGTTTCTGGAATAACTCAGTTGGAATTTGGCGCATGTCCTGCCTTTAATGTCCGTTTAAAAATTTTTGGAACCATATTTAAGCTCCAAGATCGTATGACGACGGCGGAGTGAGGACAATTGCATCACGTTGAGGGCATGGCGACGATAGCGCAACAACGACAGTACGGCAAAAACCAGATGAACAGCATGACATGCAATAATGGAAGGACCAAGGTGATGTGACGACGAGGGTATCACAACGAGCACATGAATAGTATGAGATGATAATGGCAGTATAATCCAGATTTAAAGACGACAGAATGTCACGATAGGATGAAGAAGGAATGACGCTGATCAAATGAAGAAGGCGATATAACGACAATAGGGTATTTCTGAAGCGATGATTACATCAAGATGACAGCAGGACGACGACGGCGTGACGACAATGGCATGTTGACTATTCGACGATGAAGGTGAGTGAAGAGGACTGTATGACGGCAGTCAGATGAGGAAGTTAGAATGAGGGCGATGAACCACCCCGACGACATCACCGCGATGCTATAACACCCAATGCATGACAACTGTATGACGATGCTGCATTGACGAGGATGGTACGACAAAGATATGAGGAGAATGGGGTGACGACTACGGTATGATGATGGTGGCATGACGAAGAGTGTAAGAAAACGACTGTGTGGCAACGATGGCGTGACAACGAGTCCATGGCGACGAAGGCATATCGAGAAGCCGGAGGGACGATGGTGAGAAGACAGCAACGGCGCCATGACGACGGTATCACAGCGAATGCGTCACGACTGCAGCACGATAATGGTTGGGCGACGACGGCGTAACGAGAGTCGGAAGGTGAAGCTGGAATAAAAACGATGCAATGACCAAGGCAGCGTTACGACTACGAGCGCATACTTAGTGTCCCAAACTATTAGAAAACTTTGGCAACTGGGACGTTCTAAAGTTCTGGTGACGAGAGCATGAGGAAAGGCGGATGCCAACACTGGAACGACGATGGTACAGCGACTACACCCTTGGTAGACAGTTGTGTGTGACGTGCATTCTTGGGGCTCACAATCGAGCGAGCATGAAACGACCGACGTCGCGGCATGATAACGCCGCTTGTTTGATGCCCTCTTGCATGTGACGCATGACTAATCATGTCCCTTATGGGCGTCTACTATGAGCGTGACAGTTGTGCTGTTCGGCGATACTGTATCGATTTTCTGCGATAAATTGGGTAAATATTATGCCGCAGTTAAAATTTCCAACGCAAATTTTCTTCTTTTTCTAGAAGTTCTTACGAGCTCCTTGGGCGCCGTCCTTCAAGGCTTGTATGTTGAGATAAATTCCATATCTTTGTGCTAATGAAGTTAATTACCTTAACACACTAGATTAGTTGTATAACTACTACATAAGTTATTTTAAATTGTATGACTCTGAGGTAGAGACAAAGGGAAATAATTTATTGTTGACACCTTTTCTATTTTTAAGTAATTTAGAACGCATTTTGTGGGACGCCCTGTATATCCCGCTTGCCGGTATTTTTGTTGGATGCCTTTGTAATCTTATGGTTATATTTTACACAAATGTATCCGCCGAGGAGTCTGACTGACTGACTGTCTAACCAGGAGCCACGCCATATATCAATATAGGCAAAGAAAGCACCACTTAATGAAAGCGGCAAACAGACCAAAAGTGAAAAATGGGCGAGTCGGTATGGAGAAACGGCAAACTTCAAAGAGCGAACCACCGGGACACTAGCGAAGGCAGAAAAAAGACAGGACACGGTGGAAACAGGAATCGCGTTTTTAATGTCATTGGCATTCTTTGCGCTCTTCAGGCCACTTTCAGTTTATTTCTCTAGCATCGTATGTCACTCGAGTGACCCAAGCTGTTTAGTAGCTTGGGCCACCAAGTATGCTCTCGTAGTCCTGAGTCCGTCATGATTGTTCCATTTTCGTCATTCCAGCTTCGTCTTCCGACTCGCAACACTATCGACGTCATGCCATCTTTGTCATAGTTGTCGCCCACCCATTGTCATATCGCTGTTACACGGGGTCGTCGCATCGCCGTCATCGTTCCAGAAACGTCATCCAACTTTGGTCATGCTGTCGTCGTCATACTGCCTTTGTCTTTCAAGCATTGCCATTTGTTTGGCGTGTTGGTAAACTGACTTGGAAAGCATAGTTAGCGCCAGTAAACAAAGACAGACGATAGACGACACCACAATGTACTATGCATCTTTTCATCGACCTCATTCCTTCTTTGTTATTGTGTTGCAATCAGGCTGCTATTCAATTGCGGCTACACCACTGTTGTAACGGCATCGTTGTCATAGCGTGGTATTCATAGAACCAATATTAAGCACTGGTTCCCATGCTCCTATCGTGACGTCGTCGTGGTCGTTTCATCATGGTCATTCCAGCTTCATCATTCGCATCTCGGTATAGAGTCGTCATTGTATCATTCTTGTCATGGAGTCACCGTCATGTTACCGTACTCAGATACTCGCTGTCATCAGATACTCGCTGTCATCGCTGTCAATGCCCGCACGCCATATTCGTCACGCGCTCCTAGTTATATCAAGGCCATATTTCCAGAATTGTCACCTCGTTGTCGGCATGCCATCATCGTCATAAGGCCTTTATCTATTCGTCGACGTCGTTTCCACTTGGACAGTCACCGTTATGTTGCCGATGCTGTGGCCGGCCCTGGTGAGTGAACGTTACAGAAAAATGGGCCGTTCCCGAAGACTTTATTAGTCGCATTAGGCGAAGCAGTGAAAATCTGAGAATTAGCACTACAAATATTGAATAAGAGTGTCTTCAAAAGTGCAGTGTGTCTGTGCAGTGATTCAGCGTTAATTTCATAAGCGTCGGCTGTCGTAGAGAGATCCGTTATACGGAAATTAATTTATTTTTATTGACTCTATCTCCTAATTTTCATATCGAGTGCGTTTCCATTTTTGCAGCTTTTTGTGGCTCTCTTAACACACCATACGAGTGCTCTTTGAAATCATATGTGACGAGAAAATTACGTTGCTCCGCACTAATTGTGTGCTCACCGATAACAACATGATGATTTTATGAACTTAGGGTAAGTAAACAACTTGCCATCTTATTTCATGTATACAAAGCTTATAAAGAGGCAAATAGCGTATGTACATTATTCAAGAAGTAATTCGATGAAGATAGCTATAGGGGTTTGTGCTGTGGGGCATTGCGCTGGATGTGTCAGATGTGGCTTTCTGTTGTCCTTGTGCAGCTTGCCCTACAAATAAATAAGACAAGAAGTAATGCGAGCATGTCAGGCACAATAGTTTCCGACAACGAATTGCGCATTTAGGCGATGCTGGATACCTGTTCTGGATACCTTTCGTTTCCGTCGCGGTAGGGATGCTTGGAGAAAGCACACGAAAATTGCGTTGCCTGATCTGTCACTTACGTCGGTCCCATTTGGCCTTGGTCACAACAAATTAGAAAATAAACTTTATTGGTTTGATTAATTTGTCCAAGTGTTTTGCTTGGCTAACGGAGAGGCCTAATCAACCAGTAGGGCTGAGCAGGCGTATTCGTGTTCTGAGGTTCCTGTGAGCTCCGTATGAGGAACTTCAATGTCTCCGGTTTGAATGATGGATTCTAATAAACTGTATCTTGCATGGAACCATTGCCTTTTTCTAAGAGCGCAATACATGGCTCCGCTTTCGTGGCTCAAAATCACCATCACTGCAGAAGGTATCGCGAACCTCATCACAAATTTTAAAGTTTCTACTTCATCTGGCTTGATCACATCAACTATGAAATACTGAATAATACTACTGATATTTACAGTCGCATTCTGTGTCTTCTCTTTAACCAGTCTCTAGCATCAGGTGAGCTGCCTGAGGACGTGAAGGTTGGTAATTTCGTTCCCCTATCAAAATCCGGTGAGAAGCACTCGCCCTGTAAGTATCGACCGATTTCACCAACATGTATATGCTGCAAATTACTAGAACATATTATAGCTTCTCATATCTGCGGCCACCTTGAATCATATAACTTTTTTTTCTATAATCAGCCTGACTTCAGAAAAGGCTACTTATGTGACACTCAGTTATCTAAATTTACGACTGACTTTCATTTTAACATGAATTCTAACAATGAAACCGATTGCCTCTTTCTTGATTTCGCGAAGGCATTCGATACTGTACCTCATTGCCGTTTAATTTCCAAATTGTCGGTCCTTTGTATTCATTCTAAACCACTCTTTTCGCTACGTAACATATTGTCTTCGCGTCAGCAATTTGCAATGGCCGGCAACATTCCGTCTAGCGTTTGCGACGTCATGTCCAGTGTTCCCCAAGGCAGTGTGCTAGGTCCCTGACTCTATTTAACATATATCATGACTAGCCCGCTCACATTTATTCCTCAGTTAGGTTGTTCTCTGACGACTGCGTCATCTACCGTAAAATAAATGTTTCCATGATCATCTTACTCTCCAAAATGACCTTGAACTGACTTATAGATGGTGTGTAACTTGGCAGAGGTCCCATAACGCCTCCAAATGCAAGGTAATCTCGTTTATTCGAAAGCGCAATAACTCATTGTTCCACTATTCGATTAATAATACCGTAGCTTCGACTGCTTCATTGTACAAAGATCTCGGCGTTTATCTTTCATCGGACTTATCTTAGACAACGCATGTAGCAACTGCCTCATCCAATGCTTCTGAATTTCTCTGCTACTTGTGTAGAAATTTTCGTCACGCGCCTTCTAATGTACGAAAACTAGCATATATTCCTTATGTTCGCCCCCTACTAGAATTTGCTTCATGCACATGGCCACCATGCCAAAATAATCTAATCCATGTGTGGGAAGCCGTGCAGAACAGGGCAGGCAAATTCATATCTGTATGCTTCGACTATCATTCGAACATTACCCGAATAAAACACGACCTTGCATTTCAATCATTAGAAGATCACCGCGTGATTGCTCTTTTATTTCTGTTTCACAGGTACAATAATAGTAATAGCTTTCATTGCTTGCCGCTTCCTTATCCTGTGCGCACATGTCGTTGCATTCAGAGCGCACTTAGTTTTATGCGCATTTATGGTCAAACGCAGGCATTTAGCTCACCACCACTACCAAGAGCTATTGCTGCCACATCGGAACAGTCTCCCGGATCATGTTCCATTCATATCCAATCGTGAAACATTCCGTGACAACCTGAATTTGTTGCGTAATAACATTGTATAACGATGTCGCACTTTTAAATTTTTGTCGTGTAATTACTTTTGCCCCTTAATGCCCTTCAATGGGCCTGTAAGGTAATGTGAATAAATAAATAACTTCGTACCAAATTACGAACTGTTCAGTATGCCAGCTTATGTTTCGTAAAATGCATTCTTACTTATTAAGCAACATTTCGCGTTTCGATCTAGGGCATGTTTCGTTAGCTGCCGGTATTAACTGGCGTAACGCAGGTATGGCCAGTACTCGCAGCTGTACCCGAACCGTCGTGGCGTGCCGGTTCCCAACAGCTACTGCCACCGGGCATTCAGGGACTGCGCCCCAGGCCGCTGTTTTGTGCAGTCGCCGGGGTACCCTGGCATCTACCCGCGCAACCTGCTCTGCAAGTACCGCATCAGCGTGCGCCGAAATCTCGTGGGCCTGGACCTGGCTGCTTTCGACGTTGACGGGCTGCGCTGCGACAACCTGCTCATGTGCTTTCCGAGACCGGTCACCAGGGACCCGGAGCGGTGCCCCTACGACTACGTCAGGGTTCGTGCGGTCATTGATAGAAAATGGACTAATACTCCGCTCTTGCTCGCAGAAATTTTTATTGTCGAACATTGATGTAATTTATTTAATTTTATTTAGGTTAAACTTAGGAGCGAGTCATAGATTATTAGCACGACTTAGTTGCGCCGTTGAAAACACAGACTGACTTCCCCATATGCAGAATATTTTTTTTCTACACCCTGTCACGTGATGCGTAATGATTGCCAGAGCTGCCACCTTTTCATATGCGAGCACAAAAAATGCCTCAGATTACAACAGCAGTAGGCTTTTTCGAAGTAATTATTTAGTATTGTTCTAACAAGAACCAAAGTCCCTGACCAATTGCAAGTGACAGCAGTGCCACACTGTCTGCGGGTTCTCGGCTTTCAGATCATGATTGGCAACAGCACATCAGCACTCGATAACTGGAAATAGTTAGAACCTACTAAGGGTGTATTCAGTGGTAGGCGGGAAATGGGTGGCTAGCAGGTTCTAGCATCAAACCAAGCACCATCATTTTCACAGGAAAGTTCTTCCTCAATCATTGCAATAGCCCTATGCTTGTGGCATTTCTCGGAGCTCCAGGGCGCGGATCCAATTTTCGCCGGGTCAACGCATGAAACATGCAATACCACACGAACAACTTCAGGTGACCAAATTGTGCCACACATCTCCCAAACTATGCGGAATTGCATAATCAGATCGTGGTTTTGTCACCTAGAACACCAGAATTTAGCATGGTGCTTGCATAAGCAAGTTCCAGTGAGTCCTGACGCTCGAAATTATACTTACTATGTATATGTGGTATCTTGTGCGTATTGACATAATATCTTACCTTCACCAAAATATAAATAACTTAATATTGTCGCAAATATTACTAAAATGAGAGCTGGCAAGAGGTGAATGGTAGATATGGAAGAAAGAACTCAGCGAACTGTGCCACACAAGCGTAAAAACTCAGGCGAAATAATATTTAGTGACTTGGACAGCTGCACAGCAGTGGCTGAGCGCAATTATTCGTGACTGCATATCACACATGTCCAATCAATATGTGAAAACGCATTTACTGTTTAATATCTTCCAGTAAGAGAAATACGTACAATCGCCGTTTTCATGACACTTTTGTTGAAGAAACTTGTGCATAGAGCAGGTGTATAGGGTCTTTTTAGGAAAACAGAAAACGAAGCCAGCGACAGAAAAGCATTGATATACTAACTGAAAAAAAACTATATGGTATGCGCGCACACCGATCGCATCAGCCACTAAGAGGCACAAATATACGCAAGCGCTTTGTTTTGCTTTCTAGACTTATTCTGACGAATGAATGTTTGCGTGCTTCTCACACAGATTGGTTGCACCCAGATATTGGCGTCCGCGTGAATGCATTAAAATGGGCATTATTCAAAACCTCTTACAGTTTAAAGGTCAGCGTTTGTAACGATAGCTTTCGTCTTTGTTTTCGTTAGGGCCATGTTTCTTAACGCTCTGCCATATAATCGGTGGTCGCAGGTCTACGACGGGCCAACGGAGGACTTCCCGCTGATCGCGACACTGTGCGGCCGCGGTCGCCTCAAGTCCAACATCGTGGCTACGGGATCAGACATGCTGGTAACTTTCACCAGCTCACCGGCGGGTCCTCTGCTCAACACGGGATTCCACTTCAAGGCGGACGCCGTGTTCGACGCAGGAGACGGGGAGCATGTGCAGCTCAACAATGGCAGTTGCCTAATCGAGAGGAAGCTCACCGCACCCGCCGTGTTTGCAAGCCCCAGGTGGGTGACGACGAGAATGCGGAATCGGGTTTGGCTTTTGAATCCGTAGGCATTATGCGTGTCAGATCGTAAAAAAAGAGTATGCGTTCTATCTCGACGTTGCAACTCAATATGAGTTGCAACGTCGGAGCGCCGACCGGAGCTCGCTCCTCGGCTTGCATTGCGACAACACTCGCTAGGAATTCTGGCAGAAAGTGCTGTTCCGGGAAGCGATCGCACCCCCCATCAGGAAAACAGCTTGCAGTCTGTGGCTCCAGGGTTTTACAGGCGGCCTCTTTCAGCACATGAAAAATTTTCTGCTCAGAGCCCGAATTTGCCGGCGGCACTTTATTACAAAATTGAACTCACTTTGGTGCAAACGGATTATACATGCAGTGAAACGCAATTCAAGCATCATGCACATGCAGGAGACGGTTTTTGAAGCCCAGTTTCGCTATGACTAAATGATCTCACATGGAGTCACTACTGATTCGCGCCACGAACCACATTCAGGAGGTTTTTTTTTTTTTTGTCCCAAGGCACGACACATGTGACACGACTGGGGTCTCAACGCCCTGCTTGGCTCTGAGCATGACAAGTTTACACGACCAAGTCGCTAGACATTTTGGTCACCCGACCACCTTCTGACATGCTGCCCTATTTCGTACCCTGGCTTCATGTATGTCAACCGATAAAAGTTCAGTCGAGTGCACTGCTCTTGTATGATGCATTTCAAACGAAATGGTTTTCGAAGCCCGGCTCAGCTACCACCATGATGAGGTCACATGACAAAGTCACGCGTAATTAGGGACGCACGATCACCATATATAGCGCTGGAAACTATCTCTACATACCCATGACGCATATCAAACGACGCGGATGGAGAAGCTCTCTTCGAGTACGAGAGTGAGAGAGTTGACACGGACAAGTCAGTAGTGATTCAGGTCACGTGACTACTTTCGGGCATGCTACCATATTGTGCACCCTGGCATGATGCATATCAAACGAAATGATTTTTGAAGCCCAGTCTCGCTATCACTAAAGAGTCCGCATGGGATGATCACTGGTGATGTGGTCACGTGACCAAAGTTCAGTCGAGTGCAGTGCACTTCTACCAGGGGATGATGCATATCAAACGAAATGGTTTTCGAAGCCCGGCTCAGCTACCACCATGATGAGGTCACATGACCAAGTCACGCGTGATTAGGGACGCACGATCACAATATACAGTGCCGGAAACTATCTCTACATACCCATGACGCATATCAAACGACGCGGATGGAAAAGCTCTCTTCTAGTACGAGAGTGAGAGAGTTGACATGGAGAAGTCAGTAGTGATTCAGGTCACGTGACTACTTTCGGGCATGCTGCCATATTGTGCACCCTGGCTTGATGCATATCGAAACGAAAAGCCCAGTCTGGCTATCGCTACAATGTGGCTTCATGTTGTCCCTAGTGACTCTTATCACGTGGCCGTATTCGAAAGAATTGCACTTGTTTGTATCCTGTCCTGATGCATATCAAACGAAATAGTGTTGGGAGCCTGGTTCGGCTATAACTCTTATGAGCTCATTCTAGGTAAACTTCCCAGATAGCACACCAGCATTGTTCAAGCATGGCCCAATCCTGGCAGAAATTGGTACCAATTTTCAACCAATATTGGCATATTGGCAAAGTGCCACACAATCCAATGTTGGCCCAGGATCAAAGCCAATATTGGTACAATGTTATGCCAATGCAGAAGCCATTGTGCTGCCAGCACACGACCAGTGTTGAGCCATATCGTTGCCATAATTGATTCCAGATTTGAGCCAATGCCCTGTTGATCACGAATATTGTAGGTACGCTGCCTGTAGAGTACGCAGCTATTCTTACTGCGAACCTTTTGGTAGCGGCATTTTTGATAGTAATTGTCCCCATACCTTCTTCCTCAATAGTAGCCAGGAAAGCTCGACAAAAAGATATGTCAAGAAGCAGAAGTCCTATGTAGTTGCAAATAATATTAAAATAATACTGAAATTCACTTTACGACAGTTCATTGGCGAATACATTTGCACAAACAGGCATTTTCCGTCGACCTAGATGGGTGACGCTTGGTTATGTTCGAATATTTACAGGTCGCGCCTTCAGGATTGGAAGTGGGCAAGGTGCCCCAGCACAGTGGGCTGGCCAAGGCTTTTAGGGCAGACAGCTTACATCGGTAGGCAGGTTGGTCAGTGCTTGGAGGACGGCGGGCTGGAAAGACCCCCGAGGACCACGATAACGCGGTGGTTTCGTTGAATTTGCTACCACTTCCCATAGCGACTTCACCATTACTTGGAGGAGATGCTTGCACTGTAAAATAAACATAAATATTATGAGAGATGTTGGTATGACAAATGTATGTGGCAGTATTCTCATTTGAAAAATCACTCTACCGGAAGAGTATAAGCTTGAGCAGAGAGTTCGAAGGGGTAAATCAAAAAATTTTCTTGCAAGAGATTTTTCAGGTAGCACTCATTAATATTTCAACATATACGGCATATTTCGTAGAAAGTGTAACAGGGAATATTTAGAACACAAACAAAATGCGCAGGATCCGTCCGCCTTGTTTACACCTCACACCTAGTCACCGGAGCACTTGATAATTAAAATATTGCTGCAAAAACCTGCTACAGCACAAAAAGCCTAGTTTCAGATAGTGTAGACACAGTGCGGCCTTCGTGCGAAATTTGTGAAGTGAAATCCGAGAAGTTCCCTCAGGGAACGCTAGCAAAATTGTCGTTTATTATAGGAAAAGAAAGAAAGACTGCCGGCTGGAAACAATCCTTGACCTAGAGCAGTGGGAATAAGCGCGGTTTCTCGGTAGGACTAGCAGGATCAGGCAGCGCGCATGGCTTGATAAAAGCAAAGCCCTTGAATTTGGGTGAAATTCACAAACAGATTCACACGTGTTCTACTCCGGGCACCATTCAAACGCTACGAATAAGAACAACTATGTAATTGCAGGCACTCTACATTAGCCAGGGCTGTTTCAGTATTGTATATACCGCGTGATTTCGCTTTGGTTGGCAGCCGTTTATAACATTTATTCTAAAATATCACAAAAGAATTCTCGATTCGGCTCACAATTTTTCCGCTCAGTAAAAGTTGATGGGTCAACATGAGCAATTTAGCAGCACCTAAATTTCCACAGGCAGGAAATGAACAAAATAAGAAAGCATATTTCAGACATTCTTTTGGCTGTGTGCTAACCGACTGTTATAGCAGCATTTTCCAGCTGTGAGGACCACGATTTCATTTTAGATCGCCTGCTTGTTTCTGAAGTAATTGCGTTCTTCCACCTCAGAGAACTCGACAACGATCTGTCGGTTATATGAAAATGTATTCATTTAAAAAGTCTGCTGAGAAAATACGTATTATCGTATCTCAAATGTAACCGCTGCACATAAAAACTGTTTTAAATTTCTATTCAACACTATGGTTATGATGCACACATGAATGGCGCAAGCTTATAGCAGGCAAACGAATATAACGTTGCAATCGCCACAACACATTGTTCTTTGATCCGTCCAAAATCGATGCAGTGCTGAGCATGAATGGGGGAAAATTCAACGTTAAAGACGCAGCGAAACCATGAGAAATGTTAGAACGTCAACATTTATATACACACAAATTGTGGAATTAAAAAGTGAAGAGAAAGAGCGTTGAGCAGCTGGACATAATTTTACGGACAAAAGTGTCCTGAAATTGAGGCCTTTGAAACAACTTTACTTGTAAAACACAAAACTTCATGCGTCGTTTCCTAATTCACTTCGTCTGGCTCCTTATAAAACTTATAACATGCGCAAAACAAATGCACTCACTATTGCAAGATCCACGCTTCTGTGTATCCGAGTTCATCCCGCATCGAAGACAGTGGCCACCAGCGCCGACTTTTTTCTGCTAGTTGTTTCGCTTATAATTAATTCTAAGACTCACAAACATTCTTGCCCACTTTGCTGCGTATTTCAAGATATAGGCTTCTCACCAGGAATGACGACCGCAAGCGATCATGTGTCGCGTAGGAGTGCGCTGACAAGAACGGACAAGACTGCAAGCACTCAGGTGGTGTTAAGCCCAGTCGGTGCTAGCTATGCACAGAAGGAAAGGGTAAAAAGAAAGGGTGAATGAAGAAAACGGCACTAAACGCCACACTTTCCCCCGCTGGACCTAGCCCGACCGCGTTTTTGAGGCGGCAGCGACGGAGGGAGACAAAGACGACAATAGTAACCCCGCCGAGTTCAACCCCTGCCTGCGAGAGCAGCCAATCCGACACAGCAGCTTGTAGCTTTCTGAGCGCTTGATTGATAGCATTGACCAGGCTCACGCGGGTGCGTGACGGAGATGCAAATAGGGGCAAAAAAAAATCGGGAATGGCGCCGTGCCAAAGAGAGGCAACGACGAGAGGGTGTTGACACTGACAAGCACAAACTTCCAACTAATTTTTTTTCTGTCAGGGGCACTCATAAAGGAGCTTACTACACATGTGCGAACAAACAAATCTATTGGAATAGGAGCATGACGATAATGTCACTGCAACTTGCCGTGCATGCTAAACAAAGTTTCACTAATACATATGCGCTCCATCTCGATGCAATATAAAACGGTTCCATCAGCTCTGTGGCGCTATAATTCTCGATTCTCCTCAGAAATATGATCCTCTGAAGCCGCGGAGCGTAATGCAAAATATACAATGTGCAGACAAATGCGCAATACGGTTGTTTTTTATGCAAAGCTCATGTTACCAAGCATGACCAATAAAGCAGCGGCTAGTTTGCCCGTTATGCGACTTCTCCTGCTTGCTACGTCGGGCATTGGCTTTTCCGTTTAGGGGCGCATGTCGGTGAAGGCGAAGTACACAAAGGGCTACATACTACGCATTCAGTTGACATGGACCAACCACAGGTGGTTAGTACAAATCCCGCCCCACCTCGCCCCTACGACGCGTCTCATAATCACATTGCCGTTTAGGCACGCATAACTCCATATTTTAAATTTGTATTGAAATTTTTAAGCGTCACTTAAGCTTAACACATTTGCTTACTTCAAACCCTGCGTTGTTCCACGAAAGCCAGCTTAGTAAACCATGTTGCCAAATCAATGAGAATGTCAGTCGAATATTTTCCGTCTTTTTGAATGGCAGGGCTAATATTCTGTGTTGCATGTGCAAACAACCTTGGATCTCTGTAACAGTGGCACAGCCAATGTTCGATTCAAGCTATTTATCTTAGGCCATCATTATGCAAGCAGTCAAAATGGCAGAACCAATATTTGAACCACGCTGTTAACTTTAGGCCATCATTGGGAAAGCAATCAGAATGGCACAGCCAATATTGGAACCACGCTGTCAACCATAGACCATCACTGGGCCAGGAACTGCCAACACGTATCGAACGTTGGCCCGAGCTGACGTGCAGCATCGGTAGTGACTGCGATAAAATTGCCACATTGCAACAGAGTGCACTGTTTTTCTAACCCAGGACATGATGCATGCCATACAAAATTGCTTTAAAAGCCCTTGTCAGCTGTCCTTTTGATGAGCTCACGTGAGGCATTCACTAGTGATTTGTGTTATGTGAATGTGACCGGGCATGATGCATTCCTTTACTATTCAGTGTAGATGCACAGTAATCTGGATATTTTTAAAGCCTTGTCCAACTAGCACTATAATGAGCTCACATAGGGAAAGTTTTGCGAATAGGATTATGTGACAGCATGTCTTAGCATAGTGCGCTCTTCTATCTACATATTATATGTAGCAAAGAAGCCATTCCTTAAACTTTCTTGTGCTATCATCACATAATGCTCACTTTGGAAATCCGCGATCCTGTGCCTTCTCATTTTACGCGGTTTAACGTCTCAAACCCAACTCAGCATATCAGGGATACTGTGGGGCAGGGCTCTGGGATATATAGACCATGTGGGGTTCTTTGACGTGCGCTTACATCGCACAGTAAAGGGGCCTCTAGCACTTCGCATCCATGGAAATGGAACCGCTGCCGTCGCATCGAACTCGCGTCTTTTCATGCCACCAGCCGAGCACATTAACCACTGAGCCACCGCGGCTGTGCAGGTTCGCCAGTGATGGCAGTATCCTGACAAAGTTCGATCGTAGTGGATCATTTCAGTGCCCTAGTTCCACTGGCCGCAGTCACGGATTTCGTCGGGGCTTCTCCCAAGTCGCAGCGGAGCACGGAGTTACAGTGTTCTAGAAGGCTGGGTACTATTCAGAATGCGGCGCGCTTCGATGGGAGGCGCTGTGTCAAAAAGGCGGTGGGCCGCGCGTTGCTCTCCCGTCGAATAGCGGAGGAGAAATACTGGCTGTCTGCTTCGCCGCGTTGCTGCATTGAGCAGGTTTCAGCGCTACCGTTAAAAAAAGGGAGCGATTTCAGCTGGCTGTAGTTGTGAGACTAAGAAAAGCACAAACAGTATGCCCGGGGGATCGCAATACTACACAAATTATGACAAAAAACGGGAAGCGGTTCCCTGTCACATGTGGATATTGTACGAAATGCCGCCCGCGAAGATGCGGCTTCAACGGGACATCCTGAGGAAGTATATAGAATGAAAACCCATTGAAAATGCAATGCACTGCAAGTCAGGAGGCCAGCGAACGCGCAGTAGCAGTGGAGTGACGAGGAGGGCAAATGAAGGATGGAAGGAACGAAACAGTGGAAGGGAGGATTGCTAAACCATTCAGGAAGGACCCAGGAGGCAACGGTTCAGGAAGAGCGAAAAGATGTAGAAGAACAGGAAAACAAAAGAACAGGAAAAGGGAAAAATAGAAGCAAGGTGCGAAAGAAAATCCGTGAGAATAAAATGAAGTGTCGATAAATTAAAGGGAAGAGAGGCAATGAAGGAAGCAAGAAATCGTACGGAAAACGACGAAAATAAATGTGGGTGAGCACTGCAGAAAAATGATTCACGAAGTTTGCAGGAAAAAAAAATGCGTTTACATTTTTATGATAATGTTTGATACAACGTTGTCTGGCAGAAGTGCTTCGATGAGGCCTAAGTTCTCTGGTAAGGCAGCTGACACTTTTCGCGATCATAGAGTAGTTTTGTGAAAACGACATGCAGCTGCAGTCACCGTTTTGAGGAATGGTACCGCTGATAAGATTTCCAAGATGAATATCAGTCGAATGTAGGTGGGCCTAGGAGGCAGTTTTTCTGTGTATATATGTGAAGATAACTGGTGGCTTTCATATCAGTGAAAATGTCCCACTAGACGGGGACATAACGTGCGTCGAAGACCGAAAGGCAATGATCCATAAATAGTGAAAGTTGGTAGCAATTTCATCACAATTACCAGTACGTAGTCTAATTTATTTTCGCTGTTGGTACTTTATTATGTTAAATTTGAATGGTAGCTAGCAGTGGTCTGGCTGACGAACGTTTTCGCGGAGTCTACATACATGAATCGAATGGCTTCTGAGCCACAGGTGTCGCCGACGGAAGGGAGTACGTTAGCACCATGTTCATTCATTACTCTAAGTAAGGGAGTGGGCAATTTTTCTATCAATTAGCTTGCAACCAATGGAGCCACGTTCGCCAAGGGTGCCTTCGGTTATCAGTCTTTCTAATAATGCGCCGCGTTGGTGCCACCAACTTCTTCGTAGCAGTAGCAGTAGATTACGTTTTCGAGTTGACGGCTTCTTTTGTTCTCAGTAGGGAATGTATAGCTCTCTGTAGCGAGAAGGGGAAACCAAATAAGTCGGCACGTGAATATATGTAACGCGCTCACGTAAAAATTCATGTGCTCTTGCTGAGATTCATCCGTGTTCGTGGACCAGAGCGTTTTAATTCATAGTTTAATTTCGCCAAACAAGCGCGACAAAATATTTTGCGTGCTCGATCCTGTCGGTAGCCTCTCTTGGCGTCGACAGTTTGCACGTGCTACCGCTAATGGCAAAGGGCTAACCTCCAGAGGGAAACCGAGACAACAAGCAGTTGTCTCCGCCCGTCAAGACGATCTTTACCATCCGACGACGTGCGTTCCTATACATGCTTAAAAAGTTGTATAAGCAAAAGCCGATCGTCGTCATCGAGGGCTTGCGCGGGTACCGTCTGTTGCTTACACATACTTTCCAGCTTGCGCCTACTTACCCGCCGCTATGTGCGTGTGGACTTCGCTCCCAGGCGCGCCCCTTTCGCGGACCTTATCCGGAATACAGGCAATTTTGTTACGGTTGCGAAGTCGACCGGTCATCACTTCCTCGCATTCTATTCGAGACAGATGCGGGATTCATGCCTCGAGTACATGAAGTCACTGCCGGACGATCTTTTACATAGGCAAGGAATCGCGCAACAGTTCCTTGTTGCAGTAATGCGCGCAGTCCAAGATTTAGAGCGGTGCTGCTGGCACGTAGAGACAAGATGTGGCGAAAAAGAAAACCGACCGTAATAGATTGCATCTTTAGTCATCAGCAAGTGCGTGCAACTTTGTAGCACGTTTGAAATGCGTTATGATCACAGCTGTGGCAGTTGTTTGTGCGAGTCAACGTTGTGAAGAGAAAGGTGAATACGAGCACAATTCCCCCACAGGAGCTCCGTGCATCGGACACCTTAAGAGATAATAGATGCCAGGAATGACGAAATCGTTTGTTCAGAACGGACGAAAATATACATGTAAGCGTCACTTTCATACTCATGCGCGGAGATTCACAATGCATAAAATCCTGCGGCGCCGATTGTTGCAGCAAGAAGGAAATTTGTGAAGCGATTGTCACCGTGTTGACAAGTACTGCAGAACGCTGCAGAAGTAGTTTCCCGCTCATTCTTTTTTTCCTTTTTCGCCGCTGCACTTGCCATATACTAATGGTTTTTTATTAGGCTGACGAGGGGCGTCTGATACTTTCACTCCGAATTACGTTGCTTGCTTTTGTTGCCAGGTACCGCATGGATTGGTTGAGTCACGAATAGACCTCTGGTTCCAGAGAGAGTGGTTGGGCTGGATTTACTTTGCGTGGCCAAGATTAACATGGCGCCAAACTACTTTACTAAATAGGAACAGAATTAGCTGCCATAAAACTAAACCGTGAATAGACGGTGGAAACAATGCAAAACATGGGGTTGTCCATATGGGCCTAACTCGGCTTAGCAACACAGCATAACCAAACATAACAAGCTTTCGCTTGCATAACTGGGCCTAGCCGAGCTGAGCCGCAGACAGTTTTTACCCTGAAGAAAAAGCCAATACATATTATTTAAAAAGCGTTTAAAAATCTATATGATGTGAGCCGCATGTCAGTACATAACGCGGCAGTCTGTAACTGCCGCCTGTTCCGAGTTGTTGCTTATTGCAGACGTAGAATACATGATATACTTCGGTAAAAGTCTACTGTTGCTTCTTGGTTGTGTCGATGTGGCAGTCAGGTCACGGGTGCTGAACAAAGAATTGGTACGAATTATAGATCCCTGAACAAAGCAATATTTTGACAGATAAATCGGGATAATCGTGCGAAGGTAAACGCAGAGCGTAAATAGAATCACACAAGCGAAGAGAGATGGCTGAATCACGGGTGCTCCTCATCACCGTAGCCCTTGGGTAACAGAAGAATTCGAAGACGAAGCCGTTCTTGCTGCCACCCACATGAAACGCTTTGGCACTGCCAAATCACTAGGGTGTTTGCAGCCAATCAACACTGAAACGGCTGCTAGCGGAAGGCGACCTCCACCGCCACGTAGCGGCGCAGATACCACCGATATCGGCACAAACCAAAACTGAGCGCCTATTTTTCGCCAACGAACACGCCTCATGTGGCACAGATAGGTGGAATATAGTCGTCTTCACCGATTAATCTGCCTTTACGACCGTGAGCGATTTCCAAAGGCGCATCTGACGTCCCGATTACTAAAGGTCTCACCTTCACTATGTACAGAAGACCTCCTACTTGAGCGAAAGGTGCGCAATCAATGTGTGGGACGCAGTATCCAGAGGGAAACCTTGTGTGCTGCATTGGATAGATGGGAGCCGTACACCAGAGAAATGCTCCGAAATACGTAATCTCGTCATGCTTCTATATGTTCAAGACGGCGCTATCCCGATAGTGATTTTATTTTTTTCAACAGGACCTCTCCTCTGCGCACACATTACGAAAGTGGATGGACTTCAAATCTATCTTAACGTTAGAAGGCTTCGATGGCCTACATGAACAGAATTGAGTATATATGGGGTAAAAGAAAGCTGAACATCTTGAGGAGCGAATGTCATGGCATTTTGGCAAGTGCGCTCTCGGAGGCGGTAGAAAAGAAGTGAGACTGTGCGAATGCCGACTCCAGCTTCGTTGATGCAATGTACAAAGCGCTGCCTTCTCGAATACAGGTTCTCACTAACCTCGAAGGAGGCATAACCCGACAGTGGGCCTGAGGTGATGTGCAATGACATACGAATTAATTCACTGAAATTTGGCGTCACTTACAGCTGCATCCTTACCATTTCAGTTGCTTTCGTTTACGCCTTCTTTTTAATTGTTAAGAGTGTGACTACATAGGATGATATCTCTATTAAATTGCTTCAATTTGGTGACTCGCCGTATCAAAACGGGCATAGCATCTTTTCATATATTCGCATAAAAGTGCTCTCCATTAAATCTAGCGCTGAGCCTCAAGGGCCTAAGGGGGGGGGGGGAGGTCTGGTGCTAGCAATACCTAACGCAGTAAAAAAGCACATTTTACTAGAACATGATCACGCAATGAGAATCCCTACTGAACTAGTCTTGCCAGTTCATTAGAGTGATAGTTTAGCAGGGGTTCATATGTTGGTTGCTGTAATATGTGTCATTCCAAGTTACTAAAAGGGCGCACTGTGATCGAACATGGTCATGTTACACTAAACGTTAGCTCATTTTCAAAGGGAGCTGTATGTAAAGATAGCCCAAGAGAGATGAACGCCACCTTGTGTGCTATCTATAATGTGTGGATAGAAGAGTGCACCATGCTAAGATGTCCTGTCATGTAACACCAGTCATTGGGTTCAGCGTGTTAGCTCATTCAGTGATAGCTGAACAGCGCTTTAAAAGCATTCAGATAAGTGTGTACCAAGACTGAACAGAAGAGGAGTCCACCGTGTCCGGCCGGGGACATGTAGCACTAATCATTTGTAATTGCCTCATGTGAGCTTATTATAGTGGTAGTAAACCAGGTCTTTTAAGGCCATATCGTTTGATATACATCATGCATGTAGAAAACCATTGCATCACACCTGAAAGTGGTCAAGTGGCAAAATATATTAGTGACTTGGTCGTTACCGTTCATCGATTCGATAGTTGAAGAGGATTTCTAAAACGATATTGGTTGACATGCATCATGCTCTGGGATAGAAGAACAGTGCACTCGGTCGCTATGTGCCACTTTTATCGCAGTCACTAGTGTTTACATAGTGTGAGCTCACAAGAGTCATAGCCGAACCAGGCTCCCAACACAATTTCGTTTGATATGCATCAGGCCAGGATACAAACAAGTGCAATGCTTTCGAATACGGTCACGTGATAAGAGTCACTAGCGACAACATGAAGCCACATTGTAGCGATAGCCAGACTGGGCTTCGAAAACCATTTCGTTTGATATGCATCATCCCCGGGTAGAAGAGCACTGCACTCGACTGAACTTTGGTCACATGACCACATCACTAGTGATCATCCCAAGTGGACTCATTTAGGGATAGCCACACGGGGCTTCAAAAACCATTTCGTGTGATATGCATCAAGCCCGGGTGCACAATATGGCAGCATGCCCGAAAGTAGTCACGTGGCCTGAATCACTACTGACTTGTCCGTGTCAACTCTCTCACTCTCCTACTCGAAGAGAGCTTCTCCAGCCGCGTCGTTTGATATGCGTCATGGGTATGTAGAGATAGTTTCCAGCGCTATATATGGTGATCGTGCGTCCCTAATTACGCGTGACTTTGTCATGTGACCTCATCATGGTCGTAGCTGAGCCGGGATTCGAAAACCATTTCGTTTGATATGCATCATCCTCGGGTAGAAGAGCACTGCACTCGACTGAACTTTGGTCACGTGACCACATCACTAGTGATCATTCCAAGTGGACTCATTTAGTGATAGCCAGACTGGGCTTCAAAAACCATTTCGTTTGATATGCATAAAGCCAGGGTACACAATATGGCAGCATGCCCGAAAGTAGTCACATGACCTGAATCACTACTGACTTGTCCGCGTCAACTCTCTCACTCTCGTACTCGAAGAGAGCTTTTCCATCCACGTCGTTTGATATGCGTCATGCCTATATAGAAAAAGTTTCCACCGCCCGTTACGATGGTCATGAGTCCCTAACCACTAGTGACATGCTCATGTGACCTCATCATTGTGGTGTCAGAGCCGGGCTTCGAAAACCATTTCGTTTGAAATGCATCATACAAGAGCAGTGCACTCGACTGAACCTTTATCGGTTGACATACATGAAGCCAGGGTACGAAATAGGCCAGCATGTCAGAAGGAGGTCGGGTGACCAAAATGTCTAGCTACTTGGTCGTGTAAACTTGTCATGCTCAGAGCCAAGCAGGGCGTTGAGACCCCAGTCGTTTCACATGCGTCGTGCCTTGGGACCAAAAAAAAAATACTTCCTGAATGTGGTTCGTGGCGCCAATCAGTAGTGACTCCATGTGAGATCATTTAGTCATAGCGAAACTGGGCTTCAAAAACCGTTTCCTGCATGTGCATGATGCTTGAATCGCGTTTCACTGCATATTTAATCCGTTTGCATCAAAGTGAGTTCAATTCTGTAATAAAGTGGGACCGGCAAATTCGGGCTGTGAGCAGAAAATTTTTCATCTAGTGAAAGAGGCCGCTAGGTGAGAAAGAGAGAGGAAAAGAAGAAGAGAAACTTTCTCTCTGCCCGGAGGTCGATGGTGCTCCCGTTGGAGCCGTATGCGTGTTGCCTTCTCGCTTTCTTTCCTTGTTCTCAATAACGGAGGAAGCTAAAAAACAGTGAAGAAGAAACCAGGAATAGGCAAGAGTCAGATGTATGCGTTAAGAGACGAAGCCGACAATATCATTACATGGATAAGATAGTTCAAGTGGCTGAGGAGTTACACAGTACCAGTAACACCCACGTCGATAACGGAAGAGAGAAAAGTCTAGAGGAATTTGAAATCCCACAAGTTACGCCGGAAAAAGTAAAAAAAGCCTTCGGGGAAGGCAGATGGGGGGGGGGATGATGTAATAGCAGATTTGTTCAAGGATGGTGGGCAAATTGTTCTAGAGAAACTGTCCATCCTGTACACGCTATGCCTCATGACCTCAAGCGTGCCAAAACCTTGGAAGACCGCTAACATAATCCCAATCCATAAGAAAGGGGACGCAAAGACTTGAAAAATTATAGACCGATCAGCTTACTGTTCGTTGCCTACAAAGTACATAATAAGGTAATCGCAAATAGAACCAGGAACACCTTCAATTTCTGTCAACCAAAGGACCATCCAGAATTCCGTAATGGCTAGTCAACAATAGACCATATTCACACTATCAATCAGGTGATAGAGAAATGTAAGGAAGATAACCATGCCTTATATATGATTTCATTGTGGACGAGAAAACGGTTGATTCAGTCAAAAGCTCAGCGGTCGTGGAGGCATTACGGAATCAGGATGTAGGCAAGCAATATGTAAAAGACGAAGTTCTCAACTGCCTTGCGAATGCTGGTCTCCAGATCAATACAAAAAAATGTAAATTTGCAAGCAAAACAATAAAAGTATTGGGTCACGTCGTCTCAAAAGATGGCATCCAGCCTGACCCCGAAAAGATTAGTGCCGTTCTTCAGTTTCCTCGCCCCCAGCAACAGAAAGATCTACGTAGTTTCCTCGGCTTGGCGTCATATTTCCGTAGGTTTATACGCAACTTCGCCGCAATAGCAGCTCCTCTACACAAGCTACTGGTTACCGGTGCCTCTTTCACGTGGACTAGCGACTGCGAGTCGGCTTTTCAAGCTCTTAAGCGGCATCTTACTTCCGGACCAGTGCTTCGCCACTTCGATAATCGTGCCCCCACCATACTCCATACTGACGCAAGCGCACAAGGTATTGGCGCAGTACTTCTGCAACGTAATACAGCATCTAAAGAGCAAGTCATAGCATATGCCAGCCGCACACTTTCTCCAGCTGAGCGGAACTACACCATAACAGAGCAAGAATGCCTGGCTATCGTTTGGTCGATTCAGAAATTTCGCCCGTACCTTTACGGCCGCCACTTCACCATCGTCACCGACCATCATGCTCTGTGTTGGCTGTCATCAATGAAAAACATGTCAGGACGCTTAGGACGCTGGATACTCCGCTTGCAGGAATATGACTTCACTATAACATACAAGTCTGGAAAACACCATCATGATGCAGACGCATTGTCTCGCTGCCCACTCTCACTCTCTCCAGGTAACGCGCAGTCGTCTTCCCAACCACGTCGTTCCGATGCTACGCCTGCCTCTCACCAACTCTCGATAACGCCCCTGGACCAAGTCACGCTTTCATCACGCTCTGATTTCGTCTCGCTTCAGCGGGCCGACTCCTACTGTCGAGCTCTCATGGATCGCCTTAGTGGGTTCGCCGAACCACCCAACAGCCGCTTGCGACGCCAACTTCGACAATTCCGCCTTCAAGGTGGCGTGCTACACCGCTACGTTTACCACCCAACAGGTCACCGGTGGGTCCCAGTTCTACCTCGCTGCCTTCGTTTGCGGGTATTAGAGGCACTTCACGACGATGTATCGGCTGGCCACTTAGGCTTCCACAAGACTTACGACCGCATAAAGACCCGCTGCTTCTGGCCTGGCCTATCCTCAACGGTGGCCAAATACATTGCCTCTTGTGCGTCATGTCAGCACCGCAAACGCTCGACATCCCCTCCTGCCGGTTTACTACAACCTCTCCCTTGCCAGGAGGCACCTTTTGAATTTGTTGGCATTGATTTATATGGTCCCTTGCCGTTGACACCCTCCGGTCACCGTTGGATTGTCACTTCGGTCGACCATTTCACAAGATATGCCGAGACTGCCCCTCTGCGATCCGGCACCGCTTCTGAGGTCGCCGACTTTTTCTTGCGCGCCATCGTCTTGCGCCATGGGGCTCCTCGCGTTCTTCTCAGTGACCGTGGCAAGGCGTTCATTTCACAAGTTCTCGAGGAAGTTCTTCGAGCCACTAATACCGTCCACAAATCTACTTCTACTTATCATCCGCAAACCAATGGCCTTACTGAGCGCTTCCACCGTACGCTGTCTGACATGATTTCCATGTACATCCGTCCTGACCACACTGACTGGGATAAAATTCTTCCTTTTGTGACATTCGCATATAATACTGCTATTCAACGGACTACCGGCTACAGCCCTTTCTTCCTTGTGTATGGACGATCTCCTTCCACCATATTCGACAGAGAACTATTTTTCGCACCTTCTTCGCCCAACGCGTCGCTTCCAGAAGATTTTGCTGCCCGAGTTGCACATTGCTGTCAAATCGCCCGTCAAAGCACAGAAGCTATCCAAGCTGAGCGCAAGCGTTACTGCGACAACAAACGCCGTGACCTACGTTTCCACCCTGGAGACCAAGTCCTACTTTGGACTCCAGTCCGCACCCCAGGCCTCTGTGAGAAGTTCCTTCCACGCTACATTGGCCCATACACCGTTGTGCAGCAAACATCTGCAGTGAACTATCTCGTCCGCCCAGTACACTCCGTCACTGACCGGCGCCGCCGGAATGCCGAAATTGTTCACGTCTCGCGGATGAAGCCCTTCACTCCCCGTTTAGATAATCTCTAATCTGCGGCCAGGCTGGCCGCTTCCATGACGGGGGGAAGTTATTGTAAGCACTATTAACGTACTTCGTCGTTTTCATTTGTACATAGCCATCATCATCGTCCCTGTTCTTCGGCTTCTTCGCGCGTGAGCTGGGGGCGTTGCCTTTTGTGGAATAAACAGCGCTGGACAACTCGATCGGTCTCGGTATTATAATATTGAAAGATATCTATAGCAGCTCCACAGGCATCATAGTCCTCCATAAAGAAAGCAACAAAACCCCAATAAAGAAAGGCGTATGCCAGGGAAATAAGATTTCTCCAATCACAGCCTGTTTACAGGAGGTATAGAGAGACCCGGACTGAGAAGAATTAGGAATATGTATTAATGAAGAATACCTTAGTAATTTGCGATTCACTGATGATATTGTCTTGCTTAGCAACTCAGGGGACCAATTGCAATGCCCGTACACTGTCCTGGACACGCAAAGCAGAAGGGTGGATGTAAAGTTAATCTGCAGGAAACTAAAGTAATGTTAGTCTCGGAGCAGAACAGCAGTTTACGATAGATAGTGAGGCAGTGGAAGTGGCAAGGAAATACATCTTCTTAGGGCAGGTACAAACTGCGCATCTGGATCATGAGACTGAAATAATTAGAAGAATAAGAATGGGCTGGGGTGCGTTTGGCAGGCATTCTCAGATCATGACCACCAGGTTGCCATTAGCCCTCAAGAGAAAAGTGTATAACAGCTGTGTCTTACCAGTACTCACGTACGGGGCAGAAACCAGGAGGCTTACGAAAAGGGTTCTACTTAAATTGAGGACGACACAACGAGCTATAGAAAGACGAATGATGGTTGTAATGTTAAGGGATAAGCGAAGAGCAGAGTGGATGAGGGAACAAACCCGTGTTAAGGACATCTTAGTTTAAATCAAGAAAAGTAAATGGGCATGGAAAGGACATGTAATGAGGAGGGAAGATTACCGATGGTTATTCAGGTTACGGACTGGATTCCGAGGGAAGGGAAGCGTAGCAGGGGGCGGCAGGAAGTTAGGTGGGCGCATGAGAGTAAGCAGTTTGCAGGGACAACATGGCCACAATTAGAACACGACCGGGCTGGTTGGATAAGTATGGGAGAGGCCTTTGCCCTGCAGTGGGCGTAACCAGGCTGCTGCTGCTGATGATGATGAGGAATAAATGAAATAAAGAAACACTAAATGAATGGAAATGAAAGTGGATGAAAAAGCAATGTGACGCAGGGGGGAACGATCCCTCCATCTTCGCATTTCGAGACGGTTGTACACACACACACACACAGGTATATCATCATCATCATCATCCTCATCATCACTAGCAGCAGCAGCAGCAGCCTGGTTACGGCCAAAGGCCTCTCTCATACTTCTCCAACAACCCCAGTCATGTACTACTTGTGGCCATGTCGTCCGTGCAAACTTCTTAATCTCATCCGCCCACCTAACTTTCTGCCGTCCCCTGCTACGCTTCCCTTCCCTTGGAATCCAGTCCGTAACCCTTAATGACCATCGGTTATCTTCCCTCCTCATTACATGTCCTGTCCATGCACATTTCTTTTTCTTCATTTCAACTAAGATGTCATTAATTCGCGTTTGTTCCCTCACTTATTCTGCTCTTTTCTTATCCCTCAACGTTACATCCATCATTCTGCTTTCCACAGCTCGTTGCGTCGTCCTCAATTTAAGTAGAACCCTTTTTCTAAGCTTCCAGGTTTCTGGCGCGTACGTGAGTACTGGTAAGACACAGCTGTTATAAACTTTTCTCTTGATGGATAATGGCAACTTGCCGTTCATGATCTGAGAATGCCTGCCAAACGCACCCCAGCCCATTCTTATTCTTCTGATTATTTCACTCTCATGATCCGGATCAGCAGTCACTACCTGTCCTAAGTAGATGTATTCGCTAACCACTCCCAGTGCCTCGCTACCTATCGTAAACTGCTGTTCCGTTCCGAGACTGTTAAACATTACTTTAGTTTCCTGCAGATGGATTTTTAGTCCCATCCTTCTGCTTTGCCTCTCCAGGTGAGTGAGCATGCATTGCCGTTGGTCCCCTGAGTTACTAACCAAGGCAATATCATCAGCGAAGCGCAAGTTACTAAGGTATTCTCCATTAACTCTTATCCCCAATTCTTCCCATTCCAGGTCTCTGAATACCTCCTGTGAACCCGCTTTGAATAGCATTGGAGAGGTTGCATCTCCCTGCCTGACGCCTTTCTTTATTGGGATTTTGTTGGTTTCTTTATGGAGGACTACGGTGGCTGTGGAGCGGCTATAGATATCTTGCAGTATTTTTACATACGGCTCGTCTCCTCTCTGATCCGTAATGCCTCCATGACTGCTGAGGTTTCGACAAAATCAAGCGCTTTCTCATAGTCAATGAATGCTATATATAAGGGTTGGTTATATTCCGCACATTTCTCTATCACCTGATTGATTGTGTGAATATGGTCAATTGTTGCGTAGCGTTTACGGAATCCTGCCTGGTGTTTGCTTGACAGAAATCTGAGGTGTTCCTGATTCTATTTGCGATTAACTTAGTTTATAGTGTGTAGGCAACTGACAGTAAGCTCATGGGTCTATAATTTTTCAAGTCTTTCGCGTCCCCATTCTTATAGATGAGCATTATGTTAGCGTTCTTCCAAGATTCCGGTACGCTCGAGGTCATGAGGCATTGCGTATACAGGGTGGCCAGTTTCTCTAGAGCAATCTGCCCACCACCCTTCAATAAATCTGGTGTTACCTGATCCTCCCCAGCTGCCTTCCCCCTTTGCATAGCTCCCAAGGCTTTCTTTACTTCTTCCGGCGTTACCTTTGAGACTTCGAATTCCTTTAGACTATGATCTCTTTCATTATCGTCGTGGGTGCCACTGGTACTGTATAAATCTCTATAGAACTCCTCAGACACTTGAACTATGCCATCCATATTAGTAATGATACTGCCGGCTTTGTCTCTTTACGCATACATCTGATTCTTGCAATTCCTAGTTTCTTTTTCACTGCTTTTAGGCTTCCTCCGTTCCTGAGAGCATGTTCAATTCTATCCATATTATACTTACTTATGTCAGCTGTGTTACGCTTGTTGATTAACTTCGAAAGTTCTGCCAGTTCTACTGTAGCTGTAGGGTTAGAGGCTTTCATACATTGGCGTTTCTTGATCAGATCTTTCGTCTCCTACGATAACTTACTGGTATCCTCTCTAATTGCGTAACCACCGACTTCTATTGCACACTCCTTAATGATGCCCACAAGATTGTCGTTCATTGCTTCAACACTAATGCCCTCTTCCTGAATTTAAGCCGAATACCTGTTCTGTAGCTTGATCTGGAATTCCTCTATTTCCCTCTTACCGCTAACTCATTCATCGGTTTGTTATGTACCAGTTTCTTTCGTTCCCTCGTCAGGTCTAGTCTAATTCGAGCTCTTACCATCCTATGGTCACTGCAGCGCTCCTTGCTGAACACGTCCGCATCTTGTATGATGCCAGGGTTAGGCCAGAGTATGATGTCTAATTCATTACTAGTCTCGCCGTTCGGGCTCCTCCACGTCCACTTCCGGCTATCCCGCTTGCGGAAGAACATTTTCATTATCCGCGTATTATACTGTTCCACAAACTCTACTAATAACTCTTCCTTGCTATTCCTAGTGCCTATGCCATATTCCCCCACTGCCTTGTCTCCAGCCTGCCTCTTGTCTAACGTGGCTTTGAAGTCGCCCATCAGAACAGCGTATTTTTTTTCACTCTACCCATCGTCGATTCCACGTCTTCATAGAAGCTTTCGACTTCCTGGTCATCATGACTGGATGTAGTGGCGTAGACCTGCACAACCTTCATTTTGTACCTCTTATTAGGTTTCACAACAAGACCTGCCACTCTCTCGCTAATGCTATAGAATTCCTGTATGTTACCAGCTATATTCTTATCAATCAGAAATCTGACTCCTAGTTCTCGTCTCTCCGCTAAGCGCCGGTAGCACAGGACGTGGCCGCTTTTTAGCACTGTATATGCTTCTTTTTGCCTCCTAACTTCACTGAGCCCTGTTATATCCCCTTTACTGCCCTCTAATTCCTCCAATATCACTGCTAGGCTCGCCTCACTAGATAACATTCTAGCATGAAACGTTGCCAGGTTCATGTTACAAAGGTGGCCTGCAGGGATTCTTAGCACCCTCTGCTGCGTCGCAGGTCTCACCGCCGCCGTGGTCAGTTGCTTCGCAGCTGCTGGGGACTGAGGGCCGGGGTTTGATTTTTGTGTTCATATAGGAGGTTGTGGCCAAGTAGTGCACCAGGGTGGCCAATCCTGCTCTGGTGAGGGAATGCGTTATGGTTGTGGTCACTGGGATCAGGCCACACTCCACGCCTGTTCATACAATTTTATGAGCGCGCGGATTTTTTTTAATCCGGTGGAAAATTGCGCGGCACCGGGATTCGAACCACGGCCGTCTACCTCTACGCCACCGCTAAACCTCACACACACACACACACACACACATATATATATATATATATATAGGTATATGTATGTATGTGTGTGTGTGTGTGTATTGAACTAGAAGAAAAAGGGGTAACCGATGTGCGCGATTTTTAACATTCACTTCTTAAAATACCAACAAACAAAATACACAAATGACAGCAAAAGGGAACTACTTGTACTTACTAATTGAAATAATGAAATTAAAAATTAATCGCACCTAAACTGGATGAACATACAACTTGCCGCAGGTGAGGACCGATCTAATGTCTTCGCATTATGCTTGCGATGCTGTACCGATTGAGCCACCGCGGTGCCGTTTCCCTATTCACTTTCTTGTGTATTTGTTTCCTAGTTGAACCCTGGGAGTGTTACTCAGCGCCACCAGGCACAGCCCTTGGCGGCGGATGTAGTTCTTTTCTGCGGCAGGCGTCAGGAGTTGGTGATCTTTTAGGGTCAAGGCAACTGGTCTATAAACCCACACGCGCTACCTCAAGGCATGAATGCTGCCGGATTTCAGACCCTCGTTATGTAATGAACGAAAACGAAAGGTGTTAACTGAGGGGCCCGATTTTTATTGATCATACCATAAGAAGCCAGCAAACAAAGATACGAAGGGCAACACAAGGACAATTACTAACTGTATCTACAAAGTACCTACTAATTGGAATAAAGATTATTGAAACTGAAAGTTGATGAAAAATGACTTGCCGGGGAACGATCTGACGTCTTCGCATTACGTGTACGATGCTCCACCAATTGAGCCACCATGCCGCCGTATTCCCATCCATTTTCCTGGGTATTTATGGTTTTCTACTACCCTGCGAGGTTTAGCCAGCGCCATTACTAATAGCCTTGGCAGTGGATGTGGAATATTCGTTCTGCCACAGGTGTCACGATTACGTGGCCTTGTTGGCTGAAGGCAACTAGCAAATAAACAAAAACATGCTACCTAAATGCATCAAAGCTGCAGGATTGGATCTTGACCATTGTAAGATACGGACCAGTAATTAGCAATCGTTTAAGTTCTCCGAGTGCTCCGCTGTCACATTCTAATTGTGGTGCGCTGGTGCGCGCCGACTATGCCACTGGACGCGCAAGACAAGCTGCCTATGCCGCCCTCGTGTGTCGCGTGTGGCGCTTTTGTCAACCCCCCCCCCCCCCCCCCACCCACCACCCTGTGTGACGCTTCCCGAAAGTGTACTTGGAAGCCGGCACGGTTCAAGGTAGATGACCTTAACCTGGAGAAAAGGTGCTTTGCAGCACTGGAAGGTCGTTCATGCACAACCAGGCGATGAGGAAACGCCGGACGGATGCGGCCATCGGAGGATAGAGCCCAGGAAGTGTCCCCATCGGCCGAAAATGACGCCACTTGCAGGCCCCCACGACTGGATGTGAATGAAGGCAACTGTACGGGCTCGCCAATTGGTTGAAAGTGACGACACCTGCACGGGTTTCACGAATGGCGGAAAATGACGTGACCCCGAAGAACTGATAGGGTTATAACCCAGAGAACCAACAGAATGGGACAAACGTTGTTCTTGCCAGGGGCCACAGCGTACCATTTGCAGCTGGCCGTCCATGAACAATTACTGTTATTTAATGTGTTTCTAATCGTGCACATAAGTCAACCTTCGTTTCTCCAAGTCCCCCTCAACGTCGGCCAACTCCCGCACTCAAGTGCAAGATCTAATAACTGGTGGAAAACGTGGGATAACCTTCGACATAAGGAGTCCGGAGAAACTGGAATTACCGACGACGATTGGGCCTTCGACCCAGGAAACCTTGAGCTACTGAGAACAACAGACAGATGAACCAGATGGCATTTTATTATACTGCGGGGAAGAGCATGGATTGTTTCTTTTGATTCGCCAGACATCAAGTTTTTTTATTTCATTTTGATTGTGGAAACCGGGAATTTGTAGTATACTTTGCGCTTGCACAAATTAATGAAGGAAACTGTTCTAACCAATCACGGAAGCCGTAATGGATCCTCGAAGGTTGACGAAATCGGACTTGTGCGTCGAGTTGGGAGTTGAGGTGAACATAAAGGTGAGAAAGCGAGCTATCCGAAAAAGCAATTAGAGATAGTCGCAATGTCGACGAAAGTATTCAGACTGCTTTGGAGGTGGTGCAGGAAACGCGGAAGCGTGAGCGAGGATGTCAGGAGCGCAAGCTATACTGTGAAGGGCGTGAACCAGAACGTCAAGAGCACGATTGGGAGAGTGAGCGAGAACGGCAATAGTCCGAGAAACAGATGCCGGAGATACAGGTGCAACTTAAAAATAGCGTCCAGCGGCGGCTACCGGCGGAACCACCCACAGGAAATCAAGCGAGGTCGAGCCAGGTCGAATGGACTAGTGGATGTAGCCACACAAGGCGGTAGAGGACATTGTCTTATTGTTCGTTCATTTCGAGAGAACTTGTGAAAGGTGTAATTTCGCTGCGTGCCCCTGTTCACAGGGGCTAATGAATTTGTTGGCTTGTGACGCGGTGAACCTAGTCACAAGATTAACGGCGAGTGATGGCGAAAACTACAGAAACGCAATGGCAACGCTTTTGAGGAGGTAGAGGATTTCCCTGGAAGCATTTAAATCACGATTCAGAAAAGTGAGCAAGAAGAGCGACGAGGGCTACTCAGAGTTTGCGTACGGTTTGAGATAAAACCTGGTTGAGTGGCTTGATGCTGAAGAAAAAATACCAGTCACAAAAAACCAAGGACAAGAAGACAGGTTGACACCACAGCGACTGGACTATCAACTGAGGTTTATTAGAAACGGCGTAGTCTCAGCACAGCCAGTGGAGCTTGCGCAACAACCTGTCTTTTGGGACTCGTTTTTTCCTTCAAATATATACCAAATGGCCCGGATTTCAACCGTCCGCCTTAAGGCTGCGAAGTCTACTAAAGTAGACAACATTGTAGAGTTCATTGGTATCAAACAATTTTACTGCCACATTCGACAGCCAAGGAACTATTGGTTACTGGATAGAGATGCCATAGACACGGCAGGTAAGGGGGCTTGACTAGCTGATGAGTACCTGATCCGACGAAGGCTCACTATCGAGGGCGAGCGTTCAAATGTAGGGGATAATCCAAGAACGCATATTCACCACAAAAACACACACAGGTAAAGACTACCGAGACGGCCGACTCGACGAAATAGACCCTAGAAGGAAACAAAAAGAAGGGCGCAAGCAACCCTCCGGAGGAAGGGACACAGAACGGGGACACGAAAAAATTTGAAATGAGGCAACCTCTCGAATGTTGTAAGTGCCAGGGCCTAGGTCACTTTGCCACAAATTGCAAAAATAAGCATGCTGTAGTGCTTTCCTACGGGGTAGGAAGCCAAGAAACTTGGAGCTTCTCCGTCCATACATTGAGGAGCTACGGATTAGCGAAAAACCTGTATTGTCTTAAGGGATAGCGGAGCTCCATGAACCTACTTGACCTTTCCTTTATAAACGTCGAGGACTATACAGGGAAGGAAACTTGGATCAAGTCAGTGCTAGAAGAACAGAGCGTGTCTCTGCCGCACTGTGTTCACGAGTACGAAAAACAAGAGTGTCAACTTCCGGTCCTTATGAGAACTGTATACAGAAGCAGGGGTTTCGAACGCGCTGCCAATGAACTACCTATATATCTGTTCAAACCATTCGGAGCGCTTGTCACGGCAGCGTGGTTAGGTGTTCGTAGAAGGAAGGGTGCAGGCATTAACCAGCTCGCGAGCCCAATAAATCGACGCTCAGCTAACCTAAGACTCCAGCGAAACGGTGGGAGAACGCGAGGAGGCCCATCCCTAAGTAAATACTCGGACAACGGAGGAAAAGGAAAACAGCTTGACAATATAGGGGCCAGCTAAAATAATCGTGTAGAAATCACGCCTCACTAAGAAACATCAGTTGAAGTAACAGAAAGGGCGGACAGCCTTGTATTTTCACCTACCTGTGAGAGCTTCGACGGGCTTCTCAGGATGGATAGGGAGTTGCTCAGAAGTGAGCAACACAGGGACCAGACTCAGACACATTTGCACTAGAACGCAAAAGAGTGCATAGATTGGCGCTATGCCCTGTTCTGCGTAGGCACTAACGAGATTGTAGGGTGCCGGATCCGGTGTTAATAAATCATTGCGGAGAAATAACGGGCTGATTTTCTGCCTTTGCGTTACGGATATAGCTGGCCGGGTCATCTAGGAAACAACAAAAAGGAAGCAAGGCCTTTGTTAGAATATGACTGGCCAGGATGCCTGAAGAGGAAACTTTACCTCGGGTGCTCCTATCTAAATACATGTAAAAGGAGAATTGGTTTTTGCCGAAAACAACGGCACCAAATTGGGCCAGATTTGTTTTACTTAAAAGAAAACATTTAAATCTAGTCACTGGTTATTTCGAATTGTGGATATAGGTCGTCAACGTTTTTTAGAGAGCGACGAAAATTGAAAATATTCAGAACTCGATACCGTCAAGTTTATAACTCTGTAACTTTGAACTGAAAAACGATATCACAATTTTATGAATTGCATTTAAAGTATATCTGAAGATGACAAAATTATGATGTCACAGATGAATCTAAAAAAATGTATTAATATGGAAATACATCGTTTGCAGAACCCTTGTGCGCAACGTACCAAATTCACGAAACATATAAAATGAGATACCAAATTTGTCCGCGTTCAATGATCTAGTGGATGCTGCTTACAGAGCCGCGATATCTGTTCTTGATGAAGGCATGTTAGTTTTGTAAACTTTGTGCTTCTATTTCTTTCAAATTTTCGAAGTGTGAAAATCTTTTCAAGAAATTTCAGGCTTAAAGCGAAAGTCAGCTTCCAATATTCACTAGAACTTAAGTTTCTCTCTCAAATGCAACACATTTCATTAAAATCGCATCCAGGGGTAATCTCAAAAAAACCTTATTGCGCTTTACACGTATTTGAATAAACCGCGTCGGAGTTGGCCTCGAGCTAGAGCTTCCTTTTAAGGATGTGGAAAATGATGCAAGGTCCTGTGACGCGTGTCAACAAGCTGGGGAGCCTGGACAGAAACGCAAGGCACCTTTAAAACTGGTTCCCTTAATCATGGAGCCATTCCTTCGTCTGCTAACCGACATAGTCGGGCAATTGCCGCCGAGCCAATCAGGGTGGAAGTATCCTTTAGAAATGCGTCTTGAATGAATGAATGTGTGATGTTTATTGGCGGTAAAGTGCTCTATACCGCGGCGAAATTTCCTGAGGCGATGTCTTTGAAGGATTTGAGCTCCACCGGAATAGTTGACGCTATGTTGTCCCCTTTGGCACGCATCAGTACTTTTGCGCGCAATAGCAGTGGGCATGGCAACAGCTTGAACGACAGCATGAACGGAAATCCATTTCGCTTTGTGTTGAAGGTTGTTTCAACCATCCTCGAAGCTGTGGCAATACCAGGCTGCTGCTTCACAGCGGCAACACGGGCTTACCATCACCTCTTCGTGTGCGACAGAATGCCGCGCATGAGCAGTAACGTTCATCAACGATACCCTTGTCTGCGAACAAATCATCCTGCCTCTGTCATCGTTATCATCGGGAACATCGCATCACGTGAGCTCAGAAACAGCTATAAAAGATACGCCGACCAGCTACCTATCCAGTGGGCATGGCAGCAGCTTGAGCGGCAGCATGAACGGAAATCCATTTCGCTTCGTGTTACAGGTTGTTGGAACCATCCTCGAAGCTGTGGCAATACCAGGCAGCTGCTTCACGGTGGCAACACGGGCTTACCATTACCTCTTGCCTGCGACAAAAAGCAGCACACGAGCAGAAACGCTCATTAACAATACCCTTGTCTACAAACATACCCTCCTGCCTATGTCATCGTTATCGTCGGGAACATCGCATCACGTGAGCTCAGAAACAGCTATAAAACCTACACCGAGCAGATAACTATCCCGCGGGCACAGCAGAGGCTTGACCGGCAGCGTGAATTGAATTACTTTTCGCTTCGTTTTACAGGTTAGTGATCGCCCGACTACTGAGTGCTACCGAAGTGATGACTGTTTTCTAGTGCTGCTGCCGTACCCACATTTTGTAAAATGGGTCATTCTTTCTTTTCTTCCTGCAGTGATATTGACGCCAATAACGGTCCTCGTGAAAAGAGAATGCTTTCAAAGATACTTGCGGGGCAAGAAAACATAAGCGACACAAATAGAAATGTACAGACAGGCCAAAACGAAATAGAGAAACAAATTTCTGCCCTGACAGTGCGTTTGGACAGAGTGGAACGACAGCTTACTGATTTAAACAGCCTCAGCAGCAAAGTAGAAATTTTATTGTCAAGGGTCGAAAAGACACTATTAGCCATTATTAGCAAGACGGATGATCTAGAAAATAGAAGCCAAAGAAAGAACTTGTTCATATATGAAATAGATGAAACAGTAACGTAAGCGAAGATGACCTGCAGCTTTATTTAAACAACGAAATTTTCCAAAAGAAGCTAGGCACTTCTGCAGGTGGTATCGAAAGATGCGACAGAATAGTAGAAAAATCTGAAGAGAGAGAACGCCGAGTTATTGTTATATTTCTGGACTACCGGGAAAAGCTGTCAATTTTGAGAGTTGCTTAAAAGATAGAAGAACTAGATTTTTCTTTATATGAAGATGTTACTGCTAGCGTGCGTGATATCCGAAAACAGCAATGGAAAAATGCATCGCAAGAAAAGAAAAAATCACGAAGGCAAAACTGCACTATGACAAACTGAGTTTTGTTGACGTTTGGTTCGGCTGGCATGAAGCGAAGTGCGCATGTTTTAGGATCTTAAAGAGTGGAAACTGACGCCACAGCATGAATTCTCGAGCATTGAAAATATTGAACATTAACTACATAGGTGTTTTCAATAAATCATCTGAACTTGAATGGAATTCTACTTTCAAATGATGCAGGGGTTGTTGTCCTGACAGAAACATGTTGAACAGCACAATTTATGACACCGAATTTGTTCCACCTGGCTACAGTGTACACAGGAAAGACTGCGGTTGTAAAGGCAGAGGTGTGGTCATACTTTTTAAACAGTCTTTAATGACAATGCGTATGCCTGCGGTATCAAACAAATAAGTGTATTTTCCGTAGTACCTACCACAGAAATATTCAGCACATTATAGGAGCTTTGTATAGGCCACCTGGGTCTCTCGTTACTGTGTTTTACGAATTAAAAAAATTACATGAGCAAGCATTTTAAACCTAATGAACGGATCATTCTGTCAGGTGATTTCAACCTTCCGAATGTGGACTGGTCTAACCTCTTCGTTGAAAATCATAAGGGTGATTCAACTGAAGCGCTGCTAGACATTGCGTTCGAATATGATTTATTGCAAATTGCAAAAGATTTCATGAGATTGCACGGTACTTCAAAACCAATTCTCGATGTTTTTTTATCAGTGGAGATATATCTTCTAAGTGTTCTTGTCAGGTAACAACTGGAATGTCCGACCACATGCTGTTTCGGTTACTCTGACGGATGTTCTTCTTGATAATAATAGAAAGAAATCTTCTTTTGACAACATTCCACATGCCGATGACGTTTCCATCATTGGCGCTCTTTCATTTAACCTTGATGCATTCAGGAATAGCACTCAGGACATAGAGGGCCTCTGGAATTCGTTTAAAACCATTGTCAGTTATTGTATTGAACATTTTGTGCCCCATATTATCAAAAAAGCAAAAGGCAAAAACTAGAATCCGGAGCCAAAAACTGGAGAATCGGGTGGCCCTTTAAATGAAAAGAAGACTGAAACGCATGAAGAATAACAGAAAAAAGCACTCCAATTCACTTTATCTAGAAAAAAATATTCCTCCTTTGAACGTCGAATTAAAAAAAAGGAGAATAATTAAGGACAAGGAACATTATTACTCAGAGTGTTTGCCTGGTATTATGTCAAGGTCCCGCGAGATGTTTTACCTGTTAATTTCCCCGTTTATGAGCAGCTGTGATTGTTCTTCGCACCCTGCTAAAACCACCAAAATGTGGAATTGTAGTATAAATAAATAAATAAATAAATAAATAAATAAATAAATAAATAAATAAAATGAGATAAGTACATCTGTTTTCCTGCACAGATTTAGGTGGACCTGGGGAAAATATTTTCAATTGCCTTAACCACAACGTTTCTAGGAAGGTGTGGGGTGCCGCAGATACACAGCTCCGTGCATCATCCACATTCAAATAACATTGCGAAGATTCACTCGATGCTTCAGAGAGCCTTACGTGCATTGGCCATGAACACAAAGCAGACCAGGAGGACTGTTTGCGCTGAACTCTGCTCGCGTTGAGAACGGTTCCACACAAAGCAACAGGCTTCACTCCCTCCGAGCTGGTTTACGGTTGGATCTACGATTCGATGACAATGACGACACCTGCATGGGCCGAACGATTGGTTGAAAATGGCGTGAACTCGCGTACTGAAAGGGTTATACGCAAAAGAAGAATTTTAAAGGAATAGGCGTTCTTGCCACGGACCACAGCATATGATTTGCTGCCGGCTGTCGATGTACCTTTGCTGGTAATTTACTTACTTTAATCCTGTACATTATGAAAAGAAACCTTCATTTCTCCCTTGAAAAAGGTGAGTCCACCGACTGAAATTGTTGAATAAGAAAACCAAGGATAACAGCAATATAGTGCTTCTCATTTATATGGATATATAGATTGCAATAGAGACGAGCAGACAAAGGGCTTTTGCGCCGAACGCCTCATTTTCTTCTGCTTTTTTTTTCTCGTGTCCACGCTTCCAGTGCTAAAGCCCAAGTGCGCCTCCTTTACAGTCGGCTACGCTAGGTACTGAAAAAAGAATAGACCGTTCAGTTGAACCGCGGGAACCTTTTCTTGAAGCGCGACACGTGCACGGTGAAGTTATTTCGTTTACGCGTGTCGAGGCTGGCGCATGGAACTGAGGTGCTGACGCCACGTGTTCTCTCCTGCGCGCTTAGTAATTGTGAAGGGCCCTTCAAGCGTCGCTCATTGCCGCAGGAGCTGACTCCCCTTTGTATCACCTCGTTACCGACGTGATACACCGGAGAAGGTCGATGTCGGTGGTCACAATGGCAGTTCCGCATTTCTTGCGCTTGTGAAGCTCTTATCGTTACTGAACTGAACTTTCTTAAAGACGGACGCTCGGTCATCGGAGCTATAAAAGGTAACGGGAGCGCCAGGTTGATGACCGCCTCAGCTGGGGCAGCTAGCCGTAGACGGCTTCATATGGCGTTGTAGCAGTGGACGTCTGTAGCGCAATATTAACAGCGCAAACAGCTGGCTAGAGATGAACGTCCCAGTCGGCTTGTTTATTCTATATTTTCTTGTATGGGCGGCGGTCGTCCCTGGATGATTCGGTCGGTTCCTTCCCTAAGGACGTTTCCCTGGGGATGAAATGCGGACTCGTAATAGTGCTGTACCCCGGCCGTACTAAGGTACTTTTCTAGTTTGCTTGTGCGGAATGTCGTAGAAAGGTCTCATATAGATGTGGCGGGACATGTCTCCATTCAAATCTGAGCTTAAAGAAATTGATTAGGTGAGCGGGCACAAGAGACGGCACTGTGGCCACTTCGACTTAAATCAACAAATAGTCCACGGCCACAATAATGTAGCGGTTTCCTACTGTAGTGATTGGTAGAGGCCCGATGTAGTTGATGCCAACAGCTTGAAAAGTAGTTTTTCGCACCAGAATAAGTGTCAGTTATGCGGTATCGCATCCTGGTAGCCGCTGGTTTTGCAGGTACACTTCGCAAATCACGGCGCATGCTTGGAGATGGCATTCCACCTTCGGCCACCAGAAGCTATTCTCGTATTTGTGGAGCGTGGCTCACTGGCCGATATGCCCTCCTTATCGGGTGTCATGAATGGCTCACAATATTTCCAATCGGAAACAATTAGGAATCACTAGAGGTGACGTTCTTCTGAGTGGTGATTATACCACTGACTTCGGTACAGTGTTTCATTGCATATTACAAATGTCGAATGCTTTGTTGTAGCAGCGATTGAGGCAAAGATTTATGATGAATCTCAATCCTCGTATAGGCTCCGGAGAAGTCTTAATTAAACAAGAAGATGGAACTCCCCTCGTTCTGAGACACGTGCGTAAACGGGTTCTGTGAGGGAGCATTGGCGACATTTTTTAGCTCCCCAGCACGGTTTCACAAGTCAAAATCCTACTCTTGCAGCATGATAATCCATCGGGCAATCTTATACTTCAGCTGCTGCTTCGAAAGCATCCATCTTATTGCAGCATCTTCGGTCGCGACCACGAACTTGCATTCAAAGAGACAGTGACGTAATTTATCTTCCACACCCCATGCCACCACTAGAAATTTCAGCTCATTGAAGTGTCAGTGGTGCTCGGCATCTAAACGTTTGCGGCTCTCATATGTGACAATACTTTCGTTGCCACCAGGGACACGTTGCACTAGCAGTGCCCTATGGCCCACCTGGCTGGCCTCAGTGCGCCCTTCCCTAGTCCAGTCGTCGTTGAATTTACTTAGTACAGTACACTGCTGTTTTAACTGCTGTTTTAAAGTTCCAAAAGCTATTTCTTGTCGGGCGCCCTATTAAAAACAAATTCACTTTTTAAGCAAATTGGTCAGGGCAGCGGCGGGCGATGCTAAGTAGGGAATTAATCTGTGTAAATACGAAGCCATACGCAGATACGACTGAACTCGTTTCAGCCAAGTTTGTGTGGGATAGTACGCCACAGCTGCAATATGCTGTAGCGGCGGCTTTTTGCCGTTTCTAGATATAATATGCACTGCATACGAAATTTTGGAGACCAAACTTGACCTTTCCGCGGTTCAACTGAAAGCCATGCTCATAGAGGTTGTGTAGTACTTCTTCCAGATTTCGCAGATGTTCTTCCACCATTAACCAACGACCAAATCGACTTGTGTCGTCCAAATATACGACAAAAACTTGATTTTTCAGAGGCCCTATACGCAATTAATGGCGCGCTGAAAGGTACTCGGAGGCGCACGCAACCCAAAGGGCATGCGGGTAAATTCATACAGGAGTGACGGAGTCCGAAATACTTTCTTGCACTTACTTTCTTCCGTGACGTTAATCTGCAAGCATGCCGCGCATAAATAAAGCGATGAAAAGAACTTGGAATGGCGGACCCTATCAACAGCGTCATCAGTTCGAGGTAGTGGGTTATGCATCGGGCGTCGTAGGCTCGTTGAGCTGCTTGTAGTGCACACAAAATCTCCACTAAACATTGTTCTCCCGAACAATTTCAACAGGTGCTGACCACGAGCTTGAAGGAGTGCTGAATGATGCCCGAGTCGAGCATTTCACGCACGTGTTCCACCATCATGGTACGCTCACGTTCCCCTCAGTGGCAAACGTTTCACTCAGTGGCAAACATATCGGCGTTTGGTCACCCGTGGGTGCATAATGCACCAGCAAATTAGTACCCGAGAGGTCGGCCGTGCTATGAGCGAATAATTCAGCATGGTGAGCGAGCACCGAGGTCAAAGTAGTTGATTTGCAGGCTCACCTGGCGGTGTAGTAACGGACGTGGAATTGGCTTTAGTGCCCTGGGCCACGGTATAGACGGGCGTAGCTCAACATGACTAGGGTCAATGGTGATTTAATTGTCGTAGGAAAGCAAGGAGTCCGTCCACAGAAGCATGTCGGCTTGGTGGTCCTCGGAAACAGTTACTGCTGGGAAAAGTTTTCCACTGCCGACCAGAGTGGAATGTCAGGCATGCGAACTGGCATAGCGCTGTCTCCTATTCCCTAGAGCGAGGGATGCGTCCCTGCGCAGATTGTGACAGGAGCATGGCGTTGACGAACCACCGTCCTTTCAGCGCCGGTATCCACAAGCACCAACAGGCCGCCTATCGCTTCCACAATGACCGGTAACATGGGCGATTGATAGGTCTGATAATGAACCCCGCTTTTTGGCGACGGGTGGCAGCCTTCGGCATGGTGACCAATACGGCCGCAGGAGAAGCCGCAGCGCCGTGTGGTTACGGTTAGTGATGGTCCAGCCTCCGGCATACCCTAAAGCAATACGACGGTAAGTGCTATGTTGCAGTTCAGCGGCGTTTCGAGCGAAAACATGCGGTGACGTTTCCGGAGGCTGAGCAGCATGCGCACAGTCAAGCAATATCTCGACCACATGCTGGCGAGCAGCAGGAGAGAGCCAGGTGATGACACAATGCTTGAGAAGCTTGGCTTTTCGAGAAATGCAGAGAGTTACATGTACAGTTGGTGCTTTCCGGCGTGAGCGCATGCGCAGGAAGCAACGGTCATAGGCGGAGAGAGTGGGCTGAAAGCAGTCCCTAAAGCCGCAATCAATTTGGCCAGGAAGTGAACGCAGAGCGGTCATCTTTGCCACGCCTTCGCGGCGTCGCGAAGCTGGCTTTCGGCGAGCGAAACCTTCACATCTTCCAGCCAAGCCCGTAGACAGGCCAGTGAATTAGCTGTGTGTGCCCACAAAGTTGGATCGTCCTCGAGGCCATGAAACTGAAACACCCAGGGCCGATGGTGAACGATGGTGAAAAAGGGTTGCGATGGATACCGAGGCGTTTTTTCTGGTGCTTAGGCAGAGCTGATGTGGCCTGTGTGTGTGTCAGTGGAGGTCGCATTAGAGGTCGCATTGTTATGGACAGCCTCCATCGACAGTGTTGTAGTCGGTAGAGTCGCGGCAGCCGAATCCACGTCCAAGGGAACGCTTACGGCGTCGCAAGGCAGCAAGGTGCTTTGTATGGAGATGGCAGGCGAATCCATAACCAAAGGAGTTTACATGACATGCGTGGAGGTGACCAGATGAGATGTCGAGGAAGCGTGGGCGCCGTGTGCAATCGATGGAACACATACGGCAAGATGCCAAGAAGGCGTCCCTTCCGCAACACTGTTTCCGAGGGCGGGTCGAGGATTAATCGCCGTCGTTTAATGGCTGCGGTATTGTAATGGATGGAAGCAAAGGCCCGTTACGCCGAGCGCCTGGTTTGCTGCAGCTTCGTATATATATATATATATATATATATATATATATATATATATATATATATATATATATATCATCATAAGCCTGGTTAAGCCCACTACTGGGCAAAGGCCTCTCCGATACTTCTCCAACTACCCCGGTCATGTACTAATTGCGGCCATGTAGTCCCTCCAAACTTCCTAATCTCATCTGCCCACCTAACTTTCTGTCGCCCCCTGCTACGCTTCCCTTCCCTTGGAATCCAGTCCGTAACCCTTAATGACCATCGCTTATCTTCCCTCCTCATTACATGTCCTGCCCGTGCCCAATTCTGTTTCTTGATTTTAACTAAGATGTCCTTAACGCGAGTTTGTTCCCTCAACCAATCTGCTCTTTTCTTATCCCTCAACGTTACACCTATCATTCTTCTTTCGATAGCTCGTTGCGTCAACCTTAATTTAAGTACAACCCTTTTCCTAAGCCTCCAGGTTTCTGCCCCGTACGTGAGTACTGGTAAGACACAGCTGTTATAAACTTTTCTCTTGAGGAATAATGGCAACCTGCTGTTCATGATCTGAGAATGCCTACCAAACGCACCACAGCCCATGCTTGTTCTTCTAATTATTTCACTCTCATGATCCGGATGAGCAGTCACTACCTGTCCTAAGTAGATGTATTCCCTTACCACTTCCAGTGCCTCGCTACCTATTGCAAATTGCTGTTCTCTTCCGAGACTGTTAAACAATACTTTAGTTTCCTGCAGATTAATTTTCAGACCCACTCTTCTGCTTTGCCGCTCCACGTCAGTGAGCATGCATTGCAATTGGTCCCCTGAGTTACTAAGCAAGGAAATAAAATCAGCGAATCCCAAGTTAGTAAGGTATTCTCCATTAAGTTTTATCCCCAATTCTTCCCAATCCAGGTCTCTCAATACCTCCTGTAACCACGCTGTGAATAGCATTGGAGAGATCGTCCCACCCTGCCTGACGCCTTTCTTTATTTGGATTTTGTTGCTTTCTTTATGGAGAACTGCGGTAGCTGTGAAGCCGCTGTAGATATCTTTCAGTATTTTTACATACGGCTCATCTACCCCCTGATTCCGTAATGCCTCCATGACTGCTGAGGTTTCGACAGAATCAAACGCTTTCTCATCGTCAATGAAAGCTATATGTAAGGGTTGGTTATATTCCGCACATTTCTCTATCACCTGATTGATAGTGTGAACATGATCTATTGTTGAGTAGCCTTTACGGAATCCTGCCTGGTCCTTTGGTTGACGGAAGTCTAAGGTGTTCCTGATTCTATTTGCAATTACCATAGTAAATCCTTTGTAGGCAATGGACAGTAAGCTGATCGGTCTATAATTTTTCAAGTCTTTGGCGTCCCCTTCCTTATGGATTAGGATTATGTTAGCGTACTTCCAAGATTCCGGTACGCTCGAGGTCATGAGGCATTGTGTATACAGGGTGGCCGGTTTTTCTAGAACAATCTGCCCACCGTCCTTCAACAAATCTGCTGTTACCTGATCTCCCCAGCTGCCTTCCCCCTTTGCATATCCCAAGGCTTTCCTTACTTCTTCCGGTGTTACTTGTGGGATTTCGAATTCCTCTAGACTATTTTTTCTTCCATTATCGTCGTGGGTGCCAGTCGTACTGCATAAATATATATATACATGGGGATGTTTTTAGTATAAGACTGTATTTAATATGTATATGCAAGCAGAGCCAATGGGATTAAAATGGCTGACTACAGGTTTTCCCGCGGAATTCAATCCAAGCGCCAGTCAATTTAATCCAAATGCCAGTGAGTTTAATCTAAGCGCCACTCAATTTAATCCATACGCCAGTGAATTTAATCCAGGCTTAACGGAATTCAATGATTTTTCAACTTCAGGACTTCTGAAAATCTGCAACATATTATGAGTTAATACCTTGAAAATGAAAGAGCGAGGTGAGAGACCAGTAGCTATCCTGCCATGTCACCAACGACGACTTTAGGAAGTTTTTGTTTTCTACTTCGTTATGAGAGTGACACAGCAGATGAGAATTGTCGCAATAGATTGAGAGGAAACGTCAGCATGAGTACGTTGAGTTAACAATACAAATGCGATTTGGTCATGGCTACCGAACAGAACAATAATGAGGGATTCGACGATAATCACTAGGTCCTTGCCGGGAGGCTTCTGTCGTTAGCGAATACGATTCACTATTCTAACGCGATATCCGCAGCCTCTAATCAAACATCTTGTCATCTCTACGACTAAAGCACTCATGAATAACATTTATTTGCATAATACACCTAACTGATATGGTCGAGTCACTACTCAGCACAAGTGAAATATAATGCGCAGTTCAGGGTTCTCGGGGTTTTGCACAACAGAACTTCTTATATATTCAGCGAAATGCGATGAAACAATTGAATCACTATGCCTTCTATAAAATCCTATGCTTAAATAACTGGTGAATATTATTAACCCATTTTTTTATCACTAACACGGCTTTCACTCGTGAGTGCCGTCAGTAGTACCAATCAAGCCGTAGCAAGATGAGCACTTTTGTGTTACCACTGTTAACTGATACCGCCGAGCTTTTAGTGATCACTAGTGATGCACATACTGCGATCTTCTCCAATTTTCATGCAGAGTAGCGTCCTAGATATAAAATAAAATGTCATTCAGACGGCGATTCAATACCTATTATTTATTAACTATAGGAGATATTGATTCACATGCGACGAAGAGTAACTTTGTGTAGTGTGATTATCACAGCAATCACTCATGCACGGCGTCAATGGTATAAATGAAAGCGTTAATAAATGACAGTTTTAATCAGTCAACATTGCTAATTGGCATCTTAGAGCCATTAATGATCACTAACGATAAGCTCTGTTCGGTGCTCTTGTACTTTTATGTAGCATAGGGCAATGCACGTCAAAAGAAAACTCTTTTGAACAACGATCCAATCATTATCATTTACTATCAGTTAGCATTTGTTCTACTACTATGGCTACCTGATAGTGAAAAGTGATTAGTGATCACCAGTGAGAAGCTCAGTTCTTTGTTTTGGTACTTATTCCAGCATAAAGTCAGGTGTATCAAATTAAAATTCACTCAAATGGCAATTGATGTTTAATCACTAGGAGTTGCTGTGCATCTGTCACTAGTGATCACTAGTCACTTCGGTAAGGCAGCGGCAGCCATCAATTGTGCACGTAGTTACTCACTGATGTTCCTTATATTCTTCAAATTATTGCTGGTTTATGTAAACTTTACTGAATTGCAGCGCGTACAAGTAAACGCTATAATGGTAAAAAATTACTGGCATTTACTACTGGCTTAAGCTTCTCAGTTCACAATTGTCATAACCTAATCACTTTTCATCAACTTTCACTTTATGTCCCTCAAGCTGTGATGTGTGAGTAGTCGGGAAAATTAAACTGAACATAGTTCCTACTCACCACCAGTAATTCGAGTACTTCAGCAGTCGCAGAGGAAAGTAATTAAGGAAACACATTCATACATGTGGGAAAATGAACGAATGGTGACTACCACTCTCATACCAAACAAAGTGATTCATGATTACTAGTGACTAATTCTTAGCAGCTCCAGGTTATTAATCGTGAACCATCGTTCGAATTACCTATGATTTGACATGCATGACGCTTTGCTAGATAACAGTACAAGAACGCCGAACAGAGCTTATCGGTCGTGATCATTAATGGCTCTGTGATGTCAGTTAGCAATGTTGACTGAAGGAACTCGTTTATTGATAGTGTTATTTATACCATTGACGCCGTTCAATAATGATCGCTGTGACCATCACATTACACCAAGTTATTCTTCATCACTAGTGAATCATTCTTGCTATCTCCTAGAGTTAACAAATAATAGTTATTGAATTGCCGTCTGAATGACCTTTCGTTTTATATCTATGACGTTATTCTGCATGAAAATTGGAGAAGATCGCAGTAAGCGCATCACTAGTTATCACTAAAAACCCGCCGGTATCAGTAAACAATGGTAACACAAAAGTGCTCATCTTCCTACAGTTTATTGATATGAATGACGGCACCCACGAGTGAAAGCTGCCTCAGTGATAGTAAAATTGGTGAGTAATATTGACACGTGTACTTCTTTATCTTTGTCGGGCGACCAGGTTTCACCGCCTAACAAATGTTATCGCACTGCGCTGCACGAACCTCCATGTATAGGAAGTGGCTGGAATGTTATCGATGGTTCCATCCGCTGTCCGTGACCGAACCTTGTATAATCTCATTGCACGTATGCGCGACACGAATAATGTAGAAGTTTGTGGAAGACAGGTGGGTCCCAGCGATTACTCTGGAACATTCGACGACTGATGTATAAAAGCTGACGCGCTTGACCCATTGATCAGATTTTTGACGATCGCCGATTTTGTTCGCCACTGTCGTCGTTCTTTGAGTATAGCGTGTTTTTGGAGGGCACAAGTTTGCCTAATAACACGCTAGTTTCCTTATTCCCGGTATTGCTGCTTTCCTCACCGTCACTACTTCGCGACAATATTCACCTGGGATTTAAGCATAAAAGTTTATATAGCCTCTTCAGTCCTGAGACATCAATTCTTGAACAATTTTGATAAAACTTGTTCATTGTATCCAAAACGCAACAAAACAACTGATCAGAAATGTTAAGTGTGAAAAACCTGAACGAAAGGTAGTTTGTTTGTTGGTACAAAAGTGAGTACTCTGGGACTTAGGCTGTATGGAACTTCCGGAAACAGTTCCCACTTTGCAGGCAAAGCAACACATTACAGTCACGGCATTTTACTCGCGAATTCCCTTTGCACTGCGGGTTCCGACACTTCATCTGGAACTTCCGCTTTTCATGTTCTGGAAAGTGTCCAGTCCTGTCGTAGCGCACCTCGTCTGGCGGCAGAGGAATCACCTTGGCTCTCTGGGGAGGTGTAGACTGTTCACTTTTTGCGCCAAAATTGTAAAGATTTGAAAACCTGAAAATTTCAAAATAAATAGACTTACGTTTTAGTTTTCCACATGCATTCTGCAGTTGAAGGCTGGTTCGTTTGATTGTCACTATCGTCAGAGTTGCTTTCTTGGTCGGATTCGTCCAAGCATTGTGCGGAATTGTCGATGCACTCTGGTTTATCACAGTCTGAAATATCCGCATCACTCTGCTCCAAAAGAGCCTGGATTTCTTCCTCCGTGAGGTACTTTCCTGTAAATCACCACTGAACAACTGAATCCCCAAGTACCCATATAGGTACCTTGAAACTTTGCGCAGATCTAGTACCAATACTTCGTGCAATACTCGTACTAAACAAGTAACCGCAAGGTCTGTAGTGTGTCTCCATTGTTATCACAGCTACGCAGTTTAGGAGGAGGGCCGCAAGGCAGCGTAAGAAAACTTTACTTACCGCGGGGACGCAAACGCACGTGCAGGCTGGATGAAGCCATGTATGACTGGAGATGCGGCAGCCGCAAGACTTAGAGCGCCATGTCTTGCACAAAGCGCGAAATACAATGAACCCAAACAGGTAATACAGGTCTCAAAGGGAATATTCCATTGTGCCAATTGCTGTCAAATTAAAGAAAAGAGGTACCCGCTTTGGTACCCATGGAATGAAGAGGGTAGGCAAGTGAGTCACTTGTTTCATCGCATTTCATTTTATATATACGAAGTTCTGTTGTGCAAAACTCCGAAAACCCTGAACTGCGCTTGATATTTCACTTGTGCTCACTAGTGACTCGACCATATCAGTTAGGTGTATTATGCAAATAAACGTTATTCATGAGTGTTTTAGTGGTAGCGATGACAAGGTGTTCGATTAGATGCTGCGGATATCCCAGTAGAATAGTGAATTGTATTCGCTAGCGACAGAAGCCACCCGGCCAAGACCTAGTGATTATCATCGAATCCCTCTTTATTGTTTCGTTTGATAGCCATGAACCAATCGCATGTGTATCATTAAGGCAAAGTATTAATACTGACGTTTCCTCTCAATCTATTTCGAGAATTCTCTTCTACTGTGTCGCTCTCATAACGAAGTAGAAAATAAAAACTTCCAAAAGTTGTCGTTAGTCCCGTTGCAGAATAGCTACTGTTCTCTCACCTGGCTCTTTCATTTTCAAGGTATTAACTCATAATATGTTCGCAAATTTTCAAAAGTCTTGAAGTTGAAGGATTCTTGCATTCCGTTATGCCTGGAACAAATTCACTGACGTTTGGATAAAAGTGTGTGGCGCTCTGATTAAAATCACTGGCAGTTGGATTAAATTGACTGCCGCTCGGATTAAATTGAGCGGGAAAATCTGCTATGACAACACGCAGCAGCCAGCGGCTCGCGATCTTCTTCCTCTCTCTCTCTCTTCTTTCATGCTTCTGTAACAGGACCCGCGGGTGGTGAAGCGCCGTCTCGACGCATGGTAGGCGAAGAACTGCGAGCGAAGTACGGCGAAGTAGGCGGCGGATTTGAGGATGCGTGAAACTGTAATGACGCGATCTCGTTATTGACGCCGGTAACTTGACTTAAGATTTCGTAGGGCCCTCTGTAGCGAGAGAGTTGCTTATGGGAGAGGGCGACTCAACGACATGGTGACCAAAGCAGCAACCAAGCACCTGACGCGAACTGAACATCGTGCTGGCACCGGTCGTAACGCTCTTTTTGCAGATGTCCCGAGGGCAATAAGCGAGATCGAACGACTTGACGCGCCATGTGAGAGCGATAGATCACGAGCGTACTCAGCGGAAACGCGGGGCACAGAAGGTAGGATGGTGTCAAAAGGCAAAGTGGGGTCGCGACCGTACAAAAGATAAAAGGGTGAACTTCCTGCGGTGTCATGTAGGGACGAGTTACACGCGAATGTCACGTAGGCGAGCGTGGCGTTCCAGTCGCTGTGATCGTTGGAGACGTACATCGACAGCATCTCTGAGTGTTCGGTTAAGGCGCTCCATAAGACCGTTCATTTATGCGTGGTAAGCGGTGGACAGCTTGTGCTCAGTGGCACAAGAGCGGAAAAGGTCGTCCACAACTCGATACAAGCACGAGCGGCCGCGGTGTGTCAATAACTCCCGAGGTGCACCGTGCTGGAGAATGACGTCGGGAAGGAGAAAATCGGCGACGTCAGTTGCGCAACTAATCGGCAAAAGCTTTGCTATCGCGTAGCGTGTCGCGTAATCAGTAGCGACAGCGATCCACTTATTCCCTCTAGTCATCACGGAAAAGAGCCAGGCGATTGATCGCTTACGTGAAAGAATAGCTCAGAGGGAACTTCGATTGGGTGGAGTCGGCCGACTGGGGGCAGGGGAGGTTTCTTCCTACGCTGACACAATTCGCAACTTGCGACACAATGATGCACAGAGCGGCAGAGACCCGGCCAGAAGAACCGGCGTCATACACAGTCCTATGTACGCAAAACTCCAAGGTGTCCCGCCGTTGGTCCATCGTGAAGTTGTTCGAGAACGATGGATTGCACAAGACGAGGAAGGACAAGGAGAACTCAGGGCGACAGGGTTAATATTGCGGTGGTAGAGGATGCCGTCGTGCAGCACGAACATGGGGGGCGTTCCGTCGGTGCTGCCAGACTGCACTCCGGCGATGATGGACTGTAATCATGCGGTGCGTTGTTGTTCAGGGCGCATGTAGGTCATGTCTGTCAAAGCCATCACGCAGGTCACCGGATCATTCGCAGCAGGATCGGGAGAACAACGGGGTGACGCGAGGGGCAGTCAGCGTCCTTGTGCAGATGTTCAGGTATATAGTTAACAAATGAAAATTCCTGGAGCCGCAGAGCCCAGTGAAAGTGGGGCCCAAGCAGTGCAGTGGGGTCCCGGAAGGAATGCAGCCAGCACACGGCGTGGTGGTCTGTAACTACCGAAAACGTGCGGCCGTAAAATATGGCCGGTACTGGGCGACGGCCTAAACGAAAGCCAAGCACTGCAGTTCTGTGACGGAGTAATTTCTCTCAGCAGGTGACAGTAGGTGGCTGGTGTAAGCTATTGCGCACTCGGGACCACTCAGCTGTTGGGCGAGAACGGCGCCGAAGCCGTGGCAGCTTGCGTCAGTGTGAACTTTGGTCGCTGCAGATGGATCAAAATGGGCAAGTACAGGAGGAGTGGTCAGAAAGCCGATGAGAGCGGCGAACGTGTGAGCTCGCTCAGGGTCCCATGAGAACGGCGTGTTCTTTAGAAGATCTGTCAAAGGCCGAGTAACGTCAGCGAAGTTTTTGACGAAACGGCGAAGTTGAGAATAGACGCCTCGCGGTCTTTTCATCAACAGAAATCTGCCAGTAACCGATCGAAGATTGATGGACGACTAGTATTTAACTCCGTCCAAGCAGTCCAAGTGATTGTAGCGCTGGCGTAGCGGTAGAGCATTCGCCTCGCACAAAGAGGACCATGGTTCGAAACCCAGTGCCGCGCAATTTTGCACTGGATTAAAAAAACCGCGTGTTGATAAAACTGCATAAAAAGGCCTGGAGTGCGGTCTGATCGCGGTAATTAGAAGCGGTAATGCACTCCCTCACCAGAGCAGGTTTGGCCACCCTGGTGCAGTACATGGCCACAACCTGCTATATGAATACAACAATCAAACCTCGGCCCTCAGTCCCCAGGTGCTGCAAAGCAACTGACCACGACGGTTGTCAGACCTGTGACGCAGCAGAGGGTGCTAAGAATCTCCGGGTTTGGACAGGCCGCCATTGGAATCTAAACCTGACAACGTTTTACGCTAGAACGTTATCAAGTGAGGCGAGTCTAGCAGTGCTATTGGAGGAATTAGCTTGCAGTAAATGGGATATAATAGGGCGCAATGAGGTTAGGAGGACAAAACAAGCATATACAGTGCTAAAAAGAGTGCACGTCCTGTGCTACCGGGGCTTAGAGGAGAGACGAGACCTAGGAGTCGGACACCTGATTAATAAGGATATCGCTGGTAACACACAGGAATTCTATAGCATTAGTGAATGGGTGGCATGTCTTGGTGTTAAATTTATTAAGAGGCACAAATTGAAGGCCGTACAGGCCTACGGCCCTACATCCAGTCGTGACGACGAGGAAGTCGAAAGCTTCTGTGAAGACGTGGAATCTCCGATGGGTAAAGCAAAACAAAATACACTATACTGGTGTGTGACTTCAATTACAGGGTTGGCAAGAAGCCGCCTGGAGACAATCAGTGGGGGAATATGGCATAAGTTCTAGGAAAAGCAGTCGAGAGTTATTAGTAGACTTTGCAGAATGGAGTAATAACCAGATAATAAATACCTTCTTCCGCAAGCGGGACAGCCGAAAGCGGACGTTGATGATCCCGAATGGCGAGTCTAAAAATCAGATAAACCTAATACTCTGCCCAAACCAGGGCATCATACAAGATGTGGATGTGTTCGGCAAGGTGCGCTGCAGTGACAATAGGATGGTAAGAACTCCAATTAGCCTAAACTTGAAGAGGCAATGGAAGAAATTGGTACATAAGAAGACAATCAATGAGTTAGCGGTAAGAGGGCCAATAGACGAATCTCGGATCATGCTACAGAACAGATATTCGGCTTTAACTCAGGAAGCGGACCTTAGTGTTGAAGCAATGAACAACAATGTTATGGGCAAAATAAGGAGTGTGCAATAGATGCCGGTGGCAACTTCGTTAGGCAGGATATCAGTAAGCTATCACAGGAGAGGAAAGATCTCATTAAGAAACGCCAATGTATGAAAGCCCCTAACCCTACTGCTAATACAGAACTGGCAGAACTTTCGAAGGTGACATAAGGGAGTATAATATGGATACAAATTGAATACGCTCTCAGGAACGAAGGAAGCCTAAAAGCGGGGAAATATAAACTAGGAATAGGCGAGAATCAGATGTATGCGTCAAGAGACAAAGCCGGCAATAACAATACTATTATTGTCACGTGGTAGTGACGTTAAAGAACACAGTAGCAATACCGTGAAAGATAAAACTAGCTTTTATTGGGTGAGCCTGTGCCCACAAAGACAGGCTACACTTAAAGGCTACACTTAATGCACAATGATAGCAGCGAAAACAGTCGGCGATCGTCGAAAATCTGACCAGCGGGTCAAGCGCGTCGGCTTTTATAGATCAGTCGTCAAATGTTCTAGAGAAACCGCTGGGACCCGCGTGTCTTCCACAAAGTTCTAAACTATTCGCGTCGCGCATACATGCAATCAGATTACACAAGTTGCGCGGAAAGACAGCGGATGGAACCATCGATAACATTCCAGAGACTTCTTTTATTTGCAGGCGCGTCCTGCACTGCGTGGTAACATTTGTTAGGTGATGAGAAGTGGTCACCCGATAAAGATAAAGAAGTACACGTGTCATTAGTCCCCTCTTAAAAAGCATCATCCCGATGCTACAAATTGAAGAGAGCGAAACACAAAAGGACACTTATTAAACAAAAGTGACAAAACAACGAAAAGAAACAATGTCAGAAGGTCAGTTACGCGAAGTCGCAAAATTCATTAACGTTGGTAGTACGGCTTGAGTCGCACAACGTGGACTATTTCAGGTCGTGAGCGGCGCCGTTGTGATAGCGAAATGCCGTCTGGCACGACCTCATAGTCCAGTGGACCAATACGTCGGATGATCTTGTACGGCCTAAAATAGCGACGCAAAAGTTTCTCGCTCAGTCCTCGGCGGCGTATAGGGGTCCAAACCCAAACACGGTCATCGGGCTGGTACTCGAAGAAGCGCCGTTGGAGGTTGTAGTGTCTGCTGTCGGTACGTTGCTAGTTCTTGATCCGTAGGCGGGCGAGCTGTCCGGCTTCTTCGGCGCGCTGGAAATAGGTCGCGACGTCAAGGTTCTCTTCGTCGGTGACGTGCGGCAGCATGGCAGTGAGCGTCGTGGTCGGGTTCCTGCCGTAAAACAGTTTAAACGGCGTGATCTGTGTTGTTTCGTGCACGGCCGTGTTGTAAGTAAAGGTTACGTACGGCAGGACCGCGTCCCACGTCTTGTGCTCGATGTCAACGTACATTGCTAGCATGTCGGCGAGGGTCTTGTTCAGGCGCTGCGTGAGGCCATTCGTCTGCGGGTGGTAGGCAGTTGTCCTCCTGTGGCTTGTATGGCTGTACTGCAGAATGGCTTGGGTGAGCCCTGCTGTAAACGATGTTCCAGTGTTGGTGATTAGGCCTTCTGGAGCACCATGTCTTAGCAGAATGTTCTCGACGAAAAATTTCCCCACTTCGGCTGCGCTGCCTTTCGGTAGAGCTTTAGTTTCAGCGAAGCGGGTGAGATAGTCCGTTGCCAGGACGATCCACTTATTTCCAGATGTTGACGCCGGAAACGGTCTCAAGGAATCCATCCCGATCTGCTGAAATGGTCAGCAAGGGGGTTTGATCGGCTGTAGTAATCTTGCTGGCCTTGTCGGTGGTGTCTTTCGTCGCAGACAGTCTCGGAATGTCTTAACGTAACGGCGTCGTTGGGGGTCATGATCACTTTGCTAATGTCAGTACACATGAGGATCATAGCCTGAGATCCGGACGGGTTTCTGTAGCTTCGGTTCACAGACGACAACAATGGGGAATCGATTGGTGAAAACGTAATGGAGAAAATCACTGCGGGATTTCAGGCCACGGACATTCCATTGCATAATAGATGCTTCCTTGACTTGTGTGAAGAACGGCTGACGCGGTATAGCCATTGTGCTTGCTACTCGATGCTCGCAAGAACCGGATCCAGGCTGTCCAGGACTTGTAGTGCACCTCGAGCAGATGGCGTCTGCATGTCATTTATCAACACGCGAATCACTTTCCTTAGAGATATTATTATGGCGATCACTTGCTTGTCTTGACCTCGCACGTGATCTGTGCCCTCATTGGTTCGTCGGTAGTCCACCGTCGACCTTTGTTCGGCTGGAGGACCTAATGTCGGAAGTGCAGGCCAGTCGTTTGCAGTAGAGGTATTGACTGCGTCATCAGACACCGTGTTGTTACTGTGGGTGAGCGCCTTGGGAGCACCAGCCTCAGGAAGTAGCGTCTGTCTTGCAACGGTATCAGTCTTTGTAGTAGACGAGGATCGTCTATGGTGACGGCGGACACTACGCCGTCGCACTTTGGCGGCGGCGGTCAAATTTTTGCATATGCCGCTGACATGCCCGATCTTCAAACAATTACGGCATTGAAGTGGTCTTGGAGCGAACCGTCGCATTGGATGACGAAAGAATGCAACTTTCACGTGGGACGGCAAGCTACCTCCCTTGAAAGTGATCCTCACACAGCGTGGATCTCCTAGGCGACGGATTTCAACAATAGATACATCTGCTGTGGCGAGTTTGACCAAAATAGGCAGATCGTTGTCGTCGATTGACTCATCGACATCATAAATCACACCTGATATAGTATTGCTGTCTTGTGGTATTATCGGGCGAAAATTTATCTTGCCCAGCATTTTCACTGTACTCAAGATATCCAATGCTGCTCTGTTCTTGACGTCAACCGCGAGAATGTTCTTACGGGTGTTAACTCTCATATCCGTGATCTCATTTGGAACAAGAGCCTCTAGTGTTACAGATACGGCTTGCATGTTTAGCCGATTCAGGTTGTCGGTCGGCGTCTCGGGTAAGAAGAGGATGGTATGAGCCGTGTCATGGGCCTTTCCTGCCGCCGTCGTCCCTGTTGAAGACGATGAGGCAGTGACGACTCTCCTCTTTACTTTTCGCCTCACAACTGTCAAGTAGTCGCCGTCATCCCACAGATCTTCTTCTGAAGCAGAGTAGTACAGCAAGATCTCCTCACTGCCTGTGTCGCTCATCAGGTGATTGCGCTTCCTCGGAGCGCTCGACGCTGTGACGTCGGTCTCCTCTGGACGTCTAGCTGACTCCGCTTCCATCGCCGAAGGTCTCGGAAGCGGCGCCTCCCGAAAACACGCAAAAATACTCGCAAAATGAGAGCAGTAGAAAACGGGGTTCCACACGAGAGCTACTTCTTCCGTTGATGACGAAACTTCAGGAAAGGCTTAATAGAAACCAGTTGGACGGGCTGACGATAACGGACAATGCGACTCAAGCATTTATCACAAGAAAGTGGCTCCTCTGAAGGGGAGTGCGTGATGTGAATCCGGAACTTTTTATTGAGAGATACGAAAATATTTTGTTTTGATAGCGAAATATGTGCCACAGGTAAGATGGCAGGTAGTGCTGGTGGAAAAATGATAGATACGTTTGAAATTTCAATATACTAGGATAGAGTGCCGCATCGATGCTTGAGCCGATGTTTTGGTCACTATGAAAGGACGCACTACTGCAGCAGCGCCCGCAACGACGACCTCATCCACCTGGACGATATCCTATCACCCTACGCAGGCAATGCCAGATGTTCCAGACACTGTTCATTGAGAGTAATCTATTTCTGTAGTGCGCAGCATATATATATATATATATATATATATATATATATATATATATATATATATATATATATATATATATATATATGTGTGTGTGTGTGTGTGTGTGTGTGTGTGTGTGTGTGTGTGTGTTTGCACATGATGCATAAACCACCTGAAGGGGACACTCGTGTCCGCTCTCAATTTTTCGCCTTGTTGCTTGTTTTAAGCTCCCTTGTTTAAATGTAGGCTAACGGTATTTCGAGGTGTGGAAGTTCCCACGACATTGCGCGATTAGGACGTAGCGCCAACGATGCCTGAACGTTTATCATCGTGTGAGCATCAAAATTTGGATGGAAATAAAAACAGTTTGGTCTTTGTAGTCTAAGTAGGCTTTGTTTAATACGTTTATGATGTTCGTTTTCTAGAGAAAGAAGATTCTCTTAAGTAAAATCACCTGAAAGCAGATAGCACAATTCTTTTGCCCTAGATTGCTCTAAGGATCGCAGATTACGTGCACAATGAAAATAAATGGATAAATGAGTAATAATTAAATATCACTGCTTTCAATTCAACTAAATACTATACCGCTTCGTCGTTCATGTTCGTGTTCTAGTTGTCTGCCAGTTATATTTTTCTACAGCTATATCCCCAAAAAGCTATAGGGCGCACGTTCCAACTTACAATTGAGGAAAATTAGTTTTCTTGGAGCACCTTCTTTAAATGACCTGTAAAATTATAGTGGCAGTTTCGTGCTATGTGCGATAGAGGTTGCTCAAGAATGAGCTACTGCTTCACTTCCACTTATGACAAACCACATTTCTTTTTTAATTTTGCATTGCAGCAGCAATTTAACTGAAAGACGAGGAAGTATATCAAGTAATTGGAGAACACAGATTATCAAACTGAGCTATTCCTCAAAACTCCTTCTACGTCGACATTCCTTACTAACTTACCGGCCCCAATTCGTAGAATGAAGTATGTGCCCATAAGTGGTCAGCTAAATGTTAAAAAAAAACTTGTATATTAGCCAAACGTACATTTTAATTTCTTGTGCAAGGATTTTCGTCGCTGAGAGTGAAGGAGTTGTAAGGCAAGAACAACTTTCCCCGCAAGGAAATGTTTTATTTTATTCTGTTATGTCTTAACTATAACCCCTGTGACTGGATGTTTGTCTTTACAACACCTACGTCACCTGTGCGGGTTAGTTATGTCACAAGTTCAATCATCTCAATTTATTCAATAGTAGCACGGGCATAATTATCAGCATAACATTATTAATTGTTATACGTTTTCCCAAATCAGTCGTTTACGTCGCTATGCGCTTTTAGATATTTCGCTACCCTCCACGCATGTTGCGGACGTTTGTATGCAACAGCTGCGGTGGTACAAAAACAGTTGATTACCCCGCCGTCATCCTATATTTGCAGCTCCATTTGCTTTGTTTATTTTCTCAAATGTCCTAATAGGAAAGCATTCATGAGGTGCGACAAAATCACTTGATGAGGTGTTCAATGATTTTTCTAAATTCCTTCTACACATCTGACCCAATTATATTCCATCTGTAGCTGCCGGTTCCTGCTGACGAGTGAAGCTCCCTGCCTGATAACGCTATATTTACTCACCATATAAACGATCTGTTTATTACTGTGACCGCACCATTTTGCCTTGCATCCCTTTATTTCCGTGTTTATCGACTGAACTGCTAGCTTGCATCATCTTTTTGATTCATTGGTTCATAGATTCGCTGAATCAATTTTTTTACCCGCCCAGGTCCTGGTACCCGGTGAACACTACCTGTACATACAAGTTCACTGCACCCCCGGGTGAACTGGTGCGTGTCGAATTCCTTTGGTTTCGAGTGGAGCGCGTCACCCTTTGCGAGGAGGCCCTGCGCATCTATGACTCGCTGCGACCAGACCCCCGCCACATCATCACCAAGCTGTGCGACACTAACAAGCCGCGCACTGAGCAGCCCAGGGCTGTCTTTGAGTCTACGGGGCCTGGCCTGCTGCTGCATTTCAGCAGCAAAACGGGAAGCCTGGATGGCTCGTCCATCAGCTTCGGCTTTGAGGTAAACAAAAGTAAAAGAAAAAGTTACAGTGACGTTTTATTTCGTGAACGCGGGTGGAGCGCAAGCGTATGAGTTCTATAGCGCTATGACGCTATCGGCGCCTAAACACCTACACTGTCCGCATCGCGGATCGTTTTAAAGATAGAGCTCACGCACCTATGCCTTACCCAGCAGCCGCCAGAGAACATCTCCTTGTAAACGTTTCCTTACTAAGTAAATTAACTAGCATGGTGTCAGCGCGTACAGTAAATTATTCAACACTTGATGACCGTGGACACTCGCTGTGAAAACGCAGGCGTGAGAAACCGCGGCAGCAGCAGCGAGCGAAGTGACGCTTCAAACCAAAGTGAGGGGTGAGGACACCGCGCACACAAAGGTACGAGACATCCGCCCACTTAGACTGTGCCCTTGAAGCAGATCGCGTTTAAGATACAACCCCTGAGGTCAGGCACGGTCGCTCAACAACGCCCCGTTTCCGTCTCTGCGCCCGGTGCCATGCGGGCCATCGAATAAGGCGAACGACTGGCACTTCGATGTCTCCGGCATACATTGGGTTGCCCGCACATAAGCGCTCCTATGCTCATTTACACGCCAAGTAATCGGATAATAAAAATACTTTCCAATTCACGCAAGCAATCCACAGAAACTGCTGCCCTCTGTAGAGTTCAAACCGACACAGCCGAAGTAGTTCACAACATGTACACACGCCACAGCTGACATATATTGCACGTTTGGACCACAAAGATCAATTTCTGCTTACTGTAGTTACTACTGCAGCCGTAGGCCACACAATGGTTCCTGAACCACTTTGTGTGAACCGACATCACATAAATTTTATCAGAACTAGCTATAACATCACCAAAATGTTACACAGCAAGTGAAACAGTGGGAATTTCTGTGGTTGATTTCAGGTTTTGTTCATTTTCCGTCGTTTCTACCATGCAGGGTACACGTGCACTCACTTCAAGACAACGACCCTCCACCTCAAGAACAGCCCCTCCTAAATGATTCATTCATTCATTCCTTCACAAATTGTTATTAGAGTCCTGAAGCCCGGTATTTTAAGACCAAGGCGGGCGGCGCGTGATAACTAACGAGAATAAATGAAGGAAAATATAGCATCCGTAACGAGACGGTTATGTTTTCTTTTATGTTAACCTCTTTCAACATTCCAGGAAGCATTCATATGTACAATAAATGTTCTGTTAACTTTCGTTCGTTGAATAATGTCTAACATGAAGCACATGTAGGGCCAAGGTACATCTAAAATATCTGGCACCTTCGCTTGATATATATATATATATATATATATATATATATGGTGATACGGAGTGTGAAATAGAAGTCGATGGAACTCCGTTATACAGGATACCAGTAAGCTATCGCAGGAGACGAAAGACCTGATCAAGAAACGCCAATGTAAGAAAGCCTCTAACCCTACAGCTAGAACAGAACTCGCAGAACTTTCGAAGTTAATCAACAAGCGTAAGACAGCTAACATAAGGAAGTATAATATGGCCAGAATTGAACATGCTCTCATGAACGGAGGAAGCTTAAAAGCAGTGAAGAAGAAACTAGGAATTGGCAAGAACCAGATGTATGCACTAAGAGACAAAGCCGGCAATATCATTACTAATATGAATGAGATAGTTCAAGTGCCTGAGGAATTCTATAGAGATTTATACAGTACCAGTGGCACCCACGATGATAATGTAAGACAGAATAGTCTAGAGGGATTCGAAATCGCACAGGTAACGCCGGAAGGAGTAAAGAAAGCGTTCGGAGCTATGCAAAGGGGGAAGGCAGCTGGGGAGGATCAGGTAACAACAGACTTGTTAAAGGATGGTGCGCAGATTGTTCTAGAGAAACTGGCCAGCCTGTATACGCACTGCCTCTTAACCTCGAGCGTACCGGAATCTTGGAACAACGCTAACATAATCCTAATCCATAAGAAAGGGGACGCCAAAGACTTAGACAATTATAGACCGATCAGCTTGGTGTCAGTTGCCTACAAACTATTTATTAAGGTAATCGCAAATAGAATCAGGAACACCTTAGACTTCTGTCAAGCAAAGGACCAGGCAGGATTCCGTAAAGGCTACTCAAAAATAGACTATATTCACACTATCAATCAGGTGATAGAGAAATGTGCGGAATATAACCAACCCTTTACAGCTTTCATTGATTATGAGAAAGCGTTTGATTCTGTCGAAACCTCAGCAGTCATGGAGGCATTGCGCAATCAGGGTGTAGACGAGCCGAATGTAAAAATACTGAAAGATATCTATAGCGGCTTCACAGCCACCGCAGTTCTCCATAAAGAAAGCAACAAAATCCAAATAAAGAAAGGCGTCAGGCAGGGTGAGACGATCTCTCCAATGCTATTCCCAGCGTGGTTACAGGAGGTATTCAGATACCTGGATTGGGAAGAATTGGGAATAATCGTTAATCGAGAATACCTTACTAACTTGGAATTCGCTGATTTTATTGCCTTGCTTAGTAACTCAGGGGACCAATTGCAATGCATGCTCACTGACCTGGAGCGGCAAAGCAGAAGAGTGGGTCTGAAAATTAATTTGCACGAAAATAAAGTAATGTTTAACAGTCGCGGAAGAGAACAGCGATTTACCATAGGTAGCGAGGCACTGGAAGTGGTAAGGGAATACATATACTTAGGGCAGGTAGAGAAGGCGGATGCGGATCATGAGACCGAAATAATCAGAAGAATAAGAATGGGCTGGGGTGCGTTTGGCAGGCATTCGCAGATGATGAACAGCAGGTTGCCATTATCCCTCAAGAGAAAAGATTATAATAGCTGTGTCTAACCAGTACTCGCCTACATGGCAGAAACCTGGAGGCTTACGAAAAGGGTTCTACTTAAATTGAGGACGTCGCAACGAGCTATCGAAAGAAGAATGATGGGTGTAACTTTAAGGGATAAGAAAAGAGCAGATTGGGTGAGGGAACAAACGTGCGGTTATGACATCTTAGTTGAAATCACGAAAAAGAAATCGGCATGGGCAGGAGACGTAATGAGGGGGGAACATAACCGATGGTCATTATTGTTGCGGAGTGGATTTCAAGGGAAAGGAAGCGTAGCCGGGGGTGGGAGAAAGTTAGGTGGGCGGATGAGAGTAAGTTTGCAGGGACAACAGTAGTTGGAGAAGTATGGGAGACGCCTTTGCCCTGCAGTGGGCGTAACAAGGCTGCTGATGACGACGATGATGATGACATACATACATACATACATACATACATACATACATACATACATACATACATACATACAGGCTGTATATATCAAGCACCAAAGACGGTCAGGCACAAGTCACATCTCTAAATAAGCTCTGAGTGTCATTGGGACACATCAGAACATGCTACCACACGTGGTGGCTGATTTTGTTGTAAGAGTGCTATGAACGCAAGCAATCTAATGCAACAGCTCAGTAGAGGCTTATTAGGAAGACATGAGACAGTCACAAGAAAACTGCTTTGGAGCACACATTAGGAAGGCATTTCATGCTGACAAGAAAAATACTCATCAAGAATTCAACAGAAAGACGGTGGCCAATATGTTTTAGAATGACATTAGGGATACATAAAAAAATTCCAGTAAAACTCATAAGAAAGACTAGTGGCTGTGATGTAAAAACTCGTGATATTTTCATGTGAAACTCATCTCATATTTTCTTAAGGGCACGCGACTCCAGTGGAGTGATTTTATACTTGACATCGCCAAGGCGGTACAATGTCGGGTAGGGCTCTGTGTAGCGCGGCGGGAGTATTTCAGAGAAGCCTACGCGGTGACACGACGTCCATATGGGGACAACGTAACCAGCAGGAAATCGAACGTCCCGATGTCGGCTGTCGTACCGGATCATCCGCCCGGCCTGATACTCAGCGAGGTCATGCGAGCCCTGGCGAACACGTCTTGAATGCCTTCAGTAGGAGCGTTCGTTTAGGAAACAAGCACAAAGCGAAACAAAGCGCAAAGAGTGGCGGCCAAACAGAAAGTAAAAGAGCGAAGAGCCAGCGGCCTCGTGACAGGAGGAATTATAGGCGCAAGTCACGAAGTGTAACGTGCTGTCCATACCACTGTGGTCGTCAGAAACGTACATAGACAGCATATATGCAAACATGCGATTTCAGAAACTTCGTCAGTGTGTTCATCTGCGGGTGGTAGGCGATGCAAAGCCTGTGCTCGGCAGAACAGCAGCGAAGTAGGCCTTCAGGTACTCGAGACAAGAAGGCGCGGTCGCGATCATTGAGAAGCTGCCGAGGTGCGCCGTTATGCAGGATGACATAACGCCGAAGGAAATCTGCCACCTCAGTTGCACAGCTTGTGTGCAAAGCTCGCGTGATCCCGTACCGTGTCGCGTAACCATTCGTGACAACCACCGACTTATTGCCACATTTCTACGTCGGAAAAGGGCCGAGAAGATCGAGACCGACGTGAAAGAATGGCTCTGAGGGCACATCGACGAGGTGAAGCCGTACAGTGGTAACCCTAGCAGATTTCTTGCGGGGCGGACAGAGGACAAAGGCTGGAACGTAGCGATGCACAGAGCGGTGCAGGCATGGCCAGTAGAAGCATCGTTGTACATGGTTGTAACACGCGAAACGCCGAAGTGGCATGGCGTCACGAAACTGTTCAAGAAGTGATGTCCGGAGATGGCGTGGTACGATAAGCGAAGATTCTGGTCCCTCAAGGCGTCAGTTGCGACGGTAGAAAACGTCGTCGCGGAGCACGAACATTCGCAGCGTTGGCTTCGAATGTCCATAATGTAGACAATGGATAAGAACATGCAAGCAGTTATCATGCCGTTGTTCAGGGCGGATGACCTGCAGATCAGAAATGGCCATTACGCAAAAGTCGCTGTAATGCGCAGAATATACAGGGTGGTCGACAGGATGACGGGAGAGTCAGTCGGCGTCCTTGTGCAAACTGAATGACTTGTAGAAAACATCAAATGAATATTTTTGCAGTCGTAGCGTTCACCTACTGAATCGTCCGTTGCGGTCTTTAGGTGAAGAGAACCTGCACAAGGCGTGGTGATCAGTAACCAAGGAAAATGTGTGGCCGTAGAGGTAGGGACAGAATTGGGCAATTGCCCAAACTAACGCAAGGCACTCCCGTTCGGTAATTGAAAAATTCCTCTCGACTGTCGACAGGGGACGGCTGGCGTATGCAATTATGCGCTCTACGTTAGGCTGCCATTGAACAAATACAGCCACAATTCCATGGCCACTGGCTACCTATTAAAGTTCAGTCACGAGAGATGGATCATAAAGAGCCAGCAATTGGGGGGGGAGGTGACGTGAGCAAGAGTACGAAGGCGAGGAGGCTTTGATTTGAGCAATGCCCCATGTGAAAGCAGCGTCCTTCTTAATTAAGTCGGTGACAGGGCGAGTGACTTCGGCGAAATTCTTTATTAAATGACAGAAATAGCAGCATAAACCAACAAGGCATCTCACGTTTTAGGCGGAAGATGCAACCGGAAAGTTCTGGAAAGCGCGAATCTTCTCAGGGTCGAGTTAAACGCTAGCGGCAGTGACGAGATGGCCAAGAACTTTAAGTTTACGACGTCTAAAGTGGCACTTCGAGAAGTTCAGTTGCAGGCCGGCGCGCCGGAAAACATCAGGAATAGCCGATAGACACGTTAGATGAATCGTGAAGGTTGGTGAAAAGAGGATGACACCTTCTACATACCACAGACACGTGGACCATTTGTAGCCGCGAAATAAGAAATCCATCACTATTTCGAAGGTTGCCGGGGTATTACAAAGGGCGAATTGCATAAAGATGAATTAGTAGAGTTCGTCAGGGGTTACGAAGCCAGTTTCCTCATGGTCCATGTCATCTACCGAGATTTGCCAAAAGACTGAACAGAGTTCTATCGATGAAAAGTACTTGACTCCGTGCGAGCGGTCCAAGGCGTCATCAATACGCGGCAAGGGGTAGACATCCTTGCGTGTGCACTTGTTGAGGTGTCTGTAAGCCACACAAAAGCACCAACTGCCATCCTTCTTGAGAACGACAACGGGGGACGCCCACGGACTGCGAGATGGCTCGATAACGCCTTCAGTCAACATCTTATTTACTTCTTCTTTACTCACTTGTCGTTCTGCATGTTGAACACGGTTCGGCCGGCGGCGTATTGGATTGGCCTCTGAGCTGTAAATATGATGAGTGACAACCGATGTATGGGAGAAAGGGCGGCCATGCAGGTCAAAAATTTTACGGTAAATTTCTAAGAGACGGTAAAAGTAAGCAGCTTGTGCCGGAAGATCATCACGTGCAATCATCTTGCTAACTTCGTGTGTGAGAATTGGTGAATCCGAGGTTCCGGTAGAGGGTGACGGAATTTCGTCATCAAGAGCCGATATCTCGCAATCGTTCACAGGCCAGACGTCCATAAAGATATGCCTCTGAGAATAATTTGAGTTGAACAAGTAAAATTAAGCAGAGGGAGCGAAGTATGATTGCCTACAACAGTGAGCATGGCACGGAGAACGGCCAAATTTCTTTCAAGCGTTATTTCAGTGGTGGCACATGGTACATAGGCGCCGTCGGGAACAGATGGGGATGACAGTAGTGTGACGTGCGTAGTGGCTTGAGGCGACAGGTGGATGTCTTTATACGACAGGTGGACGGTTGTGTGACTAGTGTACTACAGCAATCGTGGGGCAGTTCAAGCTGAAAGAGACTAGACGCGCCATCAAAGGGGGCTGAATGGCACGATGAAAGTCTAAGCCAAGTATAACATCGTAAAGGTATTCTTCCAAAATGGCTAACAGTGTGCGAGTGGTGCACATACCAAACCCCGTAGGCGTTCCTCCGTCGGCGACGCGGAGGATGCATCGGGTTCACGCGTCGTCAGAACTTTGTTCGGGCGTCGACGCGATTGAGCACTTATCACGGATACGTGCGCGCCAGTGTCAATGGGTGCTGGGACATCGGACAATACGTCACCATTGAATAAAAACTCCATCAAGTTCTGCTTCCATAATGTTAAAACAGCGCTAAAAACGTACATCGGACAACAGAAAGGAGGATTGGATCCCACACGGCACTGATTTTCAACTGCGTTTATTGAAAAAAAAAGACACGATGGCGTTTGGAGACCCTATATCAAGCGTGCGCGCATATTCGATGGAATAGAAGCGCTTGTCATCCCCAGCAGATTGCCTCGTGGGCGCGGGCGAGATCAACACCGTTGTTCACCCCAGTTCTGCAAGCCCATTTCTTTAAAGATGAGGTTACGGAAGGCTTACTAGACATCCACTACATTTCCTCATTATGCGAAATGCTTCCGCCACTTCTCTTGTAATGCTGTCATTTTGCACAAAAAGGATTTGTGTGTAATCAAATAACGGTTCACTCTCGCATTAGAAACCATGCTGTTGCAAGTTTGTAGATTTCTTGTGTAACAAATTCTGGCGCTCGGATAGCTCCATATTAATGCATCGGCCTGTCTGCCCCATGTACGAAAGGCCGCATGAGAAATTAATTTCGTAGACAACATGCATCTTAAAGGGTACAGGCTTTTTCCCATTGTTTATTTTACATCCCTTGTTCTTTGCTAGTCCTTCTCTCTTTCTTTCGACAGCTGCTCCCACCTTACCGACATTATTGAGCCGACGTATACAGAAATACTTAACCACTACAGAGGAAGGAGACTTAAATACCCCCCACCCCACACATGGCTCACACCACATGAGGCAGTAAGCTGGCGAAGACTGCGAGCAGGTACGTTCTTCAACCTGCACACATTACACAAAATGTTGCCTACCCAGTACAGGGATACATGTCCGTGGTGCGGAACAACCCCGCCGTTATACCACATCACGTGGGAATGCAAGCGTAATTTCGCATTCCATAAAGTAAATAACGCAAGTGCGGAACAATGGGAGGATCTGCTCACCAGCAGCGAGCTTGCAGCCCAACGGGCAATTGTGCAGCACGCCTGCGAGGCAGAAAGACTCAGCGGTGCCCTGGAATAGGGGCCCGACCTTGTGAAGCGGCCAGGACTCAAAACATGAAGACACCGGCCCACCGCCAATCTCTCTGAGATATAGAGAAATAAAGTTTTTCCATTCTTCCATAGGAGCTGAAAACAAAACTTTGACACCATATCTGGCTTTTATTTTTTTAATTTGTGTGAGAGAGAATGAACATATGGCATTACCGCCAGTTGTTCACTCCTTTTAACCGGGCTAGTACGCTGCTTCAAGTCGTGTTTGAAGGGCTTTACCTTCCTGAAGATATTGCCCGCACATGAGAGAAGAACCGAGTCCTTGAAGCCGGCCTCCCTGCAATGACCTACCTGTGCCTCGAAACTACTGCTCATTTTATTACAAGACTTCTTAACTGCCATACCCATGCATCCATCTACTATCCCATGTTTTTGACAAGTTTGAGTGGCATGGCGTGTAGTTCAACAAGGGCTTCTCGCTCCTAGGTGAGTACTGCCAACACAGGTGGTCTTGTTCGAAGGGGAGCTTTTGTTGCAGTATGCTATGTTTTGAAACTTTATGCGCTAATTTGATTCCGGAACTGTTTTGTTTAAAAAAATCAATAGCATCTGGAACGCTTTCAGGTTAGAGGGATTCGACAAGCACAAGAAAATAATTTAGGTACCTAAATATACGTATAAAATCGCCGGCCAAGTGTTTCTTTACTTTTCTGTCAAGAGATCTAGGAAATATATTACTTAGTACTGGTGCTACTTTAGAACGCATACAAACATAAGACTTTCGCATGTATGTATGGCCTTCCCAAACAATGTACGTATTCTTGAGGTAGAAAGACTGGAGTCCCAGAAAAGATCCAGTGTTATTTCTTGATTCACTTTGAATCAGGAATTGTGGTTTTTCAATAAACGCAGTCGTATATCCATGTCTTGTGGGTCCCCATCCTCTTTTATGATGTCCGGTGCACGTTTCTAGCACTGTTTTTTACATTACAGGAAACCACCAACTCGCCCAATCTGCGGTTTTTCTTATGTTTGGCTTGGTCGGCAAAGTAATCAGAGGGTTTGGCGGTTGAGTCGTCAATGCAGCGTCACCTGTGGGAGCTGCACCGCGTAGTTTTCCGGAGACGGGCGTCGGGTCTGCATCGGAGATGGTGGGCGACGAGCCTGCCGAGAAAGGAACAATGGTGAACAAGCTGCTGGCGAACGAGACTAGTGGCGTTGGGATGAAGATGCGGGGCTTTTCGAAGGAGCACGAGCGTCAGCGTTTGGTAGTTGTGGTGCCCGTAATGGCTAGCAACGACGCTGGCTCTGTTCGGGGCGATAATAACTGGAGAATGGCGGTCGCAGAGGGGAGGAGACAGTAGGGTTTTTACAATGGCGAGCGACGTGACTAATATGCCAGCAGGAAAAACAGATTGGCCGGTCGTCTGCGGTTCGCCACTTGGCTGGATTTCTGGAGCGTCAAGGTATCGCGTACCAGTCGATGGAACTGGAGCCTGAGGAAGCTGTGAAGCGGCAATGGCACGTACAGAACAGATTCCAAGATTAGCGAGTACTTCGCACACTATTGCTTGCACAAATGATACTGTAGGCAAATTGTCGGGCTCATAGGGGCCAGAAAAAAACGGCTGCACGAGCCACTGCTTCAAGTTCTGGTTGCACGATCCGCGTCAGGTCATCTGATGGTGATCGTCGCTGCACTCCTAGCGGCTCGTCACAAGAGGGAGAGTAAAACACCTTTATTGTTATTATTTCAACGGAGAGATGAGCGTGGGCGGAACCCTCAGTCCAGGGTCCCTAAAATCATTCGGCCGATGTTTCGAGCCGGCTGTATCATAGCTCGGAGGACCTCAGGTAGTTCGTCGTTGAGGGCATCGTCCTACAGCTCTTGGTTGCGTAGGGGTTAACGAAGAGTTCGCAAGGGAGGAAATAGGTTCGCAGTGCACTCAATCGTGACGTGGAAGATTGTGGGCGAGCTTCCACAGCCCGGGAAACGGTCTTCGTAACAGTTTGTGTAGCATTTATTGAGAGATACAAGATTTTAAAAGTTTGTCATGGGCGTAATGCCATTGCTTCCTCTTGCGAGATGGATGGTGGTGATGTACCGAGGGTGCGACGAATGTGTGTATAATAATGGAATTTTCAATAGATGAAGCGCCAATAGTGATGGTACACTAGGGAGGAACAAATACATGAGCGCCTTGTCCTATCTTTGTTCCTTCCTAGTGTGCCGTCACTAGTGCCGCTTCATCTATTGAAAGCTATGCACCAACTAGCCCCACAACGTGTTTCACTGCTAATACTGGAGAATGTCGTTGCAACGGAGAAAGGGATCCCCCTCCCTCCCCCCCCGAAAATGTCGCCTTACCATTCCGAGCCGCCCGAAGTGAAATTTATCTGGAAACAGCATGTGCGCGTTCGTTACCTGGCCGCGAGCTATGATCAGGGGTCCAGAGTAAGTGAATGCGGGGTGGTGTGGTACGTGCATTTTGCAGGATCTGCTTGAGAATTTAGTGTGCCGATCTCGGGATGCCATGTCGTGATAAGAACACCTGGAATGGCTGTTGCCAGTCCGTCAATATTGTTACGCGCGAAGGAGACCGTTTATAACCTTTACGGATGAAGGGGACCGTTTACTTTAGGTCGCGAAGGTGAGCGCAAGAGCGGCCAGCTGGTTGATCAACTGAGCGTCGTCCTCGTCTTCCTTCCTCGACTCGGGACCGCAAGCACGTTCACTGGTCTTCGTTTTCTTCATGCGTAACATTCCTCTCGTCTCAGACAAAGCCCGCCGGGCGAGTCAATCCATGTGTCTTGACGTGAACAATTTCAAGCGGGCGACATGAACCACTTGTGTCATGGCAGCTCTTCTACCACTCGCCGTGAGGCGAGTTGTTATACGTGACTTCCGCAAGTGTGTTAATAATAACAAACGGTCCATCGTAGGTGGCCATCGTAGGTGGCCAAATGGCCTGCCATAACCTGCGTTTACGTAATGGAGTCCACAGCCAGACTAAATAACCAGGGCGATAGGTTACCGGACGGTGGCGAATGCCGTAGCGTGCTTTTGATCTGTCCTGCGATGCCAAAGTGCGCAAACGAGCAATACGACGAGCTTCTTCGGCGAGGCAGAGAGTCTCGGCGACAGAGGGATTTTCGTGACTGCCGAAGGGGAAAACAGTGTCGATTGTGTACCGGGGTGGCCGTGCATACAGCAGCAAGAAGAAACAGGAAGAACAGCAGGAATAAAGCGCTATAGCCGGTGGTCTCGTGCTTGGCGGCGTTGAACGCCTACATGATAAAAGGCAGTACGTCATCCCAGTTCTTGTGGTCGGATGAAACATACATAGATAGCATGTTTACAATTGTTCGGTTGGTGCGCTTCGTAAGCCCATTCGTTTGTGGATGGTATGGTGTCCAGTGACGCAAGTTGGATTCACACAAACGAAGCAGTTCCTCTACAACGTCCGCTGTGAATTGTCGTCCACGGTCACTGATGATCATGCGAGCCGGACCATGTCGCAAGATCACATATTGCAGCTGGAATGTTGAAACGTCAGTGGCAGTTGCGGAGGGCACGGCCGCCGTCTCACAGTAGCGTGTGAGGTAGTCGACGCAAACTATCCAACGGTTTCCCTTGGCTGGTTTTGGAAATAGGCCTACGAAATCAATGCCCACTTATTGGAAAGGCGTGCTTGGAGGCGGGATCGGCTGCATAAGAACCAGCTGGAGCAGTAGATGGCCGTTTGTCGCGCTGACACTGCATGCAGCTGACCACATACGTCTCAACGGATTGTCGCATTCCAGGCCAATAAAAGCGTTCCTGAATCCGGTAGAGCGTCCTCGCCGAACCAAAATGGCCAGACGTAGGGTCGTCCTGCATAGCACTCTGAATCGCTGTGCGAAAGCTCTCCGCTACCACTAGGAGAAAACTTGCGCCAGTGCCGGAAAAGTTCTTCTTATACAGGAGTCCATCACGTACACAGAAATGGTTTGCTGTCGTCGAGGCGAAGAGCGGTGTTAATTTATCGTCTTTTCGCTGTTCGGCTTTGAAGCAGTCGAAGTCTGGAAAACGCGGCGACACAGAAGCAACGAGCTCATTGAAGTCGTGAGCGTCACAGTCCGTAGTGCTAAGTGGCATACGCGAGAGGCATTCCGCATCAGGTCGTCGTCGACCGCTCTTATTAGAGACGGTGAAGCTGTATTCTTGCAGTCGGAGCGCCCAGCGCGCAAGGCGGCCACAAGGGTCACGAAGATTCACAAGCCAACACAATGAGTGGTGGTCGGTGACCACTGTAAAGGGGCATCCGTACAGGTAAGAACGAAACCGCTGAACCGCAAATATTACCGCGAGGCATTCTTGCTCCGTGACAGTGAAATTCTGCTCGGTCCTACTTAATGAGCGGTTTGCATATGCGATCACGTGTTCGCGGTCACCGTAGCGTTGAACAAGGACGGCACTAATACCTATGCCACTGGCATCCGTATGGAGTTCCGTCGGAGCTGAAGTACCGAAGTGTTGAAGAACCGGTCGTGACGTCAGCAGGAACTTCAACTCACGAAAAGAAAAGTCGCACTCCGGAGTCCACTCAAAGGGGGCGTCCTTTCGTTGCAGGCATGTCAGCGGATACGCGACGTCGGCGAATTTAGAAATAAATCGGCGGAAGTAGCAACAAAGCCCCAGAAAACTACGGAGCTCCTTGACAGAGTGCGGTGCATTGAACTCTTCAACGGCTGCTGCTTTCTCGGGATCAGGGCGGATGCCATCCTTGTCGACGAGGTGCCCAAGCACAAGGGTTTGACGGCCTCCGAAGTGGCATTTCTTAGAGTTTAAAACTAGACCAGCGTTTCTGATGCAGTTCAGGACAATATCCACACGCGAGTTGTGTTCGCTGAAGGTGCGGCCAAAGATGGCGACGTCGTGAGGTAGCACATGCAGATGTTATACTTCAATCCGCGTAGAACAGTGTCCATAAGTCTCTCAAAAGTTGCCGGAGCGTTGCACAATCCAATTGGCATCACATTAAATTCGAAGAGCCCGTCAGGGGTTACAAAGGCAGTCTTCTCCTTGTCGTCAGGATGCATCGAAATTTGCCAATAGCCGGATCGTAAGCCTACTGAGGAAAAGTAAGAGGCGGAATGAAGGCAGTCTATTGCGCCATCAATACGTGGGAGTAGGTACACGTCCTTTTTTGCTACAGCATTCGAACGGCGATAGTCGACGCAAAATCTCCAAGATGCATCTTTTTTTTTTTTTAACAAGAATCACTGGAGCTGCCCACGGACTCGCTGACTCTTGTACGACTCCCTTTTTCATCATTTCGTGCACCTGTTCGTTGATAATCTGGCGCTCTGATGGTGAAACACGATATGGCTTTTGTCTAATCGGATTTGCCGAAACCGTGTTGATGGTATGGCGAGTTCGAGACGCCGGGATTGCAGGTGTTTTGTCCTTCTACAGTCGAAAACCGAAATGTGCTTCGAAAGCACACCCATTAACGTTCGGCGTTCACTGGTGCTGAGCGATTTGTTTACTATCGACAAAAAGGCCGTTTCCGAACTTTGTCCATCAGGTTCTTCCGGCACATCTGTAAGTTCAGCCACTGATAAGGATACGTGTTCCCTGGCGAAGGCTAATTTCATGCCTTCTGGTAGTATAACAGGCTCCTTAGAATAGTTTACGGTCCATAAGCTAGTGCGTCCGCCTTTGATTGACACCACACAAGGTGGCACCAACACATTCTTCTTCACACAGTTCAAGTGTATCGGTTCTACGTTAGCATCAAAGCTGTCGGAATCGGCGCTGCCACAGGCAACGGTAACGCAAACGGTAGATGATGCAGGTATGACCGCATCACCACCAACACACAGTGTAGCTTCGCGATCTACAGGGTTCTCCAGGAGTCCTGATGGAATCCTACCACTTATAAATACCTTCCCTGTGCGGCAGTCGACAGTAGCACCACACTCCCGCAAGAAGTCCATGCCGAGAATAGCATCATGGGTCGATCGAGGAATAATTAAAAACTCTGTCGTAGTAACATGGCCTCCCAAAAACACGTCAGCACTACACACACAAATAGAGTCGCAACGGCTCGCCACTCACTCCACAGAACTTTGAATCTTCGTCCCATTTAAACAAAACCTTTCGCCCTAACCCGTGTTTAAAATAGACACTCATGACCGAAATTGTTGCGCCTGTGTCCATCAGAGCCATCACAGGGACATTATCTACATGAACGCGCACTTTGTTTTTCAGCATGAACACAGGAGGTATTTCTGTCAGTAGCACGTCTCCAGCGACCTCACCTCCATCGCCTGCGCTAGCTAGTTTTCCGGTGACGAAGCGGACGTGGTGCGACGCAGCGGTGAGGGAGAACGGGGAGCACGACGTTGCGCTGGGGGTGTCAAACTCCTGTCAGATGCCGGGGAGCGATTCCGGGAGCTTCTCGGCCAATACTCGTCGCCAGATGATACGTGTGCTGGCCATGGGGCACCGTGTGGCCGTTCGGAGGGCCGAGAAAACTCTTGAAGGCTGGCCATACCACGTAGTCATACGCTGGTTACAAAACCGCGATATATGACCCTGGACACCGCATGAATAACACACCGGAAGAGGTCGAAACCTTGGTTGTTCGTCGATGAAACGGATATTGTCATTTTCCCGCGTGTAGTGGGTTGGTACGTGGCGCGTGTCACGACGATACATCGGGCGTCGAGAAGGCGTGCGCTTAGCGCGTTGGTCATAGCGCGGAGTCGGAGGGCGTGTTGTCATCCTCGACTGTGGGGCTGCGCTGTACTCTACGGCCGCTGCGGTAACCATCGGTTGCCAAGGAGCCGAATATGGCGCCGTCACAGCCTCACGTGACGTGTACACACCATGGTGGTCAGCAGTTGAATGCAACAACTCTTCGCGGCGGGAAAGTTGCTCGCGGACAATCTGTCAGATCGTCGAAGGAAGGTCGAGGCAAGGACTCGTGTCCACACTGGCAACCGTCGTAACGTTTGCCAACCGACCGCACTTTGGCGCAATGCAACGCATCTTGAGCGTTTCAAAAGTTCTGCAGTGCTGGATGACGTCGGACAGAGAACTGAGGCTCTCCTTTCCAATTAGAAAATTGTACACATCATCAGCCACTCCTTTCAGCAAATGTCCAACTTTATCTTCTTACGACATGCGAGCACTGACCACCTTGCACAGCTTTAGCACTTCTTCGATATATGTTGTGCATGTCTCACTTGGTAGCTGCGCCCGTTGCGACAGTGTCTGCTCCACACGCTTCTTTTTGGCGACTGAGTCCCCAAAACACGCCTTTAACTCGTCAACAAAACGTTCCTACGTCGTAAGCGCGTCCTCGCGGTTCTCGTACCACACGAGGGCGGTATCGGTCAGGGAGAATACCACATTGGTGACCTGAGCGGTTGCATCCCACCCGTTGGATTTGCTCACTCGTTTGTAGTGGACGAGCCACTCGTCAGGATCTTCCCCCGCTTTGCTTCCGAAGGTGGGTGGAACTCGGTAGTATGGCAGTGGACTGCTAGGCGCTGCCCTCGGAGCGGCTACTTCTTCTGGCATCTCGAAGATGGTCACGGCTGATGGCAGGAGGCCGGCAAGTCGACGGCTTCGACGTAGCTGCCGCAGTGACGGTTCCGTTGCTGTGAGCGGTACCTCGCACCTCCACCACTTTGTTATGCGCGAAGGAAACCGTTTATAACCCTTACGGATGAAGGGGACCATTTACTTTAGGTCGCGAAGGGGAGCGCAAGAGCGGCCAGCTGGTTAATCAACTGAGCGTCGTCCTCTTCTTCCTTCCTCCACTCGGGACCGCAAGCACGTTCACTGGTCTTCGTTTTATTCATGCATAACAATATAAACAGACTGGGAAACATAGCGCGAAAAATAAGACAGGGACAAGCAGGAACACAGGACGAGCGCATTAGCGCTCGTCCTGCGTTTCTGCTTGTCCCTGTGTCATTTTTTGCGTTATGTTTCCCAGTCTGTATGTATCCCACCAACACGCCCAAACTTCTTCCCGGCTAACAATATAAAAACTTCCTCAGCAACACGGATGCCGTATTAAAACGCAAGAGCAACGCCGAGAATTTCTCCGGAAGCGGCATTTGTTCTGCGCATTGCAGCAGAGTCCTTCAGGGATTCGGTGCCATCCTACGCTACCGAGGTATAGCCCTCTAGAGTACGTGTCATATCCGTGTATCAGGTATGTGTTTCCGGGATGACTGCACGTATGTCGCCAATGTATCGTAAACATGCTTTGTGCCGTTCTTTGTCCTGCTCGGGGTGCATTTTACGTAGCAATAGATGAATAATTAGTACATGGTGTAGAGTGGACGGCAACATTGTTGGACGGGTGTCAGTCGCAAGGGGTGGGACAGAGTATCCTAGCCGAGTGAGAAGATGATGGTTAGCAGGGGTGAGTAGGAGGCTTTGGCGATGGCTGGGCCATTGTTCCTCTAGTAGCTCGCGTAGTGTGTTATGTGTCCCTAAGTTAAGGAGACGGCATGTGAAAATAGATCTCGGCAGGCCATGGCCTAGCTTCGTCGCTTAGTGACTCATTGTATCTATGCAAAGTTGTTGCGCTTGGGTGAATTGCTGAAAGGGGAGATGGTATGTAAGCCGGCTGATACGCATGCCTACATCAAGCCAAGCAGCTCCTCTGCTCGTAGGCCCGAGCGCCTGTTCGCGAGCCTCTAGTTCAGGGCCTGAATTTGCTCAATCTGTCTGGATAGAAGGGCAACAGTATAGTGCGAGCTGCCATGCGATTGAACGTGTAAGTCAAGGATGCGAGCATGATTAAACTGTCATATGGGTATTGCATACACGTGCACAGTGATAGGGGGAGTAGATGGATGGCTGAGGGGGCGAATGATTAGGAGCTCTGAATTTCGCGGAGCACATCTTAAGCCGCATTTTCTCGCGTACTCGGAGACGGTGTCGACTGCTTGCTGCAGACGGCCCTGGATGTCACCGTCGGAACCCCGTGTCGACTAGACAATAATGTCGTCCGCATAAACAGCATGGGCGACATCACGGATCTGGTCGAGTAGCTGGAAGAACCCTGCGAGCGCTATATTGAATAGAGTAGGGGAAATAACTGAGCCTTGGCGTGTCCCACGTACTACAAGGTGAATCATACTGGGTCGATGCGGTCCCATTTCTACGGTGGCTGTATGATCTTGAAGAAATGCACGGATATAGTTATACATACGACTTCCGCAGTGCGAATGTGCAACATTGTGAAGCACGAGGTCATATTTCACATTATCGAATGCCTCTTTTAGGTCTAAGGCTCATTAGTGCTCTCGTTTTGGCGCATGACCGAGGTTCTATGATTTCGCCACGCAATTGTGAAAGCACATCATTGGCAGGCAAATGAGATCGATATACCATTTGAGAGTGAGAACAAAATAATTTTTCTTCGAGGAAGGGCTGCACACGCCGCAAGTGTACATGTTTCATAAGCTTGCCAATGCAGGATGTTAGGGAAAGTCTAAATCTAAGCACACGGGTGTTTTTGCATTTCGCCCCCATCGAAATGCGGACGCCGTGGCCGGGATTCGATCCCGCGACCTCGTGCTCAGCAGCCCAACACCATAGCCACTGAGCAACCACGGCTGGTCAGACGCACTACGTGGATCACTTCAGATTCTGTCCGGCGCCGCTGTGACTGCGAAATGCCGTCTGGCACGACCTCATAGTCCACTTCGCCAACACGTCGGATGATTTTGTAGGGTCCGAAATACCGTCGCAATAGTTTCTCACTGTGTCCTCGTCAATGTATTGGGGTCCAAACCCAAACACGGTAACCCGGCGGGCACTCGACGAAGCGTCGTCGTAGGTTGTTGTGTCGGCAGTCGGTACGCTGCTGGTTCTTGATCCGTAGGCGGGCGAGCTGTCGGGCTTCTTCGGCGCGTTGGAGATAGGTAGCGACGTCACGATTCTCCTCCTCAGTGACGTGCGGCAGCATGGCGTCGAGCGTCGTCGTCGGGTTCCTGCCGTAACCCAGCTTAAACGGCGTGATCTGTGTTGTTTCTTGCACCGCTGTGTTGTAAGCCAAGCTTACGTACGGCGGGACGGCATCCCAGGTCTTGTGTTCGACGTCAGCGTACATTGCTAGCATGTCGGCGAGGGTTTTATTCAGGCGCTCTGTAAGACCATTCATCTGTGGGTGGCAGGAATTCGTCCTCCTGTGCCTTGTCTGACTGTACTGAAGAATGGCTTGGGTGAGCTCTGCAGTAAATGTCGTTCCTCTGTCGGTGATAAGGACTACTGGGGCGCCATGTCGCTGCAGAATGCTTTCGACGAAAAATTTTGCCCCTTCGGCTGCGCTGCCTTTCGGCAGAGCTGTAGTTTCAGCGAAGCGGGTGAGGTAGTCCGTCGCCAAGATGATGCACTTATTTCCGGACGTTGACGTCGGAAACGGTCCGAACAAGTCCATCCCGATCTGCTGAATAGGTCGGCAAGGAGGCTTCATCGGCTGTAGTAATCCGGCTGGCCTTGTCGGTGGTGTCTTGCGTCGCTGACAGTCTAGGCATGTCTTGACGTAACGGGCAACGTCGGCTGTTAGGCGCGACCAGTATTACCTTTCATGTATCCTCGATAGCGTTCGGGAGAAGCCGAGGTGCCCAGCGGTCGGATAGTCATGTAGGGCGCGCAGTACTTCTGGACGCAGCGCCGACGGAACAACAAGAAGGTAGTTGGCGCGGACGGGTGAGAGGCTGTTCTTCACGAGTAGATTATTTGGAAGCGTGAAGGAAGATAATCCTCGCTGAAATGCCCTGGCGACAACGTCGGTGTGCCCTTCCAATTATTAGACTAGGCCTTTTAACGCCGGGTCTGCCCGTTGCTGTTCAGCGAAGTCTTCGGCGCTTATCATTCCAAGGAAGGCGTCGTCATTCTCGTCATCTTGCGGTGGCGGGTCAAAGGGGGCGCGTGATAGGCAATCGGCATCAGAGTGTTTTCGTCCGGACTTGTAAGTTACAGCGATGTCGTAATCTTGTAGTCTAAGGCTCCACCGCGCAAGTCGTCCTGAAGGATCCTTTATATTCGCTAGCCAACACAACGCGTGATGGTCGCTGACGACTTTGAATGGCCTGCCATAAAGATTAGGGCGAAATTTAGCTGCAGCCCAAACGATGGCGAGGCATTCCTTTTCGGTCGTAGAATAGTTGCCTTCCGCTATTGACAGCGACCGGCTAGAGTAAGCTATCACCTCTTCGACTCCCTTTCTTCTCTGGACTAGAACGGCACTGAGGCCTAGGCCACTGGCGTCAGTATGGATTTCTGTATCGGCGTACTCGTCGAAATTCGCAAGTACCGGCACCGACTGCATGAGTCGTTTCAGTTCTTAAAATGCGTCGGCCTGCGGCGTTTCCCACTTGAACTCAACATCACATTTAGTTAGACGTGTCAACGGCACAGCGATGCGTGAAAAGTCCTTGACAAAGCGCCTGTAGTAGGCACACATGCCAAGGAATCTAACGCACTGCCTTCTCGTCGGTGGGTTGCGGGAACCGTGCGATGGCAGCTGTCTTTTGCGGGTCTGGACGGACACCAGACTTGCTGATTAGGTCGCCTAGGAACGGAAGCTCCTCGCAAGCGAAGCGGCATTTTTCCGGCTTCAGAGAAAGCCGTGATGACTCCATGGCCTCTAGTATTGTCGCAAGCCGCCTGAGGTGATCGTCGAAATTTCCGGCGAAGACGACGATGTCATCCAAGTAAACGAGACAGGTGTGCCACTTCAATCCTGCTAAAACCGCGTCCATCACGCGCTGGAACGTTGCAGACGCGGAGCGCAGTCCGAATCGCCTAACCTTGAACTCGTAGAGGCCGTCTGGGATGATGAAGGCCAAGTTTTCGCGATCTCTTTCGTGGACTTCTATTTGCGTATAGCGAGACTTTAGGTCCAGCGACGAGAAGCATTTAACATTTCAGAGCCGATCCGATGCGTTGTCTATTCGTGGAAGGAGGTATACGTCCTTCGTCGGGATCTTGTTGACACGACGATAATCGACGCAGAAACGTAGGGTTCCGTCATTTTTCTTCACCAAGACTACAGGAGATGCCCACTGGCTTTTGGACGGCTGGATGATGTCGTCGCGTAGCATTTCGTCCACTTGGTGCCTGATATCCTCACGTTCTCGTGTAGAAACTCGATAAGGGCTCTGGCGGAGTAGTCGAGCACACCCTTCGGTTTTTATGCGATGCTTTGCGACTGGCGTTTGTGGAATCATTGATGACGTCGAAAAGCACTCTTTGTATCGTCGAAGCAAGCTTCTCGGCTGATGTTGATTAATCATGGAGAGACTTGCATTTATGTCGAAGTCTGGTTCGGGAACTACAGTCGTCGGGGTACATGCGGCACAATCCGAGAGGACAAACGCTTGCTGGTTTCGAGAATTCTCTCGATGTATGCAATCGTCGTGCCCTTGTTGATGTGCTTGAACGCCTGGCTGAAGTTTGTCAGCAACAGTTTCGTGTTTACTCCCTGCAGTCGAGCGATTCCTCTAGCGACGCAAATTTCACGCTCGAGCAGCAAACGTTAGTCGCCTTCGATGGCGCCTTCTACGTCAGCGGGTATTTCGGTGCCGACCGAAATAACAATGCTCGAGCGAGGTGGGATGCTCACTTGATCTTCGAGCACACTCAAGGCGTGGTGACAACGAGAGCTCTCCGGCGGTATCGATTGATCTGCCGACAGCGTTATCAATTTTGATTTCAGGTCTATGATTGCGCCGTCTTGGTTCAGCAAGTTCATGCCGAGAATGACGTCTCGTGAACACTGTTGGAGGATAGCGAAGGTGGCAGGGTAAGTCCGGTCATGAACGGTAATTCTAGCCCTGCAGATTCCAGTCGGCGTAATGAGGTGTCCTCCAGCGGTTCGAATCTGATGGCCTTCCCATGCAGTTTTAACTTTCTTCAACTGGGCGGCGCTGTGTCCACTCATGACGGAGTAATCGGCCCCTGTGTGCACCCACGGCGATAACTGAGGGGCCGTCGAGAAGCACGTGAAGGTCGGTGGTTCTTTGTCTGGCGTCGCAGTTAGGTCTGGGTGTCGTATCACGGCTGCTTCGTATTGAACTAAAGCTGGAACGTCACGCTGTCGGGTGGTCTTTCTTCGTCGTATTCTTTGCTTCCAGACTTCGTCGGGACGGTGGCGTGTCGTCATGTCGTCGAGGTTAGTTTCTTCGGTGTCTTCGCCGGCGACGGAGGATCTTCGTCAGTTCGACGAACAGCAACCGCACCTCCATCAGTTGCTGCTTTTAGTTTTCCAGATATGGGCTCGCTGACCGGCCCCGGGCTGGGTCAGTGTATGGTTGGCGCTGCGGCGACAGGTAGCGGCCTGGTGATGGCGAACGCGACGGTCATCGAGAGCTCCACTGAGTTGCGGCGAGGTAGTCGGCGATATCGCGAGGGCGTTCAACTTGCTACGGGCGCGGAGCGTTGACGGCGAAACCTCGCAGTCCCATCTCCCGATATGGGCATCGTCGGTAGGCGTGACCCCCTTCTCCGCAGCGGTAGCAGAGCGGGCGGGGTTTAGGAGCGCGCCAAACGTCTGTCTTCCTCGGGTAGCTGCACTGGGCAACGGGTGGGCGTGCTGGCTGCGGCGGTGGTGGTCAACGGAATTGCGGCGTTACGGGGCCCTGGCGCGGTTGTGAAGGGGGACCTTGACGGCGGGCGACGGCTGCGTAGGTCATCGCTTGCGGCTGAGGCAATTCAGGGGCTACTCCGAGTTGTTGTTGAAGCTGCTCACATACGGCATCGGCAATCGAAGCCACTTGAGCCACTTGATGTTTCGGATTAGTCCGGCGAAAAGTTCTTGCCTTACGCCTCGAATCAAGAAACGTACTTTTTTCTCTTCGGGTTTTTGCGGGTCGGCGTGCCGGAAAAGACAGGTCGTCTCTTCTGTGAAGATGGCGATGGTCTCATCGGTTTGTTGGCCTCGGGTTTGCAGCAGAACTTCGGCCCTTTCTTTTCGGAAAACGCTCGTGAAGGTCCTCAGGAAGTTACTGCGGAGCAAGTCCCATGTTGCAAGTGTGGATTCCCGGTTCTCGAACCAAGTCCTCGCGGTACCTTCCAAGAAGAAGTACACATGTCGTAGCTTATCCTCAGATGTCCAGTTGTTAAAGGTCGAGATCCTTTCGAACGTTTCGTGCCAGGATTCCGGATCCTTCGACGTAGCTCCACGGAAGGTAGGGGGCTCTCTGGGTTGTTGAAGTACGACGGGTGACGCTGGGGCTGCCATTGTGGTTGTCTTGGCCACAATCTTTTTGGTCTTCTCACGTAGATGTCCGTGCTCCGGGAGCAGCTGTTGTAGACGATGGCTTGCTCGATGGTCCGGGACTACGTTGGTGCTCTCGTTGAGGTCCGGGCTTGGGTCACGGCTTGTCGGGGGCGTCCGGTACATGGACGAAAAGCACCTCCACCAGATGTCCCATGGTAGTGACGTTAAAGAACGGAGTTGCAATACTGTGAAAGAAAAAAACTAGCTTTTATTGGGCGAACCTGTGCCCTCAAAGACAGAAGATGGCGGCGATCGTCGAAAATTTGAACAACGGGTCAAGCGCGTCGGCTTTTATACATCAATCCTCGTTTGTTCCAGACTAATCGCTAGGACCCGCGCGCCATCCAAAAATTCTACATTATTCGCGCCGCTCACACATGCAATCAGATTACACACGTTTTGGTCAGAGACAGTGGATGGAACCAACGATAACATTCCAGAAACTTCCCACACATGCAAACGCGTCCTGCGCTGTGCGATAACATTTATTAGGCGGTGAAACGTGTCGCCCGATAGAGACAAGTACACGTGTCAATATGTAGGATTTGACGAGATGAAAACGAAGGTGGACACGTTTATTTTGCTGTTTTCTCACATTTCTCCGGCCAGTTCTTTGAAACTTCTGCTATCGTGAAATTGCATGACAGAATCGTCTCCAAATTTCTGGCCTTCCGCCTTGTGGACATCATTGATAGCTAGTTGTCAGCATACTTTGAGGAAAAAAGCAACCTCTTTCACATGTTTACTTAACAAGCATGACATCCACAATAACAAAAAAAAGCAAAGGCCATTACGCTTGGCGCACTAGGCTATAGAAGAGACATAAAAAGCCCAGTGTTGACAAATATGAATATTTGATGCAAGAAAGGACAATAGACAAAAAGTAAGAGATGTAGCAGACAACGACGCTCACCGTATATAGTACTGTTCTTCAGGCTCAACTTACTGCACATGTGAAAGCAGTAGCACTGACTACCTTCCAAGTAGATCAAACACATACAAAGCTCGTGTGACTGTGCTATACGTCTTGCAGAACAAAAGTTGCCGAAACTTACTTGGGGAGGTTATGTCAATCTAATAGCCGATAACGCGTGGTCGATTTGAGTTAAATTACTGCTGTAATATTGTAACTGCAGTTCATGATACTAGAATTGGAAATGCGCAGGCGTAGAGCAGTGGTCTACGCCAGCGTAGAGCAGTCACAGTTGTGCGAAAGGACGACCCACTTTCAAAAGATTATGATGTTGATGATGGTGGTGGTGACGAAGATGGCTGCGCAAGCATCACACCATGAGGGGCAACAGCTCGTCGTCTCGTAAACTGGTGAAACTGTTCAAATTACCACGTACTTATTTCAAAGCGGAGAAACGGGCAGCACGAGGAACGATTTTTGGTAATCAGCACCACAATATCCAAGAAGCAATAAAGCAAAGAAAGCAGTGGCGTAATCAGCTGTGGTTCAAATGAAATGCAGAAAATAATGAAGAAAACGGATATCAAAGTAGACGGAAAGATAACTGCCGCCGGTTGAGCTGAACCAAGAACCTCCGCATTAGCGGGAGCTGCATAAAATCTGCCATCATGGCTGCCAGATTCGAGACGCTTGATGCCATTAGGTAGCTTACAATGGTTTATTAACCACGTTCCTGCTCTCCTATGTTATTGTAATACGTGAAGCCATCGGTGCAACAAAATTGTTCTACATCCGCCCGCTATGGCTCTGGCTAAGAATACTAGGGCTACATCACATCACACATATATACCCAAGATAGCGGACGGATTGATAGTCGTTGCCGTAGCGCCTATAGTACGCGTAAGGACGCGTAATGTGGAGGTCTTATCGTTCACTATCATTTCCCTTTTCCCTCAATATTTTCACCGTTTCAATTTCAGCAACGGGTAATTACTGTTATGATATTTTTTTTGTCTTCATTGCCTGTTGACGTTATATGGTTGCGTATTTATTTGTAAGTTCTAAAATAAACGATGCGAGACTGCCAAACTGTTTACTGTTTACACTCAATCTTCAACTTCTCACTCTTCACTTCATCCTCTTCTTTTGACCGGGACATAACATCATTCGGGTCTTTTATTGCCGTCCTTCCGCGGATGGTAAGGCACTAGGTCACCTACAGCTGTAACTTCTGTTTTGCCAGATGGTCCTTCAAAGTGCACCGACTTCAGTCTACGTTGCTGCTTCACCGTTTTGAGGACAAGATCAGCGCCCGTGAAAGCCTTTTACGAGCCATGAAGACGTTTTCGTACAAAGAGCATGTCTCCAGGTTATATGTTTGGCATTTGAGTTGCATGCCACGAGTGCCGTAGTATTTCTTCATTGTATGCTTATACCTCTTGTATTCCTCTCATGTCTTCCTGCTTTCTGGAATATGGACCTTTCCTACTGCGCCAAGTTCGTAATCTGCTGGTAAGCAGGTCGTGATAATCAGGTGATGAATCAGGTGATAGAGAAATGTGCGGAATATAACCAACCCTTATATATAGCTTTCATTGATTACGAGAAAGCGTTTGACTTTGTCGAAACCTCAGCAGTCATAGAGGCATTACGGAATCAGGGTGTAGACGAGCCGTATGTAAAAATACTGAAAGATATCTATAGCGGCTCCACAGCCACTGTAGTCCTCCATAAAGCAAGCAACAAAATCCCAATAAAGAAAGGCGTCAGGCAGTGAGATACGATATCTCCAATGCTATTCACAGCGTGTTTACGGGAGGTATTCAGAGACCTGCATTGGAAAGAATTGGGGATAAAAGTTAATGGAGAATACCTTAGTAACTTGCGATTCGCTGATGATATTGCCTTGCTTAGTAACTCAGGGGACCAATTGCAATGCATGCTCACTGACCTGGAGAGGCAAAGCAGAAGAGTGGGTCTAAAAATTAATCTGCAGAAAACTAAAGTAATGCTTAACATTCTCGGAAGAGAACAGCAATTTACAATAGGCAGCGAGGCAATGGAAGTCGTAAGGGAATACCTCTTCTTAGGGCAGGTAGTGACGGCGGATCCGGATCATGAGACGGAAATAATCAGAAGAATAAGAATGGGGTGGAATGCGTTTGGCAGGCATTCTCAGATCATGAACAGCAGGTTGCCATTATCCCTCAAGAGAAAAGAATATAATAGCTGTGTCTTACCAGTACTCACCTACGGGGCAGAAACCTGGAGGCTTACGAAAAGGGTTCTACTCAAATTGAGGACGACGCAACGAGCTATGGAAAGAAGAATGATAGGTGTAACGTTAAGGGATAAGAAAAGAGCAGATTTGGTGAGGGAACAAACGCGAGTTAATGACATCTTAGTTGAAATCAAGAAAAAAGAAATGGGCATGGGCAGGACACGTAATGAGGAGGGAAGATAACCGATGGTCCTTAAGGGTTACGGACTGGATCCCAAGGGAAGGGAAGCCTAGCAGGGGGCGGCAGAAAGATAGGTGGGCGGATCAGATTAAGAAGTTTTCAGGCATGGCATGGCCACAATTAGTACATGACCGGGGTTGTTGGAGAAGTATGGGAGAGGCCTTTGCCCTGCAGTGGGCGTAACCACGCTGATGATGATGATGATGACGTCGTCTTCTGAAAGGCTGCATACTGAGGGATACAGCCATGTCCAGCGGTGAGAGATCGACTGTGATGCCTAACTGCTGCCTCAAGAGCACGCTTCCATCTTCCACGAAATTCTGCGTGTACAGAAATGGTCTTCAAGTGACGCATTAGGCGTTCCGCTAGGTCATTACCTTTCGGGTGGTATGGTACTGAAAATCGCGAAGTGATACCCTTGTCTGCTGACCACCGATGGAGCCTCTCGCTACGGAATGCAGGTCGATTATCAGAGGTAATCACCTCGGTGTCTCTGAATGCCTCTCTTTCCATCATTGCACTCGCACTGTTGGCATCTTCTCTTCCGAGTTTGGCTGCCGCCATTCGTGCGCACTGGTTCACAGCCACTATAAAAAACTGAGTCCTCTGGCGCACACCTTCCCTTTTCTTTTTGATTTCAGCGGACTCAAGATGAACGACTTTGAAGGGGACATCTGCATGCACAGGAATGACAATCTGGCTTACTTTTGGGCGGAACTTGGCTTTCATATTCTGACGATGACAAGTATTGACGTACTCCTCTACACTGGCTTTCATGTTCTTCCATGTAAAATGATTCTGAATGTTCCAGTCGGTACGCCGAAAGCCATCATGCCCTCCTGCGTTTGTACTGTCGTGATAAAACCGTAGTATTTTAAATATGCAGTTTGGGGGACAACAAACTTTCCGTTGATTAATTTAGCCGCTTTATAGTTGTTTTATTTATTTATTTATCAATACTGCAATCCCCATTGGGGATTTTAGCAGGGTGGGAGACAATACATATGTAAAGAATACTATAGCATAGGCAACGACAACAATACAAATCAGGTTAACAGAGCTTGAACATAGCAGTGGCACAGCAAGATAACAAATTGTTACTCAATACTTGAAACAAACGCCGAAAGTGATGATTTTAAAACTTGGTCATTGGTTAGATGATTCCATTCAACGACTATTCGGGGAAAGAAGGAATACTTAAAACAATGATTACGTGTACTAAATGGGGTTATTGTTCGGCTATGTCGCTGCCTAGTAGCATAACCAGATGAAGAAGTAATTATTCCCGTGAGATCTGTCTTATAACGACCGTTAATAGGTTGAAAAAGAAATTTTAGTCGTGATACACGATTTCTATACATTATTGGTGGCAGGTTTGCTTTTGTTATGAGGTCTGTCACTGAAGTGCGTCAGAAGTTGTTATAAATGAAACGAGCTGCTTTTCTTTGCACCATTTCTATCTTGTTAGTGCCAGTTTTAGTATAAGGGTCCCAAATTACACATGCATAGTCTGGCATCGGCAGAATCACAGCTTTATATGCGAGTAGGCGTACAGTGGGAGTAGAAAGTTTCAAAGCCCTCCTTAAAAAATAACGCTTGCGGTTAGCATTGGCTACTACAGATTCAAGGTGCTTAGCCCAAGTGAGGTCATTTGTGATCCAGAGTCCTAGATATTTATAATGTGTTACTTCGGAAATAATTATGTTATTAATACCGTATGGAAACGTTAGTTTATGCTTCTTATGTGAGATGGACATAAAAACTGTTTTCTCGAAATTAATTGACATTTGCTAGGCAGCGCACCAGTCGAGAATTTGTCGAAAAGCAGCGTTCAGCAACTCCCGGTCAGTAATATTGTCTATCTCTGAGTACAATACACAGTCATCAGCATAAAGCTTAGCCATAACGGGATTACCACGCAGCATATCATTAATGAATAAAAGGAACAACAGAGGTCCAAGGACCGACCCTTGGGGAACACCAGAATCTACCGGAAGTCGTTCAGAAGAATGATTATTAAAAACAACAAATTGTTCTCTGCTATCAAGGTATGCTGTGAGCCAAATAATTCGTCTGTAGTTTTTCAGTATCTTGCTCAATTTTTAAAGTAGTTTTTTGTGAGAGACCCTGTCGAAAGCCTTCCAAAATCCATGAAAAAAGCAGCTATTTGTTTCCCATTGTTAATTGCTTTCGCAAAGTCGCGCACTGTTAAAACTAAGTGGGTAATTGTAGAGTAGCCTTTTCTGAATCCGTGTTGATGCTTTGTTAGTACATTAATGTTTTCTAAGAATTCTGAGATATGATTATGAATTATGTGTTCCAAAAGTTTACATACTGTACATGTTAAAGAAATTGGACGGTAGTTTTGAATGCAGTGCATTTTTCCTGTTTTATGTAATGGCTTCACTCTGGCTGTCCTCCAGTCACTCGGTACTTGTTCCTCGCACAATGACCTTGTGAACAGAACGTGCAAGTACTTTGATGTCCATTCTGCATACCGTTTTAAAAATGTGTTTGGAATGTTATCCAGGCTAGAAGGTTTTTTAGTGTTCAATTGTGAAAGCATGTTGAGTATACCTGGTTCGCTTATTTGAACATCGGGTATTGGCGGCACACACATTTCGAAAAGTGGTATTACATCATTATCATTTGTACAGACGAACTTAAAGTGTTTGTTAAACGCATTTGCTATTTCTTTGCTTTCGTGAACTGCCTTACCATCAAGATGAAATAAATCACATTCCTTGGACGTCGGAGAAACAGAACGCCAAAATTTCTCTGGAGCCGTGGTTATGGTGGTATGTGCAATCTTCATAACGCGTCTGTGTCAGGTAGCTTTTCACCAGGTCTGTGGCTGACATCAAAAGTGAACTGCTGAATTTCGCTATTCCATCTTGTCAGTCTTCCCTTCGGTTGTGTAAGGCTCAGAAGGCATGTCAAAGCCTCATTTTCCGCGAAAAGCTTTAACTGACGGCCCTCCAAATAACTCCTGAAGTATCGTCACGCCAGCACTACTACTAAGGCCTACTTTTCAGTGGTCGTGTAATTTATTGCCGCTTTTGAAAAGCCTTAGATGTATTAGTCAATGACTTTTAACTTGTGTCTTTGGTTTTCGTTTGAATCTATTTGGACTAACACTGTTCCCGTGCCATAATTGGACGCCTCAGCGCAGAGCTCGAAAGATTTGGCGAAATCTGGTAATATCAGGATTGGATCTGAGGAAATTGCGCGCCCCAGTTCTTTATATGCATGGTGAGTCTTGTAAGATACCTGAATCTCGCCGCAAAGTCTTTAATGAACGCCCTAAAGTGTCCTGGCAGTGCTAAGAACACGCGCAGTGAGTGAACATCGTAGGGTTTATGCAGTTCTTTAATTCGTTGAACGGACTGTCCAGGACTCTGCCAAGGAGCACCACCTTTCTCTTAAAGAATTCACTTTTCTTCTACTTAATCTGTAAGTGTGATTTTCTCAATGCTTCTAGAAGATGAGAGATGTGGGAACAGTGCTCTTTCTCGGTACGAGAGTAAATGATGATGTTATCGACATAAACATTGTGGAAATCTCCTATGAAATCTTTAAGCACACCGTTCATCCTGCACTGAAACCAAGCGCCTGAGTTCTTCCAACCGAATGGCAGACGGTTGTATTCATACATAATAAATGGCGTTATAAATGCCATGTACTTCTTTGATTTTCGCTGGAGGTGTACCTGCCCGTAACCTTTTCACAAATCGATTCATGAGAACGATTGCCATCTTCTAGCATCATTAATGATGTCGTCAATCAAAGGCATAGGGAATGAATACAGCTCTGTTTGGGTGTTCATTTGCCGATAATCTCCACACAGTCGCAGTGAACCATTTTCTTTAGGAACAGTAGTTATGGCAGAAGCAAAAGGTGATGTTGAGGTCCCCATTATTCCAGCATTCAGCATTTATTGCAGCTCTTGCTTCAGCCACGTTTTCATAAGAAATCCTACAGGCTCTCTTCTGTGCAGTAGTCGTGTCACAAAATTCAAAACGTACTTGCGGCACACAAGCTCCAAGTGGATATGTATCGAGGCATACAAGTTCGGGAAAAATTGTCCTTATATGATTAGCGCATTTGGCAGTCCTCATTTGTGTCGGTGTCTGGATACTTGAAACCAGGGAGTCTAGGGTGACTTCATATTTCAAAGAAATGTTAATTCTTAGCTTCTTGATGTGGGGTCTTGACAGCATAAACAGAATTCGACACAACAGATATTGAGCGCTTATACTGTGAAGTCCTCCCAAGCGAAATTAATATTGACTTTCGTCCAGGTATACAGTGTTCGAGATTATCCATCATAGCTTTTAACCATTGCCACTTTAACTTGTCCCATGTCATCTGTCTTCACCACGATTTGATTATTCAGATTCACTGAAGCTCCTGTATCAACTAGAGCACTTACTTATTTTCCGTTAATAAGCAATGCCGTTAGCATCACGTTTCATCAAGCAGAAGGCCATTTCAATATTACAATAGCCAGGACACTCCTGTGGCTATGGGGCAGATGTTGAAAGTGCAAGCGCACACAAATTGAGCAACATGGGCAATTCCTTGCAATGCTAACACATACTGTACGTGCTAACACTTGTCTGTAAGCTGAGTTAGTGAAATTGGACATGTTCGATGGGACAACCACGTCGGCAACCACTTGGGCGAAGTTCTTTTAATATGTTTGTGGAAAAAGCTGCTGCATGGCGTCACAGGATAAAGCACAGAATATGAGGTGGTTCCTTGTACACAATGCCAAGAAATGGTGTGATCTCAGCATTACAGACCATCAGGATGACGCCTGGTAACGCGGGAAAGCAAGTTTATCTGGGCTTTCGACGAAAGCCCATTCGGCTGATGGGACAAAGCTATATTTTAAAACAAGACTCAAGTTCACTAATTGAATATTTCTACGAGAATAGACATCTGGTACTATTAGCAGATCCTACTTTGTCTGAGTCGTCCATTGTGCCGTTAGTCATTCACTGTATCGCAAATGAATACCAAAGCGCGAATAAGGAAGCCTAATACAATTGAAGACCTGCTGTGGTGAGTTAAGGGAGGGGAACGTGTGCCGCGAAGCCCCTGGGCCCGCAGCACAGCATAATTTAACCCATTCTGCCAGAGTTCATCCGGATATTATACCGGCAGCGAAGATAGCATCCACCAGAAGCGCAGCTTCAGACTATTTCCTTAGCTGCGGACACGTCAAGGAGACAAAAACAAATAAACGTGGGTGCCCAGGCCTACCCGTGTAACCAGAACGAGGTTGTCCACTTAATACCTGTCAGAAGTGCTTTTCATAGTCGGACATTTTGATATAGATCTTCCACATACCTCGGCTGCTGAGATCCGCCTCGATGACTTTAGCCTTACTTGCGATGAACTGGGGCAGACACGCCGACGTCGCTGTCTCCTTTACTTCGACTTCTTCTTCATCTTCGACTTGGCATGAAGTGACGTACGGTTGTGCCACTGTAGTAGAACCATGATATTGCCTTGCTTAGTAACTCAGGAGACCAATCGCACTGCATGCTCACTGACCTGGAGAGGCAAAGCAGAAGAGTGGGTCTAAAAATTAATCTGCAGAAAACTAAAGTAATGTTTAACAGTCTCGGAAGAGAACAGCAATTTACAATAGGTAGCGAGGCACTGGAAGTGGTAAGGGAATACATCTACTTAGGGCAGGTAGTGACGGCGGATCCGGATCATGAGACGGAAATAATCAGGAGGATAAGAAATGGCTGGGGTGTGTTTGGCAGTAATTCTCAGATCATGAACAGCAGGTTGCCATTATCCCTCAAGAGAAAAGTGCATAATAGCTGTGTCTTACCAGTACTGACCTACGGGGCAGAAACCTAGAGGCTTACGAAAAGGGTTCTACTCAAATTGAGGACGACGCAACGAGCTATGGAAAGAAGAATGATAAGTGTAGCGTTAAGGGATAAGAAAAGAGCAGATTGGGTGAGGGAACAAACGCGAGTTGTTCCCTCACCCAATCTGTAATGAGGAGGAACATGTAATGAGGAGGGAAGATAACCGATGGTCATTGAGGGTTACGGACTGGATTCCAAGGGAAGGGAAGCGTAGCAGGGGGCGGCAGAAAGTTAGGTGGACGGATGAGATTAAGAAGTTTGCACGGACGGCATGGCCACAATTAGTACATGACCGGGGTTGTTGGAGAAGTATGGGAGAGGCCTTTGCCCTGCAGTGGGCGTAACCAGGCTGATGATGATGAGTAGAACCAACTCGTATTTGTATCCACATCCTGTCGGACTGCGCCAAAGGTAAAATAACGGATCCGAGACTCACAAACTGTATACTGCTTACAGTCGATTTTCTTCTCTCTACTCACTTCCTGTTCTTCTCTTGACCGGTACATTACATAAGTGCAATAAATGACTAGAATTTCTAGCACAAGCATAATCGTCTTAGCGCAGTTATCTTCCCTAAGACCTGGAAAGCTCCCTGTAAGAAAAATCACCCAAGCGCTCTGTAGAGATGGTTAACGAGCGATGCTGAAACGAGCTGCCCCGGTGTTTATCATTGGGTTAATACTGATGGTTGATTAGATGATCGACGGCTTGGTAGGCTGCTCGATCCTCGGTACGCAGTTGCTGCTTGCTCTCAGCTGCGTGAGCCGGTTCTTGTGGCAGGGCTGCAGCATCGGCATGGCGTAGACGAGCTCGTTCCCGGTTCTGCTCGCGGCGTTGCTGCTCGAAAGCTGCCTGCTCCTCAGGAGTACTATACGTACTGGCCAGCCCATTATACGTGTGGCCTCCCATTTCCGTGCCTGGAATAAACTGCGGAGCGCGCGCTCGGCTGCGACGGAGAGCATTGATGTCACTTCTGGCGTAGCCGATCGCGCGCCTCTGTATCGTTTTTGGCCACGCGCATCGGGTTGCGCCGGATGCATTTTTGGCGTACAGGTGACGGAGGGACGGACGGGTGATTCGGCTAGCAGGGTACAGCTTCGCTGTAGAAAGTGGCATTAGCTTAGCTCAGCTAGCCCTGAATATGCAAAGTGAAAGCTTGGTTTAGCGTGGTTAAGTCTTGGTTTCACTTGATTACCCTTTGATTTAGCTGTAAATATTTTACTTGTGTATAAAATCATCGTTAAGCCAGGTATGACGGCTGTGAATAGGTCGGTTACTAGACATGAAAGTGATTAGGCTTGGGTAGGCACGCATTGTTCGACGGCGCGACGCCTGTTGTGCCACAGGGAGAGTTCAAGTGCTACACATGCAAAGAGACGCTGCGAACATGCGCATCGTCGAAGCACATATGAACAGGTCGTGAACGCGATCACGACGTTGATCTGGATGGTGCGACGCCAGTTCCATTGCGGTATCCTCCCCAGTGAAGCAGCTCACTGGGTGATATCCGCGGGGTGGTCAGACGCCGCTTAGGGACGACGGCTCAAAGCGTCCCTCATGCCCCGCAGCGCTCAGAGCAGACGGCCCAGCCTCGCCCTCATCCATGAGCTAGTTTGCACTGACTAGGCGAGCGCGGCGCTCCTCTTAACCAGGTGTGCGAGTCACGTGGCGAGGAGGCGACAGAGCTGCGGAGAGCGCATGTGCCAAACCGGCGGCGGAGCTCGGCGCGACGAGTGACGTGATGTGTTGCCAGGGCTACGGCGCAGCTGCGGTCAAATGAAGGTCAAACTGCTCGCGACGGTGAAACTCAGCTCGACTAGGTTAGTAAATCTTTCCCTTTAAAAGCCATCGCAACGAGCATTTTGCGCCAATCAGCTCCAATGACAGTGGAATCTCGGAGAATCAGTGCATTGTTATGTCAAAATCACGGTGCAGAAAACAGAACGTTAAGTACGAATAACAGACGGTCTGAGTTTCCCCTGAACTACTCAACAATGACGGCAATGAAACAATGACCTACACTACATGTAATATTTTGCAAGAAATAAGGCTCGTAGCTTTACGGGCTGTGTATATTCTCATTCTGAGTGAACTGCCTGCACGTGCGTGCCCAAAGGCATGCACAAACATTTCCCTCGATGAGCTCCCCCGAGTACTCGCAGTCAGAACGCCGGGAAGTAACGAGCTCCAGCAGCATGAAGCACGCGCGCTTGTCTTAAAGCGAACCACTCATTCTGCCATGTCATTACCATTTGACTGTGCGGCGCCTCCTAAATTCGCTGGTCACGTGAACAACACTATCGAAAACGCGCGAAAAAAGAGCGCCTTAGGTAGCCTCGCTATCCTTTGACACTAGGTGTCACATTAGGCCAGAATGCTGGGCTAGGAAAACACGTTTTTGAGCTAGTTGGTTGTATTTAAGATGAAAAACAGCCAAAGAAACACACACAGGAAACATACAATCCAGCCTCTTTCCTGTCTTCTTTGATGTTTCCCGAGTGCGTCTTTTTTCGGCTAATTTCTTTTCTAAACAAAAAGGTGGGCTATTTCATTGGTTACAAGAGTTCTTGTGCAACATGTATTGAGAGCATGGCTTTTGGACATAAACCGCTTCCTCCAGCGCCCGCCCTGAATATTTTATGTTGTTTGCCGTGTTCAGCGCGGAAGTTTGTCGCTTTGATAAAAGAAGGTGTTGGCCGCCCTTTACAGGTTCGCCACATTAACGCGGCCATTTACGACAACAGAGTGAGCCCAACCGCTTGCAACCGGCGCTTCACAGCTGGCGATGCGGACTCCCCATCACGCGGCGCGCTCGCCGTGCACTTCTCCGACTTGGGCGTCGAGGGCCAGGCAGCAGCCGCTGTTGCCTGTAACTACACGTTCGATGCACGTGCGTGGCCGCATGGCCGCGTGCAGCTTACGCTCGCCTCGGTATTCGAGACGCGCACCGACCACTGCGACCTGTGCCCCCGCGATGGACCCGGCCGTGTCGAGATCGTCGCCGAGACGCGATACGAGAAGACCACTTGCCTCTGCAACGTTGGAAGGTGAGTCTGAAATACACCATTCTGCATGGATATATCATATCTGTGCATCAGCCTTTCAGCTGTAAATCTGAAAAAAAAAATGGAAGCCGCTGTTTCGCCCGAATGGCGAAACATCGATTTCGCTAGCAAATTAGTAGACAGTACGAGGAAAGAATAGTAGTTTTATCCGACGAATTGGCTTGTGAACATTCACTGAATAAGTAAATTTCAAGCATTGTTTCTCCGGTGCCCAATCAAACATGAACACATCTGACTCGATGACCGTGCACACTCGCTGTGAAAACGTTGGAGGGAGGAATCGTGGCAGCAGCAGCGAGCGAATTGACCTTCCTGCTGCGCCCCGCATCAACGCGAACTAGGCGGCCAGAACACAGCGCACACGATGCACTCGGTGCACTCTGACCCTACTGCAGATGGGTTTCTAGATAGGAAGCACGTGACCACACGGGTCTTGCGCGTTCTGGCACATAACTGCAAATGAGTCAGTGGCGACAGAGAAATTTGATCCTAATCAGGCTTAATTGCGTTGTGCGACATGTGTTGAGTGCGCCGTCTCTGCGACTTCAATTGCGCCATGTGACAAGTGCATATTTGTTCAACGGTTTCCCGTAACCGCGGTTAACTAAACGGCAGTTACACATCTAGCCTAGATCAACGCCAATTGCAGTCTGCTCGAGTTACACGGGCATTCCTATTTGCAGTGGCAATGAGCAAGGCACTCCACTAGCTTAAATTACCGCTGTAATTTCAAAACACTGCTGCACAAGTTCTTAAGACTAACGTCCAAATTAAGGCCAGTTTCGAAAGAAGATGAGTACGGCGTGTACGGCCGGTCGTGAATTGCCGTATTCTGAAGAGCATATCGACATGGTTAGCGTCTCTGCGCAGAAGGCTGACGCAAATGCAGCGTAAACTAAGCACTGCAAGTTTTCGCGCAAATAAGTCGTCCTACAGGTTTTCTTAACTACGTCCATTTCATAGTTGGCGTAGGTAGTTACCTATAACACTTACTCACGTTGTCGAGCTTTAGCCGAAATGCATTCCTTTTATTTGGAAATTCGCCAGGAAGATTGCCGCCGAACATCTGTCATCTCGGAGTAGAGGTGCACCTTCCGTGCGTACCAGTGCGTAGAGGCCAGACCCGTTTCTGAAATAACGCACCTGCGAAGTACCCACACTGCACTCTGTTGATGCATCGTCCGTCACCTTGAACGTTTGCGAAAAGTCGGTTAATCCAAAGCGTGATTGCCTAGCTGGGTTTGCAGTCAAACGGGTTAGCGACCTAACGGGCGTTTAGCTTGCTCTGTAACTGCGCTAACCACGGTTTCTGATAAGCTTGAAGTTTATTTATACTTCCTGCTTAGAGGAACAGGAGCAGAGGCTAACGGCTACGTAGCCTGACAAAAGGCCTCTGCTCCTGTTTCAGCAGGCCGACATACATGAAAAAATGTTGTAATAATAATCATTTCGAACAAATATACATTTCTCACCAGAGAAAGAAAGCGCAAAATAAGCAAAGGAAACAAACAACTATCTTATGCATTGTCAACATCCACAAAACTAAGTTAACACAGACATGTGCATTAGGTGCAGAAAAGAAGAAGACAGTTGTATCATATAATGCGAAGCCATAAAGTATGAGAATGCAAAAACAATACACTATTTAAACAAACTCAACATCATTGTGTCAGGATGGGCTTTTCCATGCTAGTACAATGCATCTGATCAGAATCCATGTGACCATGCAAGCGATTTAGCAATTCTAGTACTTGGTTTTCTAGGTGTTCTTTACCATAGTTTGTCCTAAGTGTTCTTGCTTATTTTTGGCGTTGGTGACGTATGTTGTACATCCTAGCCGCTGATGTACTCTGGAAACATACAGGCTTCTTTTGCATAAGCTATTGTAAAAGCTCGAAATAGTATAGTTGCGTTACTTTTAGCATTAAATATTTTTCAAAAAGCACTTCAGTTTTCAAGCACTCCGTAAGGCCATGATATTGTTTGAATGCTCGCACGACTACTTTCTGCAAAACTATTAGCTTTTGATAATTATCTTTTGTGGTTGTACCACATACCAAAGTACAGGAAACAGTCTAGAATAGAATAGAGCGTAATATAATTCATTTTGTAACCATTTTGGTAAGACAAGGCTGAGTTTGTACAAGCATCCAACAATTCTACCAAGTTCTAATGTTAGTTTTTCTACATATATGTTGAAAGTCAAGCTTTCAGTAAACCAAATTCCTAAGAAATTCTGGGTCATGCTCTAAATTCCAGCTCTAACTCTCTCTCCTCAAACAGAATCGATGTTCTATATTTTCGTGGCGCATTGGTTGGAGCAAATATTGTGTATTTGGTTTTACTACCAAGTACTTGCAATTTATTTGTACTAAGCCAAGCAGCCATGTTTTTAATGTAATTATTCATTTGGTGCTCAAGTTCTTGATTGGATGTACCGCTGCAAAAAATATTAGTGTTATTTGCACACATCATTTGCCGGAGAGAACATTCTACATCACTGACATAGTTTATATATATTATGAACAATAAAAGGCCTAGTATTCACCTTTACGGTACTCCTCTGGTTAAAGTTGCATGAACCGATGCACCGTTATATTGCTGTATGAACCGATGCGCTCTTATAAGGCTGTATGAACCAATGCGCGGTTAACATGTTGTTTATGGTGTCTGAGATAGTTTTTCATTAACTTAAGAACCCCTCCACGCACACCATAGATGCTAGCTTGTACATGTGGACTCCATGACATGCCGAATCAAATGCTTTCCTAAAATCTACAAACCCAATCAGTAGAGCCCATTTTCGATAATTTTAAGCGGAAGCTTTAGCTCGTGTGCTCCTATCTAAGTACATGTAAAAGGAACATTCATTTTTTTCGGTGACCACTGCGCCAAATTTGACGAAGTTTGTTGCATCTAAATGAAAAATATCTAGTGACTGTGTATTCCGAACTTTTGATTTATGTCGTGAATTTGTTGTTAAACATTGTAAAAAATTGAAAATTTTAAAAAAACGAAGCCATCATGTTTACAACTCTGTAACTGAGCAACATAAAACGATAATACAATTCTGTAAATTGCATTTACTAGAACATCTTAAGCGGAGAAAATTGATTTATTACGCATCAATCTAAAAAAATTAGTTATATGAAAATACTGCTTTTGCAGAACTCTTGTAAGCAACCTAAGAAATTTATGTAAGATATGAAATGACATATCCAATTTGTGCGCTTCCATTGATATCATGGATGCCGTTTACATAACCGCGATATCCGTTCGTGATGCAGACCTATAAAGAAAACACGGCTAACTCTGGCTATTTTTAAGCGGTCTTGGAGAACACCAGTTTCAGACATTCTATAATTATGTAAGCGAATAGAGGGGCTATAATATGGGATACGTATATTAAAGGAGTTGACTAATGCTATCTTCGGCTGGTCGTTTCTGAGCACTCTGGAGCGCTCTCGCTAGCGGCGTTGTCTTCGGCTGGTTGAAAGAGAGTGCGCGCCCTGCGTTCGGCTGGTTCTTCTAGATTGCTCTCCTCTATCTTGGAGTCCTCTGAGGCGCCCCGAGCCCTGTCGTCGGAGCAGTCATCGAGACTGAAACGTCATCGCAGCGCCGCGTCGCTGCTGTTGGCGACGGCCCACTGTAACCTTGGCAACCTAGGCCACTGCATGATGGCGTCTCGACGAACGTTCGTCCCGCCGGCACGTCCGCCGGTTTTTCCGGCAGCGCCGGGAGCTTTGGATAGGCGAAACATCGGACGTTGGTAGTAGTCACGTGGTTTCGCATCAGCAATTTCCTCCTCCGAGAGCGAGTGGCACGTTCGGATTACGTGCTTGTCCCCTACCTTTGAGCTCGGGAAACGACCGATCTACCCGACTCTGCTTCGGCGCATACAGGCGACCAGTCGAAGATACCATTAATGTCGTCGACAACAGCACCTACATTGTTCTTGATCTAGAATTGCATGACTTCCTCCATTGTCACAGGGGTTAGTACTACAGAGTTTGTAAGGTTGAATTCATTTACGTAGAATAAGTTATTGCTATCATTGTATTGTTATCACTGTTATCATTTTTGTCTTCTGCACTTGTCACAAAATACTCGTTCATCTTAGTAGCAGCTTCTTTATCCGACAAAATGCTTGAACTCGTTTGTATAGATAGCGGTGATGCCTGTTTTTTCGTAGTATTCAGGTTTTTACTTCTTCCCACAGCCTCCTAGAGTCATTTTTTATCTTCACAAACAGTTGGTTATAATAGCTTTCCCTAGCGTACCTTCCCTCAGTGGTCAATTTATTTCTATTTTTATTGTAAATTCAGAAAGTGCCACTAAATTTTTGATTGAACGAAAGCGTGGTACATTTTACTTTTTGTCTCGATCATTTTCAATAGTCTTGCGTCAACCCACGGCTTTCTTGCTCGTTTTGGCCGCTGGTTACGGGGAGTCAATGGAAATGCTCAATTATCGCAGACTGTAAGTTTCTGGAAAAATGCCTGGTATGCAGCATAGGGGTTACCTTGTTCCAACACGCATGCCCAGTCGATCATTTCTAAGGCTACAGTACTAATGGTGCAAGATAAGATTGCCAGTTTTTTTTTTCGTTTAACCTGCACACTTAGAAGAAAGCAAAAATCGGCAGATGATTGCTTATATCAGCGGTTAACAGTCCAGCGACGCAATCTGCAGATTGAATGTTCGTTACAGATATGTCGAGCAAGGTAATATTTTTTTCTGTTAATCGTGTGGATGCTGTGATAAGACTTGCGCCTGCAGAATATTTGGTGATTTTAGTAACTTTCTTAGCGGCAGAATCACCTGATAACACATTAATTTAGGAAGGTAAAGTTGTAGGCCAGTTGGAGACACATTGTGAATATAACCGCTACATACAAAGCACGGTGGCGGCCACGCCGCCCCGGGTTGTCGCCTCCCTCCGTCCTGTGTCTGTAGCGGTTTTATTCACAGCATATTATTACTCACATCCCTCATTATGACAAAAGCCCTTGATGGCCGGCTTAGAAAATGAAGTACACGCTCTGTCTAAGAAACCCAGTTTGTGTCCCGTTGGCGGCCTGCAAATAACTGAAACTACGACTTGCCCAAAACATGCGGTCAGACACTCAATACTAAAATTTATCGTTGAAAATGCTTAAAAAATATTGTGCCTCAATGACTCCTTAACATATACGGCTACGCGGCTGGCCTTCCGTTTGGTCGCACACGACAGTAATAAGAGTAATCGTCAAAGTGCGGAGGATTATCCTTTGCTGTTAGCCATGTTTCTGCATACGTTAAACCATCAAAGGTATGAGAGATAGAGGTATATATGTCGCTAAGTTGTTCCTTTTTACTGTTACGGCTACGCGTGCTTATGTCTAAAATCTTGAACCCTTTTAGGGTGCAAGAATTAGATTGGTTGAAAGTCGCAACAACATAATAGTTACATGCAATGGAGTTGTTAATATTTAAGGACAATCTTACAAGTGCACGCAGGAAAACCCCATACAAAACTCCTTCGTTCATCTTTTTAATATCGTTAACGCTGGACATTTTCGACATCACAGAGTTCTCATCTTTCCTTGCAAGCACTCTGCCCCCTGTGGTCCACACAAATTTCCATCGTAGTTCCTTCTTTTTGCGCACTGTGGCATCAAGAAGCTGCTTGCCATATCTAGTTCAGTGTTCATTCACATAAATATTTGATGAGCAATAAAGCCAACTGTTCCTGCATCCAATTTTCCCTTCCTTGCCTTGCTGAGAAAGGCATTTTTCTTGGTTCTAACAATGAAACAAACAATTATATTTGATTCGTCGCGCCGAGTACTAAGCACACAATGACTAATGTCGACGTCAGGCCCTGTGACTTCCTCCTGTATGACTAGACCAATTTCTTTGATTATGGCTACTGGTTCACATTCAAGAGTAATACTTTTGATCTCAATGTTCTTGGCACACTGGTACAGTTCTAACTCTTGTTTTTTTTTAGTCAACTTCATATTTTGGTGTAAGCGTTGTGTTAACTGCGGTTACGACAGCCCGTGCAGCAGGGTCCTTCAATACTGGTATATAAATCTTCTACTTGAGCCACGGCGTCTCAACGGCTAGTTTCAAAATGCTAGGTGTCGGGAGGGAAGGATGCGACACTTTTACCACTTTTAACACCGCACTGTGGTACCGCCGCTGTGCGGCGCTACTGCACGGTGACACAACTGGCATAATTATGAAAGCTAATGTTTGCACCATAACCAGTACCGCCAGAACCCATACCACATGAAGCACCTATATGTCATAGCGGTGTAGCACCGGTAGCATCGCTACCGACACTACCAGGAGTACCAGGTGCTACGAACTGTACTGACTCCACAGGAAGCACAGGCAGCACCAGAACGAGATCACGAGATCGGCGCACACTTCTGGACTGCGCTAGCTCTGGGCTCAGCCCACGAAACAGGTTAGAAAGCACGCACCCCGTACTGGTAAGGTCGGCGTAACTCGCCAAGAGTGCAGCCACGTTCGTTTATATGTATAAAAAACAGAAAATGTGCGGAGAATATTTTTCCGAGATTTAGTTTTGAGCGATAGTGGAAAGTGTAAACAAGTTTAGCAGCTGGTTGAGACGGCGACAGATGAGAGCCTATACGGGCTCTGATGGAAGGGGACCTGGCGATGTCAATGTCACGTGTAAGCCATTCGCCATCCTTACTTTCTTTTTTCGTGTTTGCGCGCGTTTTATGCGACATTACTACGAAAACAGAAACAATAGGGGGACAGTGAGGAATAGGGTAGGCGTACACAATGGTTCGGGGAAAGCGTGGGCCAGAATTTTGCAGCTCCAGCCAATGCGGTGAATGAACTTGGCAGGTTCACGAACGCTAGACTGTATTATGTACGTAGTCTTTCTTTCTTATTGTTCCTTATTCTCAGTAACTCTGGCATCGAAGGGCGAAGGAATGATTGCGATAGCAAAATATTGCATACATACGGGAAAGTTCACCATTTTATTGCCGTCTAAGTTGCAGTAAATATTAGCTTACTAATTAAACTACCAACCATGGTGTCTTACGTTCATAAACTTCAAAAGATCTCACTCGATGACAACAAGCACTCGCTACACAACCCTGGCGTGCTAAGAAGCATGACAGTGGGAGCAGACGCTTTGTGTTGCCGCACGCTTCACCGCGTCTTTGCAAACTTCCCCCGTATTCTCTAGTCACCACTTCTGCCGAGGGGTGGCACTGCTATCTACTTTCTTGGGTCGAGGTGGAATGCTCAGTGTGGGAAAGGTCTAGCATACACCGGTATGGTTATTGGGCCTCAAACGCTACGCATGCCGGAAGACAGTGCGTGTGAAGCCATCAGCCTACTTAGGTCGAGGTTAAGATTGGCACCCGCCGCTGATGAACCTGAACACATGGCACGTGGGCCGAGCATGCGCCTCCACTGAGCGGCAGGCTACGCGCTGCCACGGCCACCCAAACGGGCGAGGCGCCCTGTCCTGTAAAACGCGCCGGATCACGTGAACGTCAACATTGGACCTGCAGGAAGAGGGCGCGCATCAAGCCGCTACACTTCTCACTACCTTTCTCGCACGCTTGCTCTCCCACTTGCAGCATACGGCGCGCGGGCTGCTCTTTGTTATCACACATGGACTTTATTTGATCAAGGCGGTGTTTATGACGGAAATTCGCCTGGGCTGTCCCTATGATTGTTATCAATATAATAAAGAAGGGGGCCAAACTTAGTACATAGCTGACTAGGATGACCAGAGAAATCATCATTAATTTTCTTGATGACGGTTTCATGCCATTTGCTCCACCTGTAATGGTCGCTTGAAAACAATGAATATAAGATATGAAACCCTAGGCGACTAGCATTGACTGTATTTCTTACTCAGAGCGAAATAGCCTGCAATTCCACATTATATTGCTTCTCTTCCTTCTATAAGACCACCAAAAACTAACAGCTACATGGGAAACTGGTGACCTCAAATAGACCCTGTGCGTCATACGTGCCCCCGTATGAGAAGATGCTGTAAGGAAATCATTACACTAGTACCTAAATTAGTCCTGTTCTAAACTCATTCACTACGACATCAGCAGGCTCTCATAGCGGATATTGCCACCTTCGTAATAACTTGATCTCGCCTCATAACAGATACAGTGCTCATCGATTCTAACGGATTACTCGGACTGCGTAGCAGGTGGTGCATCTAGGGCCACTTCAGAACGCTAGGCTGAGAGGGCGAATGCAGCCACAATACATCACAAGACCTCTGGCTTTCAAGTGATACAAAAATGTATCAGTATGGTCTTGGCAGCTCCCACCGGTCGCGCGAAAATCGCCGGCAGCGACGAACTGCGACTATCGTATTTTAATCGCTGAGCACTCTACATAACGGTGCACACAACGTGGTTTTATTGCCCCTTTACTGGCTTCTTTAATAGATCCACAATTTACACTATTTCCCAATCTCCGTCTAACAAATTTTGACAAATTAGAGAGCGCGATTGTTGCGCATTGACAGATTAGTTAGCCATTCCCACTCCCAAGTGTAAATTTTCATACGAGGCCACTCCATGCCAAAACCAGCAAAGGGTTTTCAACCCTCACTTACCTGACTTCGACGAATACGATGTGGTGGTAGCTACGGAAAACTACACTTTCCCTTTTTTTATTATTAAAATTTAACCGAGGCACCCAAGTCTCTCTACTTGCATCGAATGCGAAAGGACTGATTTCCGAGCGATACATTTCAATTGCTCATGTGCTCCTGTAGGGCAAATCAGTTTTGGGGGCACGCCACGCAAATTTCGTGGGGGGGGGGGGGGGGGGGGAGGTGCGTCACAGTAGTTTTGGGAGTGGACCAGTTCAGATTTGAACGTGGGTCAATGAATTTTCGAATTAGGCAAAGAAAATTTTGGGGGTGGGTCACGCAAATTTTGGCTGTAGACCAAGTCGATTTTGGGAGTGGACCAGGTCGGTTTTGATGGTGCGTGAATTCAACTTTCGAATTAGGCAACGTAAATTTTTGGGAGTGTGGGTCACTTAAGTTTTCGCGTGCATCAATTCAATTTTGGGAGTGAGCCAGGCTGGCTTTCAACATGGGTCGACTCAATTTTCGAATCGGGCGAAGTAACTTTTGCAAGCGGGCCTGGTGGGTTTTGGACGTGGGTCAACTCAATCTTCGAATCGAGCAACGTCAGTTTCGGGGGTGGGCCACGCGAATGTTGGGGATGGGCCAAATCAATTTTGGGTGTGGGGCAGGTCGGCTTTGAACGTGGGTCAACTCAATTTCCGAGTTGGGTAAATAAATTTTTCTGGTGTGGACCACCCAAAGTTTCGGTGTGGGCCACGTCTGTTTTCAACTTCGGTCAATTTAATTTTTGAATTAGACAAAGTCAATTTTTCGGGTGTGGGCCACGGTGGTCCGTCCACCGTGGGATTTTTCCGTGCGAATCGCAGTAGGTCCGGGGCCGGGAACGTGTCGTCATCACATCGTCACGTGGGTTGTGGAACCATCGGATGTTAAAGGGCCCCTCATCACGCCCCATAGTAAATTTCGGTTTCGATACGCTGAAAGTTGCTACGTGTCCTCTAGCGAGTGTTCGGCCGCAATTTTTTTTCGAATCTGCTCATTTATAACGGAGATAGAAATATTTGAATGCCGCGAACACATGATTTAAGCAGGCGGGCTCCACTGCCAAGCAACACGCTTTCTCTACTCACCCCGTCTAGCCTTCGCAAGCGAAATTCCTTCACTGCATTCTCCCATACAGGCCTCGAGGACCGCGTGACGCATACGTCGCAGGCCCCGCCTTCATGCTTTTTCTCCTCGACTATCTTTTTTTCCTGCGCTACGAATTTCCGCTGACCACGCCACGAGCCAGCTGTTGTCTCGTTCGCGTAGCGTACGGTTTTGCGCCCTTTGCACAAGGAAACATGACTAGGGTATGATTCAGTGCTAAAGAAGTACTGAGGTAGAACAAGCAGATCGCAGATTCTGATCACGTAAAAAATGGCATAGTTTCGGTACCTGCGCACGTGACTGCACGACCGTGGGTGCAAGCAGACGAAACGGAAGTACGTAGTTTTTGCTTGAGTGCGAAGTAAAATTAAAAAAAAAAACGCGCAGACATTCTGTTTGTGTGTTTTATTTTTTCTCTAAGCATCAATTCATCAGATCAATCAACAGATAACACAAATAACAGATGTTGCCTTGAATAATTCTCTTAGTCACATGTCCCCACGAGCTACGTCACACTGTGGGCCCGATTACGCAGGCTCAGGAGCCCGACTACGCCACCGTCCCACTCCGGGCGGCTTCGCCGCTAGTGAAGAGGAAACGGCGTTCGGATTGGAATTGCAGGCCTTTCCGCAGGGTGTAGCGATGTAGCTCTTCGCGAATACGATCATTGGCGCAACATGTATGCTCTGCGTTTGTCAGTTGAAAATGGCCCCTCCTGGAGAGGGGCCTTTTAACGCCGGACGCTCGCGCGATTTTCCGCTTTACGGGGTATATAATTCTTTCGAATCAATAAAGGGACATCCGGATATGCTGTTCTGCCTGAGACCACACTTAAGGGTATCTACGAATTGTTCGAATAACTGTGTTGCTACCGAAATTCTGAACGGAATTTAGTTGTCTACGTAAACTTTTGTTATAGCGTTAAAGGTAAGCAGCTGTGCTTGCACGTGCTGTTACCATTGACTTGGGCTTTCGATATGCTTATTGAAGATGGATCTTGGGGAAGATTTTCGCTACTCTGGCTAACGCAAGTAGCTCAAAGTCTATCAGTCATGGGTATTGTTTGTCTTTGCGCTTAATTCACAGTACACCTGTCGCCATCGTCGTCGTCGTCACCATCATTATCATCATCATCAGCCTGGCTACGCCCACTGCAAGGCAGAGGCCTCTCCCATACCCCAGTCACGTACTAATTTTGGCCATGTTGTCCCTGCAAACTTCTTAATCTCATCCGCCCACCTAACTTTCTGCCGCCCCCTGCCTGCTTCGCTTCCCTTCTTTTGGAATCCTGTCCATGACCTTTAACCCATTTGGGACCGCTGTACTTCTAAAAGTACAGCTACAATTCCATTTCTTTTTGATTGGAAGATGAGTATTTAGTTTTTAGTACATCACCATTCCGCCGGCATGGGGACAGGCAACACTCCCAAATCAAACACGCGCGTTCGTAGCGCTCTTTGGAGTATATGTCTACGATCAACTATCGCCAATCTTCATTCGCGCCAATCGAACAGGTAAGCGCTTCGTAAACTTGTTCTCCTGGCTAGAATAACCAATATTTCATGAAACCTCTTTGTATATAGCTTCAAGAAGAGCAGTAGTAAGCATTGAGTGCTGTGAAACTTTTATATTTTTCACGCTTTTTGTGTTATATAAGAGTAAACCTTGCTGTACTATCTGTAGTACAGTGGGACGTCAGGTGTGCACATTGACAGTCGCTCTTGAAGGCAGCCGATACTATGAATCCGGGAGTTTTCTACGGCAAGAAACCGTTCTGTCGGCTCAGCGAAGCACTCGAGGCTGCAGCAGATATTGCTCAGAATGCTGGCGATGATGTTGATGTGGTCGTAATCCTTCCAGACCCATCAGCAGAAACAGATGAAGAGGAAGGCGACGAAGACTGTATGGGTACTATGCCAGCGAATGATGTTTCTGGCAAGAACATTTTTTCTGTTTAGTACGGTAGCGCCTAGTTAGGCACTTTGCGTATTCTCCTTCTTCGGCGTCAATGACCGCGACACCAACAAACACTATTTTTCTTCGGTATTTTCATCCGTAGTAGCCTGTATGGTATGTAGCGAGTCTGAAGCGGGGAGAACCGGACAGGGCTTGGAATACACGAAGGTTGGTGATTCAGTGTGGGAGGGGAGGCAGTGTACCAGAGAATATTTGCATCAGTTTGCGCAGATGTCTCCGAGTGTACTCCGATGCACCTTCGAGGTGCAGTTCACCCTACGCGGGAGCAGGTTCTTACCGATGTCACGGCTTTTTGTGTTAAGCGAAACATACTATGAGACATTGCCTTGGAAATCGTGTAAGTCCTTTATATCAAACCATTTTTTGCAGGGAAACTCGAACTTCATTGATATCGAAATGAAGAAGAAGATGACGAGTGCGCCCTTGCGTTGAAGCGCGCAGTGGTTCCTGCCATAAACTGGACCAGGAATCAACCTTAATATACCTGGGAGAATTCAACTGACGGGGCAGCGGAGCGCAAAGCCATGTGGCGGTCTCTCTACAGCGGTTATTCTCTGAGTCAAGTATTCAGCACCATTCTTGATGATCAAATGCTCACTCATATAATAATACAGACTGGCAAGTATGCAAATCAGAAAAATGAACACCGCTTTGCTCTCGATTTGGATGCTCTGAAGAGGTTCATCGGTATTCTTTTGCTGTCTGGCTACCAAAGGCTCCCTCGTCAGGAACTTTACTGGTGCGTTGATGAAGATGTTGGAGTGCCCTACGTTGCTAAGTGCATGAGCCGAAATAGATTTCTTGAAATAAAAAAAATTGCACCTAGCCAACAATGACTTGATTGGGGAGACGACTGATCGGATTAAAAGCACTTCTTGTTGGGCTAGTTGGTAGCTGTTCATTATAAGATATGAAGACCCCAAATAAAGAGACACACACAAGAGAAGCCCTGTCCCGTTCTCTTCTCTTGTGTGTGTCTCTTTATTTGGCGTCTTCATATCTTATAATGGACTCATCGGATGTTCAAAATATGTGCCCTCATGAACCTACTGAACGAGCGTCTTCAGCAGTATGGTATCTTCCACCAAAACCTTTCTAAAGACGAGTCTGTGGTAAAATATCTTGGTCACCATCCTTCCAAACAATTTATGCGTGGCAAGCCAATTCGCATTGGGTACAAAAACTGGATGGTGTGCAGTTCTGACGGCTACTGTTATGGTTTTGATACCTACTGTGGAAAATCTCTCAACTCTGATAAGAATCCGCTGGGAACTCGCGTTGTTCTCTCTCTGCTTGAGGCAATCTCTGATCCTAGTGACCACATAGTCTTTTTCCACAATTTTTTTACAAGTTGGAATCTCCTTGTTACTCTGCGTGAAAAGGGGCTTAGGGCAACAAGCACTCTTCGCGAGAACCGACATATGAAGTCTCCTCTTCCAGCTAAAAATGAAATGGAAAAAAAAGGAGAAGAATTTTTTTATTGTTTCGACCCCGTCGGTGAGGTTCTTCTCGTAAAGTGGAAGGACAGCAGTGTTGTAACAATGGCTACGAACTACGGCGGTATTGAACCCACGTCCTTTGTAAAGCGGTGGTTGTCTGCAGTTCACGAAAGGGCGAATGTTCCGCAACCGAAGCTGTTCAGCAGCTATAACAGCGGCATGGAAGGCGTAGACCTCTTAGACAACTATAGAGTTGGCATTCGCGGCAAAAAGTGGTGGTGGCCTTTGTTTACACAAATGCTAAACGTAGCCATGGTGAATGCATGGAAAATTTATCAAGTGGTTGCAGATGAGCCAATCGACCTCCTTGCGTATCAAAGAAATGTCACGCAGTATTACCTGTGTCTCGACATAAAACATAACGCTACTCGCAAACGGCCAGCCTCCATCGTAGGTGACATTGTACTTGACAAGGGAGGCTACTTTCCAAATAAATTAGAAAAGCAGCTGCAGTGGCAATATTGCCACAAAAGGTCGATGTGGGCATGTGCGAAGTGCAATATAACTCTTTGTTTGAAATACAGTTTCATGCACCTAAGTAACAGCATGGAGCAAATCTTTGCTTTGCAACGGGAAGAACCCAGCGTACTATAAAAAGTACACCTCTGTAAGTTTTAAAGGAATAAAGATATTTTCTTGGTACTGAAGGAATTTCCTCTATCCACTAAAAAGACATCGTACAGCAAAAATAAACAGAATTGGTCGTGTAGATTTTTCTTGGTCCCTAATGGGTTAATGACCGTCAGTTATCTTCCTTCCTCATTACATGCCCTGCCCATGCCGATTTCTTTTTCTTGGTTTGAAGTACACCTGTAGTCTCCGCATAAACGCAAAGATCCATTCCTTTTTACTTAGTATGATTAGAAGTGCCACCCAGGATGAAGATTTCTCTTGTTCGAGTGTTTCTTGCTCTTGTACTCGGCCGATCAAGTTTTTCCTGAACAGCATTTCGTAGTGCTGGAGGAACATGCCTGCACCTTAGAAATGTAGGTGATTCTTCGGTCTTGATGCCAATGGGAATCGTTTCGTCGCGATATCCCTCCAGAGGACTGCTGATTACTTCATCAAGGTCACAAATGGCCTCGCGCGGCCTATCGGACGGCAATATTACGTGTTTTCGAGGACTTCTTTCATGCTCGAAAAAACGATACTTGGGACACCCTGTACACTGTATGTATGTGTGCGTGCACGTGTTTTAGAAAATATATATTTTACAAAAAGTCTATTATTGCACTGGGCTTTGCATTTTCCCAAACAAGTTTCTCGGCGAGGCACACATACTGTGCGCTAATAACCTGAGCTTCAGAAGAATTGAACACGTATTTGTAATTACCTTTTTTATTAATGGTTTAGGGCTCATCCTAATCATCATCATCATCAGCCTGTTTTATGCCCAATGCAGAAGCAAGGCGATCTCCACTTACCCCTGTCGTGCTCCAACCGATTCCAACTACCGCCCGCGAATTTCCTAACTTCATCGCTCCATGTAGTCTTCTAGCGTCTTCGACTGCCTTTACTTTACCGATTATTTAACCCTAATTGTGCAACGGTTATGTAATCTACGCAATACATGACCTGCCCAGATCCATATTTTCGCTTGATCTCAATTAGAATATCGTCTATACCTGCTTGCTCTCTGACCCAAACCGCTCCCTTTCTGGCTCTTAACGTTATGCCTAGCAATCTTTGGTACATCGCTCTTAGCGCAGTCTTTAACTTGTTCTCAACCTTCTTTGTCAGTCTCCATGCCTGTGCCCCATATTAAAAGCAGTGGTAAAATGCACTGATTGTACATCTTCCTTTTCAATGATAACGGTAAGCTTCCAGTTAGGAGCAGAAAAAGTCTGCGGTATGCGATGCAACCCACCTTTATTGTTCTATGAATTTCTTTCCCATGATCAGGTTTGTCTGTGATTAATTGACCTAACTGTACTACTTTACCCACTATAGAGGCTGACTGGCAATCCTGAACTCTTGTTCCTCTGCCCAGCAAGTGATCATTATCTTTGTCTTCTGCATAATAATATTCGACCCCACTCTTACACTCTCTCTGTTAAGGTCCTCAATAATTTGTTCTAACTCGTCTGCATTGTGGCTAAATAGAACAATGTCATCGGCACACAGAAGGTTGCCGAGATATTCGCTGTCGATCCTTACTCCTAAGCGTTCCCAGCTTGATAGCTTGAATACTTCAAGCAGTGAATAGCATACGATAGATTGTGTCTCTCTGTCTGACCCGTTTCTTTATAGGTACCTTCCTGCTTTTTTGTATAGAATTAAGGCAGTTGTAGAACCTCTGTAGATATTGTCCAAGATATTTACGTAAGCGTTCTGTACTTCTTGATTACAGAATGCCTCTATGATTGCCAGTATCTCTACTGAATCAAATACCTTTTCCTGATCTAGGCGTAGTTGTTTAAATGGTAAACTTGAAGGCAGTAACATTTGATTGTCCACTATCTTTTAAATGTTGAAAGTTGCACGTTGTGCGACATATTTATCAGCAAATTTCAAGGGTAAATCAAGGGAATATGAGAACGGAGCACATCGGGAGTGAAGAAAGGCTGACCCCACTATGATATAACCCGGGAACTCCCGCTGACGACAAGCCGAGTGTTGCAGAGTATCCTTTCCTGAAGCGAGCCTGTTGCCCTTGGTTGACTAAATTCCAGTGTCGCCCTTATTCTATTGGAGAATATTTTGGTAAATATTTTATAAAATACTGCGAGTAAGCTAATGGGCCTAATGTTTTTCATTTCTTTAACGCATCCCTTTTTGTTGATTAGTATAATGTTTACATTCTTCCAGTTTTCTATGACCATTGCAGTCAATAGACACTTCGTATGAAGAGCCGCCAGTTTTTCAAGCATTATGTTTCCTCCATATGCGAATAAATCGACTATTCTTCCATCTTCTCCTGCCGCTTTTCCCCGTTTCATGTCTTGCAACGCCCTTCTGACCCCATCGCTAGTTATAGGAGGAGTTCCTGTATCCTGTTCGTTACTGTTTTTAATTGATGTATCCTGACTTCTCTGGGTACCGTACAGGTCAGTATAGAATCCTTCCGCTTGATTTATTATATCTTCGAGATTGCTGATGATATTACCCTGCTTATCTTTGAATACATACATCTTGGTTTTCCCTATGCCAAGTTTCTTTCTCACTGATCTCAGGCTGCATTATTATTTTACGGGTTCTTCAGTCTTTCTCATGTCGTAGTTTCCAATATCACTTATTTTTGCCTTGTTGATCGGTTTTGACAGTTCCGCGAATTCTAGCTTATCTCTTGAGTTAGACACTTTCTTTTTCGTTCTTTCTTTGTTAGGTGCTTTGCTATTTTGGAGAGCTTTGCCGACTGGTTGCGCTGGTGCCTTGCCTCCCACTTCTATTGCTGCCTCTGAAGCCAGCCTCGTTACGGTTTCATTCATCACCTCTATGTCATCATCCTCATATATCTGTTTTAAGGCTGCATATTTGTTTGCACGTACTAGCCGAAATTTGTCAGCTTTTACCGTGGCTGCCTCTAAGTTGGCCTGTTACTTCTTGAGCAAGTTTACTCTTTCTTGGCTCAAATTGAGGTTAATTCTAGCCCTCACTAACCTATGATCACTGCACTTTACCCTTCGTATCACTTCTACATCATGCACTATGCTGGAATTGGCAGAAAGTACGAAATCAATCTCGTTTCTTGTTTCACCATTAGGGCTTTTCCAGGTCCCCTTTCTGTTGCTACGTTTTCCTGAAAAAGGTGTTCAATATTCTCAGCTTTGTTCTGTCTGCGAATTCTACCGGCATCTCTTCTCTAGCGTCTCTAGAATCGACGCCATAGTAGCCAATTGCCTGTTCACCTGCCTGCTTTTTCCCCACTTTTGAATTGAAGTCGCCCATTACAACTGTATGCTCAGTTTGTACTTTTCTCATCGCTAATTCAACATCGTCATAAAACTGATCTACTTCCTCATCGTCGTGACTGGATATTGGAGCGTAGCCTTGTGCTACCTTTTATCTATGCGTCTTATTAAGCTTGATTACGACTACCGCTACCCTCTCATTATTGCTGTAAAATTACTATCCTTGGTGATCTCGTCAGCTCATCTGGTGTGCGCCCCCATCCCACAAGAGTTTGTGGTGTTCTCGATTTTCCTGTGCCGACCAGTGGCAAAGTTTCCCACAGCTTTCTAGGCTTATGCTCTTATTTCCTTTGATTTGTCAGAAATTTCGCGTACATTGCTCGGCCTCTGACTGATCGTGTGAAAAAAGGCTCCTCCTTTTCATGGGGTCCTGACCAAGCTGCTGCCTTCCAACGCCTTATCACCCTGTTAACTACTCCACGAAGTCTTGCTCACTTCGACCCCTCTGCCCCAACAGTGGTCCGTAAAGATGCTAGTGGCTATGCAATTTGCGCGGTTTAACCTCAGAGTCAACGTGGCCGTAATATAGTTATTGCGTACGCAAGTCACCTGCTTTCACACGCTGAACGCAATTACTCCATTAAAGAGCGCGAGTGCTTCGCGCTCGTATGGGCAGTGAGCAAATTCCCGCCGCACTTATACGGTCGATCTTTCACTGTTACCTGGGGCGATGACGCTCTCTGTTCGCTCTCGACACTTAAGGATCCAACGGGTCGTGTAGGTCGCTAGGTACTACGTCTTCAAGGAATTCACCTGCACAGTATTGTACAAGTCCGGTTGGCTACACCAGGATGCCGATTGTTTGTTTCGGCCCTCTGTCGATGCTGCAGACTCCAGTGAAGCAGTTGCTGGAATATTCACGCTCTCCGCATTCCACGACATCGGCGAGGAGCAAGCACGTGATACATCCTTGCATGACGTCATCAGCCGCGTCCGTTCTGACCCGTCAGACCCCCCGGTTAGCTTGTTCCTCGTTTTGGATGGCATTTTATACCGGCGAAATATGCGTAAAGAAGGACAAGAACTGCTAATAGTCGTTCCTTTTCATCTCCGGGCAACTGTACTGGCGCAAATCGATGATGTCCGCACCACTGGCCACCTGGGTGTTTCCAGGATCTACGACCGAGTCGACGATGTCGACATGGTTGACATCGTCGACATGCCCTGTACGCTACCGTACTGTGCGACGTTATGTCGCAGCTTGTGAACAATGCCAACGTCGTAAGAAGCCCGCTTCGCTTCCGGCTGGAACCCTCCAGCCAATTGATGTACCCACCGTGTTTTATCGTGTTGGCCTCGACCTGTTGAGCCCTTTCGCTATCTCCAGAGCTTTAAATAAGTACATCACCGTTGTAACAGATTATTCAAACCGCTATGTCGTCACACGAGCCATTCAGACCAGTTGTGCAACCAACGTTGCCCACTTCCTTCTCCAACACGTTATCTTACACCACGTAATTTCTCGTGAGCGTCTCACAGGCAAGGGCGCTTAATTTTATGTCTGGTTATTGAAGATCTACTTCTTCCTTGTGCCACAAAATTCAAGTTCACGACAGCATACCACCCTCAAACGAAGGGACCCCGCTGGACGCTTAAACCGAACACTTACAGATATGCTCTCGATGTATTTCTCCTCAGATCATTGTGACTGCGATGCCGTGCTTCCATTTGTGACACTCGCGTACACTGGACCCGTCACTACACCACTCTCTACTCCTCCTTATATCTCCTCTTTGCGTGACCCGACATTACCTTTCGACGCTCTCCTTCCAAGTGCGCTTGAGTCCCTGTCTGAGTACGCTCGCGACGCTACAGCTACAGCCAACCAGGCACGCCAGATTGCCCACCGTCGACTTTCTGAGCCGCGGACAAGATAGAACTCTCTTTATGACAACCGTCATCATGATGTTCAGTTCTCTGCCGGTGAGCTCGTCCTCCTTTGAACTCCTTTACGGCATGTGGGCCTATCGGGAAAACTACTCTCCCGGTTCTCTAGCCTTTACTGCGGCGTCCGACAGCGCAGTGTTGTGACTTATGAAGTAGCTCCAGCCGATGCTTCCCCGTCATCCACGGGACAGGCCGCCTATTGCTGACGTTGAAATTTCTGAACAAGGTGTGCTCAACCTTTTGCTTCATTTGAAAAAAGAAAGAAAAGCCCCGGACCTGGTGGCAACCCTAACGAGTTTCTTGATCGATACGCCGAATGTAATTCTCAATATCTTGCATTAATTTTTTTAGTCTTCACTGCATAGCGATTTTTCATCTAAGGTATGGAAGCAAGCTAAAGTGATTCCTGTCCTCAAAAGCAGCGGTGCTGATAATTTAGCAAATTATCGCCCTTTATCAATTACTAGTACCTGTTCAAAGATGCTTGAACTTATTATCTCAAAACATGTTAAATTCAATTAATGAATATAACTTGTTATCTATCCACCAACATGGCTTTCGTCAAGGCCTATCCACAATATCTCAGCTCATCGAATTAGCCCATGATCTTTCCGAAACTATTAATTCTCTGGGAGAGACGGATATGATATTCATGGACTTTGCGAAGGCATTTGATAAAGTATTCAACCATAAACTAGTAAGAAAAATTGATGTGATGTTCAAAAATGCTGCTATTACACAATGGTTCTCATCCTATTTTCTTTCTCGCGAGCAATATGTCGAAATTAGTTGTACAAGGTCTTAAATTTCATGTGTTATGCCGGGAGTTCCCCAAGGCAGTGTTTTGGGCCCCCTTTTATTCATCGTACTTATAAATGACCTCCCGAATGAAATAGACGTTTCCATTAGGCTATTTGCAGATGACTGCATTATATACAATAAAATTGATACAGTAGGGGTCCAGGCTAAATTACACGCAAATTTACAGAAGATAAAGAAATGGTGTGATGAATGGCAAATCGTACTAAACCCGTTAAAAATTGTAGTTATGACACTCTCTAGAAAGGTAAATGTCTTAAACTACTCTTATTTTATTAATAATCATGAACTTATAAGAGTTGATCAGCATAAGTATCTTGGCATGATTTTTACAAGTGATCTTCGCTGGAACCACCATATAGATTAAGTGTGTGCCAAGGCCAACAAGTCACTCTGGTGTCTGACGCGTAATTTGCCATACGCAACTCAAGAAACAAGACTTCTAGCTTATAAAACATTAATTAGACCTATAAATGAATATGTGAAAGTTGTCTGAGACCCTTACACTGCTATAAATATATCAAAAATTGAAAGAATACAGCGTCTGGCAGTCAGATTCATATTCAATTAAAATCGGCGGACGTGCTCCCCTTCTCTACTTTGTGTACAGGCAGACCTACCGACATTACAGGCTAGAACTATATGTGAAAGAGTTAAATACATTTGCCTAATAATTTATCATCATGTTCATATAGATATACAGACCTTTTTGAAATTCTTTCCGGTGAAACCACTAGACATCGTCATTCAATGTTTATTCGTCCCCCTGTTATTCATACCGATTGTTTGAAGTATAGCTTTTTCCCAAGAGCTATCAAAGAATGGAACTCCCTGTCGGAAGAAGGCGTTTCATCCTCATCAATTGATTTCTTCGCAAAACACATTGGAGATATCCTAGTTTGTAAGTTATATACTTTACTTTGTGTCTTTTGTTATCTTCAGCGGTTTATGCTGTTACCTCTTGGTGCAAATAATCTTAATTTTTTGTCCCTTTTTGTGTTTCAATGTACAATTTTCCATGTACAAAATATTTGATTTGTAAATGTTCGTATTGCCCTCCTACTATAGCCCTGTGTAAGGGCTGGGAGTATCTGCAAATAAAATAAAAAAAATATATATACTGATATCGTGGACGTGGGCCGCCTCAAGCGATATCCTGCGGCCGCCATCTAGAAGGCGCCGGGTCGGCGCTTTCGCCGCCTGGGGTTATGTCACGTTGCCGCGACAGGGACAAAAACGACGATCACCAACAGGGCGAAAGAGACAACGTGGTGGAGCTAACCTAACGTTCGGCAATAGTCGTTGTACCGGCCATATCTTTTGCAGAGTAGACAGGGTCCCATACACATACATTTCAAGGTGGTCCAGTACCCGGTCTACCTCTCCCAGGTGACCAACTTGGTAAACTTCACAATCTGACTTTTTTTTTTACACTTTGACAATCCTAATGATACTCATTAAAAGAAAAACAGAGAGATAACAAAAAAATGGAGGATGCTTATGCTTCACATTTAGGAGTGGAACACCATAGCATTCAAAGACCCCTTACTACTTTTCATGCTTCCCGGCAACTGCAGCTTACGCAACCTTAACCTTTACCGGGAAACGCTAGCGGCAAACGCTCGGCCGCAAACGGTTTCGCACTTTTATTATTTCAGTCTAAGATGCGCTAACATAGAGGATATGCGCTGTCGGCTTTTCTTTTTCATTACATTCGTTTTTGGTATGCCGTTCTAAAAATTCCGAGGAACAAATTTGTAAAGAACAATAGACGAGGTACGAGCAACTTTGTGGTAGAAAAGTAGTGTACTCGTAGTTCAGGGTGTTGGTTGTTCGAAATTCTTTTCGCTGAAGCGACGTCTGACGCGGACGCCGGATTTGCTGCGACAAGGACGCTTAACAGTGTCGCGTTAAAAGAAAGATAAGAAAAAGAATGAAGACGCTGCGAGAGTGAACACTGCAGTACCCACAGTGCAGGTGTTTTCAAGAAACACAATTGGTCTTTTGTGGTCTTGTTCATCGAATAGTTCTTATACCAGGTACCCAGGATATTTTTCTGCGAGAGTGGTGGGCCGCCGAAGCGGCTAATAGTAGCTCACGGAGAAGAGCGCTGAAGGTGGAAATGGCAGGGAAGGTGCTCTGCGTTGTCTTGTCCCCCACCGAAAATTGCACGCTGTGCTGCTGGCCATTCCTGGTTAATTCTATGTGCGAACCCAGCCATTTGCAACACAACACAGTTATATTGCGATGGGACAGTCCAGGTGTTAGAAAGGGGGCTTATGGAGATGAAGACACGCTATTTTCTCGAGCAAATTAAAAATGAGCCAATGAATGACTTCATTAAATAAGAAAAAGGAGACGTAAACACCTGCCGAAGCAGGTATCAGCACACTGAATAAGAAACGAGGGACAAAAATAGGGAAAGCTGGAGTCCGGGTGGCAGGCAAAATCGCACTTTAGGGACGAGAGAGTATAAGCGAATGTTCGTGAAATTGTGGGAACTCCAGTGTAGATGTATGAGGCGGTGAACGAATAATTGGAGTCCTCGCGCAGCGTGCGTCCTTTGCAGTGGAATAGGTGCCCGCCGTTCTTCATAAGAAGCCTTTCCTGAATACCATTAATGGCAATTACTCATTCATGGGCTATACTTGTTCGCGTATTCCGTCGCGTATGTGGAAAACAAGTGCGTAGTCGGGACAACTTACGACCATACCGTGACTTTTGCGGTTACGGTGGCCTTACTCGTGACTCTTGCGATTGCGGGAATGCCATAAACATGGGATAGGGTGGGTGTTTGGGCTAGTTGATGATGCATGATAAAAATGACGTACGGCGCGAAATACAAGGGCTGTGAGAGACGACATAAACAGCACAGTGTATGTCGTCTCTCGCAGTCCTTGTCCTTCGGGCTCTACGTCATTTTTTATCATAAACATGGGATTACTGTCCAAGTTAGAGAACAGACAGTTTAGAACAGTGTCTCTCTCCTTACATAGGCTCAACGCTAGCACCTTTGCAGCATGTTACGGCACTCGTTCCTTTAAGACATAGGTTGTTGGCTGCGAACGCAAACATTGGAATATATTTGAAGACAGGGTGCCGTCTTCAGCCTCGTGCCAAACATATCCAAGCTGACGAAATCTATTAGCAAACACGCTGTTGATTCTATGCAAAGAGGCTATACTGCATACCTAAACTTCCTCAGTGGCACTCCCAATCGCCGCCTAGGGGAGCGACTGAAGCCGCAGGCGGCCATATTGCTAGATAAAAAAACACCGGCCGAGAATTGTGTCTAGAGGGTTAACCAGTCAAGCTGAAACGTGTGGCCACAGTGTTTATCACTGGGTTAATCCCGATGGTTCATTAAATGACGGCTTGGTAGGCTGCCGGATCCTCGACGCGCAGTGGCTGCTTGCGATCGGCTGCCCGAACCTGTTCGTGTGCCCGGGCTGCAGCAACGGCACGGCGTAGACGAGCTCATTCCCGGTTCGGCTCGCGGCGTTGATGATCGCAAGCTGCTTGCTCCTAAGAAGTACGTATGACGCGTGGCCTACCCATTTCGGAGCCGTAGAGAAACTGCCGCACGTGCTCGGCTGCGACGGAGAGCAACGACATCCCTAGTGGCACAGTAAATTCAGCACTACCTAGATAGCACAAAGCTTTTTCACTCCGATTCACGAAGTCTTGCTACCTGGCCCATCTACCATAGAATCTAATGCGGATGTTCACGAGTAGGCAACAGTGATTTTGACGTCACCGCTTTCACTACGCAAGCCTTGCCAACTGAAATTTTGGGCTAGGTAGCTTGACCTCGTGGATCGGAGTAAGCAGGCCTTGTGCTGTCTCGGTGGTGTTGGCTAATTGCGTGCTTCTCTCTCTCTCTCTCTCTCTCTCGCGCGCGCACCCGCATGGGGTGGCGCCAGATCACTTTCCGGCATGCAGGCTACCGACAGACGGATGGACGAACGGACGAATCGGTTGGTGGTACACAGCTTCGCCGTAAAAGAGCGCGCCCGGCGCTCTCGCGTTTGCGGTTCCGCTATGAAAAATAAAATTAAACCGCTTTAAGAAGTGTATTAGTCCACGGATGTGCGTCGTTGATGTCCAAAAAGAAATACTCCTGCGTCGATTTATTGCCGCAGGCTTTGAGAACGGTATCGGTGGGATGTTTCGCCAATAGCACTTTCTCGCTTGGTTAAATTTTGAATGGTCTCTCCATAGAAACTATGCTTGTGTGATGTGAGTGCTCATTGAATATTGACCGTTGTTTACTCACAAATTGACATGAAATATTATCAGACACCTTGCATAAAGACTGGATACACTTCCTGTCCGTAAACGTTTGACTAAATGGTGCTACCACTGTATCACATTTCGTGAGCGCGGTCACATGGTTGCGGACATGTGGAGAAACTGCAATGATTATTTTGTATTTGTTGCAGGTGGTTCCAAAAGATCATTCACGCAAATGAAAGCTTTGCTTAAATCGCAATATTATATTACCGTATTTACTCCAATACAAGGGGAGATCTATTCCAAGGTTTCTGGCCTCAGAACGGGCGCCTCGCAGTTTATTCGAATTCATAACACAAATATAACGTGGCCTCGCAGCTTATTCGAATTCATAACACAAATATAACGCGGTTTTTTATTGTCGTCTACTCTCTGCTGTGTAATATTTACTATGATTACACTACCGATGACTGTGCCCGATGCGCAAGTGAAAATATCGCTTCATTGGAATGTTCCAGTCTAGTTAGCGCTTTTGTTTCATAGCGATGAGGGCTGCCTTGCGGCATAGAGAGGAAAATCGGAAAAAAACTTATAAATATGAATACAATCAGGCAGGAAGTCCCAGAACATTCATTATACACAGCCTCTGCTCTGGTAAGGAATGAATCTGCGAACATCTGTAACGTCGATAACGTTACACAGGAAAGACTGGCGTTGAAGTTCGGACAGAGTCTACTGCTATTTTTGTATTTGATGAATGTGGGGATTGAGGCAGCAAATATAAATAATATGACTGTTCTTGTAAGCCTTTACGTGTACTATTTTAATTGGCGTGTTAAGGTCAGCCTTTATGCCGGCTGCGAACGTTCTTGTTTCAAATCACCTAATATGTTAATTTTGGAAGAATTTAATAATCCCTTGCAAGTTTATTGTGTATGAGCTCTACATTGTTCCTTAATTATACTGAAAAAGTCATTACGGATAGGAGGGGAGGCTTCTGGAAGAGCGATGCATATGTAAAACATCCGGCAGTCTCCAAGTTCTGCTCGAACAATTAAAAAAATGGCTAAAGGCTTAGCTTGGTTAAGCCTGGAACATTGCGAAAGTAATACCCTTCGCTATGCCTTGGTTCGGCTGATGGTGTGGACATGGTTGCCCTTTGTTAAACTTATGGTTATAAATTGTTTGGCTTGGTTTCTTCTGTTGAAGTTGTAGCGTTCTATGCTATTCATAGATGCAGCGTCGTCACCATTTGAAGCATCCGTGGTAGTCTCTACGGCATTAAGAGCGTCCATGAAACATGTCTCCGAACTACTGGTTGTCTCCATAGTTTCGCCACCGTTAACACCACTCATTAAACTTGGCCCTGAACTTGTAGATGCACCCGCATCAAGCGATATTGATCGGCGTGCTCGCCACGCTCCTGCATATGCACGTTGTTCAGCTCGCCGTTCTTCTCGTTCTTCTTTTGTTTATTCAGCACGGCGCCGTCGCTTGGCCGCAGCAGATCGTTCCAGCCTCGCCTTGTACACATCATCCGACATAGTGCAAGGCAGCGCGCCGCCCACTGCGAGGAGCGGAGCTGTAGCCCCATTTATCCTCCTAGCGTGACGTCACACCAGCGAGCGCCCTCTCTCGATAGCGCCGCAGCAGCGGCGCGCAAGGCTTCGCCTCCACCATCGATGCCGCGAGCTGAGGCCCGGTCTTTCGGTCTGGCGTGACGTCACGTGGTCACGTGACGCGCAGCTGTGTAAGGAGGCGCCACGGCCACCGATGGGCCGAAAGTGCGAGCAGCATTGCTTTCGCAATAAAAACAGAAAAGGAATAACAGACGCGTTACGGGGTCCTGTAGTGCGCATCCGTTTCTGTTTTTGAAAGTCGCATGTCTCTTTCTTTTGCAGTATCTAAAAGTGCAGGGAGCACTTTTATATACTGTATTTACTGTATTCAAGTATTTACTTAGGTAATCGCAAATAGAATCAGGAATACCTTAGATTTCTGTCAACCAAAGGAACAGGCAGCATCTTCTAAAGGCTACTCAACAATAGACCATATTCACGCTATCAATCATATGATAGGAAAATGTGTGGAATATAACGAACGCTTATATTTAGCTTTCATTGACTTCGAGAAAGCGTTTGGTTCAGTCGAAACCTCAGCAGTCATGGAGGCATTACGGAATCAGGGTGTAGACGAGCCGTATGTAAAAATACTGAAACATATTTATAGCGGCTCCACATCCACCGTAGTCCTTCATAAAGAAAGCAACAAAATCCCAATAAAGGAAGGCGTCAGGCCGGGAGATACGATCTCTCCAATGGTATTCAGAGCGTGTGTACAGGAGATATTCAGAGAAATGGATTGGGAAGTATTGGGGATAAGAGTTTACAGCGAATACCTTAGTAACTTGCGATTCGCTGATGATATTGCCTCGCTTAGCTACTCACGGGACCAATTGCAATGCATGCTCACCGACCTGGAGAGGCAAAGCAGAAGGGTGGGTCTAAAAATTAATCTGCAGAAAACCAAAGTAATGTTTACCACTCTCGGAAGAGAACTGCAGTTTACGAAAGGCAGCGAGGCACTGGAAGTGGTAAGGGAATACATCTAGTTAGGACAGGTAGTGACCGCGGATCCGGATCATGAGACTGAAATAACCAGAAGAATTAGAATGGGCTGGGGTGCTTTTGGCAGGCGTTCTCAGATCATGAACAGCAGGTTGTCATTATCCCACAAGAGAAAAGTGTATAACAGCTGTGTCTTACCAGTACTCACGTACGGGGAGGAAATCTGGAGGCTTACGAAAAGGGTTGTACTTAAATTAAGGACGACGCAACGAGCTATGGAAAGAAGAATGATGGGTGTACCGTTAAGGGATAAGAAAAGAGCAGATTGGGTGAGGGAACAAACGCGAGGTAATGACATCTTAGTTTAAATCAAGAAAAATAAATATGCATGGGCTGGACAATGTAATGAGGAGGGAAGATAACCGATGGTCGTTAAGGGCTACGCACTGGATTCCATGTAAACAGAAGCATAGCGGGGCGCGGCTGAATATTAGGTTGGTGGATGAGATTAAGAAGTTTGCGGGGACAACATGGCCACAATTAGTACACGAGTGGGGTCGTTGGAGAAGTATGGGAGAGACAGACCTTTGCCCCGCAGTGGGCGTAACCAGGTTGATGATGATGATGATGATGATGATGATGATGATGATGATGAAAAGCGCAGTTGTCGACGATAGATAGATACACCTGTCTATCTTAGATTTATTTAGGTCAGTTAACGTGGACCTAATTCAAAGTACACAGGTGTTTTCGGATTTCGCACCCATTGAAATGCGACCGTATAAAACGTTAATTCGGCCTGTTATGGAATATGCATCTGTAATTTCGTTCCCCTACAAACAATATGAAATGAGCTCGCTGAATAATTTTCAACGAAAATCTACCGTTTTCACAGCCGCAGTTTCTCACCAACACAGGCTAAACAATCTTTGAACATTGAGCCATTACTTTCACATTATCACACTGACACCTTGAAACTTTTATATGCAGCTATTAACTCCACCTATGGTTTTTCTGATTGTAACTATGTCAAAATTACTAACGCAAGTAGTACCCGTAGCTCGCACACCTCAAAGATAACACCTGTTTACGCCCGTACTAACTCATTCAAATACAGCTTTTGCACGTACAATACAGTGTGTGAATTCTGTACCCGGTAACATTCCTTCACTACCAAAAAAGATTTTATAGCTATCACTGGTAAGCACTTCACAAGCGTGTAAAGCGCTTCTTTTTGATCATTAATATTTTTTTGTATATGTACGTTCTGAAAGTGTAATTTATAGTAATCTATAATGTTCCCACTCATGCTATAGCACTCTATTGGCCTGCAGTATAGGTAAATAATTAAATAAATAAATAAATAAAGAAAGAAAATGTTTACAACCAAACGCTGGCGGCGAATGCTACGCACGAAGCGAGCTTTCTGGTAGAAAAGGGGCATCTTTCTTGCGTGGGCTGCGGTGGATGGATGGATGAATGTTATGAGCGTCCCCTTTGGAATGGGGCGGTGGGCTGTGCCAGCAACCTCTGGCTATTATTCTGCCTTCTGTGCTATCCAGGTTTAAAAAAGAAAAAAAGAACGAAAAAACCACTATGAACTCCCACAACGAAATTTTCTGACCTGAACTTTGTTTTTGTACGTCTCCGTCTTCTGTCGTTTCCCTACTTTTCTTCCACCAATCTTCCAATCGCCTCTTACTAATGTCTATGGCGGGCATGTTTGCTTTATCACTGCTCCTTCTGAACCCAAGGGCTTCAAAGAGGCCCGTGGTGCCTAAATCGGCTGCTGGGCAGCTGTCATTACATTCTAATAAAACATGCTCTATCGTTTCCCTAGCTTTACCGCAGCAAGCACATGCATCTTCTTCCTTCTTATATCTCGCTTTATAGGTGTGTATTCTAAGGCATCCTGTTCTCACTTCGAAAAGTTATTAGCTTCCATTGAGTTATCATAATTGTGCCTTTCCTGATTTCCTTTTTCCGTCTTAGGTAGTTACTCATCGCTGGTTGCTTTTCCATTGCCGCCACTGATGAGATTATTTCACCCTCTCTGACTTTCCGCTTGACTTTCTTTTTGCTGTGTTGCCCACCCTACAGGCCGCCTAATTGCTGGTAAGCTTCCTAGTTCTTTTCCTGCAGTGTGATTCAGTGTTTTTCCTTTACAGATACCTCAACACTCTCCCAGCCCATTTATTTTTTTTTTCATATTCCCCAGTGGTTCTTCATATTCAATTTTACTCTGAGCTTCCCTCACTTCAAAACTAGTCCAGCCCATTTCACCCTGCACAGCTTCATTTGTAGTCTTCCCGTGAGCGTCCAATACGAGGCGTCCCACTGGCTTTGATTCCCATCGTGTCCTGATTATACCCCTGATTTCAAGCAAACGACCGCATTTCCAAAAGTAAGCCCTGTTCCATTACACCTTTTCACATACCCCGGAGCACCTCGTACCTATTGTATCCCCATAGCGATCTGTGCATCATCATGGCTGCATTTCTCTTCCCCTTAACGATTATTGCTTTTCTTGTGTTTCCATATCTATTACCTTCGTTTATCCATATACCATTGTATTTATATTCTTTTACCCGAGGTATATTATGGCCCTGCATTGCCACTGCCTGTTCACCGTTTTCATTGAATATCATAACACTTGATTTTCTAACACTCAATTTCAAACCTAAATCCTGGCCTTCCTGTCCACAGATATTAGCCAGACGTTGCAAATCACTTTGCTTGTTAGCTAGCAACACAATTTCGTCCGCAAAAAATAAACCTGCAAACTGCTGCTCTACTGCTGATACCCGCCTGTTTGTATGAGAGATTAAACTCGATATTACTTCCTTCTAGCGCCCTCTCCATCCTCACAATGCATGTCATAAACAACAGTGGGGATAAATTGCACCACTGCCTGAGTCCCTTGCCCATATCAACTTTCTCCTCGTTCCTTATGCCTTCCCATTATACAAAAACGGTATTTTCTAGGTAAATCTCTCACAAAAGCTGTAGACAATCATCACCTAAGCCTTCCCTTTCCCGAATATCTCACAAAATGCTGCGGTATACGTTGCCATACGCTCCTGTAATGTCCAAAAAGGCCACATAACCATCTGCTTTCTTCTCTTGATATTTTAATACACTGTGTTAAAACGTATGCTCCAAACTCCTACCTATTGTGAAGCCATTCTGAAGTTTTCCCAAAATGCCATTATTCTCTGCCCATGCGTGCAGCTTTAATGGTATTGTGTGCATTGCTAGCCTGTACATTACCGATGTAATTGTCAGCGCTCTATACGAGTGAATTCTATCTTTCAACCCCTTACCTTTATAAATAAATACATTCGGCTTTCTTGTATTCGTCTATTTTTTAAATTTTTTTCCACTCGTTTTCACCAGAGCATCCTTACTTTTTTGTCTTAGTTGATTAATCAGCCCTTTGGAAACCTCGTGTAGTCTTGTGGCTGTGCGCTCAGGAATTTTCTCTTCGACTTTCTTCCACTTGAAATTTGTCAACACCAGCTCCTTTTCCATCTGATTCTCTTTCATGACCTTTTTTGCTTCAAATACAAGCTCATCGTTTCCTTGGAAAGATTCGGATGTTATTTTTCGGATGTAAATTAAAGCCGAGTCCCCTTCAGTTTGTTTCCATCTTCGTCTAGAATATGTTGTTGTATTGCTGTTGACTTGCTGCCTGCTAACTTTATGTGGTTCCAAAATATTTTAAGTGCGGCCTTCTTCTTCTTCTCACGTATTTCTGACAACCAACGTTCACTTTCACCTTTTACTTTTGGTTGCACAAGTATATCAAACATAGACTTTTTCTCACGGTATATTTCCCATTTACTGGCTACTACATCCTGCGGCAACTGCGCCTTCTTTGCCTGCCTGTGCTCTCGGGATGCTTGCTGTCGTTCGGCGATTGCTTCTCGTATCTCCCTGTTCCACCAGTTCTTCTGTTTCTTTTTTTCCGTTCCAACGAAAATGTTTCTCTTTTCGCATTTCTGTCGTTATTACACTGAGAAACTGACTATATTCTCACTCTTTACTCTGCCATTTTCGACGTCCTTCCTCAACGCTAGTGACTATATTTGTTATTTGTTCAGCGTTCAAATTAGGACTGGTCATTTTGCCTTCTTTGTTGTCTTTCCAAACTACATATCCCATTTTCAAAATGATGCGTTTATGGCCACTTCCTATGCTGCTATACCTTTGCTCATCAATGACCATTTTTTGTCAACTTATCATGAATTCCTTCTGTCATCCGACTGTAATCCATGGTTGATTGCCGGTTTCTCATTTCCCACGAGATCTGCCCTTCACACTTAGGCCCTGTATTCACTATAATGAGGTTATCTTCCCTCACAAAGGTCTAGCATTTATTTCCCACTGTTGTCAGTATAGCCATCTAAATCCTGTATATGGGCATTCATGTCAGCTAACAGATTATGTTCAGCATCATTTCCGAAACCCTTAATATCAGCACTTGTGCATTCCACTAACTCTCTTTTCCTCTCTGTGCAGTTATTTCCGGTCCACAAATATGCAACGCCCAGCCAAGTTTTTTCCCACTCATTTTCTCTAATAACTAAAGATGCTCTTGACATTTTCAATTTTGGCTGCTTAACGGATGAGCATTCCGACACCCCCTCCCTTTCTTTCATAATTAGTTCTGTTGCACCTTTGCCAAATGTAATTCTCAATCACTGGCCGCTCTCCCGTTTTCGTAAGATGATTTTCTGTAAGCGCATACACCCCTATTTGTTCTCTATTTAACTGCTCCTCAATCTCTGCCCACTTTTCCGTTCTCTGCTGCCCTGCATGTTTATTTATTAATTTATTTCTATGCCCTAAAGGCCCATTCCGTCATTACATTGGAATGGGGTGGGGGGGAGGCAATTACAAATACAAACGTGTAAAAAGAACATTGGTAAGATACAGTCACATAATTATATACAGAAAGAATAACATACGGAACTAAGCACTCAACATACAAATAATGGCACATTTAGGAAAATATTCAACTTGTTAACAAAAACATCATGGTTAATGGAAATAACTGGTAGACGATCTATAGCGACGACGATGGAAGTAAAGTAGACGCTCTATAGCGGCTTCTACACGTTCGCGAGTGACTATGAAGCCATTCATCGACGTATTTAAGCTGAAAAAGTTCAGATCAGGTGGCACTGGTTTTTTTTATGTGAAAACCGATGATAAAGAAGTGTTTAATTCTTCCGCAACATTGGACTGCAGAAAAGGCTCACCGTCTTTCGTTATCGACACAAGGGATGACGACGATGTTTTCGGATTTACTACTTTCCAAAATTTTTACAGCTGTTTTTACATGTGTGATGAGTCGTAGTTGTAAAACATTTCCTTCTCTGCTTCAATTTCTGCATTGCAAAGCCTTGCTTGTTCGAGATAGCATTCCCAGTCGTCGGCAGAGGTCGAATGGCCATCTTTGCCTTTGAGTACATTCGTTTCTTCTTATTAATACACTGCTTGACATGTAAACCACGTGTTTTTTTGGAAGATGTGATAGTAATTCTTGGAATATATCTTTAATTCAGTGAGCGTCCTTTGAAGGATCGGCGAATTTTCGTTTGTATCGCGCTCGGAAAAGGTCATTAAAAACTGCGTAGAAAATGTTAGTCGGTCATTATTTAGTTTGTGTACATCCTCTCTGCTGTAACCGTGTATGGTATTCGTTACATTACAACGTTTTTCATATTTTACGGTATACTCGTAGTGGATAACATTGCGGTCACTCATGCAGTCAAGAACGCGTACATACATACTTTGTTGATCTGTAGTCAGTACAAGATCTAGAACTGAAACACCACGCCTGGGACATGATACCATTTGGCTCAAAGTAAAGAAATAAAGAACATCAAGAAACTGCCTACAGTCATGCATTATTGCGCCCTCGACGGGTTTGCATGTGAGCCAGTCGATTCCGGGATACTTAAAGCCACCTGTAAGTATTATTTCCGATGACAAATGCCTGCTTTGAATAATGCTTAAACAATCATGAAGACGTTCAACAAAGTCATTGGAAAAACTGGATGGTCGATAGCAAACCCAGATACTGCAAGCTATAGACCGCGTTAAATGGAGTGCGATCCACAATATTTCCAGGACGCGAAAAGTGTCAACAAGATGAACACTGAACTTATTTACAGCAATTATGACGCCACCGCCTCGAGATGTGGGTCTTTCTAAAGAAGAAAAAGCTATTCGAAAGCCACAGTTCATTGTATGCTACATCAAAGCAAAGCCAAGTTTCGGTACCAAGGACTATAACAACGGAACAGCATTCAATAAAGACTTGCAGTTGATCGTGTTTGTTTAATAGAGTTCGGAAATTTGATACTATTATTGACGAGGTGTTATTCACATAGGTGCTTTCAGGTTCACTCGTTTGTTTACGTGTGTGGTGATCTCAGAGATTTAACACCTTATTGGCCGAGCAATCAAACGTATAGTGCTTATTGGCAAGAATTAGTTTATCAAAAGCTAGCTCAAATTTTTCGTTGGGGTGGCAGGTTATTCCGAGCAAAATCGCGGAGTTTATTTCTGATCTGCCGCAAGCGCAGTGAAAAGAAAAGTTTTCTTTTACCCATACCCGAGCAGATACAACATCTTTAAGCTTGAATGCATCCCTCAGCATATTGTTTTTATCCTTAAAGTTCAAAAACTTCACTGTTATATGGCGATTATATCCCGCCTTTTCGTGACCCAATCTGTGAGCCCTTTCAGTACCACTAGGCTGAATGTCGAATGTTCTTGTTATGTAATCTGTAATTAGTTTTTCCGTGTCATTACATTTCTCAGTTCTTACCTTGAGAATGCCCTTGAGTATAAGGTTGTACCGCCATATTCAGTTGAGATCATCCACGAAAAGATTGGCTTGTTCAATTTGTTTCAGTTCAATGGTTCGAACCTGATCCCGCATGCCCACATTGGATACATCTTTCTTAACGCTGTCAACCGTTTCTAGGCGCTGCTCAATTTCTGACAACCATCTTTTGGCATCTGTGATATTCGACTGGATGTCCTTGAGTTTGACGTACAGGTCTTTCTGATATTTTTTATTAGCCACGGAAAGTTCTTTGAGAAGATTCATATTTTGATCTGCCTTGTCAGGACCTGGGATTGTTTCGACACCCCCTGCACAGGTGATCAGGTGCGCGACAGAGACTAAATCTACTAGCAATCGTAGCCCAGCGTTCCATGTTCGGCACACCGATGCTGGCCGTAGCCACACGGGTGAGCCCGATTTAGTGACTCTACTAAGCGTGACAAAACAGCCGATCCTGGTGCGGTAGCTACACACATCAATGCCCATCTCTGTTCAAAAATCTTACACAGTTTCACTTAGGGTTTGCAGCCAAATAGGAATCAGAAAATTCAGCACAGCGCCGCAGACTCACCTACTATAAGCGAAAGCAATAGTTTTAGCGCTGTTAAACTGGCCGCAAATCCCGTTAGGCGTTTGCCGCTGAGCCTGCTTATGCTTGAGTTGAGGGCGCTGCGATGCGTACCAGCATCACCTGCGTGGGATCGCATGACGATGGCTCCCACGACGCAAGGTTATATGAGTCGAGGACACGAGGCAGTAGCTTTTGTGCTTCATGGGTGGCAGTCGGCCGGTGCTTGCGCAATCAGCCGATAGTAGGAGCAACTGACCGGCGTTTCGGAGGGTCAGATGAAGGTTTCCTACAATGAGCGAAAGCAACAGTTTTAGCGCTGTGAAACTGGCCGCAAATCCCGTTAGGCGTTTGCCTCTGAGGCTGCTTATGCTTGACTTGAGGGCGCTGCGATGTGTGCCAGCATCACCTGCGCAGGAACGCGTGACGATGGCTCCCACGACACGAGGTTGTATGAGTCGTGGACACGAGGCAGTAGCTTTTGTGCTTCATGGGTGGTAGTCGGCCGGTGCTTCCGCAATCAGCCGATAGTGGCCGTGACTGACGGACGTTTCGCAGGGCCACATGCAGGTTTCCTAGAATGAGCGAAAGCAATACTTTTAGCCCTGTGAAACGTGAAACTGGCCGCAAATCCCGTTTGGCATTTGCCGCTGAGGCTGCTTATACTTGACTTGAGGGCGCGGCGATACGTGGCAGCATCACCTGCGTGGGATCGCGTGACGATGGCTCCCATGACGCAATGTTATATGAGTCGAGGACAGAAGGCAGTAGCTTTTGTGCTTCATGGGTGGTTGTCGGCCGGTGCTAGCGCATTGAGCCGATAGTAGGAGCAACTGACGGTCGTTTCGGAGGGTCAGATGCAGGTTTCCTACAATGAGCGAAAGCAACAGTTTTAGCGCTGTGAAACTGGCCGCAAATCCCGTTAGGCGTTTGCCTCTGAGGCTGCTTATACTTGACTTGAGGGCGCTGCGATGCATGCCAACATCACCTGCGCGGGATCGCGTGACGATGGCTTCCACGAAGCAAGGTTATATGAGTCGAGGGCACGAGGCAGTAGCTTTTGTGCTTGATTGGTGGCAGTCCGCCGGTGCTTGCGCAATCAGCCGATTGTAGCAGCAACTGACGGGCGTTTGACAGGGTCACACGCATGTTTCCTACAATGAGTGAAAGCAACAGTTTTAGCGCTATGAAACTGGCCGTAAATCACTTGCATGACATTGCATGGCGAGCTCTCTTTTTTGCTTTCCTTCGTTTTCTGTTATCGACTACGGTGCTATTCTGAGGTTCCCTTCATGTAAATTCCTCATTACTACTTACTCTGGCATCCTGAACGCCCGTGGGCCCGCTACAAGAGCAATAGCGCGAGCAGCAAGTCGCCAGCCCACTTCTCGTGCAAACCTGTAATTGAAGTGGATCCCGTCATGTTGAAAACCACCACACCTTCTCACTTCTGTGTTTACTTCGACAGACTCGAAGCCTTTCTCTTGGCTCATTTTCCATATCGCCTCATTAGCAGCCACTACGGCTTTTTGTACGTGACTATCGCGTACAGGCACCTCCGGCACCATTCACACCACGATCTGCAGCTGAGGGGATAGCTGGCGCAAGTCGTCCACCCCCTTCGCCAAGCGCTGGGCTAGTAATGTCCCTTTCCTGTTTTGGCCGTCATTTAGGTCACCAGCCACTATGACAAGGTTGCGCACGTGGGAATTTTCAGGGAGCTTTGCTTTTGCTCGCTCCATTACACAACCCAATGTACGCCCTGAAATGTCCCTACCGCTACTCTTTTATCGCATTTCACCCTCGCCAAAACTGCTCCTGAGCACCTAGCCAGGTTTGAGTCAGCAGCGATAGTCAGCACTGCAATTTCTCCTACCTCTCCCTGCTTCCTTTTGCCCTTTTAAGCGTGATTCGGATTCGAAAAGGGGCACTGACCCCTGCGCTCCTCCTTTTTTCCGTCGCGGCCTCAAGGTACGTGCTGCTCTTTCCACCTAACCCATCACCACGTTGCACGCATTCCTCCACGTACTTTGCTGGCACTCCCTCTCCTGCCACATCGGGGGTCTGCGTTCTGTTGTCACGAGCATTCTCATTTAAAATGGCGGCCCTGTTCAGCTTTTCCTCGGCTGCTACAAGTCCTTTTTCCACTACCTTCAGTGCAACACGCTCCCTATTAAGCTCATTTTTAAGCTCTCCAACCTGTTTGACAAGCTGTTACTGGAAAGCCTCCATTTTCTTCGGCCTAGCAATGACATCGCAGTGTGTGCCGATTGACTTGATTCCCTTTCCATTCTCATTCGTCCGCTCATCTGCCTTGAGGGACCCTCCGCACCCTGGCCGCTTTCCCGGCTTTCTTGCTATGTATTGCACGGCTTTTTCTAATGCAAACAATATATTACTATGTTAATGCAGAGCTCGTGCCTTCTAACGAAAACCTATGCGCACAGGATCCAAACCCTCAAAAGTCGCAAAGGAACTCTCACCAATGTTTGAAAAGCACTCAGTGCCGCAAAGACCCAAGGTATGACACGCTCTCGCACGCGCTCAGCCACGCGACCACGCCCTCACTTTCGTACAAAACACACACAGTAATACCACTAATAGCTGTTGGTCTTGCCAGCACCAAGCTACCATTTAAAGGCTACAATGACTCAACGTCCCACCCGGCAGGTGTTGAAGCACGTGACGCGAAAGGACGCCTTACTATCCCGCAAAACCAAGTGTACAGGAAACATACGTGCGCCCATGAAAAAAAGACAGAGACAAAAAAAGAAAACCACGTGATTACTATTTAAGGGCTAAAAAAAACCGCAAATCAAAAACAGAAGCAAGCTCAAAGCATACACAACAACTTATGATTTCGTCGTCGCCACGGAGCCTTGAAAAGCGCGTCCATTCGCCACAAATTCTTCTTGAAGTGCGGCGAAGACGAGCTCCATTTGGTGGTGTTGCATGGAACCGGGCGTGGCGCTCCGCGGCCTCCGATATTTGCGCGCTCTGTTTTATGAATGGTATAAACGCTGGAAAAGGGGCTTGTTCAAGTTTCGGCCTAACAGATATGTGTTTTCTCGTATATTCAAATTACAGTTCCACGCCACCATCTCTGTAGGTTTTAATTCGTATCTTACAATATTTTTGACGTGCTTTGTGAAATTCTATAGGTAATTAACTTACCTGCGCTACACGGACGGTCGGCGTGGATGGGTTTGCATAGTTCGGAACGCCGACGGCGGATTCACTGCGATACGGGGCTCTTACCACTGCCGTGTTAAAAGGGGTGGATGGGCCGTCGTTAGTGCCACTGGAAAGTATGCTTCTTTCGAACGGTTTTAATACGATAACATTATATCGATAAAAATGTCACATTCCCAACGGTAAAAGATATCTGCTGGATAGAGAAGCTATCGGGTTGAGGTTGGCCGAGCGCGGAAGGAGAAACAATGCTCCCACGTGACGTAGAGAGTCCCGTGACAAGGGAGGCAATTCCGCGGCCCTGACGTTTCTGACGGATTACGAAATCATGCATTATACAGATCGAGATGGTTGTAATAAGGGATAGCTTTGCTTTAGCATTGATATATGCGTGTGGGCGTTGTCAGCTAAGTTAGCTGAATGGTTAGTGCGAAGTGACTTTTATAGCAAAGGCTAATTTACTATAGTGTACAGCGATACTGTTTTTGAGACCGGCCAACTCTCCCGATTTTATCGTAATGTATTGGAACTAGTGGCCGTTCCACAATTTAATAATTTCGCCTCAAGTATTACAAACAAATTTCCTTTTCGGGATTCTGTACCGCGCTATGACCTCCTCGAACGCATACTACCTTCTATTGCAATTGTTCTGGTGGTAAAAAGATGCTAGAGGGATACTTCCTTCAAGTAAGCTTATTCAAACAAGTTCTTAAAGCATGTCAAATTCGCTAGAGTGAGGTCACTGGGAAAGTCGCTGTGATCTAGAAATAGTTTGCTGCTTGTCCGTATTTGCAGCTTCAAATCTGCTGCTGCTCCGGTGTGGCACGTCAAAAGTTAAATCTTCGTTACCCAAATATGTGCGCTCGTGACAAGCTTTAAAAAATGCGCACTCCCCCCCCCCCCCACACTCCGGCTTCCAAAAGATGTTATCAGTAGTAAAGTTCACATGTGTCATGTACGTGTTTATGTATAGAATTCGGGAACAAATTTTAGGCGAGAGGACATTATGTAAATACATAGGAAAGGAGAAATTACTTTTTTCGGCAAAAACTGTTGTGACTTTGATGAGATTAATCTCAGTTAAAAATACTTAAAATGTAGTGTCTACAGCAGCTAGCGGATATTCAATTCAGGTCAATTATTTGGAATAAAACTTCATGAAAATTGTAAACTTTCAAGAATGAAACTATTAAGTTGACAAGTATTAACATAGGACTGCGATATCAGTATTCAGTAAATGGTAAATAACAGTTCACAAAATTCATAATGGTAACAGCGCGAACAAGACCTTTCATTCCGTCGTCGTCTTGTTCGCGCTGTTGCCATTATGAATGTATACTAACTCGCCCAACTTTCCACTTTCATATAGTACATATAAATTGGACAAATTTTGTTCGTGATTCATGGCTGTCACATGCACCAATATTCCTTGTATAGTATACTTGGTAAACATTCGTAAACATGGTAGGAAATTCAAGTGAGCTTCGAATGTAGGTCTGCAATTTTTCATCTTTGCATGTTCTTACAGATGCTGTTAGAAAAGTGGCGATAACTGTTTTTGTTGCAGAATTCAGGATTTCTAAAGTTCGTGCTTCTATTTTTTTTGAGAATATCAAATTTCCGGCAATTTTAGTAAAACTTTAATGCAAAGAAGGAGTAAGAGTGTTACAGAGGTATGAGTGCTATTGCCTAAGTGGTAAAAATGCTCAGGCCGTAAATTAAAGGTCTGCTTGCATCAATGACCAGAATTTAACTTTGTTTGTCAAATGCCATAAAAATTGTTTATATTATGTCGAGCAGTTGTTTAATAAAAGATATTTCTGCGTTTCACAGATATTTCTATTGGTGGCATAAAAGTTGGCCCCGAGGTAATTATTTCACTTAAGAACTACAAATAAATCCAGTGCATTAACCATCGTGTTTCAATTCTCCATAACTTAAATTCTAGACTATTAGCAGCAGTAGATCATAATGCCATGACAATGATTTTGATGAACTCATTATCATGGCAACAGAAGACGGCAGATGTTGGTAGATGATCTTGGAACAATGTATTCACATAAGTTTAAGGCATTTAGGGCACTCATATAAAGCATGTGAAACTATGACTTTTTTATTCGAACCTTTCTGTGCTTTTTCCTCGAATAAATTTTGATTCAGGTGAGTAATTTGTGAGTGATCTAGAAAAATGGCACTAGAGCAAAGTGCAAATGCATGAGTGCATGACTGCAGGCTGAACTTGTTACCCTTTCATGGCAGATACCGGACGCACCGCCTAGTGTCCACGGGACCCATGCTGCAGCTGTCGTTGCACCTACGGCCAACGCCAGAGTGGAAGCGGCTGAGCGCGACTGCGCTCAAGGATCGCCTGCTGGAGGTTTCGTTCACCTTCTACTCGGACACCCGCTGCGGTGCAGAGCGTCTGGAGCTTGATTTGCAGGTACGTGTCATTCTCGAGTCTTCCAGTCATGTGCGTGTAAGGATATTTCTACCATCGGTAACTTTTTACTGCCTGCTTCATGATCCAGTAAAGCACTCTATTAAAAAGAAAAAATTCATCCACCAGACCTGTAGCAGGACCTGTAGCAAGGGAACGCGTAAATGTTTCTCAGAAAAAAAAGCGCTACAGCCGATTGCACATGTGTGCAAGTGGGAGAGAGTTCATTGTAAAAAAAGAAGCTTGAAGATGGAAAAGTGTCTAGCGATAGATAACACTGTGTCCCTTGTCATAACCCCTGTGTGCCGTCTTCGCGTCTTTATTCTTATGGCTGTTCCCTTAGTTAGACCGGCATGTTTATTGCGACAGAAATTATATGGACACTACATGCACATTTCCACTGTCGATGACCGCGTCGCCGTGATATCTTGTACGAAGTCAAAGTGGCATAACACCGTGTGGCACGCCGTATGCTGTAGGTGCGAGTGAGCGCAGTGCGAGGGTTCGACGAGGACGGGGGCTTGTTCTCGTGCGCGCATGGGAGGAAGGCGGGGACGAAGCACACCGGTGTCCCACCGCGCGCAAGGCACGAGAGGGGGTACCTCCGGCGGCGGCTGCGTAGGGCACGGCGACCGCGCGGGCCCGATCTTGGAAAAGATCTGCGATGAGTAGTCAGCCGCCCGCGCATTCTCTTGAAATCAATCAGCAATGAGTACAGAGTCTGGGTGCACCGAGGGCTCCCAGTTTCATGTGCGCTGTGTTCTCGCCACTTAGTTGGCGTTAAAGCCAGAAGCAGCACGAAGATTAATTCATTCGCTGTTGCTACCGCACTTCCACACGGCAGCGTGTTGACGGCGAGTTTACGCGCTTATCATGTAAGAGGTGTTCGTATTTGTCTGTGCACGTGTGACACCATGATTGCTAATTTAGTAAGCAAATGTCGACAAGTTTAAACAGACAAAAAACTGTCTTGCTTACTACAAGAATACCGTTGAGGCTAATCATTTGAGAGATTTGTCTATCTCTGCTGACGAAGAAATCCGCCATAAACAAGAGAAAAAATACGACACGAAGGAATACCAGCAAAGGGTGGCTTATTGCCTGAAACGCGAATATATTGGACAGCATAACCAGGTGTAAGAAGCTTGAAAATTAGCGGCCAAGTATTCAACCTATAACTTACTGCAGCATCACAGAATGTCTCGCAATACGCATGTCACCGTGATTGTGAACAGAGAACGCTTCGGCAATCTTCTTCACAGTGTTGTATTTGCGCCTTGACAACACCTTCGTTCCGGAGAGCCACGGCTTGCATTTGCATTTTTTGTTCTGTACCTATAAATTATATTACTGCTGTCCTTTAAAAGAAGCTCAGTGGTCACTTTCCTGGTTTTTGTATCTCGTCGGCCGATGTACCACTTCCCGTACCACGGGGGAATGTGATACAACACGCCCTTCCCAAACACAAAGAGAGTGTCATAGCGCTTCACATTGCAGTCATGTCACTCTTGTGTAGTGCCTTCAACCTTTGGCTCGAGTGCTGCGAATAAGTACTGCTGCATAACTTAGACATAGGTTGTTCGCTAATTTTAGGCATTTTACACGTGTTTGCGTTGTGCTATATATTGGCCTTCCTCATAAAACCCCATTGCTAGACCACACTCGTACCTCGTTTCTTTCTCGTCCTCATTTTATCGCACTATCTTTGTCAGTGTAGAATACGAACTCACCCAGCACTCAGTCCTTCTATGTCAATCTCTTCTGCTAAACCACCCATCCCAGGCCTTCGCGACTGTAATTAAGAGACACGAGAAGCAGCATATGAGCCAATGTATTATCCGCAGGGTTCTCTGCGGTTCCCTGCTGCGCATCAACCTTATCGGAGCAGCCAGAAATCCGGCTTCGCGGAAGAGGTGCTTGGCACCGGCGGTCCTCTCTACTGCCGCTGGCAGGCGCCCGTGCTCTCCAACCACGACGTATCGTTCCGGCTGGAGGGCTTCCATGCGCCCTCAAGCAACTGCACCACCAACTTCCTGCTCGTGGACGACGTCGTGCTCTGTCCGAACCCGCCCGTCAGTCATTCGGTTCTCTTACACCGAGAGAACATCCTCAACGCTCAGGTGCGTTCCAGGGTTCCGCGATCGTTCGAAACGTAATCTGAAGGGTAACGCAGGACAGAAGAGATATTGTTTAGCAACTTTTACCGCAGTCAAAATAAATTGTTTGCAAAAATTGCCACGCTAAATTCTATTTTTGGCTTATCGCTGCTTTGATTTTAATCCAAATCGCAAATCGCTGGCATATTATGCGACCCAATCTATTATTTGGCTTGTTGCTTGGCTGGTCTGCCAGTAAAAGAAGTTGACCCAGTAGAACCAGTAGACCCAGAGACTGGTCTCGAATCCGGCAACATTGATGCCTTCAGGTAGCATGTGTGGATGTATTGACCAGTTGCCTTCACCCAAAAAGCCCACGTTCTCGTGACGCCAGCGCCAAAAAGGACGTTCCACGTCCGGCGCCAAGGTCTGTAAGTGGTGGCGCTGGCTAACACTCCCAGGGTTCTACTAGGACACATAAATACCCAAGAAAAGTGAATGGGGAAACAGCGCCGGGGTAGCTCAATTGGTAGAGCATCGCACGCGAAATGCGAAGGTCGTGGGTTCGGTTCCCACCTGCGGCAAGTTGTTTTTTCATCCACATTAATTTACATTAATCTATCGTTTCTTCATTTTATTTATTAAGCACAAGTAATTTCCCCTATGCTGTACTTGGTGTCAGTGTTTGTTGGCCTCTGATGACATAACTAATAAAATTCAGGCCCCTTGGTTAACGCCGTCTAGTTATATATATGGAAATGGGTTTTATTGCAACTAGTTCGAGGGATCGCAGGTAGCTCTAGATCACGAGTGCTAGCGCTTCGCATCAAAAGCCCGAGCTCGCGTCTCGCGCCGCAGCGGTGGCAGTCCGCACTGTGCCACATGCATATTACCCACTGCAACTTCCCCCGCTATGAAGAGGAGCCATCCTGGCGACCTAAGGTGATGATACGATAAGGGGGTCATGGTACGGCTTCAGGCGGCTGACGTGAACGGTCTCGCGGCCACGGCAGCATTTGTCCGTAGATGGCGTCACTGGTTCGCCCACATAATTCACAGGCGAAGTACACGCGACGATCCGGTACGGTCCTTGATATTTCGAAGCGAGGTTTGGGCTAAGGCCTGGAGCTTGGAAGGGCAGCCGAAGCCAGACGTGAGAGTCCACGGCGAAGGACTGTGTGGGCTGATCGTTGTCGTGGCTTTCTTTGTGGATTCTTTGGGTATCCGACGTGCACGAGCGAGCCAGTTGGCGGCACTCTTCAGCATGGCGAGCAACTTCGGAAAGAGGGGTGAATTCAGATGCATCCGGGTGATTGCTAGTACGGTGTCGAAGGTAGCGGATGGTTCACGTCCATAAAGAAGGAAAAATGGCGAGAAGCCTGTGGTAGCCTGAACGGCGGTATTGTGTGCGTGCGTCACAAAAGGGAGGACATCATCCCAATTGGGATGATCAGACGCAACACACATGGTGAGCATGTCCCCAAGCGTGCGGTTGAATCGTTCCGTTAGACCGTTAGTCTGTGGGTGATACGCCGTAGTGGTGCGGTGAATAGTGCGGCACTCGGCGAGTAGGTTAATAATAACTTCGGACAAGAAGACACGGCCTCGGTCACTGAGCAGTTCTCGCGGTGCGCCATGCCGTAAGATGAAATGCCGTAAGATGAATGCGGCGACGTCGCGAGGAGCAGCCGAAGCAAGTGCAGCAGTTTCAGCATATCTTGTGAGGTGGTCTACTGGGACAATTATCCAACGATTTCCGTTAGCACTGCATGGAAGAGGCCCATAAAAGTCTATGCCAACTCGATCAAAAGGTCGTGCAGGACACGGTAAACGTTGCAGAGGGCCTGTCATATGAGAAGATGTCTTGCGTCGCTGACAGGCTGCACATGACCCAATGTATTTGCGTACATAAAAATACATGCCGCGCCCGTATTACCGCTGGCGGAGCCGCTCGTAGGTTTTCAGGACGCCAGCATGAGCTTGTTGTGGGTCTGCATGGAAATACGTGCATACGTCGGAACGCAAATGGCGAGGGATGACTAGCAGCCATTAGCGACTGTCTGGCTGATTGTTTCGGCGGTACAAGATGGCGTCCCGTAGCACGAAGTGGGTGGCTTGGCGACGAAGGGCTCGAAGGCATGTAGATGTTGAAGAACTGCTAAGAATGTCAATGGGAGACACAATCCACGGATCTTTTCTCTGTTCAGACGGCACGTCAATAACAGCAAGCGTAGCAACCGGGCACTCTATGGATGAAGGTGGCGTTTCGTCGGTTCGCATGGGTGAACGGGAGAGCGCATCTGCATCAGAATGTTGGCGCCCGGATCGATAAATGACGCGAATGTCAAATTCTTGGAGCCGAAGAGCCCAACGTCCAAGACGCCCCGACGGGTCTTTCAGTTACGCAAGCCAGCAGAGCGCGTGGTGGTCTTTCACAACGTCGAACGGACGGCCATACAAGTAAGGGCGAAATTTGTGTAAGGCCCAAGCTATAGCCAAACATTCTTTTTCCGTGACAGAATAATTGGATTCTGCCTTCGTGAGAGCACGAATCGCATATGCAAGCACATATTCTGGAAAGTCAGGCTTCCGTTGTGCATAGAAGGCTCAAGACCAACACCGCTGGCGTCGGTATGAACTTCAGTCGGTGCACTCGGGTCGTAGCGGCGTAGAACAGGCGGTGAGGTAAGCCGACAACGCAAAGTGGTGAAGGCTTGGTCACATGCCGGAGTCCAGTCGCGAAGGTCACCAGGGCCAGCCAGGAGCTTCATCAGGGGAGCGATGATGCAGGCAAAATTGTGCACAAAGCGTCGAAAATAAGAGCAAAGACCAACAAAACTTCGGAGCTCTTTCACTGTAGTCGGCCGCGGAAATTCTGCGACAGCACGAAGTTTGTCAGGGTCGGGAAGGACGCCGTCTTTGTACAAGACATGGCCAAGCATGGTCCGCTGGCGGGCTCCGAAGCGGCACTTCTTCAAGTTAACTTTAAGGCCAGCGGTGGTAAGGCAAGTAACGACTTCGCGTAGACGAGAGATGAGTGGTGAAATCAGGGGAGAAAACTACCACGTCGTCTAAATAACACAAGCACGTCTTCCATTTGAGGCCTCGTAGAATATTGTCCATCATCCTTTCGAATGTCGCGGATGCGTTGCAGAGGCCGAATGGCATTGCTGTAAACTCATACAGGCCATCAGGCATAATGAAAGCTGTCTTCGAGCGGTCGGATTCATCCGCTGGCACTGGCCAATAGCCCGATCGCAAGTCCAAAGAAGAAAAGAATTTGGCACCATGAAGACAATCGAGGGCTTCATCTATGCGCGGTAGAGGGTCGACATCTTTTCGTGTAATCTTGTTGAGGCAACGATAGTCCACACAGAAACGAATCGAGCCATTATTTTTCTTAATGACTACTACAGGAGACGACCAAGGGCTGCAGGATGGCTTGATAACACCACGTTCAAGCATGTCTTCAACTTGCTCGGCGATGACACGACGCTCGGTGGATGACATGCGGTACGGACGCTGGCGTAATGGGGCGTGATGTGCCGTATCAATGTGGTGAGAGTCGGTACTTGTGCGGCCTAATGATGCTTGGTTGCAGTCAAAAGAGGCGTGAAAATCATTTAAAAGAGTAATACGCCGCTCACGTTGTGCCGGCTCGAGGTCATCGGCAATAGAGCGACAAAAAACATCCGGTGATACTCGGTTAGATGGAAAGCGATGCGCATGAAAGAGGGACAAATACCGCGCTGTGAGGAGGAAGGTCAGTATCTGAAGCTACACAGATCCTGGTAACATCATGAACTTGAAAGTCGTGAGATGGCAAATCGCACAGAACGGAGAACTGAACCTCAGCACGTGCACAGTCAATGACGGCATGATGGCGCAACAGAAAATCCCAACCGAGAATCACATCGTGGGAGCAACAAGTTAACACAAAGAAATCAATCTAATACGAAATGTCTCGAATCAGCACCCTGGCAGTGCACATAGCGACTGGCTGAACTTGTTGGGCACTGGCTGTTCTTTTCCGTAATTCACGGCAAAGTTTCCCACTAATCACGGATATAGCAGCACCTGTATCGACGAGCGCAAGACATTTGATTCCATCAACGGACACTTCAATAACATTAGGGGGGGAAAACGAGGACTTTGATGTTCCGACGATGACGCAGTTCGTGCCTCAGGAATTACGGAAATCAGTTTTTCGCCTCAGTAGTACTGGCACTGGGCCTACGACGCATGGGTGAGAGTGAGCGCCGACGAGGAGAAGGCGAGCGACGAGTACTGTAGAGCTGTGACTGTGGTGCTGGTATGTCATCAGCAGCGTAGACTTGCGGTGGTGGTCGCTGAGGCATACGGAATGGTCGGAAGCCGGAGCTGGGTGGTCGCGCGGGGCCCACGAAGGCCGGCAAGCGCCGGCGGCAGAAGCGCGCTACAAGTCCCGGTGTATCGCTGGCATAGCATATTGGGCGGTTGTCAGCCGTGCGCCAAGGATTTGTACCTTGCTGCTGTGCGCTGAAAAGGGAAGCCACCAGCTGGCGAGGCGAAGGCGGATGAGAGAACACCGGCTGGAGAGGCGCTGAAGGCGGAGGAGAGAATCCCGGCAGACGAAGCGCCCGTGCAGCGGCTTCAGCATACTTCAGATGCGCGGCCACGGGAGCCGGCTGCCACGGAGGTGGAAGAGCTTCGGTCACTTCTCTTGAATTACCTGTCGGATCGCTGGAGCCAAATATCCAGAAGGCTTCTCCGTGGTCGGCAAAATCGAGAGCTGTCGCGCGACCTCCTCGCGCACAGATTCCTTTATTTGCGTCAGCAAAGTGGTGTGGTTATCGCCAATAACCAATGCTGCTAACGAATCTTCCGTAGGCGGCGGGCGCCGAGCTAAGATGCGTTGTTTCCTTGGCTCGTCAAAACATTGGCACAAATTGATCACTTCGGCCACGGTACGCGGATCCTTCGCTAACATTTGAAATGCGTCCTCAACAATGCCTTTCATAAGGTGTTTTATCTTGTCCTGTTCCGCCATTGACGGATTCACGCGCTTACACAGGTCAATGACATCTTCGATGTAACTTGTGAACGTTTCACCGTGATGTTGCGCGCGCCCCCGTAAGCGTTGTTCTGCGCGAAGCTTGCGCACAGCGGGGCGCCCGAACACTTCTGTGAAACTTGTCTTGAATCTACTCCACTTTGTGAAATCGTGTTCGTGGTTTCGAAACCAGGGGTTCGCGACGCCGGTTAAGTAAAACAGCACGTTGTGCAACTTGGTGACGTCGTCCCACTTGTTATGCTGGCTCACCCGTTAGTAAAATGACAACCAATCCTCCACGTCATGATCATCGGTGCCTCTAAAAATGGCAGGATCAGGCTGGCGCAATGCACCGGAAACGATTACCGTCGGAGGTAGGGTGCATCTTCCTGGGTGGTTTCGTCAGGCATCGTCGCAGCAAACCCAACCAAATGAAATGGGGGTTTATTGAAGCTCGTTCGAGGAATCGCAGGTAGCTCTAGATCACGAGTCCTAGCGCTTCGCATCAACAGCCCGAGCTCGGGTCTAGCGCCGCAGCGGTGGCAGTCCGCACTGTGCCACATGCATATTACCCACAACAATATTTATGTATATATATATATATATATATATATATATATATATATATATATATATATTGTCACGCGGTGGTGACATTGAATAACACAGTAGCAATACTGTGAACGACAAAACTAACTTTCATTGGGCAAACCTGTGCCCACAAAACAGGCTACACTTACAGGACAACGACAGCGGCGAACACGGTCGGCAATCGTCAAAAATCTGATCAGTGGGTCAAGCGCGTCGGCTTTGATACAGCAGTCGCCGAATGTTCCAGACTAATCGTAGGGACCCGCGTGCCTTCCACAAAGTTCACCATTCGCGTCCCGCGATGAAATCAGATAACACAAGGTTCGGCGAAAACAGACAGCGGATAGAAGCATCGATAACTTTCCAGAAACTGTGCTGTGCGATATTTGTTAGGCCGCGAAACATTGTCGCCCGATAAAGATACGTACACGTGTCAATACCCCCCTCTCTTAAAAATCATCGACCCGATGCTGCAAACAAACGAAAGTAATATAGAAAAGCACTCGTAGCAAAGAAAACAACGAAAAAAGGTAGTTCGCCAGCGTCCGTAGAAGGGTTTAAGGCGCACCAGGTGGACCACTTCAGATCGTGCGCGGCGCCGCTGTGAATGCGAAATGGCGTCTGGCACGACCTCGTAGTCCAGTGCGCCAATATGTCGGATGACCTTGTAGGGTCCGAAATAGCGACGCTGTAGTTTCTCACTGAGTCCTCGTCGGCGTATCTGGGTCCATACCGAAACACGGTCGCCGGGCTTGTATTCGACGAAGCGTCGTCGGAGGTTGTAGCGTCGGCTGTCGGTCCTCTGCTGGTTCTTGATCCGCAGGCGGGCGACCTGTCGGACTTCTTCGGCGCGCTGGAGATAGATAGCGACGTCAAGATCCTCCTCATCAGTGACGTGCGGCAGCATGGCGTCGAGCGTCGTCGTCGGGTTCCTGCCGTAAACCAACTTGAATGGCGTGATCTGTGTTGTTTCTTGCTCCGCCGTGTTTTAAGCGAATGTTACGTACGGCAGGACCGCATCCCAGGTCTTGTGCTCGACGTCTACGTGCATTGCTAGCATGTCGGCGAGGGTCTTGTTCAGGCGCTCCATGAGACCATTCGTCTGCGAATGGTAGGCAGTTGTCCTCCTGTGATTTGTCTGGCTGTATTGCAGAATGGCTTCCGTGAGCTCTGTTGTAAAAGCCGTTCCTCTGTCGGTGAAGAGGACTTCTGGAGCACCATCTCGCAGCAGGATGTTCTCGACGAAAAATTTCGCCACTTCGGCTGCGCTGCCTTTCGGCAGAGCTTTACCTTTAGCGAAGCGGGTGAGATAGTCCGTCGCCACGACGATCCACTTATTTCCGGATGTTGACGTCGGAAACGGCCCGAACAAATCGATACCAATCTGCTGGAATGGTCGACGAGGAGGTTTGATCGGCTGTAGTAATCCTGCTGGCCATCTCGGTGGTGTCTTGCGTCGCTGACTGTCTCGGCACGCCTTGACGTAACGGGCCACGTCGGCGGTCAGACGCGGCCAGTAGTACCTTTCCTGTATCCTCGACAGCGTCCGGGAGAATCTGAGGTGCCCAGCGGTTGGATTGTCGTGTAGGGCGTGCAGTAATTTTGGACTCAGCACTGACGGTACAACAATAAGGCAGCTGGCGCGAACTGCTGAGAAGTTCTTCTTCACGAGCAGGTTTTTTGTAGCGTGAACGAAGACAACCCACGCTTAAATGCCCTAGGGACAACGTCGGTGTTCCCTTCCAACTACTCGACGACGCCTTTTAGCTGCGCATCTGCTCGTTGCTCTTTAGTGAAGTCTTCCGCCCTTATTATTCCAAGGAAGGCGTCGTCCTCGTCGTCTTGCTGCGCGGGATCGATGGGAGCGCGTGATAAGCAGTCGGCGTCAGAGTGTTTTTTTCCGGACTTGTATAGTACGGTGACGTCATAATCTTGTAGTGTGAGGCTCCACCGCGCCAGCCGTCCTGAAGGGTCCTTTAACTTAGCTAGCCAACACAACGCGTTATGGTCGCTGACGACTTTGAATCGCCTGCCATAGAGGTAAGGGTGGAATTTTGCTGTAACCGAAATGATGGCGAGGCATTTCTTTTCAGTCGTAGAATAATTACCTTCCACTTTTGACAGTGACCGGCTAGCATCAAATATCACCCGTTCAAGCCCGTCTTTCCTCTGGACTAGGATCGCACCGAGGCCTAGGCTACCGGCGTCAGTGTGGATTTCAGTATCAGCGTCCTCGTCGAAGTGTACAAGTACCGGCGGCGACTGCATGCGTCGTTTGAGTTCTTGAAATGCGTCGGCCTGCGGTGCTTCCCACTTGAACTCGACATCACATTTCGTTAGATGTGTTAGCGGCTCCGCGATGCGTGAACGGTCCTTGACAAACCGCCTATAGTAGGCACACATGCCAAGTAATCTGCGCACCGCCTTCTTGTCGATTGGCTGCGGCAACTTTGCGATGGCAGCTGTCTTCTGCTGGTTGGGGCGCACTCCAGATTTGCCGATGACATGGCCTAGGAATAGAAGCTCATCGTAAGCGAAGCGACACTTTTCCGGCTTCAGAGTGAGCCCTGATGACTTGATGGCCTCTGATTCTGTCGCAAGCCTCTAAGGTGATCGTCGAAATTTCCGGCGAAGACAACGACGTGATCCAAGTAAACGAGACAGGTCTGCCACTTCAATCCTGTTAAAACCGTGTCCATCACGCGCTGGAACGTTGCAGGCGCCGATCACAGTCCAAGTTCCACAACCTTGAACTCATAGAGGCCGTCTGGCGTGATGAAGGCGGTCTTTCCGCGATCCCTTTCGTCGACTTCTATTTGCCAGTAGCCAGACTTGAGGTCAATCGATGAGAAGTATTTAGCCTTGCAGAGTCGATCCAATGTGTCGTCTATCCGTGGGAGGGGGTATAGGTCTTTCTTCGTGATTTTGTTCAGTCGACGATAATCGACGCAGAAACGTAGGGTTCCGTCCTTTTCCTTCAATAAAACAACTGGAGACGCCCACGGGCTTTTCGACGGCTGTATGATGTCGTCGCGGAGCATTTCGTCGACTTGTTGCCTATTAGCGCCACGCTCTCACGTCGAAACTCGGTAAGGGCTGTGCCGGAGTGGTCGAACGCACTCTTCGATTATTACGGGATGCTTTGCGACGGGCGTTTGACGAATCCTCGATGACGTCGAAAAGCAGATCGAAGTCGGAGTCGAAGAATGAAGTCGAATGAAATCGAAGCAGACTTCTTAGGTGTTGCTGCTTAATCACGGGGAGACTTGGATTTATGTCGAAATCTGGCTCGCGAACTGCGGTCGTCGGGGTAGATGCGATAGAATCCGAGGGGACAAACGCATTGCTGGTTTCCAGAATTTATTCGATGTATGCGATCGTCATACCCTTGTTGATGTGCTCGAACTCCTGGCTGAAGTTTGTGGTCAACACTTTCGTGTTTCCACCGTGCAGTCGAGCGATCCCTCTTGCGACGCAAATTTCACGGTCGAGCAGTAGACGTTGGTCGCCTTCGATGATGCCTTCTACGTCAGCGGGCGTTTCGGTACCGACCGAAATAACAATGCTGGAACGAGGCGGGATGCTCACTTGATCTTCGAGCACACTCAAGGCGTGGTGACTGCAACGGCTCTCCGGCGGTATCGCTTGATCTTCCGACAGTGTTACTGACTTCGACTTCAGGTCGATGATTGCGCCGTATTGGTTCAGGAAGTCCATGCCGAGAGTGACGTCTCGTGAACACATTGCAGGATAACGAAGGTGGCAGGGTAAATACGGTCATGAATAGTAATTTTTGCCGTGCAGATTCCAGTCGCCGTGATGAAGTGTCCTCCAGCGGTCCGAATTAACGGGCCTTACCATGCAGTCTTAACTTTCTTCAACTGGGCTGCGATGGGTCCACTCACGACGGAGTAATCGGCCCCTGTGTCGACTAAGGCGGCGACTGCGTGGCCGTGGAGAAGCACGTCGAAGTCTGTGGTTCTTTGTCTTGCGTTACAGTTAGGTCTTGGCGTCGGATCACGGCTGTGTCGCGTTGACCTGTGGCTTGTATGGGACGTCGTGAGTTCGTCTTTCGTCGTGGTGTTGTTTGCTTCCATATTTCGCCAGGACGGCGGCATGTCGTTATGTCGTCGAGGTAGTTTCTTCGCTGTCTTCGTCGGCGGCGGAGGATCTTCGTCAGTTCGACGAACAGCGACCGCACCTCCATCGGTTCTGCTTTTCGTTTTCCGGATAGGGGCTCGCGCACCGGCCCCGGGCTGGGCCAGTGTATGGACGGCGCTGCGGCTACAGGTAGCGGCCTGGTGACGGCGAACTGGACCGACGTCGAGTGTTCCACTGAGTGGCGGCTAGGTAATCGGCGATGTCACGTGGGCCCTCCACAAGCTGTGGACGCGGCGCGTTGACGGCGAACCCTCTCAGTCCCAAGTCGTGCTATGGGCATCGGCGGTACACATGGCTGTCTTCTCCGCAGTGATAGCAGAGCGGACGGTGGTCGGGGTCTCGCCAAATGTCCGTCTTTCTCGCGTAGGTGCGCTGGGCGACGGATGGGCGTGCTGGTGGCGGCGGCGTTGGACGACGGAACTGCGGCGTTTCAGGGCCTTGGCGCGGTCGCTAAAGGGGACTTTGACGGCGTGCGGCGGCTGTATAGGTCATCGCTTCTGGCTGGGGCTGCGGTGATTCTGGTTGCACCTCCGGAACTCCAAGAGATCGGTGCACCTCCTCTTTCACGATGTCGGCGATCGAGGGCACTTGAGGCTGCGACGAAGACAAGACCTTGCGCTGTTCTTCGCGCACAATGGCCCTGATGGTCTCGCGCAGATCGTCCGTGGCTAGTGATTGAAATCCTGCGTAGTGGGTAGAGCTTGTACGGCGGTTGAATTGCCGGTTCCGCATTTTGAGTGTCTTCTCGATGCTGGTGGCCTCGCGAAGGAACTCTTCTACGGTCTTGGGTGGGCTTCGTATCATTGCGCCAAAAAGTTCTTCCTTCAACCCATGCATGAGAAGGCGGACTTTCTTCTCCTCGAGCACATCTGTGTCGGCGTGGCGGAACAGGCGGTTCATTTCTTCCGCGAAGATGACAACGTTCTCGTGAGGTAGCTGCACTCGGGCGTCCAGCATGGCTTCGGCCCTTTCCTTGCGCACGACGCTCGTAAAGGTGCGCGGGAAGCCGTTGCAGAAGAGGTCCCATGTTGTCGAGGTCGAATGCCGGTTCTCAAACCACGTTCTGGCGGCATCTTCTAAGGCAAAGTATACATGTGTACTTCACATACTAGATAATACAAGGTTCGGCGACAATAGACAGCGCATAGAAGCATCGATAACTTTCCAGAAACTTCGGATACATGCAGGCGCGTCCCGCGCTGTGCGGTATTTGAGATTGCCTGAGCTGCTCTGGTTCAGACACGCTGCCTGCTGCTCTCTTGGACCGTATTCGTATTAGATTCTGGTGCAGGTGCTGCGGTTTTCCCCTAACCTGAAATTCCGCACCCGAACTCTGCCATCCGTCATACCAGACGACCCCAGTCCGACATCCCCACCGCTCACTCAAGGCATCGTATGTGCCGGTGCCCAGCGTCTGCTGGATCCTGATATCTACAGCGACACCGATGGGAAAGACGTTGAAAATTGGTTGGCATCGAATGAACGCGCCACAACACAAACGAATGGGGCAATCACCTCAAGCTCGGCAACGCGATCTTCTATTTATCGGGCGTCGCCAAGCTGTGGTTCCAAAACCACGAAACCGATCTCCGCGCGTGTACTAGCTTCAAGACTGGCGTCGCAGAAGTTTTCCGCCGCCCGGGCATGTGCAAACTTCGCGCTGAGCAACGCCTACGAAGCCGATCCCAGCAAAGTGGTGAAACCTTCACCAGCTACATAGAGAACATCGTCGACCTCTGCCGGCGTGTCAAGCCGATGATGGCGGAGGCAGACAAGGTACTTCACATCATGAAGGGTATTTCCGACGATGCCTTTCATATGCTGCTGTCCAAAAACCCAGGAACTGTTTCTCAGGTCATTGAGCTTTGCCTGAGTTTCGACGAGCTCTGTAGACAGCGTCTTCCGACCCGACGAAACCCTCGCGAGCATGACCGCGGCTCATGAAATGGGCTCCTAGCTGTGCCAGATAAGAGATCGTTTGTGCTGAGGTCGCTCGTCAGCTTTCGCTACTGTCCTCAGCCACGCCACCACCTTCGCCTTTGCCGGCCAACCTTCGCCAGGTCATCCACGAGCAAGTGTGCGCAGCTCTCCCTTCCGCCCGCGAGACTCCGCCGGTGCCGACTCCAGTTGCTTTTCCCGAGGTGACTGCACGTCTCAGCTAGGCCGAGGCTCTCGTGCGGCCACCACCTCCGACCTTTGCGCCATCCCCATCAGTCGTGCCACTGCGTCCAGCTCATCACTTCATTCAGCCGCGGTACCCACACAGCAGTGGACAATAGCGCACTCCTGACAACCGGCCAATATGTTTTGCCAGTGGTCTACTTGGTCACGTTGCACGATTTTGTCGTCATCGCTCAACATCCTACCACCGTAGCTTCGACCCCGGACCGTACGTTTACCCATACCCGTCCTCCTGCGCGTCTCAGAACCCTGGCCAGATGTCTTCCTACTCGGACAACCACCCTCTTGTTGACGGCCGTTCGCCATCTCCTCGACGCCGCTCGCTTTCGCCGATGCGTTGTCCTTCTTCGCCGGAATGGGAAAACTAATCGCCGCAGTTCCAGAGGCAAGAACTGCGTCACCCACGAACAGAACAAGGCCTCTCCCTTCTCCGACTAATATTATTTATGTATATGTGGACGGCGTCGCTGCACGCACCCTCGTTGACACTGGTGCCGCAGTTTCAGTTATAAGTGCCAGACTTTGCCGTTCGCTCAGAAAAGTTACCATGCCACTGCCCAATGTTTCAATTCGTACTGCCAGCGCAGGCCGCATCACGCCTGAAGCTGCGTGTACTGCTCGCGTTGTGATCAACGGCCTCCTCTACACAGCCGAATTTTTGGTGCTATGTTCTTGTTCTCGCGATCATATTTTGGGCTGGGACTTGCTTTCGCTAATAAGGCCCTCATCGACTGCTCTCGTGCTGAAGTGGAATTTCAAACGCTGTGTAATGTCCCACTCCTTGACGCTCGTGAACCTGAAGATAAAGTATTTGTTGCCGAAGACGTTATAATCCCACCGCACTCCTCTGCCCTTGCCACAATGTCGCGCCACATTTTGGGTGATGCCAGCGTACTTTTTACGCCATTTGCAATTTTCGCCCGTTGCAAATGTTCCCCGCTGCGTTTGGCTCTTTTGGACGTTCATGCCGGCGTCAACAGACTGCTCGTCACCAACCGATTGTCCTGTCCTCTCGCTTTGCTTCGTGGGGAGTGCGTTGGCCGTGCCCAGTGTTGCGAATCTAATATGAACACGGACCAACAGAGCAGCAGGCAGCGATGACTTAACCAGAGCAGCTCAGGCAATCTCAAGCTCGCGCTACCCAGACGACTTGCGATGTGTCTGCAGCGTTAGGCATTCCTCGTCACTACAAGATATATATATATATAGGGCGTTCCCCCGTGGAAGTTTTTGCTGTATATAGCTTCTCACTCGATGTATACGCTTCCTTTTTCTCCCTTTAACACTCCCGCGGAGCATCAAAGAATGAAGCTTTATACAAGTGACGTTTCAAACTATGTGACATATTTAGATGCAACTGCACAAAGCTATATTCTAGGGCGAGTTAGTGTTTGCTGAACTACATCATATTGTAGCCCAAAAAAAACACAGAAAAACAAGGATTCAATGGGACACACTGAAAAGTAAGAAATACGGCGCCACACTCGACTGTTTATTAGGCACAAAGCGTGCTACATATACAGCGTCGTGCGTATTTGGCCGGTGGACTTTCAAAAATTCCTGTACTCAAACTACTCGTCTAATCGAGAACAAACATCGCTCAGACGGCAGAAAATTGTAGTCTAAGTTGTTGGAGATGCATTTAAACATCGATACTTGCCTTTTGTACAATGAAGCAGAAACTGCTCTCGGCTACGAGCACAGATTTTGCAGACGGGAGCTGAGCTGTTAATCCCAAAGGTTGCGCCATCTGGCAAACGGCAAAAGAAAATTTCTCGGCTCGGCGGGTAAGAGAAGCGCGCTTGCTTCGAAGATGCAGCAAGGTAAATATACCTGGTAGCGAAGCTTCCATAAGAGCCCATACGTTCAAAACATGGCGGTCCATCGGCGGTCCATGGGGCTTAGCGCCATCTGTATATGGTGGGAACACTTCCGTCGGAAGAAAAAATAATGTGACGCCATGTCCGGTAAAAGCAGAAGTGACGTCATTTTGTTTTCGAAGGCGCGAAATTTGTTTTGTTGTTCTTCCTTTGGAGCTATATATTCAAATGCCCCGCCATTCGACTTGATGGGCGTTTCAAGCTTTCAGCGTGGAAAGCGATGCAGGAAAAGGCCAGCCGTACGGTTGTCGAAATCGCATCCCTGCACAGAACATACTTTCTTTGGAGGCCGACGAAAGCTTTAGGTGTAGAGTGCTGATCCTATTGCTGGATGCCAAGCCCGTCGGCCAGCGCAGCCGCACGAAAACAACTACACAATTATCTGGCGGTCGTAACTCACTACGTTTGACTGAACAGATTAAGAAGCAATGAAGCTACCCGCGTCACCAAATTCAGACAAACTTCGACAAGCAAGAAAGCAGAAACTGTGAGGGGGGCGTATTTCAACAGGTGATACGAGTGCGCCTTTCTGCCCATTTCAAGACGTGCATTGCATTGCGAGTGATAGTGGCGTCAACGCCCCCTGTAGCGATGGACGCTGAAAAGAGATGCATTTATTAATAATAATAAAATTAAACTTGTATTTTCTTAACCCGTCACGAATATATAAAATTGACTAGGAGCTTTATTTTCGTTGTATGAATCTAACTGTGTCTCGTTTGAATTAAAGAACGCGTTTTTCTTTCTCAATGTTTGTTGCCTCCAAACCTAGTAGCGCTTCAATCGCTGCTCCCATAACCCCCCATGCTGATGTCGGTGACAATCTGTACTGAACCGCTTTTCGCCCGAAGCTTCGCGACCTATTTGAATAGACCTTGGATGCAGTTCGTCTGCCCGTTGAAATGAATGTCGCAAACATGAGTAGCAGCCAAACTACATCTGCTGTAGTTTGTCCGTGTGTCGTATTGCCCACTCCTTGAACAGGCGGCGGCGCTCCCTGAAACCCTGCTTTCTGCAGCTGACGGTAGGCGGCGACACAAGTTTATGAATGCGCGGCGCGGCGGCAGCTCGCATCCCTATGGGTAGAGTGTACTAGAACATCTGAGTGAGACGAACGAGGCGCTCAAAGCGAGGCGCTGGCTGTCGAGAGAATAGAGGGCGCTGTGATCGAAGTGGATTGGCTGGGCGCGCCGGCAGACGCGGCGAAAGCTGTGCGCTGCGGCCCCTTCTGCGGCGTCTTGGCTGTACGGGTTGATTCTTTTTATTCAAACAGGGGTCATTGGCGCAGCACGGCACAAGATAGGCCCCGAGGTGTTTCGGAACGCTTGTAGTCGCTTGGCCGTCCCCTCCGTGTGCGCGTCAGGCGAGTTGCAACTGCCGCGCACTCCACAAGTTCGCGTGTATGTCTGGCCTGGCAGCTTACACGGAGTCTACCATAACTTTTGTTCTTCCAATACTGATGAAATATCCGTCGTTATGCAAAGGTAATAAAAAAAAGTCCTTAACCAGACGATGTGTATTAGGCAGTGGAATCGCGAAAGCATGCTGTCAGCGCGAGAACGAAATAGATTTACGCGGAATGCATGGACGCGCACAAAAATAAAGCGCCGGAATGCGTTCGGGCGCGATTCCAAATGAAAGTCTAGAATCGCAGAGTCGAGAAATGTTACAAAGTCGGAGCGCTCAAGGGCCCCCGCGTACGCAAATCGCAACAGCTGAGTGCAAGACTGGGATTCGAACACCACTCAGCGCTCAGTTTACTTCTCTCTGAACCTTTTCGTTGTGAGCAGGCAGGCTATCACTGACCAAAGTTCTGTTGTACAAGCAAAATATTTTCTTGGTGTTGCACAAGGATGAATACATTTTTGGTTATGGCAATAAAAGGCCGTGAAACATGCCAATAATTGGACAGGAATGATGTATATTACAAAACACTGATGGCAAGTGCAACTCAAATGCAAAATATGTCAACATTTATTTCGCGAAAGCAACCAGCAGTACTGCTTGTCAGTGTCACAGACACCTGCGCACTTTTAGGTGCTTCATCCTTTGACGCCTTTCATCATTTGATTTGTTTAGGCCCTTAATCAGGAAGTGGAGCCGTGTTACAATATAAAACTTCACAACCTTGCACTTTACTTCGCCTTCATGGACTGTGCATCCAATTGTTTTTGTTCTGGTCCTGAGCAGTAACAGCACACCCAGAATGCTGTCAGCATGTAATTGCTTCATGCTGAAGCAGCCCGTAAAGGCACTTTCTAAGTAGTTAATGAAGTCAAAGAGCTCTTTAGATGGATACAGCAGTCCACCTGTGTCAGCGAAGCTGGTAAAACCAGAGTGCAGGTCTGACCTCCCCTCTGCATTGCTCACAAGCAAAAGAGTGCGACATGCATCACATCCAGTTTTTTTCACAAATTTCCTGGCGACATATCCTGCCATGTGGTAGATAAGGCGCGAGTCACTTCTTTTTTGAACTAGACTTTTGTGCTCACTGGGAGCACCGTTGCCTTTCTGGCTGGCAGCATCCTCGAGGGAATCAAGGTCCCCCCTTGAAATATAGCTGTCAATTGTGTCTTCCAAGGTTGTGGAATTTGACAGGTCTGTGTTTCCTGTGTCAAGTAGCGCTGTGAGGACTAGTGGCTCAACACTGGCACCATCAACAGGTCTGGTCAGGCTGTAAAAGCTGAGGCAGTTAACAGTTATCAAGAACTGCTCAGGTGTAGGATGGTCATTACACCCTGATGACTGCCGTACAACCCCGAACAAGTTTTCAACTGGATCCTGGCTTAACTTGGCCGTCATTAAGTACTTAAATCCAACTTCATTGGTTAAATACTCCAAAAGTCGCAACACTCCAGACAATGTCACTCTAAAGCCGACAGCCGTTGTCTTGCTGATGAAGCCAACCCCGTTGACGGTGCACTCCTCCCACTTAGTGATGTATTCCAGGAAAGCCGACAACGCAGCAGCACCTCTTGAGTTTGGCCAGAGAGCTTCAGACTTGTAGTGCGATGTCATTGTTTTGATCAGTTCGTTGATCATTCTGAAAAAAATAAAGATCTGCTGTCACTACAGGTTATAGCAATACTATTTTCACAACCGAAAACTTTTTGTCGCACATGCTGCCTTATCACATGCACAGATTGAGAGTACAAAACACGTTACCTGAAGAATTTTTCCGTAGCATCTATGGCTCCTTTTCAATAACTTGATTCAAGTCTGCCCTTATAATGATGCAAGCCACGCAACACGCGGTCACCGAAGAGCTGGAACGCGAGGGTGACCCGCATTTTTTCAAGATTGTTTGGGTCCAGATGGCTTAAAGTCAGCCCTGGCATCGCCTTCAGCGTCACATTATCTTTGTCATAGTTGAACGCTTCTTTAACAAAATATGTTGAAACCTGCATCATAAAAAAGAAGCACATTGTTAGTCACTTTGCAGGATAACTATGCTGGAACACTCAAAACAGATAAAATCTTACTCGTCCGTCTGGTGTATTAAAGCCACCTTTCAGCAGTGAGTTTCGAAGGCATTTCAGTAGATGCGGGAAGTCTGAAAGGAAATACAGGTTCCTTTTTGCGTCAACAGGATGTTTCACTCCGCACGTAATCTTGCTGGCAGATGCCTTAATGCCCATTAGTGTCCACATTTTCCGATTCCATGAGGCACCGTCACAGGTCACGAAATCTACAAAGAGTCCCGCTTGCTCAGCCAAAATCACGGCTTCAATAAGTATTTTGCATAGCAGGTTTCCCTTGACATTTCCATTCGCTGCAAATGTTCCTATTATCTGCGAAAACCGCCCAGTGAACGGGACAAACATGACAACCATTCCATGGTCGTATGGAAGCCCTGCATCTTCGGGAGGTGTGAATGGGCCGAGATCAACAAATCCACGCAACTTTGCACACTTTTCCATTGATAGGTGCTCTGACAACTTCATTTCATCAATCAGAAGGCCCCATGACGACTGAAGCTGTCCATTTTGCTTGTTTTTTGTTTGAGGATTTCCATCACCTTCTTATTGAATCCAAAGCCGCTTTTGTATGCTGCAGTGTACTTCTTCAAAGTGGTGTTACTTGGAAGTACAAGAATGTTGTGCTTCCTGATGTGCCTATAGAGTTTCGGGCTCCTCATTTTCATTAAAATACATTCAAGCACGCATTCTTTAGTAAAGTTCATGCCCCTTGTACTCTTTCTTTTGCAGGCATCAAAGCAGTGCCGCACGCTTTCCTGTTGTTTTTTGGGCAACATAGCAATGCTTTCCGCCAAAGTCTCTTCTTTTATTGCAGAATTTCGTGCCTTCATGCTCTCGATTTGTCCCTTCAGGCTTATTAGTCTCTTGGACAGGCGCCTGTGCTTCTGCAACATAGACCTGAGCTTTTGGCCCACTGTCGTGATTTGCTTGTGACGACGGTTTCTGAGCCGAGACATCCGTGTCAGCAGGGTCTTGCGCAGATAACGGCATGAAAGGCATGGGACTCCTGAAAAGAAATTAGGTATTTCGTTAAGCCCTCATGTCACACACCAGTTAGTCACAATTATGTAAGGAGAGCAGTATTGTTTGAAATAAGAATGAATGTCAAAAGTAGTGAAGCTACTACCAAAGCTCATTGCAAAATACTTGAGAAATTTGTCATCACTTATCATTCTACTTATGCAAGTGCACTATAGCGTGAAAGGGCTTTATGAACAATAAAAGGTTTTGTTCGCATGCTTGAGCAAACACACCTGGGTAATTTGATATATTTTAGTAATAATAACAAAACTCCTATTCCAATTCTTATCACAGCACTTTTGCATTGCATATGCCTCGGTCAGCGATACACAGCAACACAAATGGCAAAATACGCTTGTTGCTTAATTTCTGGACTGTTGCTACCACATGTAGCGCGCATCTTAATCATCGTGATTAGGCTTTTAACCTAATCTTGCCCTCAGTAGCACAGGGCGTGACCTTCACAGTTTACTGCACATGAAATAGTGTACCACTCTGCATCTGTCACTTCGCTTCACAAATTTACCTTTGGTTGTTGTCATCCCTGTGCATGTCTTGCTGTGGAAGGCCCCATGAATGACTGTTGTTTTTTCCAGAAGTTTTGCAGTGAGATCTTTCTCTAAAATAGCAGAGGTAGAGTGCGCACCAGGACATGCAAGAAAATCGGAGGCTTCAGAAATGACTCGCTCTGCTTCGAGCACAGTCTTCGCAGCACCTTCAGCAACGAGTTTTCGCTTGTGGAATGTTCTGTACGTAATCTCGGTCGCACTCAGGCTGAACAGAACAGCCCTTTCAGAGGTCACCGTGCCAGAACTTGCTTCCAAGCTTGACAGTGCATAAACAGTGCCTTCGTAGTCGGAAAAATTATGCACTGACCAGTACGCTGAAGGGGTCTTCAGGTCCCTGAGATTGTTTGAGTCAATAGCTGGCCATTGCGTCCACTCCACTGCCGACTCGTCGTCGCAGTTTCCACTGTCGTGCACGGCCGTAGGTACACTCGTGCAGGCTTTCTTCCTTTTGCAGCCCGGGCTTTCGAGCACGGTAGACGTGCCACGCTTGCGTGGTGCACGTTTCGGGGGTGCCTTTGAGCTCTATTACTTCGGCGTACAGGGCAAAAGCGTGGGCACTGCTTCCGGTGTGAGCGCGGGCACTCCGCGTGCGATTCCCACTTCTTTGCCGGCCACTACGTGCACGTAGTCACGAAGTATGTACCGTTCTTCAAAGTGCAGCTCACAAACTGCGCAGTTCTCATCCAGAGGCTTGTCAGCGCGATGGAGGTTCCGCTCCCAGGCTTTCCTTCGAACCGCATCTTTCGGGACGCTGAACAACGACAGCTTCTTCTCGGCTGGGACGCCCGCGTAGCCGGTGCGACATCCCGGTGCGTAGCAGTGACGATGCCTTCGATTAGGCATGCCACACACTTTGATGGTAACTGCAGGATAAAACAGTGATCACAAAAGAACGAGCTACGCAAAGAAAACCGCCGCCGCTAGCTGCTCGAGAACATTCCTGACGCTTCGTCTGCTCCGGCGCAACCCAATCCACTTCGACCGCAGCGCCACCGCAGCATTTTCAGCGCGGAGCGCCTCACCTCCTAGGAAGCGCGGAGCCGGTTATTCGGCCCACTCGAAACCTTTCTAGTACACTCTACTATGGGGAACCAGCGCTGGATAGGCGGCGCGGCGAAAAGAGTGCGTTGCACGCCGCCCTGGCGACAAAACGCGGCATATTACAGCCACACGACCAGACGACACACACGTGCGCGGCCGTATTATAGTTCGTATGTTTCCGTTTTCGCGCCGCTTCATGTGGACAGTTTTCGTAAAGAAGCTAGCGCCATCAAGTGAAGAAATGACGAAAGAAGCTTTTTAAGCTTTATATATTTTTCACAGGGTGTCGCGGCGAGCACTTGTGTTTTAGTGTTCCTGTATATGCTCCCGCAGGGAGCAGAGTTGCGCATAGGTCCGCCGTCGTGATCCAGCTCTGCAGCGAGCCACTCCTCGCGCGCGCAGGAGCCAAATGTCGGGCGGTGTTCCGCCTTTTTATCTAGTGGTCGCGAGCTACAAGCGCCAATAGTTCGCAGGCGCTTAGCAAAGGGCACTTCTTAATAGAGGCTACGCTCGAACGAGTCATTCGTGCAGTCGGAGGGGGTGGGCTTCCAACGAACCGAAACTTTGTATGTACCTATGTAAACACGCATATACAAACACACGCATGAACGTACAAATAGGGGGTCGGACCGCCTATGATTCCCAAAAATAAAATACTCCCGTGGCTCGAACAGCTCCAAAGTTCGCTCGCAAAGACGCAGTACGTTGCCACAAAAGGCGGTGCAATGATTTTCAGCAAGCATATGTAGTTGTCTTATCATTGTCAGAAAGCAAGAAATGTTTTATAAAGTGTTTAAAACTTCACACACGTAAAGTGGACACTTAGCGCATTTTGGCTGCCGAAACCAGCCGATTAATTACCGTCGCCAAGAGAGCTATCGTGCCTGCAGTTATGTCAGCGACCGCTAACAGAGCGTCATTTATCACTAACCATCGTTCACAACAGCTGCACGTTTTCGATACATGCGGTGCAGACACAGATGTAAGCGCGTTTCAAATGTTCACATGAGCAGATTTTAAGCAAAGCTTACTTTTACGATTCATTCATACCGCAGACTAATCAGCTATATAGTAGCAGCAAATCTGCAAGTAGAAAAAGGTTCAATATGCAAGAGCTTCTAGATCAAATTTATTTCATACAAGGGAATGCATGAACGGCTGCTGGCAGCAGGCCAAGTGGGCTGGTTCTTGGAACCTTGGGGGCAGAATTCAAAGAAACTGGAAAGGCAACAAGCTATTAAGAGTAACAACAGGTTATTTTTAGTGCACTAATCACATCAAGATGGCAAACTTACAGAGTAATTATTCACACAGTGCAGACTGTAATCTGACAACACATTTTTCTTGATCTCTTACCACTCAGAGAAAAAGCCAGTAGTTGAAGACTGTATAAAATCAATGAAATCACTGAAGCAGGCTTTGGCCAAAAAGCCAGGTTACAAAGCTTTGTGACCTACCGCATCAGAGGCAAGGAAATTTTACGTCATTGAACAGCGCATTCACTCCACTCCAGCCCACAGGAAACAGCATTCACCAACGCACAACGTAGATTTCTAGCGTGTTTAATTGAACAAGTTTTTGTTCCACTAGCTGATACATGGTGCTCGCAAGCTAGCACACATACAATTGCGGCTTTAGCTTATATGGCAGCAATTAGTTAACAAAATGAATAAGCCTATGCACTTGAAGACAATAAATTGACTAGAATCAATTTTACTGTTCTCAAAACTTCACTCGGAGAAGGAATATATTACAATTATCACAGCTAGAGAGCTAAATATGCATATGCCAAATTAGCACCCGTTTTGTCCTTGTTCCCTTGTGTGCTTTCTGCAAAGATGTCCTAGCTCTTCAGAAATTGCAGTTGACGAGAGAGGTACATATTATTTATTTCAATTTTAAACTCTGAAGGGTGCAGTCAAAGTCAACAAGCCCAGACTTGTTAGCAACAACACTCTCACTATAATATCAGTGTGCCTCCAGCTAGTTTGCTTGGCTGAAGCATTTACTCCTATGGCTGAATTCTGTGCGGTTTGTGCAGTGTGGTGCGCCGCACCCCGTCATACTTGAATACAAGTGCCAGTACGATGTGTTCCGTATCAATTCACCAAGGTCCTTGACTTCACATCGTCGAATACCGTACCTGAAACCCGCAACTGCTCCTCTCAACGCACGATCAACGGTCCGCTGATTGCAATGGCGATGGCACTGACGGAAACGACGAGTTCGCATGAGTCGGCGATGCGCTCGTAAAGTTGGCTTCACAGCGGCGCGGATCATTTGACGTCATTTTTCGCGCTCGGCCAATAGCGGTGCGAGCGGCGCCGGAAAAGGTATGCGCAACTCTGCTCCCTGCGGGAGCATATACAGGAACACTAGTGTGTTTCTTTAATGGTTGCACGTGTGCCGTTGCCATGCGTGCGGGGCAGCCTGCCTCGCAAATGTAGCAGCTATGGCTCCGGTCGTGCTGCGCTATGGTTTCGGAAGTATTAGTTGCCCTGAAGACTTTCCATCTTTCTCTGGCTAGACATAAAAAATTCTGATGTTACTTCGCCACAGCAGTCAATGGAGAAGAAAGCTTTATCGCATCAGCTGTCTCGCGCAAGCAAGGGTTTGAGTGCTCCGCTGCTGGATCCGTAACAACGCTGGCTACATTTAGCACTAATTACATAAATTTACCGGATGCATCTCAGCGCCGAGTCCTCATCCGCATGCGCATTATAAAAAACACATAGGCGGCTTAGTCGCGCGTGCGCCGGCAGTATGCGCACACAACTCGTATTACAAGGCAGCTTCCCCCCCACATAATTCTTGGCAATGAATGGATAATATTTACTTTTCGTATCGTTCGCTTCGTGCGGTGGCATTGGAAGGGGCTTGGCGGTGGTATTGCGTAGGAAAAATGGTTGGTACATATGCCGGGTGGTGCATGCTATTGCTTATTTGGTTTCCGACGAAATGCCGACTGTACATTCTGCTGTTTGAAACTGGCTGCCACGGCTGACCGTCTTCACTATCGAATAAACCAAGCACACACGCGAAATTCGGTTTAGAAACCAGCCCGACACCGCTTGACAGGGCGACAAGACAGGAACTTACTCCGCTCGCCTGACTGCCTGTATCCAACGCCACCTCCGTTCTTGTTCGTAGGGTTTAGATGGAAAGACGCCGAAGGATACATCCTCCCTCATCCCGACGTAGTTGTGGCACTTGTATACGCAACAATACCGTCGGCTTCCTTTTGTTTTTCTTCGACTTTCAGCGCACGCAACGCAACTACTAGTATCAATTTTCGTCCGCGGGAGCGGCTGAGTTGTGAACGTTCTGACCGCCAGGGCGGCGCTGTAGGTGTCGTGAAAACTCCAGCGTTGGTTCCCCATACGATGAAGTGATTTTGCACTTTTTTCTTTTAAAAACCAGGCAATTAACTGTGTCTAGTGTTCTATTAAACGACATAGACCCCCAAATGCGTTATTTTTGCAAAAGTTTAGCAAGAACAACTTCTCGGCTCGGTATAGGACAGAAGCGTGCGTGCTTCGAAGATGCGTTCGTCTGCCCGTTGAAATGAATGTCGCAAAAAAGAGAGGCGGACAAACTGCCTCTGCTGCAATTTTTCTGTGTTTTGTGCTGCCCGCTCTTGGAACAGGCGGCTGCGCTCCCTGAAACGCTGCTTTCTGCAGCTGACGGTAGGCGGCGACACAAGTTTATGCATGTGACGTCGTGGCAGCAGCTCGCATTGCCATAAGAGGAAGCGAATTCGCACTTTTCTTTCTTAAAATACCTGGCAATTTATTGTGCCAAGTGTTAAATTAAGCAATATAGACTACAACGTGCGATATTTCTGCAAAATTTGAGCAAGAACAATGCAGCGGTGAGTGCAAAACTTTTTTTTCGAACAGGCGCAGCAAAATATTCAGTTGCCTGTATTTAGAAGGCCTGGTGTCTAGTGAAAATTTGTGAGTGCAGCTTTCTTGCTCTTCTGTCTGTCACGTTGAATCTTTCTTTTTCTGTGTTTTCTGAGCTACAATGTGATGACGTTACACGCAGATGTAGCTTTTCATACAACTGCTTGTGCGAAACAGCTTCGCTGGATATTGTGCTAGGTCATACAAACCTGCTGTCCTTTTGTTTACAGTTCTCCAAAATTCAAACGCAGACGATTGGGAAACTGCCGCAACGCATGATTTCGTCTCCAGCTTAGCATGCAATTGCAGCAGCTGCTTAATCAGATATGAAAGGTACCCCAGGACCTACTACATGGATATAGACCAGCCACAAATTGATTGGACGTCGCACTTCAATTATTTACGCGTAAAACGCGTGCGTTGCTGCATGTCGATTCTCGCGTTTCAGTTTTTTGCATATCTGTCCGCGTGGTGAAAATGAATATGTGTGATATCAGCAACACCTAATACATCTCGTTTGCCTGCGTGTCGGTCCCGTTGCGAGTGCGTCGACAAAACCGAATTCTGCCTTGACTTTTCTTGCCGCCGTTGTTTTACGGGAAAACTAGAAGTGTGCCGTACTGCTGCGAGGGCTTCCCGGCTACTCTTTCCACTGGAAACGCGTTCAATTGTGTGAATAAGATTTTGATGCTGAAGACGTTATTCATCCATAGATGTGCACAGTGAATGAAAATAGTTGATCGCTGAAGTCACTCATCAAATGTGGTGCACGCACCAATCCAAAGACAATTCAAGCGCTTCCTTTCTTGTTTAAGATAGAAAGCCAAACACAAAATTTGCTTTTAAAACAGAAGCCAGGATAGAAATGGCTTTTTTTTCCATGAGTCAACGTGTTTGTCTAGCTTACCCAAGTACCTAAAGCGAAAAAAAAATTGTTGATATTGTTTTCTGGCAGGCAATGTTTATCATAAAATGTGTTAAAAGTGCACACACAATGTTATGTAACTGATGAATTGCTATATTCAGTAAACCATTGGCTTTTCAGGTCCCTATGGGTCTGACCTATCCAATGAACTAGGATAAATGTAATATGACGAATATTAACGTAGTAATGCTTGGAAAACTAAGCAAAGTGGAAATGTTTGTCCATGTGGGCCAACTTTGTTTCCAAAATGAGCTGCACATTCAAAAAATATTGCATTAATTTCTTTTATCATTGTTCGGTGCGCACATATCTATGTAAGAAATATGTGTGCGAAATTTCATTTCAGCGCATTCATTCAGAAAAAGTTATCAAAGCTTGCGTAACACGAGGCGGAGCTGAATTTTGTTTTGTAAAAGCAAACGAAAACAAACGTTTCAAAACGCGGAAGGTGTCAAAATCAACAAGTAGAGGCCATAGACACCTTATGATTGTCTTTAGAGATCTTCAAATTATACCAAATGTGAAACCAAGTACAAAAATGCCCGTTAGTGTAATGCGCAACATAAATGAAAACGTATGTTGAATAATATTCACGTAAAAGAAATAGTGCTAATTTTCGAAACCAGGGAAATATGGAATCGGTTTCGCAATACGAGGGTATTGGTTGGAAAACTCGCTGGAACTGCCAAACCAGTAATGACAGAAAGATACGTTTTGCAACATGTTTCTGAATGTTTGGACATAGATAAAATGTAAAAAAGAATCGTAAATCAATCTTGTGCCAGAAAATTGGCTTTTGGATGGCGCCTCCAAATTTAATGCGAACAACAGCCTCGTCGAGTGGCATAGTGTTCGTGAGCTAACTAAGCTAATAAACTAGCAAGCATATAACAGAACCAAATCACTCATCAAAAACCAAAATAATAACTAATATAAATAATTATAAAAATCTAACAACTTCATTACTAACTACGTAACCTAACTAAATTAGCCGAGCTTATTACATGGCTAGCTAACAGTAACTCAACACGTATATTTAACCAACCTAACGAAACGGTAGAGGAATTTACTAACCAGACACAACCAGTTTTAAAAAGAGACACTTAAACAGCATCAAATAGAACATAGCAAGGAGGAGGAGTAGATTTTAATGAATAGAAAGGAGGAGAGGTCGGCCTGGAGAGCGTGTCTCTAGCCTGCTGGGGAAAGGAGAAGTGGGAAATACAGGGAAAGGTAGGTGGCGGGTGAATATGTTATGGTACAATGAGATACTATATACATGTTGTCCAATATGCGGATGCGCGCTGTAGACGCAATACACGTAAGAGTAATCTTGCCCATAGAAAAATAATCTTGTCACAAAAAGTTATTGCGCAAACACATTTCGTACTGACTGCACGTCTCACAGCTTCTAGAGGCGATCGTCTAAACCAGTCTCACTTAAAAAGTTCAAAAGTGATTTTATGACACGTTGGGCACAGTGAACACTCCTCCACGTGTCCAAAAGCTTTTCTTCTGAAAGGGGGCGGGAGTCCAAGCTGTCAACTGTAGATTTGAGCGTTCTTCGTTCGGCCGCATATTGAGGGCACACGCAAAGTACGTGAGCTATTGTGTCAAGAGTGTGACAGACGCTACATTCAGGGTCCCGTGCTTGTCCAATCTTGTGACGGTATCGGTGGGTGTATGCCACACCCAGCCGTAATCGATGAATGAGTGTTTCCTGGCTTCTCCGCATCCGAAAAACGGAGCGGAATTGTAATCCAGCGTCAAGTCTATGGAGGCGCTCTTGTAGACGTTCGGGGTTGTCCCAATGTCGCGCCGTAGAAGTTTTCACGGAGGTATGGAGCAAGGCGTAATGTCATACCGGGAAAAATGAATTTTTATAATGGTTCCGCCAGTGTGCGCCTTTTTTGCTTCCGCGTCAGCCTATTCGTTTCCAGCTATTCCACAATGGCCAGGAATCCACTGCAGCACGATGGTATGCCTGGAATGAGACGCCTCATCAAGCAGAGACATGATGTCATATGCGGTTCTGTCACTCATATATTTGCTGATAAGTTGCAGTGCTGGTTTTGAGTCACAGAACAATGTCCACTTCTCGAGACTATGTTGCAGTATGCAGCGAACTGCGTCTCGAACTCCTGTCAACTCAGCTGCTGTAGACGACGTGCTGTGTCCTATGTTGAACGGTTGTGCGATTCCCATTCCTGGCACCATGTAGGCCACCGCGGAAGAGGTCTGTGTCACAGAACCATCTGTAAAAACATGTTCGTAATATCCATACATATAAGCAATGTATGATAGCGCGAAATGCTTGAGCCCAGCAAGCGGCATCTTCGACTTCTTCGTTATTCCAGGGATTGAGAGTCTCACCGTTGGTTTTGCCATTGTCCACAGTGGAACTTCGGCTATGTCATACGGTTCGAACTCCGACGGCAATAAATCTTGCTGCGATAACACGGCTTCTGAGTAGGCGGACACAGGCCGTATGCTTGTGACGTTCGTGAGTGGATGATTCCTGTGTCTAGTCAGTAGCCTTAGATGCACTCGCAATGGCTCATGTTGCAGATAAACTCGAGGTGGGCATGCACGTGCCTCTGCAATAGTGCCCCAAGTAGACGCACATCGTGGTAGTCCTAGGCAAATTCTTACTGCGCGAGCCTGAGCACTTTGAAGTGTGCGTACAGCAGTTGTACTAACCCGAGAAAGCGGAAGTAGCCAACAAGAAGTGCCTGGTAGAGCTGCAGAAGAGATGACTTGGATGGCCCCCATGATTTTCCAGACATATGTCGAATTATCTGGGCAAAGCTGTCCAGCTTTTTTCTTAATCCATACGGGTGCTTCGACCAAGATAAGTCAAGGTCGATGATGACTCCGAGAAACTTGTAGTGTGTTACTGAAGGTATAATCTTCCCATCAATCATAACGAGGTAGCAGGCCATTGACCTCCGTGTAAATGCCATGGTTCCACTTTTTTCTGGTGAGAGCTGCAGTCCGCGACTGTTTAAGTATGTCGACGTTATTGACACCGCGCGCTGCAGCTTCGTTTGCACTTGCAAGCGCGTTAATCTCGTGGTCCATATACAGATGTGTGCGTACACAAGACCGAGACTGTGCCTGCGTGTTCTTTGACCAGTCCAATGAGTACGATATTAAATAAGGTTGGCCTTAATACACCTCCTTGAGGCACTCCACGAAAGACGGGGTGGTTCTTTGTTTCACCGTCTGGAGTTGTCATGAATATTGTTCTCTCTTGAAGATAGCTGGCTATCCAATGATGCATACGTCCCCCGACGCCACATTCTTCTAGGGCACTTAAAGTTGCATCATGTAGAACGCTGTCAAAAGCACTCTTGATATCTAGAAAGACAGCAGCCGTTAATCGACGGCGACGTTTTTGATGTTCAACAGTTGTTACTAGGTTAGTGACGCTGTCGATTGACGACCTACCCTTTCGGAAACCTGTCATTGCGTCTGGATATATATTATGCTTCTCCAAAAACCACTCCAGGCGCATCAAAGCCATGCGTTCCATGGTTTTACCTATGCAACTGGAAAGCACCACATGTCTGTAGGAAAGCATACCATGGGGTGTCTTGCCTGGTTTTAATAATGCCACGATTTTGCTTGTCTTCCAGTGTGCAGGCACAGTTCCCGGGGACCAAGAGAGATTGCATAAAGCCAGGAGCTCTTCAGTCGCTTGAGGGCCTAGATGGCGCCAAGTAGAATAGGTAATGCCATCAGGACCGGGCGCACTTGAGTGTCTTGAAGAGGAAATCGCTGCACGTAGCTCTTTCAGCATGAATGGGAGGTCGAGACGATCGTCCATTGTTGGAGGAGCACACCTGAGCACTGAAGCTAGCGATGATGTCGATCCAGAGAGGTGTATGCGGAAATCTTCCGCGATTTCCTTCTCACTGCGCGTCTGGATTATAGCCAATGCTCGGAAGGGGCAGAGCTGTTGTCGAGGAGATGGCAGTGCTCGTACAACATGCCATATTGTGGACAACGGTTTTCTTGGGTCCAAGCTGGTGCAAAAGGACCTCCAACGTTGTCTGTCGACCTTGTCTAAGTATCTTTGAATTTTCGTTTGCACACGGCGTGACGTCCTCAAGTCTGATATCAAGTTAGTTCGCCTGTATTGCCTCTCGGCGCGACGTCGGACTGCCCGCAGCTCTTCATATACAACGCCAACGGAAGGTCTTGAACTTGATGTTTGGATGATGCGTGTTGTTGCGTGCATTGCTGCTTTAATGCGCTCTTCAATCTCTTTCGGTGAAATTGTACAGTTGCAGCATTCTTCTAGCTTGTTCTGAAAAGAATCCCAGTCAGTGCGTCGCGTATGAGAACTTGGAAGTCTTGTAAACCATCTCAGTTGTACATAAGTAGGTAGGTGATCACTGCCATACGTTTCAGCATCTGCGCACCAGGCAGCAGAAGACGAAAGGCATCGAGAAACGATAGCTAAATCGAGACAGCTGCTGTACGTTGTGCCACAAAGAATTGTTGGTGAGCCGTCGTTCAGTATGTCAAGGTCATTGCTGCTTGTGAACTTAAGAAGTTGTCTTCCTCGAAGATTTGTGATCCTACTACCCCACAGATGCTGGTGCGCGTTGAAATCGCCTACAATAATATGAGGTCCTTGGCAAGAGTCAAGAACAAGTTTCAGGTGTGCAGAGTCAAATCTTCCCCTGGGAGAAATATAGCCACCGATGATCGAGATTATCCGGCGCTTTAGCTTCAGTGTTATAGAGACGTATGCATTGCTTTTATGCACCGAAACTTGGTTTAGCGAATACATGAGGTCACATCGCACACATAGTAAAACTTTGCTAGTATTTCCACTTGTACCAGACGCCAAGTGTTCGTATCCAGAGTCTAAATGGCGATGTCATATTCGGCTCGCATATTACGATAACTGGAAACCGATGCTTGAGCACTCTCTGTTAAACATCCCCCAGGCGACCCCGTGGACCTCGTGCGTTCCACTGGAATATTACGGACCCGCTTATCCTTTCCTGTAGTGACAACCTTGAAGTTGATAATGCCATGGCGTTTACTAGCTTTTATACGCCAGCAAGCACTGGTTCTATTGCGTCGAGAATTTGCACCGCAGCCTTGGCAACGGGGCGTCTTCACTCCGATGAGCAGCAATCGCAAGGAACGAATCAACTGTGCAAGCATTGCCTTCATTTGCCCATCCGACGATGAAGGTTCACGTTCACGCTGGCGTTCCCGCTGCACTTCTGTACTCCGAGATGGCAGGGAAGGCCATATAGTAGTGTCTTTGGTGTTCAGAAGAGCAGACGTGGCTAAAGGTGGCTCGGACGTATGCGGACTAGCAGGAGCGTGCGACGACTTTTCCTGGAGGACAGGTTGTCCTCTTGCCGATTCTGATCTCCTTCTGCGATTACGTGAGCGCCTCTGGCGGCGGTGGACCTTGGTAGCCGCTTCTCTGTGTGTAGATCGATCTCGTACCATTTTCCTTAGCACGTACATTTCAGTCTTTAGTTTTGCACAGTCCTTCGACGTTGCCTCGTGCGGCCCATCGCAGTTAGGGCACTTCGAGTCAGAGCCAGCACACGTCAACTCATCGTGATCACCACCACAGCGCGGACATGTCATCTTGTTCACGCATACAGCACTTACATGCCCAATTTTCTGGCATTTACGGTATTGCAAGGGCCTAGGGATGTATCGACGGACAGGATGTCGCACATAACCCACTTTTACATGTGTTGGTAAGGTCTCTTCCTCAAAGATGAGTTTTATGCACCTCGACCGTCCAAAAAGGTGTGTGTCTCTGATATGGATAGTTGAGGAGATTAGCGTTGGGAGATCGTCATCATCAATATCTGTATCGACATCGTAGATAATACCGGCGATGCTGCTGCCTCCATGTACGATGAATTAGCGGACAAGTATATTTCCTAGCTCAGTTACAGCTTTCAAATTGTCGAGGATGGTTACTGTAGTCGCATGAACTGTAAGTAGAACTGTAAGTATGTTTCTTCTGCTATTAATTCTGACCTCTCTGATTTGCCCTGGAGCCAGCCTCTCGAGATAGGCAATGAGAGTTTGCCTATTGAGGGAACTGAGGTTGCCTGTAGCAGCGATGGGGATGCAGGCAATGGTGTACGCTTGCTGTGTGGGCGGCTTATTGTAGTTAGGCTCACTCACGCTTGAGGTCCTACGAAGTCCTAAGATGTCTAAGAACATAGCAAAATGACCACGGGACAGCGTGCCTAGCAACCAAATACTTTATTAAGGCGAAAGCCTTAAAGGGATACGGACACAAAATCTGAAGATTTTACGATAATACAGAAAATGCGTCCTCAGTGTGCGAGTACACCGAAAACAAGTAGTCACTTCGCTCATTTTTCAGCGGATGGCTTTATTTTTGGCGTTTTTGTGAGCGCGCGCAACACCGCCCTGCCCAAGCGAGTTGGAAGGCGTGACGTCACGACACCCTCATCGGATAGCCAGCCGGCCGGCCGCGGTCATTCGAGGCGCGCCGCCGCCGCTATCGCGAGCATGGATTCGGGTTCTCGTGCCTCTACCAGCGATGAGTATACGTCTGTAGATGAGGACCGTTCCAACTTAGCAAGAAATATAACCGCTTACGGTTACGAGCCTTCCGCGTCAAGCGGCGAAGAGCAGGCGGCCTTGAACGTGCCGATCAGGCAGTCCGGGCCAGCAACATGGTGACAGTGACAGTGACAAGAACTTTCTTAGAGTGTCCTGAGGAACTCGATTGGGGGGACCGAAGGCTCCCCGATCAAGTTGGTGGCTCCGCTCACGACGGGACAGGGAGGTGGTGACTCTCCGCGACGTCGCGGGCCCTCTGGACGGCCTGTAGTTGGTTTGTGAAATCCGAGCTCTTCAGCAAGGCGTCCCACTTGGACTTGTTATGAAAGTCGGAGCCCGCGTTGTACGGGCACAGCCAGAGCATGTGGTCGAAGGAGCAGCACGCGTGACCGCATTTGGAGCACGATTGCGGGAAGTTCGGGTCTATCCAACTAAGCGCTCTCGGGGTGAGGTAGGATCTCGTCTGTAAAAGCCTGAAAGTAACGGCCTGAGCCCTGTTCAGTTTCGGGCTGGGGGGAGGGAATTTTCTCCTGCTGTGTCTGTAATGTGACGTAATTTCATGAAAGGCCGTAAGATTATCTTTGAAGGGGCAATCCTGCGGGAGAGCCGGACCGTTAGCTCGCGCGCGGTTCGTGAATTCACGCGCCAGGCAGTTGGCCCGCTCCCTAGGGTTGCAACCCGCTTGGTTAGTTACATCGTTCATGTGCGCCGGGAACCACGGTAATGTATGACCTCGAATGTCTTCTCGCGTAGTAATACGAAAGGATCTGTTGACGATGTCGGCTGCGTGTTTACAAACTAGAGCGGACGAGAAAGCCCTGACCGCCGTGCGCGAGTCGGAGGAAATGGTCGCCGGGCCTTTTGCGGCTTGAAGAGCCAAGGCTATCGCGGTTTCCTCCACCTCGTTCGCGTGTTTAGCGTAAATTGATGCGGCGCTGATGAGTGTTCCGCGCGCGTCAACGACCGTGATTGCAAACCTGTCTTCGCTGCAATATTTGGTGGCGTCAACGAAGAATGCATCTGCCCCGTAAGGATCGATTCGTCGAAGGATGGTTCTAGCCCGCGCTCTTCTGCGACCTTCGTTATATATTGGGTGGATGTTCCTCGGTACGGGCTGAACCCTTATAGCTTCACGGGCTAATTTATACAGGGGGTGTCTGTCGAGCGGTGCCTGTATAGGGAGTTGACCAGCTTCATTTAGAATTTTGATTCCCGGCTTAGTTGACGAAGGCCTGGAGATCTGTGCAATAAACTGCGCTTCTATTAATTCGTCTGTGGTATTGTGAATTCCGAGTTGAAGTAGTTTTACTGTGCTAGCGGATTGTGGAATACCGAGTATTCTTTTGATGCCGGACCTGATGAGCGTGTCGAGTTTGTTCTTTTCAATTTTGCTCCATTTGAGGTACGGTGCCGTGTAAGTAATGTGACTGATGAAGAAAGCTTGGAAGACCCTGAGTAGGTTGTCCTCCTTGAGACCCCCCCCTTTTGCTTGCGATTCTAGTTATGAGCCTTAATATGTTTTTCGTCTGCGCACCCAGCTTGTTTAGAGCTTCTGCATTACAGCCTTTGGCGTTGATTAGAAGTCCTAAAATTTTGATGGAGTTCACCCTCGGAATGGGGTGCCCTTCTCGTGTTGTAATTTCGACTGGCAGCGTTTCCAGAGGCTCGAGGTTCCTAACGCCCTGCCTCGACTGTCTGTAGAGGAGGAGTTCGGATTTGGTAGGTGACAGCTTGAGACCCGTGCTTGTAAGAAATTCTTCCGTTACATCTATGGCGGTCTGGAGAGATTGCTCTAGATCGGCCAGAGATCCCCCCGGGGACCAGATTGTAATAACGTCTGCATAGATTGCGTGGCCTATTTTTGGGAGTGCGGCCAGCCTTTTGGAGAGTTTATGCATGGCGATATTAAATAGCAGCGGGGATAGGACCGAGCCCTGTTGCCCAGTTCTTAAGGACCACCCGAGATCGTGTCCAGTCGAAGGAACGCTTTCCTTTCCGATAGGAACGAGAGAGTGAAATTAAAGAATTTCCGCCCTAGGTTGAGATTGGAAATTTCGGTCAAGATGTGTTCGTGAGCCACCCCAGTTGAAAAACACAACAGGAAATTTTCACAGTCTGTCGTATTTTGGGACGTTGTGTCTGTAGTTCTGTTGTCTGTAGTGTGACGTCCTGTAGTACAAAGTCCTGTAGCTCTTGATCAATATTTAATTAAAATTTGACAGAGACCTCCTTAAGGCTATGTAAATTTGTTAGTACAAAAAAAAAAAGAGAAATATAGAAGTAAAAAAAATTTAAAAACGTCCCCGCCTAGGATTCGAACTTGTGACCTCACGATTCCGAGCCCGGCCTCCTACCACTGCACCACCCCTGGCATGCCTTTAGAGTGTACATTTCGGCCATGTCAATAGTACGACGTGCTGATGCGCTGATGTTTACATTTGCATTTTACGAGCCAAGATCCGCTATCACTCCACCGCGTCAGGTGCCGCATCTCTAGAAGAGCAAGAGTGTTCGTACCATCGACAGGTACATCGTGGAGTGCTAGAACATCGATTTTGATGTACGATATCCATATTAAATAAGAAATTCAGAAATAGACAACGTTGACTGTTAGGGTTATTACTGCTAGTTTCGACAGTTGTCTCTCGTTCTTTACACTTTTGAGCGCGCATATAATTCGTGTGTTCAATGCAAAATAGCTCCATGAACATTCGTGGATGAGAGTTCTTTCTGACAGCATACTGGGTTCTCACGGCAGCACTGTACCAGATTAATGAGACCCGAGCGAGACAGCTTTTCACGCAACTTTGTGGAACAACCCAAATCTTCTTTTCCGCTTCGCATAAGCTTGTGAAATATTCCTGGGAAATTAACTAATGTGTCAGTGTAACAGCACATGTAAGTCCACAGGCCTGTGTGCCACATATTACCAAAAAAAAAACCGGATACGCAGCCATTCCCGCAGATGGTATGATTTTGATCAGCGGCCGATTTTGAGGAGGCCGGTAGGGCGTTGCTGGTGCCGTGTCGTCACGGCACAATTATAACTATTCGCCACGTCGACTTTAATACCGGTGTCGGTGCCATCAGCATTGCCGGCTACAGAGAAGCGCGATTGAATACCGCGCAAGAGAAAAGTACAGTGTACACCACCGATGCGAAACTGACATACAATTTTAAAGGGCCGCGACGGAAAGCGCTTCTGTTGCGACTTCGGAACTCTTGGCCGTCGCGACCGAATGTTTCTGTTGCGACGTCAGAACTGGTGTCGTAACGTCGGAGTCGCTGTCAGGATATAAAGCTGTTGTTCCGACTTCTGAACTCTTGTTGTCGCAGCAGAACGTTTCTGTTGCGACTTCATAACTATTGGCCTTCGCGACAGAATGCTTCTGTTGCGACATAAGAATTTCTGTCGTAACGTCAGAAATGTCTCTCAATTAAGAAATGTCAAGAACTTCTGTCGTACAACAGTATTTCTGTAGTTGTGACAAGAATTCCTCTTGTATTTTTCAACTGGGACCCTATCAAAAGCCTTAGCGAGGTCGAGTGCAATGATACCTCGTACGTCCCGCGTCTCGTTATCGAATATAGGTCTTTTCAGGAGGAGCATTTCGTCCTGTGTGGAGAGTCCCTTTCTAAAACCTATTAGATTATGCCTAATAGTTCGTGGTTTTCTGCGTGTTCAACGACTCGATTGTGCACTGCATGTTCTGCCACTTTGCAAATGCACGATGTGAGAGAGATGGGACGCAGGTTATTTATGTGCGGATATTTTCCCGGTTTGGGGATGAGCACCACCTTGGTGGTGCGCCATTCCGATGGGACCTGCCCCGAGCTCCACACCTCGTTTATCTCTGCCGTTAGGATTTCGATGGCCTTGTCGTCCAGGTTGCGGAGGAGCTTGTTGGTGACCCCGTCTGGCCCCGGGGCCGATCTTCCATTTAGGTTGAAGAGTACGTCTCTGATTTCTGAAATCGTAAAAGGTTCGTCTAATTCTGGCCTGTCTAGCCCCGTGTAAATCGCTCTCGCGCTTATGCCTTGCGAATCTCCTTCCTTGACGGGTAGGTAAGTTCGCGACAGGTCGTTGACAATTACATCGTTTGTGAGGCCCGAGGTGACCTGTTTATGTATGAGCCTATCGACGGCGAGATTTAGCGCATTCCGGGACTGTTTGTCGTTTAGGAGGCTTTTAAGCAGATTCCACTTACTACCTCGTCTCATGCGACTGTCCGTTTCGTTGCACGTTTCATCCCACTGTTGCAGGGCCAGTTGCTTGGAATAGCACTCTATTTCCTTGTTTAGTGCCGTTAGTTTTGCTCGCAGTCGGCGATTTAATTTCTGTATTTTCCACCTCTCTCTAAGAGCGTGTTTAGCCTCCAGGAGATGCGCTGACCGCGAGTCCATTTTGGGGACTTCAAGTTCCGTGCTAATTGCTTTGGTCGCGTTTTTGACGGCCTGTTTAAGATTGGTAATTAGATCTTTGTAGGATTCGCTGGAGGGGGCCGTTTCGGCTCGAATTTTCCGGAAAAGATCCCAATCGACGTATTCGTATTTGACCGGAGGTTTGGGTTTGACCCGCACCGCGATATCATGAACGTAGTGGTCACTACCAAAGTCCTCTTGGAGATTATCCCACGTGCCCTCGATATTTTGGAAGAATGTGAGGTCTGGCGTTGTGTCCCGACTGACCGAATTACCCCTTCTAGTGGGAAACCTAGGATCTGTAACAAGCGTGAGGTTAAAATAGGCTGCACATCCGGCTAAGTTAGTGTCCTTGTTGCTGTTAAACCCGTATCCCCATTCCGTGTTCGGAGCGCTGAAGTCCCCCACACTTAAGAGGGGTGCGTCTCTAGCTGCCCTGATTGCGGAATGGAATAGTGCATTGAAGTCCCTGTTCTTATCTGCAGGCGAACTGTAGACGTTAAGAATAAAGACATTCGCGTTGCTCGATCTACTGGGCACGAGCTCGATCAGTTGTGCTTCTAGTCCGCTACGATATTTTGGAACGGTGTGCTCCTCAAAAGAAACGTTCTTTTTAACTAAGGCGGCGATGCCTCTCCCCGTTTCGCCTTTGTACGCTACTGCACGATACCCCGACAGAGCAATCTCCTTCTCCGCGAGCGTCTCCTGCAGTAAAATGATTTGTGGCTTGTCTGTCACCGATCTGACGAGCTGACCTAACGGAGCCTTGCGCCTCTGGAAGCTAGCGCAGTACCACTGCCAAATTTTAACGGTATTGTTATTTGTGATAGCCATCTTGTTTACTGTAAAATTTTAGAAACCTTTGGCGCCCCCGTCGGGATTTGATCCGGTCGGGAGCGGTTCAGTATGTGTTGTATGTCTGCTTTTGGGCTGAGCCCTAGGTCTTTCTAATAGCGTTACTCTCGACTCTATGGCGGAGAGCATTTCAATAATCCTACTCAGGGGCTTTTCCAGTTTACCCTCGTTTTTGACGGTGGAAGCCGAGGCGGCGGACGGGGTCTCGTTGACCTCGGTTATGTCGCCCTCTTCTTCCTCCTCTGTGTCGCGCCTTGCGTTTCGACTGCCCGGCTAACGGGCCTGGGTTACTGTTGCAAACCTCATGCCGGTTTATAAGTTTTCCTTTCATGCTGTTAAAGGATTCCTTAAGCTCTGCGAGCTCGTGTCTGAGTTGCCTATTTTCTGCTTCGAGCGCTTGGATACGGGGATCAATCCTATGCTCTGGCTGTGCCTCACCTGTCGTTTCTTTGCTTGATGCGTTCTTCTTCCCAGGCGGCTGCGTCGCTCCCTTGACCTTGTCGGCCCACGTGGCCCGCTTGACGGACTGGGGGCGAGAGCGGGATCTCGATCTGGAGTAGCCTTGCCGCGGTTTGGGTTCTCTCCTTCTCGAGCGTGAGCGCCCTCCGGATAGAGATCGAGTACCTAGGATGGAACCGCTCCGCGCAGCTGGTGCAGCCGACGAGATGTCGCCAATTACGTCGGTGACGTCAGATTCTTCGTCCAGTTGTGCCTTCCTTGCTCTTTGTCGGCGTCTTCGGCGTCGGCGTCGTACGATGTATGGGATTTGATAGCGCTTTTTGCACGTTCGGTCTCCGGTGACGTGGGGTGCGCCGCACGCCTCGCACTTGGGGGTGCATTGATGTTGTTCTTCGTTGTCCGATTTTGCTTTTTCACAACCGCGGAATTTACTTCCCTCTTCCTCGCTGTTGATGCAAACGTCGGCATGGTGGCCTACGTGGCCGCAAGCATGGCAAACGTCGACTTGGCGTCGGTATAAAGAACATGGCATTAAGGCTGTGCCGCAGATGACGTGGTTGGGCTCGCGCATGCCTCTGAATAAAATCACGACTACGTGCGAGTCCTTGATTCGTCTGGCTTCTAGTGCCGTGGGATTTCTTTCATTCACAATCATGTTTCTAAGCGTGCCTTCATCGTGACAGGGGTCGATGTGACTTATTACGCCTTTGCACGTATCTTCGGGGGCGGCGACGTACGCCGAGACTTCGTAGGCGCCGTACTTGGTATGGATTTTATTTAGTCTCGCATAGGCCCTCGCATTAGAGGCGTGCGGAGTGGCGATGATTAAAATGTTCTGTACCTTGTTTGGGCACATGGTGTCTTCCTTCATTTGATGCTCAGGCAGGGCCACCGCCATGGCCAGGGCATGAGCGAGCACTACTACGTCGGCTTTTGATACGTCGAGGCCTCCCTTGGGGCGCACGATAACCTTGATCTGTTCCTTCGGGAGCTTCGGAAGTCGCGAAGCTGCCGTTACTTGTGACAACAGCCTTTTAGCCGGTCCCTTGGCAGTGCGGTAGCCAGCCGTCTTGTTCACGGTACCACGCTGGCCATCTCGTAATGGCGGCCTCTTCGTCTCCTGCTTTTTACGGTTGCTGAGGGCAGTGATCCACCCCGCACCATTGAGATCTTCTTGGGTTACGTCCATACCTTCCACAGTTGCGACTTCAGGCATGGTGTCGCTTTCGGTGAACGCACGTGCCGTCGCTTCAGTCGAGCACAGAGGCGGCAAAACGCAAGCGTGGGACTGCCTCTACAGGCAGGCCTGCCTGCACCGCCGCGCCGACAGCAGGCTGTGCCCGTTAGGGGCTAGCTAGCTCGTCGGCGTGATCGTAGAGAAAAAGCCTCGGAACATGACGAAAAGTCCACCCACAGATAAAACTCTGGCATCGGTGGATTCCTTGAAACTTGGTGATTCCGATGAGGTATATATATCCAGGCTTCTTCTTGGAAAGACGCTCAAAGATATTTAAGAACGCGGGAGCCGACGTGGATACGTCTGCACTGCTCGGCACCTCTTCTTCTTCCCTGGTAATTTTTTTTCTAGGAATTCTAGGAATAGCATGGTAATTTTTTTTCTAGGAAACTTGAAGTGCAGCGGCAGCAGTTCGTAAAGTTATGTTACGTAGGATGCAAAATGCCTAGTTTCGTGACCCGTGTTGAGGCAGAAAGGCAGCTATTACGGCTGAATCGTAGGTAGCGTAGCTCGTCGCTTTTTGCTTACGTACGCTGTCGGCTTTCGACCGCTGCACACTTCGTTTTTACGCGACGAGGCACGGCATTTGTAGAATTTTCCAGCCGTTTCATAGCCCTGTGTTTACGACTACTATCACATTCACGCCATTAGAAGCCGTTTACTGGTTGAACTCGTTGAGATGGGCGGCTGCGCTAGGGACCCGTCGACCAGATCACTTAGCTACATCGATTCTGTGGCCATAGAGAAAGGAAAGTCTTTGGCTGTGACATTTACTAGGGAAATGTTGCGCGAACAGCCAAGTCATGAAACCCGGCGCATGATCATGCAGAGACCTATGAAAATCCGTAATTTTTTGCTTGAAGTTGAAAAGCAACGTGTAAAAAGGCAATGTAGGTAAATGTGCTGCGCCTTTTAGGTTACTACACATGCATGCTTTTGTCTGGCGTTGATTCCCTGGCTGTGTTTTGTATATTTGATCAATTAAAAGAGCGCTCGTATGCTGTCGTTCAATATTAGACGATAGGATAGGATAGAAATAACTTTAATAAAGTGCCGGCAAACGACGATTTAACGAGTCGTGACGCTGGCCAAGCGTCGACCCGGGGTTATGCTCTACTCTGCACTAGCCCCGTTGGGCCCGTTTGTAGTGGGTCACGAGGCTTGTGCTTTTCGAGCGCACCCCGGGCCTGCTGGACAGCTCATAGTTGTGTGTCCTTGTCTGTAGACTGCAGTGCACTTTGAAGTTCTGGCGGGTAAGTCCTGGAGGTAGCTGCCGTCGGGAACCTGGCACAGTCCCACATGATGTGCCATTGGTCCGCCGGACCCGCTGCACAAACACCACACAGCCCACTAGGATAGAGCTCTGGGTGAAGCACGTGCAGCATTGCGGAGGCGAGGAGTGACGCGGTCTGTATTTGTCTTAGGATTACGGCGTCCTCCCGACTGAGTGCCGGGTGGGGAGGCGGCATTGTCCGTCGAGCTAAGCGGTAACACTTGGTTACTTTGGCATAACTGGTCAATCTGTCCTTGGTTTCGAACCACCACACGGAACGGTCACTCTCGGGGGCGCGGAAGGTAAGCGCTCGCGCCGCCGAATGGGCCGTCTCGTTGTGGTTCGGTGAGGATGCACACTCGCCGGCGTGCGCCGGGAACCACTTGATACGGACAGTGCTGCCGCGGTCTTGAAATTGGAGCTTGCCGATGATGGCGGCCGCCGGCGCGCATATTCGCCCCTTGGCAAAATTGCGCACGGCATTCCTCGAGTCGCTGAGCACGGTGCGACACTCGGCCTCGGTGATCGCCAGAGCGATGGCAACCTCCTCAGCGTCTGTGGCGTTCGTGCACCGCACGCTCGCTGCCGTTGTCTTGGTGCCGTTAGCCGCCGCAAAGACCACTGCTGCGAAGCCTTCCCGCTTGTATTCCGCGGCGTCCACATACCGGGCGTGCGGGTCTTGGGCGTGTTGTTCGGTGAGGGCCTTGGCCCGCGCCTGCCGCCGTTCTTGGTTGTATTCTGGGTGCATGTTCTTCGAGATGGGGTCCACGTAAATGTGGGCCCGCGCCTCATCTGTGATCTCGCACGGTTGCCGGCTGGGAGCTTGGGGGTTGTAACCCAGGGACGTCAGTATACTGCGCCCCGTCTTGGTGGTAGAGAGGCGCTCGAATTGCGCGGTGAGCTGCGCCTCGGCTATTTATTCTAGGGTGTTATGAACGCCGAGCTGCAAGAGCCGAGCCGTACTCGTGGTCTCCATTAAACCCAGCGCCGTCTTGTAAGCCCGTCTGATCAGCGTGTTGATCTTGGTCCTGTCAGTGACGTGCCAATTAAGGTAGGCCGCGACGTAGGCGATGTGACTGATCACGAACGACTGGACAAGGCGCACGAGAATGTCTTCACGCATGCCCGCCCGTCGTGTAGAGACTCGATGTATCAGCCGGATGGCGTCCATTGCCTTGGTGGTAAGCTTGTTGATAGTCTCGTCGTTGCGGCCGCTCTTGTTGAGCAGCAGGCCCAGTACTCTGATCTTGGGCACGTCGGGGATGCGTTGCCCCGATGCAGTCACAAGTTTGATGTGATCACACTCCCGAAGAGGAGCGCGCTTCCGTCCCGGTCGAAGCGGTGTGAGGATGAACAGCTCGGATTTGGCGGGCGAGCACATTAGGCCTGTGCCATCAAGGTGCTGCTCGATGGCGGTAACCGCCGCTTGCAGCTGTTGCTCGATGCTGGCGTCGGTGCCACCGACCGCCCAAAGGGTAATGTCGTCGGCGTAGATAGTATGCCGGACGCCGGTCCCCGCTACTGCCCTCGCTACCCCGATCATGACGAGGTTAAATAGCAACGGCGATATGACCCAACCCTGTGGAGTACCCGTACTGCCGAGCTTGTTTTCGGGGAGCTTGAGGTCTCCGGCGTGCAGTTCTACCGTGCGGTTGGTCAAGAAGTCTAGAATATAATTGTAGCTCGTTACCCCCATGTTGAGTCTTGATACTTGTCCTAATATGGCTGAGTGTTTAACTTTGTGGAATGCACTTTGTAAATCGAGACCCAGAATTACTTTGCTGTCTTGTGTCTTGTTGTCGACGATTTCTTGTTTAAGTTGTAACATGGCATCTTGGGTGCTGAGTCTGCGCCGGAAGCCGATCATCGTGTCAGGATAGAGGCCTTCCTTCTCTAGGTATTCCTGCCACCGGTTGGCGACCACGTGCTCCAGCACCTTGCCCACGCAGGACGTCAGCGAGATGGGACGCACGTTGCCGATGTCCAGTGGTTTGCCCGGTTTCGGAATCAGGATCGTTCTTGCCGTTTTCCACTGTCGGGGGAGCTTGCCCGAATGCCAGCATTCATTGAAGTAATTGGTTAGGGCTTCTATCGAAGCGTCGTCCAGGTTGCGTAGCATCTTGTTTGTAACGAGATCTGGGCCGGCTGCTGAGCGGGTGTTGAGCTCTTGCAGCGCTACTCGTACCTCTGATATGGTAATGTCTCGGTCGAGCCACGCGTTGGGCAGCCCCCCGTACGGCGGGTGGGTTTCCGTTGGCGTGTCTGGCAGATACCTGGCTTCCAGGCTCCTGATAACAGCGTCTTTTCCTTGTTGTGTGATGGTGTGCATGTGTGCATGTGTGTGTGCATGTGCAAGTGAAAGTGTATACAACATGACTATTTTGTTTTGTGACAAAAACATGCATCCGCAGGGTAAACAATTTGTGTCACAACCGAGAATATCTGTTCTTGCACAGCCGATGAAAGGGTAATTTCCCTTCTTTCAACAAACGCTCCTACGCTCACCGCTGCGGCTACATGCATACAGAAAGAGAGAGGGTCTGTTGCCAGAACAACAAAATGTGGCGAACACAGCTGAGAGTTACGGATGCATCACTAAGCACCCGCTCTTTGAACTGTATTGCCTCAACAGGAGCCTTTTGAGCGGCATGCCAAGGCTTTTGAGCACAGCCGGGCTGGTCGCATAATCATCGTCGATGAAGTGGTCGGCGCAAATGAAGCCATTTTTTAGAAGTCTCCATGCTGGGTGTGGTGGCTGACAGGCACGTATGCAAAGTTTACGTATCTTCTCGTCTCTGGGAAACGTGCGCGACGGCGTGTCACGACCGATAATGCTATCATAACAGCCGTGGGCGCAGTAATGTCATGGCATTTTCTTCCGCCGCGACGAATGCGTCAATACCGATCGACGACCGTGCGAACACGCGTGTAAGACGCACCACCTGCATGGAGGGCTGACGGGGATAATGTTTCAGACGGACCACGTGCGAACATAGCCGACGGCGATGAACAAACCCTGCCAGGGAACGACGCTCCGGAAAGACTGCGCCGGCTGTAGCTGACGTCAAATTTAAGCTTCTCCCGGCGGCCGCTTGGGGGCAAGGCACAACAGAAAATCGCAAAATAAAGGTGTTTCCCGTTCCTCCTTTCTAAGCAGCTTGTTCTATTCGTCATTTTCAACAATTCAACTTTTGTTCTGAAGCAAAAACCACCCACTAACTTTTGTGTCCGTATCCCTTTAAGGGGCTCATACCCCCGTTGGTCTGGAAAACCCGGCGTGTGGCACGAAAAGTTACGTGAGCTCCCTTCGCCCAGACACGCGCTCGGTCCAGTGCTTGCACGTTCGGCATCGTCTTCTCCCACAGCTCATCATGCCTAAAAAAAGAGGTAAATTTAATTAGGGTAGCGAATTCAAACTCAAACCCACGGCCTTTGACGGGAATCGAGCCCACTACCTTTGGTATTATTTAGGAGAAGTTTATTAGGCTTTGATAAGGTGGAAGCATGGGCGAGTTGGTGATACGATATCCACATGTTTGTACAGCGCAAAAGAGGAGGACTGAAGGAACACAACACAGGCGCTGGCTTCATGTAATCTTTAGTTGCGAAATCGCCAGAGCTATATACGTGACCTAAAGGAATAAAAAAAAAACTTTCGCATTATGTCACACATGAACCCCTATTGCAAAAAAAGCCAGATACTTGATTTCGTTTTTGGTGAGGGCAATAGACGGCATGCTCATGCAAAGGTCACCCAGCCGCTGTATCTTGTCAGCCTCTAAGATTTAATGTGTAAGCTTTTCTCGGTGTTTAGAAAATACGATGCAGTTTCAGAATTCAGGGTCACAATGGCAGTCTCTGCAGTCAATGCCACGGTGACCTTGCACGGCGGTATAAATATTGCAAAACAACGAGTGAAGAGAAGTAACTCCGCATTCAAATTTTGATTAAGAAGTAATGTAATGAATATTTCGAGCGCGCAAGCTTTCACTTTCACCCTCTTTGGCGTTTGGTAATGTGACTGTCAAGGTTTTTTCTAGGAGTGGCAGATGAAACATTGACTAAAAGACCCCACAAAAAAAGAAAAAGAAACTGAATCAGCACGACAGAAAGACTCTTTCTTTGGGCGATGGACAGTGTATTGACGCATTCGTCGCCGCATCTGAAGATTGAGATCCGTTTGATTGAGATCCGTTTGAAGATCCGTCTGACTCTGCGTTCAAGGAGGGAGGTGATCAGTGAAAGATACCATTATTGCGTACTACAATGCATGGCAGATTCACGGTTCCCATTCTTTTTTTGTCATTTTACGCACTCTTCTAAGCGCAGTCGTTCGCTACCCAATGAGTATCCGTCGGAGAAGTCTGTATGTCCAAATATGAGGAGTGTATATCCTCGTCGCAGGTCTTGGTGATTTTACGAATGGGTTCCATCTGGAGGGCGGATAAGAGCGACATTGGAACGCTCAAAGGAACAGGTTTCCCGCGGGAGGGTGTGTCAGCTTATGGAGTTCTTGATGCTCATTTTGCTCAAGCCGGCATTGTCATTTGGAAACACTATTATGTGGTAAAGCGCGTTTATCAGGCGCTGGTTAACGGCCATAGTTCGGCGGCAGATCTAGAGTATTACGTGCTTATCTCGGCACCTACCTGAAATTACACAATAGGGCCTGTTGCATACGGGCAAGCAACCGAGCCAGCCACAACATAAAAGCAAGTTATTGGCAGTCCCCAAAATGGCAAAATGGTCTGATGACGTGCACCATGCAATTCGGTTCAACGAACCAGTGCATGATTACTTGGAAGGGGGAAGAGGGAAGGAGGGGCACTAATGTTGACTATGTTACTGTGCCATTGACCACTTACGGTATTAACGCTGGAAAATGCGTCTTGTGTCGTCGCTTCCAATTTCCACGTCTTTGCTCAGTGGCGGCGAATATGCGCAAACCTTTTCTTCCTTGAAGGGAAAATTCTGAGACAGCTTTGATTCACCTTATTGGACGTATATTACATCCAAGAGGACAAAATCGGGCTAGTTGGTAGGGGTTCCTAATGAGTACGGCAGTACAAACCACGTCAAAGGCGAAGTTTCAAAATGGGTAGCGACGGTCCTGTTTACTTTCTCGCCCATGTAGTGTTTTACGGTGCCGTGCTCCTTATGCACATTGTATGACTGGTTTGTGTTGTATAGGAAGCAAGGGAAAACCAACGTGTTATATAGGTGATGACGTCTTCAATGCTTGAAGTCTGTTCTGGTAATCATGTCGACGTGCGTTCCGACAACCACATATGTGTTTGCTCTGGTTTAAGAAGCAAGCATGAGAGAGTCCGATATTCATGCAACTATGAATGCTCCTAAATTCTGTAAAAATGTATGCTCTAATACCTGCTGCAAATACGCAAATGAACTGTTTGCTGTTGCTTCAACAGTCGACCCTAAATCAGCAGCCAGCTATAGGCTTTAAGATACGAACGGCGGAATGGCTCAGCTTAACCCACTTCTGTGGTATCATATTAGCGTAGGTGAGCTTCCCCTTTGGGAACGCGACGCCGGTGTTCGCAAGCAACCCATTAGTACGACTCCCACCTAAGGCGCACAACAATGCTGTCCGACTTCAATGGAACAGGGAGAAAGTCGGAAACATGTGAAGCTATTTCTATCTGCTTACATGTCGCGCACAACTGAAATTACGCTGCCATTTTTCATCGACATTTTCTTTCAGATTTGGTTCGACAGTTCGCGCCATCGTAGAGTGCTCTTTTGTTTGGCCCCTGTAAACGGGAACATTGTTTTGTGCTGATCCACCGCTGCTCGCCTATTGCGTGTGCAGACTAATGTAGAGAAGCTCCATCTCACTGTGCCCTGTGCCCTACCAATGCGAGGCTCAAATCGCTGTCCGTACCACAGCTTAGAGTTCCTTCCGCATCGCGGCACCGGCTCGCCGCGAGCCTTGCCGCATGCAGGCTGCACAGTGCTTTTCCTTGTTTCTCGGCATTACTCCAGGCGAGGCTACCGTTTCGTCTCCTCTTTGGTTACGGCATTTCATGTTCCCTTTTTCGGTAGGAGCTTTCACGCTCACACATATGTGATTCGCACGCGCAGAGTGTAATTTGCATAATGTGCGCGTAGCCCGTATGCGCGTCTTAGAGACCCCCCGTCAGGTCAGCGGATACATCGTTTCCCATTTCATTGCCCTTGCGAGGATGCGGTTTTACCTCGCCTTTGCCTTACAACGTAGTGCTCCACGGCTGTGTTACCGTGCACAGCTTCATATATTATTGGCCGGGACGCACTTAAAGAAAAAGCATGAGAAGTGCGCCCTAGCAAATTTTGGCAGTTCTCTCGACGTCCTCATTGAAAAGAACACAAAAAGGACATACAAAGAAACAAAGAAATTAAGTAAACCGAGGTGCCCACAGTATCTGCTTCGGATAATTTATTTTAGTTTTTAGTCATTCATAACGCTTCATCAAGCAATACGAGTGAAGTAAGCAACAGTGGCGGGACTGAATGCCACATCAAGCAATATTTTTGGTCATCCTAGAGACAGAAAATAAGCAAGTAAATGAAGCAGGTTACAGGCATTCTTCTGCCATTCCGAATATTGTGTATTTCGAGAAAATAGCAGCGAGTTTACACTGCACGTGGTTGAAAATACTACATTCATGAAAATACATGAAAACATGAAATACTGCATTGTTGGTTTCCTATTTGACATTTAGTCTCTTATTTAACCAATGTGTAAGAAATACGCAGCCGCTAGCTGGAATCGGTTGGCACAGGACAGGTGTAATTGGAGATCGCAGGGAGAGGCCGTCGTCCTGCAGAGGACATAAAATAGGCTGATGATGATGATGATGATGATTATTATTATTATTATTATTATTATTATTATGAAGTACATCCAACTTACTAAGGCTAAAGAACAACAACACAAAAATACAATAACAAGGACTTACCGAGTCTCGGGCATCCCAACCAACGATTGCTCAGCCCCTTTTCAGTAACAATAGATGTACGCTAAAAAGGCTCAAAGCCACAAGACTCGTAGACTAGTAAGAGATTATAAAGGCGATAACTTCCTCTACACAATACGTGACCGTTGCATTAAGGAGTCCGAAAGCACTCAACACGCCATATACGACGCCGTCGCAAACGTGAAACTGGACACGGAATTTAGCTAAGCGGAAATTCGGATAGTCCTATTCGAACTAAACACCCGATCGGCGCCCGGCCCAGACCGGGTTATCAACAGGGCTTGCCGTAACCTAGACGACGAGCCAATCTCCCAACTCGCGACCTATGTCAACGACTGCTTGCGAGGGGGCTCTCTTCCCGAAGCGTGGAAACGGGCTCGCTTTATCATGATTCCTAAACCAGGCAAGCAAGTTACGCTGGATAATCTAAGACCGATTTCGCTTACGTCTTCCATCGGCAAAGTAATGGAACATGCAATTCTCATCCGCGTGACCGACTTTCTCGACGACCATGACGCTTTCCCGCTTACCTTGCTGGGATTCCTGCGCAATCTATCCGCGCACAACGTATTGCTTCAGCTTAAACACCAGATGGTAGACGACACTACCAGCTCCACTAAGGCAATTCTCGGCGTGGATATTAAAAAGGCCTTTGACAACGTTAAGCACGAAGCGATCTTAAAAACAGTTAGAGCATTAGGACTAGGCCAAGGAACGTATTTGGGTAAGAGATTTCCTCGAGGGCAGGCGCACATGCGTCGTTGTTGGCGACGAGGAATCGTCGGAATTTCAGACGGGTCCGTCCTGCACGCCGCAAGAATCTGTCATACCTTTACTCGTTAATTTGCTTCTACTCAATGTACCCGAGAAATTAACAGAAGTTGAAGGATTGCATCACAGCCTCTATGCGGATGACATCGCGCTCTGTGTTCCCGGTGGAGGGTGCGACGGTCACGTCGAGCGAACGCTACAGGCAGGAGTTGATGCGGTCCGGAATTACTTTCGTGGAATGGGCGCCGATTGTTCGGCCACCGAGTGCGAACTCTTAATCTATAAACCCACAAGCAGAGGTCGTAAAATCCGGCGCGACAAGGAACGGGAATATTCTAAAATACGCATTATATTGGCAGGTGGTACTCCCGTACCACACATAGACAAATATGGAATCCCGGGTTTACACCTGCAGGCAAATGGCCATAACGGAGAGACAGTGTGAAGACTTCGTCGTTCGGTAGATGACACGATCCGACTCTTGCGCCGCATCACGAATAGACGCAATGGTATTCGCGAACGCTGCGCGATCCGGCTGGTGCAGGCGCACCCGATAAGCCGCATAACGTATGTTGTCCCCTACCTGAAGTGGATAGGGTACGAAAAAAACAAGGTGGAATGCGTGATACGAAAGGCTTTCAAGAAGGTGGTGAGTGTTCTAGTCAACGCGAGCACCAACAAGTTTCTAGAGCTGGGACTTGACAACTTACTTGACGAGTCATTCTAGGCCCACGACGTTGCGCAATACGAACAATTATCGAATTCAAAGTCAGGTTGACGCATGCTCGAGTCGCTCAGCATCACGTACCACACTCTGCATGCAGAAAAAACGGCGGTTCCGGCCTCGATCCGTGACCGCCTGATCAACCCGCCGCTTCCCATGAACATGCACCCGACGTACCTCACCGGCAGACGCAACAAACAAGCAAGCGACCTTCAGAAGAAGTTTGGCAACAGCAACGAGGCGGTGTACGTAGACGCTGCGCGATATGGAGGAGGGAGAAGCGCACACGTGATCGTTCTTGTAGGCCACGCGGGTAAGCGCCTCGCGAGCGCCACGGTGACCACGGGACACACGGAGGCGCCGGAAGAAGCAGCGATAGCCCTAGCACTTGCGGGGTGGCCGAACGCTGCGATCGTGATTAGCGACTCGCAGGCGACAATCCGCGGCCTCGTGCGCGGTCGCGTCTCGCGGGAAGCGGCCTGCACACTCCAAATTTGTGACGACGGTGACTGGTGATCGCCCTCGCAACCCCAAAATTCTAAGGTCTACCTCCTCTGGACAGCGGCACACACCGACGTTCCGCTCGTGGACGCAGCGAGGCGGCCCATGCCATGGCTCGAGGTCTGACATGCCGAGTCGCGGCAGAATATGTGGAAAGCGGGGCATTGTATCTTCCGGATCGAGACACAACTACAGAAATGCAGCAACAACAATCACAGCGTGCGTTGGGCGAACGCTTGACCACGTTCATAGACCTGACACAACACTGCAGACTCGAAAGACGCACATTCCCACCACCGCACGATAAATTAAACAGTAAAGAGGCCATTACTTTACGCTTGCTCCAGACACAGACCTACCCTAGCACCGCCGTCTTATATCACTGCTACCCGTGTGTATACCCAATAGATACGCGTAATGCTGCGGGCAGAGAGCGACGCTGAGACACATGCTCTGGGAATGTGCAGACAGCAACGGTCCTGAAAACACATCCGTTCGTGACGCGTCCATAATCGCGGCCGTTGCCAGAGTAGAGGAAGCCTCGGGCTCGCTTTTTCCCGACGCCGCCCCGGCTGCAGGAGCCGCCGGGGACCTTCTCCATCGTCGTCGCCACCACTGGGAGGCGGCTCTCAAAAGCTGAGAGGTGGCCGACCAGCTCTGGGCTGTCCGGCAAGCCGAAGATGCCGGCCGAGTCCAATGACTTCGAGTCGCTACCTAAGGCCAGCACAACAAAAACTGCCGGACCATCCTTTCATAAAGTTTCTTCTTCGGAGTTTTGCCGAAAGGCAAACCGTTGACAGCAATAGCAATGAACCAGGCAAACTTATGAAGTAAGGTTGATAGCTGTACCGGTCATACAAAATGCAGCAAATATAGACTTACTAGGGAAAGAAGCAGAGCGCTATGCGTACACAAACATCATCAGATGACCGCGAGTACTCGTTTTTCTAACGGTGTGACGAATGGTGCTGGGTTGAAGGGAGTGACCGCTTCGTTCGGCCACTAGCTTCACCGAGTTTCCACCGCCAGTATTTCGCGTTCTCCAAGACTAGGTACGCGAAAACACATCGCGTGTCATGCCGCTGGCCACATGAAATTTCGCCTCAGCCTTAACCCTAGAACCCGCTGCAGGTGAACTCCAAGTAGACCCTAGTATAATACGGCGCACAGGCCGCATATGCGCTCAATCTCGCGGATAGCCATTCGCTGCCAAGGCCATGCTTGAGGAGAAGGTGCACGTTCTCCCCCGATGCCGTGCCCGCTGCGTTTTTGGTCACGTGACCTTTAACACTGGGCGCGCGGGAATACGGTACGCATCAGGTCACTATCCCTGTTGTTTAAATCTCTCACACTTGCCGTTTCGCCTGCAGCAAGCGGCAGTTATTGTACTTGGACTTCATACCGAAATAGCGGTGTTCGCAACGGCACAAATTTTGGAAGGGTACTGGCGAAATAGTTCGTTCGTTATCACCAAAAAAAAAAAACAGCCAAAGACGTGACACAAAGGCAGAACTACACATGCACTGACAACAACAGACAGATTTGCGAAGAAAATTTATCTGGAGCTTCCATATAATATCGTGCACAAGCCCCAGCTTTCGCAGCTATGGCGTCACAAATTACAACGCATTTTGCTTGTTTCATTCTTTTTCCGAAGAGTTTCTTGACACATTTATTCCTCTTGCTAGTTTAGAATGTAGTGTAAATGATTCTCGTGTAATTATTTGTAGCCTTTTGCAAGGAAGCGCCCGTACCAATAATATAAAAGTGAAACTATAAAGTATTTTCCTACGAGTCTCTTAGCTTGCATAGACTTCGCTCTTGATAATATTAAAGTATTATTTTCCGACATTTGAGGTGAGAAGCTTGCGAACGCGGATTGTGGTACCCTCCTTTTATAACATTTGAAAACGGAATATGCAAAGAGTGTTCAATACAAAATATACTTAGGTGAGCAGATGCGAGAGGCCAGTCAAGAGTTGGTACACAAACCTAACCATACAAGAAACATTACATGGGGAAAACGTCCGCCACCTTTTGCTCCCACTGTTTTGGAATTGGAGGGGAAAGAGGCGAACTTTGTTGACAAATATCTCATCAACGGATGACAATGTAAGAGCCAATAGGTAGAAATTGTGATATACGCCAATGATAGAAGTATATTTTTCCCAGCAACGCATTTAACAATTCACCAACGAATACGATGCTCCCTAATGTGATTTTATATCGTTTATGGTGCTTTTTATATCGCGATATCTTGGCTGGCGCGCACAATCTGTCTCATGCGGCATATGTAAACGGAACGAAGTGTGGCGCGACTGCCTCGCTAATCGAGCGCTCGCGAGAGGCAGTGCGTAGGTGACGCGTGGGTGCGATTCCCAGCAGCCACCGCAGGAAGACCTCGGCTCATGCAACAGTTTGTTTCCATATATAGTATCGGTGTACGCGCTCGCCGCATGCCTCATCGATGGCGTCATCGGTGAGCAGATGACGCGCGCTACTCTACCTTGTAGCAATCGTCGACGCAAAACACGTCTCGAGGGGCACTACGCTTTTCTTCTTGCGGTTTCGTCATACCATCCTCCTCCGCTTTCCTTGACGTGTTCTCTTCGCTATCACCGTCTTTCATATTTCGGGTTCGCTTTCGTATTTCGGAGGGTTCGACTCCCTCCAAAGGTGATGGCTTTGAGTGCCTTAATTCAATCCATCTTAACTAACAGTGCCTTAATTACCTTCGCCTTAATTAGCGACAATGGTCGAGGGTTCGGCTCACACTAATGATCCTGCATTCGACCCTCAATGGTGGTTCCGTCAATTTTGGTGTCACCTAATTTTGGTCCCACAAAGTCGAGGATACGACTCCCACCAAAGATGGTGAGTTCGACAAATAGTCGTGTGTATGACCATCACTGGCGGGACCGTCAATTTTGTTACCATTGAATATTCGTACCACTAAAAGTCGCAGATACAATTCGCACCATAGGTGATGGATTTGAGTGACCTCTTTCACTTTCCTTTAATTAAGACAAAGATCATGGGTTCGATTTCTACCAATGGTCGTGGCTTCGACGATCAATCGTGACATCATCAATTTTGGAGCCAATAAATTATTGCCCAACCAAAGGTCGAGGCAACGACTTCCACAAAAGTTGTGGTTTCCAGTGACTTAAGTAACTTAGCCCTAAATAGCACCAAAGTTCATGGTTTCCACTCCCATCAATGGCCGTGGGTCTGACTCTAAATGGTGACACCATCAATTTTGGTGCCATTGCATTCTGGTCCCACCAAAGGTCGAGGATACCACTTCCACCAAAGGTCGTAGGTTCGAGTGCCCTAATATTGCCACGACCTTGATGCAACTGAGAGCCATTCGGTGCAATTCGGCGCCACACGCTAGGCATGCTGGTTGGCTCCCAGAATAAGACAACGCCGAAGGTGCCAGGACAGCTATGTAACATACCTATAGCGCGGACCGAAGTCTTGTGTGGCTTTGTCTGTGACAAACTGGTGGAGTTGTTGCGAACGCGTCTATGTACTCTGACATTCAGCAACTGGAAGCGGACAACCTACACAAAAGCCGATGGCTTCAAAGACTACCTCCGGAATACGGCCTGCAAGATCTGCTGAGGATGTCCACCACAACCGCAAGCCTGACACAGGAGACATACGGTACGGGACAGCCTCCTGCGTCTCTGGTTCTCCACACGCCACGCTGCCTGCGGCCGTTCTATGGTGAGCCTTTTGTAGACGTGGAAGACTGGCTCGATGACTTCCATCATGTGGCTTACGTCAATTATTGCGATGAACAGAAAAAGTTAAGGAACGTGTACTTCGCCCTAGAGTACTCTGCCCGAACATGGTTCGCTAACCACGAGCTATCCATCACCACCTGGCAAGAATTTGAACGGCAGATACGCGATACGTACAGCTGTCCCGCAAGAAAAGAGCGAGCAGAGTAAAGTACATTCATACCGAAAGCGGAGCGTCTAAGCGGACAAGCGGATTTTCAAAGCGGCGAGGCGGCGAGTGCCTGCACCTATTCAGACCGGCTGCGTTGTCTGGCTATCCGCGCCGCCCGGAAGGCGGGGCATCTCGCAATTTCGTTAGCAATTTCAGGGACGTGCCGCCATCTCGCGGCACTTTAGGTATGTGCGCGCACTTCCGATATTTTTTTCTTCGTGGGTTGGCGCGCTCCCGTCCGCTATCTACTTCTGTGAAATGATGAGCTCTGACGAAGAAGACGAGATCGTTGGCATTTTACTCGCCACTTGTCTAGTCGATTTTCAAGATTTGTTACAGCGCAACACAAGGTGACAAAATAAGGTATAAAGCGACGACACGGCTTCGTGTCGTCGTTTTATACCTTCTTTTGTCCTTGTTTTGTGTTGCGCCGTGACAAACCTTACTATGAATCGCAACCAACTGCCCCAACTTGCCGTTTTGACGCTTTTGAATAACAGAAGCGAAAAGCCCAGAGAAAGACATTCGTTTACATTCCTTCACCAGCGCTTCCGCAGTGTCGGCTTCTGAGTGGCTGCGTCCAAAGCGGCCAACTGATCCGCGCGGAAAAAATCGATCAGGGCGCTATCCGACCAAGCGGCCGCGTATTTTCCGCAAAGATGAAAATCGGAAGCCGCTTGGACGGATCCGCTTGTCCGCTTGTCCGCTCCGCCTTCGGTGTGAACGTGCCTTAAGCTCTTCAGAGCACGGTTTAAAAGCCGAACGAAAGCGTAGGCATGTTCGTAGTGTACATGTCACGGCTTTTGAAGCATGCTGACCCGGGCATGACAGAAGCGAAGAAGGTTCGCCTGCTGAAGCGTGCAGTGAATGAGCAGCTGTTTGCTGGACTGATGCGAAGGCCTCCAGCTACAGTAGCTGAGATCGTCAGTGAGGCGACAGCAATGAAGCAAGCCCTTCAGCAACGCTCCTCGGTTCACGATCTTCAAATCAGCCTGCGATCAGCATCTTCTCTCTCGTTGCCCTGTGACTCCGATGTGCTTGGCGAGCTTGTGCGTGGTGTCGTGCGTGAGGAGCTCGATCGACTACAGTGAGTGTGATTTGAACCGACCGTAACATCCTTCACAGATATCGTCCGCGAAGAAGTCCTCCAGGCGGCAAAGCCATTTGTGCAAACCAGACCTGAAGCTGCCCCCGTACTGGCTTATGCGCAAGCAGTGAGGCTACCTGCGAAACCCGTGAACCACTGTAAGCCGCCTTCTTCTGAAGAACCGCCGTGCCACTTCCAGGGCCAAGCTCCACATGCAAATATATACGGGTCCACAAGCCCCCGTATCAGCACGCAAAAGACAGACGCGTGGCGCACACCTGACTATCAGCCACTCTGCTTACACTGTGGCGAAGCGGGCCACTTGTACCGTGCCTGCTACTACCGAAGAATAGGACTCCCGGGCTATCACTCCGGCGCTGGTCGCCCACGTGACAGAGAGCGCTCGAGAGAAACTCAGCAATACTCGGCCAGTCCACCTTCGTCGCGGTACGTGTAGTTCCCACTTGTTGAAAAGTCCGTGCCAACGACCCAATCTCCGTCTCCGCAGAGGCGCCAGTCACGATCACCACCTCCTCGACGACCAGCGTCACCTACCCGCTACACTACGTTCTCCGCTTCCGTGGGCACCCGTCCAACGAGCGCAAGTCGGGGAAACTAAGAACAGCGACCTCCTGGGGAGGGGCCGCTGTCCAACCCAATTCGAAAGATTCTCCGCTGCGACGCCCCGACGACGACGTCGACAACGACGACGACAACGACGACTGCGTACTTTGGGCACCTTCCTTCGAAAACCGTGAACTTGTTTCAGCCGATATACTCGTTTCTGTAGGTAACCACCCGGTAACCGCTCTTGTCGATACTGCTACCGATTATTCTGTCAGGAGCGGACAACTGGTTACTGCACTACACAAGGTGACGGCACCGTAGCCAGGACCTAAGCTCCATACAGCGGGTGGTCATGTTCTCACGCGGATCTGCAAATGCACTGCGAGGGCGCAAATTCGTGAGGCCACATTTGTCGGCTCATTATATTATACTGGTAGAGTGCTCTAGGCAGGTCATACTCGGCATGGACTTTCTTCGGGAGAACGGCGCAATCATGAACAGTCGCGAGTTGCTTGTCACTTTTTTGAGCGAACACGCAACTCATTCCAAGGACTATCACCCACAGAACCACGCTGTTACGTGTTTCGGGTGACTGCACTACTTTTCTACCCAGGAGTACTGCGTTGATCACCGTATGAACAGACGCTGATCCTCCCCATCTCGGAATCGCTGAAAGCAATCTGCCAGTCTTGTTCGCTCGACAGGTTTGCACAGCCAGCGGTATCTTGCAGCTGTTGTCACGCACTGCTCAGATTTTTGTGACCAGTTTCAGCCATGAATACAAGTACTTCGCCCCACGAGCTGCCATCGCCTATTTGGCGCCAGTCAGTGACTCTCCTGCTTGTTTAACTGGAGAACACAATGATGGAGATTCTAACTGTGACGTACCAGCCAACAGTAAAATTGATGTGAATTTTCAATTATCAGGTGAACAGCAAGCTAGCATTCGAAGCCTTTTACAGTCTTTTGCGGACTGTTTTGCTTCAACATCGATGGTCAACGAAACGCCTATTGCAAAGCACAGAATTATTGCAAATCCAAAAGGAAGACCCGTGCACCGACGTCCCTACCGTGTTTCTTGCAAAGAGCAAGACGCCATCCGAAATGAAGTCCAACAAATGCTTACCGACAGCATCATAGAGCCCTCCACCGGTCCATGGGCGTCACCTCTGGTTCAGGTGAAAAAGAAAGACGGTGCACTGTGTTATTGAGTTGACGATCGCAAGCTTAACAATGCTACGAAAAAGGATGTTTATCCCCTTCCTCTCATCGACGACTCTTTCGACCGCCTTCGACATGCTCGATACTTCTCATCGATGGACCTTCGCAGCGGCTACTGGCAAATAGAGGTTCATGACCGTGACCGTGAGAAAACCGCATTTCTTACGCCTGACGGACTCTACGAACTCAAGGTCCTTCCTTTCGGATTGTACTCTCCGCCTGCTACTTTTCAGCGCATGATGGACACGGTTCTATCAGGTCTCAATTCGCAGTCATTCCTTGTCTAATTAGATGCTATCGTTGTGTTTTCAGAAACTTTTGAGCAGCATCTCTAGCGCATACAAGCAGTTCTTGACGCAATTTGTACTGGTAGCCTGTCTTTAAAGCCTGAAAAATGCCATTTCGGGTATGACAAACTCAAATTTTTAGGCCATCTCGTCAGGTACGAAGGCCTTCCACCTGACCCCGACAAAACGATTGCTGTTGCTTCGTTTCCAACACACTCCAGCAAACACGAACTCCGCCGATTTCTAGGGCTTTGCGCGTATTATTGACACTTCGTGGCTAACTTTTCGCGGATAGCCGAACCTTTTCAATGGTTAACAAAGGATAATTATCTGTTTGTCTGGGAGAACGACCAACAAGAGGCCTTCTGTGAACTCCAGAAGCGTCTGCACACACCTCCAGTTCTAGGATAGTTTGACGAAGACAGTGACACAGAGTTGCACACGGATGCCAGCCACGTTGGCCTTGGTGGCGTCCTCATACAGTGTTAAGATGGAGTTGAACGCGTCATTGCGTACGCAAGCCTCACTTTGTCTCCAGCTGAAAGGAACTATTCTACTACGGAGAAGGAATGCTTGGCCGTTGTATGGGCAATTGCTAAGTTCCGACCATATTTTTTACGGCCGATCATTTTGAGTTGTGACAGATATACATTCATTGTGCTGGCTCACCAATCTAAAGGATCCATCTGACCGTCTTGTACGCTGGAGGCTTCGCTTGCAAGAATACGATATGACGATAGTGTTCAAGTCCGGGCGTAAATACACCGACGCCGACTGCCGGTTACGTGCTCCACTTCAACCGTCGCCATACGACTTTGATGAAGAGGACGCATTTCTGTCCATTATCACAATATGAGACAACAGCAAGCAACAGTGCGATGATTCAGAACTCCGGCCTCTCATCGACTACCTTGAGAAGCGTCTAACAGAGTCGCCTTGTATGTTTGTCACGGATCTCCTCCGGAGAACACTCTGGCCGAAAGAATGGACTAGGCGACAGGTGTACCCACACAGATGCACATTTAATACCACCCACGCGACACGAACAGCAGCACACAAACCTAACAAAACTAACACACAAGATACAAAAAGTATCAGTACACACGAACCGGTAACACTGCCACTAGCGTTCTATTGAGAGTGGTTGGCGTTCGTGCTCACGTCTGGTTCGGTGCGGATGTAGCGTGGTGTGGGTCCCGTAGCCGGCGTCGGAGTGGCGTTCGACCTTCGAGGGCTGGCGTCGCTGGAGGCGTCGTTGGTTGCGTCGTACACGCTCCCGGTCCAAGCGCCCGTGGAGGTGTGGCCGATGATGTTGGCGTTGGGGCACCACCCGGAAGGGTGGCAACAGCGGTAGAGACACCCCTGGCCGTAGCAGGTGGTAGCGTCCTCCGTGGACTGCCCGGAACGGGCTCAGGAACGGCAGGAAGTCTGCGGTGCACAGCCGTAGAACGCGAGCTCACCGGAGCGGTAGCCGGCGTCGCTCTCTTCCGGTCGAACCGTCCCTGACCCGCCGAGTCTCCGCTGCTTTCTTCTCCCCCCGTGTCTCCCCCTTCCTCACCCTTTTATAGCCTTCTTGTTAGTCCACGTAATCCTTCTCTTCGTCTTCTTCTCTTTTCCACCAATCGTCGCTTTCCATCTCACCGGATACTTCTCCACCAATCATCTCTTGTCACACCACTGGGAACTTCTACTTTATCTTCTTTCGTCTTCGGTTAACCCACGTCATTCTTAACGCCATCCTCGTCGTCTTCTTGAAACCTTTCTTTGTCTACCATTTTATTTCATCTTCCCTCTTATATGTGACAAGGACTTGTCTTTGTCACGGATCTCCTCCGGAGAACACTCTGGCCGAAAGAATGGACTAGGCGACAGGCGTACCCACACAGATGCACATTTAATACAACCCACGCCACAAGAACAGCAGCACACAAACCTAACAAAACTAACACACAAGATACAAAAACTATCCGTACACACGAACCGGTAACACTGCCACTAGCGTTCCATTGAGAGTGGTTGGCGTTCGTGCTTACGTATGGTTCGGTGCGGATGTGGCGTGGTGTGGGTCCCGTAGCCGGCGTCGGAGTGGCGTTCGACGTTCGAGGACTGGCGTCGCTGGAGGCGTCGTTGGTTGCGTCGTACACGCTCCCGGTCCGAGCGCCCGTGGAGGTGTGGCCGATGATGTTGGCGTTGGGGCATCACTCGGAAGAGTGGTGACAGCGGTAGAGACACCCCTGGCCGTAGCAGGTGGTGGCGTCCTCCGTGGACTCCCCGGAACGGGCTCAGGAACGGCAGGAAGTCTGCGGTGCAAAGCCGTAGAACACGAGCACGCCGAAGCAGTAGCCGGCGTCGCTCTCTTCCGGTCGAACCGTCCCTCACCCGCCGAGTCTCCGCTGCTTTCTTCTCCCCCCGTGTCTCGCCCTTCCTCGCCCTTTTATAGCCTTCTTGTTAGTCCACGTATTCCTTCTCTTCGTCTTCTTCTCTTCTCCACCAATCGTCGCTTTCCATCTCACCGGATACTTCTCCACCAATCATCTCTTGTCACCTCACTGGAAACTTCTTCTTTATCTTCTTTCGTCTTCGGTTAATCCACGTCATTCTTAACGCCATCCTCGTCGTCTTCTTGAAACCTTTCTTCGTCTACCATTTTATTTCATCTTCCCTCTTATATGTGACAAGGGCCCCCTCTCTCAAGAGTTTTTCCCTGAAAAACTGCTCAAGTCGTCCTCCTCTTCAGGCCATCCAGCCAGCCGACTATCTTCTGTGGCGATTCTGGCCCCAGCACACCACACAGCACAACGCCGACGACCAGCACACACCAAAAGCACACCACTAACACATCACTACTGTTGTCCATACGGTGTTCTAAACATGAAAATGTCCACAGCTTAACTGCGATTTCAAAACAATGCAATTGTCCACACGGTGTCCTTAATAAACATGTTAATGTCCACAACACACTCCTTTGTATAATCACGTAACAACCACAAAAACACCAACAACACGATACATCCCTGAGATACATAGCACAGCAGCAACAACAAGATACCTCCCAGAGATATCTAGAGCTGCTCAGTTGGCTCGACTCATGAAGTCCGCTCCAACGTTATCCCTGCCATTAATATATTCCACCTGAAATGAGTATTCTTGGAGGGCCAAACTCCATCTCATAACTTTACTATTGTTCATCTTGGCCTTGGTTAAGTATTCAAGCGGCTGATGATCCGTTTGAATTCGGAAATGTCTCCCATAAAGATAAATGTGAAACTTCTTTACCGCCCACACCACTGCTAAGCATTCCTTCTCAACAGTGGAATAAATGCGTTCAGAAGCCGATAGTCGCTTACTTGCAAAAAATACCGGATGCAGCACGTGATTTTCTTCTTGCAAGAGTACGGCTCCTAAAGCTCTGTCAGATGCATCCGTGCGCAGCACAAACTCCTTATCCAAATTCGGAGCAAGCAGAACGGGCGGTTTTGCCATATGCCATTTTAACACCACGAAAGCGTTTTCATGTTCAGCAGTCCAATTCAATTTATTGCTTACCCCCTTCTTAGTAAGTTCCACAAGCGGATCGGCTATGTGGGCATAGTCGGGAATAAAGTCCCTGTAGTAACCTGTTAAACCCAGGAACGACTGTACTTCTTTCTTGGTCGTCGGTGCCTGGGCTTGCTGTATTTTGACCAGGATGTCGTCCTTTGTCGCTATGCGGCCCATCCCCAGCTTGTGTCCTAGGAAAGAAATGGCTTCAAAGCCCACCTCACATTTTGCTGGTTTTATGGTCAACCTGGCTTGTTGAATTCTATCTAATAATTTTTCCAGCGTAATTATATGCTCTTCCCACGTATCTGTTGCCACAAGGATGTCGTCAATTCTACATTTTGTTCTACATTTTGAAGCCCCTCTAACACCTTCCTCATCAGCTTTGTGAATATTGCGGACGCTGTCTTCAAACCAAACGGCATGAATTTAAACTGGAATAAACCTGTCGAGCAAGAAAAAGCAGTCTTCTCTTTAGACGATCCTTCCATTGGTATTTGCCAATACCCTTTAGCTAAGTCAAATTTAGAGAAAAACCTTTTGTGAGCGACCTTAGCGAACACCACGTCCGCTCTTGGTATAGGTTCGGCATCGGCTACTATGACGGCATTTAGCCGACGAAAATCTACACACAGTCGGTTAGTACCATCGGGTTTTTTGACAACCACGAGAGGCGCACTGTATGCTGACCACGACCTCTCAATCACACCAAGCTCCAACATATCCCGCACCTCATTTTCAATGGACTCTTGAACTACTAGAGGTAGTGGATATTGTTTCACGCTGATTGGTCTATCTGAAGAGAGATCTAGTTTGCAACTTATGACATGCGTTTTTCCCGGCACATCCGAAAAGACATCTCCCTTGGACTGAAGTAGGGCCTTTATCTGTGGCCTTCTGTCTTCATTCAAATCGGGGTTTATTATCACCTTATCCCATCCTACAGTTTTCTTTCGACTGCACGTGGGTACCTCGGCAACATCATCTATCTCCTCTGCCACTACCGCACATGCTACCTCGGCGGTGCACCGTACGGGAACTCTTTCTTCGTACTTTTTCAACATGTTTGCATGGAAAACCTTCTTGGTGTTATTTACTAATAACTCATAATCCATGTCGCTTTTCTTCTGTGTCACAAGGTAAGGACCCTTCCACTGCATCAGTAGCTTATTATGATCCGTAGGTAGCAGGATGAGAACCCTGTCGCCCGGCTTCAGATTCCTGTGCGTGGCTTTCTTGTCATAGTAGCCCTTATAGCGTTCGCGCGCCCTTTCCAAGCTTTGATGTGCAAGCCTACATGTCTCCTCCAACTTCTCCCTCAACTCAAGAACATATGTGTATGTTGTCTTGAGATCTGACGCGATCGCTTTATTGGCCCACAGCTCCTTGAGTATTGTAAGTGGACCTCTAACGGTTCTCCCATACAGCATCTCGAAGGGCGAGAAACCAAGACTCATTTGTGGCACTTCGCGGTACGCGAACAAAAGAGCTGGGAGATATCTATCCCAATCCTGAGGCCTTTCCTGGCACATTTTCTTAATCATACTTTTGAGGGTACCGTTGAACCGCTCTCCAAGGCCATTACACATGGGATGGTAAGGCGTTGTCAGTAACTGCCTCACTGACAAAAGGCGGTTGACCTCCTTCATCAGCTCCGACGTGAAGTTCGCGCCCCGGTCACTCAACATTTCCCTCGGGAACCCATAACACGAGAACATCTCCACAAGACCCTCCGCCACTTGGATACTGTCAATAGTTTTCAATGGAACGGCGTCAGGATAACGAGTGGCCACATCAACCAAGGTAAGCACATATCTATTGCCTCTGGCGGATACTGGAGAGATTGGCCCTACAATGTCAACGGCCACTCTTTGAAATGGCAGATCGATGGCTGGCATCTTGCCCAGAGGTACGGGACCAACTCTACCCTTCGGAACTGTGCGCTGGCACACGTCACATGAGCGAACAAAGCGTTTCACATCACTCTGGACGCCTGGCCAGAAGAACTCCTCGGTGATTCTTGACACCGTCTTTTGGACGCCGTGGTGTCCCGCCATAATGGCGTCATCTCCTAAGCGTAACACTGTCTCTCTCATATCTTTCGGTAGAACCAGCTGTTGGACCCGCCTTCCTGAGCTAAATGTGCATTCCCTGTGCAGAAGACCATTTACCACTAGATATTTGAATGACGAACGGCTCCTCTCCCGTTCCACTTTTTCCCCGATTTTTTTGAAGCAGGTTTTAAAGCTCGGGTCTTCTCTTTGCCTAGTTGCAATTTCACCCGGTGTTATGTTCAGGCACATCGTAACGGGCGTGGAGAGCGGACGCTGCGTTGCTCTGGCTGTCGCTTGAGCTCTGGTCTCCACTGCCGACGAGAAACTGACTGCCCCATCACCCGCCTGAGCTGTCGTGGGCCTTTCCTCCTTTGGGTGTTCTTCAACTTCGAGCATCCTCCACTCGGGATCGGGGTCCTCGACACTTCTTGCCCCCATAATGTTTCCCAAGATGAGATCGTAGATGGGCTGCTCCACGCATTTTGCCGCTACCTGTCCGGTATAATATGGCGTGGACACGAAAATCCTGGCTTCAGGAAGGTACCTTACTGTGCTATCCACAAGAGTGACGGCTGACGTTTCCCCTGTAAGATCCTCGAACTCCTTCTCTCGTTCTATCCTTCTTTTCTCCTGTTCTTCTGCCTCGCGAGCTCTTCTAGCCTCTCGCTCTTCTGCCTCGCGAGCCTCTGCGCGTGCTTGCGCCATTTCCTCTCTCTGCCTTCTTGCCTCTTCTTTCTCCTCCTCACAGAGACGCATCGTCTCTTCCTTGCTTAGCCCTAGCTTGAGCGCCAGTTCCAGCGTTTTTGCCAAATCCATACTTTCAGCCGTCGAGAGATCGGAAAGATCCGAGACAAAGCAAAAAGAAACAAGGAAATGAATCCTGGCAGGCTCGCCACTTGTCTTTGTCACGGATCTCCTCCGGAGAACACTCTGGCCGAAAGAATGGACTAGGCGACAGGTGTACCCACACAGATGCACATTTAATACCACCCACGCGAAACGAACAGCAGGACACAAACCTAACAAAACTAACACACAAGATACAAAAACTATCAGTACACACGAACCGGTAACACTGCCACTAGCGTTCTATTGAGAGTGGTTGGCGTTCGTGCTCACGTCTGGTTCGGTGCGGATGTGGCGTGGTGTGGGTACCGTAGCCGGCGTCGGAGTGGCGTTCGACCTTCGAGGGCTGGCGTCGCTGGAGGCGTCGTTGGTTGCGTCGTACACGCTCCCGGTCCAAGCGCCCGTGGAGGTGTGGCCGATGATGTTGGCGTTGGGGCACCACCCGGAAGGGTGGCAACAGCGGTAGAGACACCTCTGGGCGTAGCAGGTGGTAGCGTCCTCCGTGGACTGACCGGAACGGGCTCAGGAACGGCAGGAAGTCTGCGGTGCACAGCCGTAGAACGCGAGCTCACCGGAGCGGTAGCCGGCGTCGCTCTCTTCCGGTCGAACCGTCCCTGACCCGCCGAGTCTCCGCTGCTTTCTTCTCCCCCCGTATCTCCCCCTTCCTCGCCCTTTTATAGCCTTCTTGTTAGTCCACGTAATCCTTCTCTTCGTCTTCTTCTCTTCTCCACCAATCGTCGCTTTCCATCTCACCGTATACTTCTCCACCAATCATCTCTTGTCACCTCACTGGGAACTTCTTCTTTATCTTCTTTCGTCTTCGGTTAATCCACGTCATTCTTAACGCCATCCTCGTCGTCTTCTTGAAACCTTTCTTCGTCTGCCATTTTATTTCATCTTCCCTCTTATATGTGACAATGTTCATCAGCACGTTATCCTCGGCTTTTTCTCCGCGATGGCGTTCTGTACAAATTGTGTTTTCAGTCAACCACAACCACCTGCCTCCTTGTAGTGCCGTCTTCACTACGTGACGACATCCTGAGGGCCTCTCACGACGAGGCATCTTCGGGCCACTTGGGATTCGCACGGACGTTTTCACGCATATGCCAAAAAGTGCTTCCGGCATAGCCTTCATCTTCACCGTCACGTAAAGCCATACGTGCAGACATGCCGCGACTGCCAGAGACGCAAGACACCACCCGTGCGTCCCTCTGGACTTCTCCATCACGTGGATCGTCCGCGGATTCCTTTTCAGCAGGTTGGCATATATTTGCTTGGACCATTCCCACGTCGAGTGCTGGTAACCATTGAATTGCTGTTGCCACAGACCATTTTACAGGTTACATTGAAATCCGAGCTCTCCCACGAGGCACTGCTAGTGATATTGCGGCTTTCTTTGTACATGGTATCGTACTCCACCACGGTGCTCCAACAGTGGTTATAACCGACCGGGGCACAGCATTTACAGCGCAGCTCGCAGAAGATGTCATGCTTTTCAGTGGTATAGTTCACCGCAAAGCCACTGCTTACCATCCCCAGAAGAATGGGCTCACAGAAAGGCTAAGCAAAACGATCGCTGACATGATTTCTATGTATGTTGATGTCGACCATAAAAACTGGGACGACGTTCTCCCATATGTTAAGTTTGCATATAACACTGCAATTCAAGAAACTACCGGCTTCACCCCTTTTCGCTTGGTGCACGGCCGGGAAGCTGTCACAACGTTGGACGCAATGCTTTTACCCACCTACTGTTCTAAGGTTGTCACTGATGCTGCCGAATTCGCTCGATGCACGGAAGAGGCGCGCCATCTCGCACGAATGCGTATCTGCTACCAACAACACAACGACGCCGACCGATATAATCATCGTCACAGCGACGTCACTTATCAACCCGGTAACAAATTATGGGTGCGGACACCGATCCGCCAGCGTGGTTGGCCGGAGAAAATTTGGCGCCGCTACTTTGGACCTTATGGAATCGTTCCGCGACTCGGCGACGTCACATACGAAGTGATTCCTGAAGGAGAAGGCACCACTCGCCGGTCCCCGACGCCCACCTCTGCCCAGTGTCGTTTACGTCTCCAGGTTGAAGTCATACTACTCCCGCTGACCACAAAGCTCTGCACCTCTTTCACCGTCTACGTCTCCCTTAACAGTATCACCGTGGTAATTTCCAGTGCATCAATGTGCAGCATCGAGACATGGCTTCTAGGGAGGGGGGTAATGCCACGACCTTTACACAACTGACAACCACTCGGTGCAATTCGGTGCAAAATGCTAGGCATGTTGGGTGGCTCCCAACAAAACAAGACAACGACGAAGGTGCCAGGAGAGCTATATAAATGATCTATATAGTCGACCGACGTATTTTGTGGTTTTGTCAGTGACAATACTTTGCCTTAGTTAATATCAAATGTGATGGGGTCGACTCCCACCAATGGCCGTGGGTTCGTCAATCAATGGCGGGACAACCAAGTATGGTGCCATTGAATTTTGGCCCCACACACTTAGTCAACACTGGCTTAAAACAGCGTGTGTAATGCGGAAAGGACATCAAAATTTCGACGCTTATAACTGGCTCACTTGAAGCGGCCTACTGCATATACGTCCTATTTTATGCAGCGCTTGCAGATGCAGCCCGAATTCAGAGAAGGGCCGCTTGCAAAACGTCACGCATAAAGGTATTTCCCCGGCATTTCAGATCAAATCTTTGCGGTTTACTATAAGCGGCTCTAATATAATACGGGTGAAGATTATGCGGGCCATTTGCATGAAAAAAAATATTATCGACAGTTGCCGCCCAGAGTCGTTTTGCGCAAGGTTTCCTACACATAGCTTTGAACCGCATTTTAGAAAATTTTTAAAACTCATCACACAAACATGGTAACACATTACATAAACATAAACGCACAGAATCGAATCCGGGGATATCGCATTACAACCGAACAGTCTAACCACTACAGACCATGACTACGCTGACACGGGTAATTCGCATATATATTTGTACATACATGTGTACCGCCGAAGCTGCCATTTTAAATCGATTGTTTACCACCGGTGATTTTGTGTGGCATCCATTAGCATGTGTAACTGGTGCCGGTGCTTATGCGGTTGGCGATAGTAAGCCCAAAGATAAAGATTTGTGAGAGATTATTCAGGCTCAGGCTACCTGGCGGAATAGTGATACGTGTGTTAGTGCCCCTTCGGTCGACTTTTTAGATAAGGAGATGAATTTTTTGGATGGTTAGGGTTTGGATGAGGTGGCGCCACTGTGCATGGGTTATATAGGTGTATTTCCTGAAAACCAAGTTTTTGAAGTTAGCGCATTGTAGTGTCGTCTCCCTTCCGTCCTTCTTTGCTGACGCTAAATATGCTTTCAGTTTTGCATTTATTTGCTTTCTGTGGATTGTTCGCTGCAGTCGCTTTTTACCGGGAACTTGGCTTTATCGAGAAACTTTCAAACTTGTTCACGTGGTTCAATCAAATGTGATCCGCCGTCAACGTGCAGACCTGCAGCTGTAGATAACTGCACTTGCTTCGAAGTTGCACTGCATCGACGGTATAGCGACAATACGGCTCCGCTATTCTGAGACGTCAAATAAGAGGGCGGGATTTTTACAGCACGTCTGTAGGTTTGTTGAACCGGCAACTATTTCTATTCACTTCTATTTGCCCCAAAAGGGAAGCCCCGTCCGTAAAACTGACAGATATAGCTTTTGTGAGTACGAGAAAAATGCTCTCGAAATGTGCCTTTTATGCCGCTCCGTTGCAGGTATTCAGTGTTTAGATTGAAGCACCAAAAGACGTCAGTATATTCGTTTGTGAGCCTACCGTAACTTCACTGAAAATTTTGGAAGCTTCACTGGTTTGCACACGCTAGCTTGTTTTCGTCTCTTTACCAGCAGAACGCGTGTGACGTTGCGGCTAGTACCGCCGAGGTTAAAAGAAGGAAGGGAGGAATGAAATCGAGGCATGGTGAAAGAACCTAAAACCTCTATCGATTACGAGGGAGGCAGCAACGGAGAGCTCCCGGTTAATTGCGACTACCTGGAGTTATTTAACGCGCTACAAAGGATGACACAAGCGTGTTTGCAGTTCCGTCGAATGCGACAGGTGGGACCCAAGCGCTGAAGCCAGGTAACCACGGCAATGTCGTCAAAAGAACGGTTCAGCTGTTTGAAAATGCATAACAAGGAACAATTTTGCCGGCGTATTGGAAGCAGTCAATGGCTCCATTCATAGGTTTGCAAGTCGATAGCCCCGACTCAAAATGAAGCTAGAATAACAGCGCTTTACCCATATTGTCTTGGATACATTTGTATGGTCAGCACCACCGCAATGAGTACTTTGCGCTATCTGGAATGCGATCATTTTTCCGTGCTGAAGACGAGTCGTATTCATGCACACATTACTTTATTACGTCTATATATATTAAAAGAAAAGAAACGCGGGCGCGGTGTATTAGGCGAGCACGACGCTATTGTGCCGAGTGTCACGCAAAGTAAGGTGTGCCAGCAAGTGGTTGCAAGCTGGTGAGAAAGAATGCACGCTCGCATACTTAAACATTGTCACATCGTTGTTACGGTGAAGAAAGCAACACGGTGAATGGCCAAACGCGTTTTATTGGGCGAACTTGTGCCCACAAAAGCAAGTTACACTCAACGGAGAGCAATAGCGGCGAACACGATAGCCGGCCGTCAAAATCTGATCAGCGGGTCAGGCGGGTCGGCTTTTATAGATCAGTCCTCTTATGTTCCAGAGTAACCGCTTGAACCCACGTGCCTTCCATAGAGTTCTACACTATTCGCGTCGCGCATACATGCAATCAGATTACACAAAGTTCGTCCACAACAGACAGCGGATAGAAGCATCGATTACATTCTAGAAACTTCCGATACATGTAGACGCGTCCTGCGCTGAGCGAAAACATTTCTGAGAAGTTAAAAGCGCTCACTCGTAAAAGATAAACAAGTTCAAGTGTCCATTCCCCCCTCTCAAAAGGCGTCTTCCCGATGCTACAAACATAACAGGAGAGTGAAACACGAAATGTCACTTGTTAAACAAAGTAACAAAACAATAGAGCCCAAGGTGACAAAATCAAAATAAAAAGTCCAAAGTTCAGCTATGCGACGTCTCCAAAGTTCATTAGCGCTGGTGGAGCAGCTTAAGTCTCTCAACATGAACTACTTCAGGTCGTGAGCAAAATGTGATACCGAAATGCCGTCGTGCACGACCTCATAGTCCAGCGCGCCAATACGTCGAATGACCTTGTAGGGTCCGAAATAGCGTCGCAGTATAGTTTCTCACTGAGTCCTCGTCGGGGTATCGGGGTCCATACCCAAGCACGGTCGCCTGGCTGGTACTCGACGTTCCGTCGTCAAAGGTTGTAGTGTTGGCTGTCGGTACTCTGTTGCTTCCTGATCCGCAGGTGGGCGAGCTGTCGGGTTTCTTCAGCGCGCTGGACATAGGTGGCGACGTCAAGATTCTCTTCGTCGCAGATATGCGGCAGCACGGCGCCGAGAATAGTCGTCGGACTCCTGCCGCAAGTCAACTTGAACGGCGTGATGTGTGTTGTTTCCTGCACCGCCGTGTTGTAAGCAAAGGGTACGTACGGCACGACCGCATCCCACGTCTCGTGCTCGACGTCGACGTACATTGCTAGCATGTCGACAGGGCTTTGTTCAGGCGCTCCGTGAAATCATATGTCTGCGGGTGGTAGGCAGTTGTCCTCATGTGGCTTGTCTGGCTGTATTACAGAATGGCTTGTGTGAGCTGTGCTGTCAGTGATTAGGACTTCTGGGGCACCATGTCGCAGCAGGATATTCTCGACGAAAAATTTTGCCACTTCGGCTGCGCTTCCTTTCGGTATAGCTATAGTTTCAGCGAAGCGGGTGAGGTAGTCCGTCGCAACTATGATCTACTTATTTCTGGATGTTGATGTCGGAAACGGTCCCAACAAATAAATTCCTATCTGCTGAAATGGTCGGCAAGGAGGTTCGATAGGCTGGAGTAATCCTGCTGGCCTTGTCGGTGGTGTCTTGTGTCGCTGAGAGTCTCGGCATGTCTTGATGTAACGGGCGGTGTCGGCGGTCAGACGCGGCCAGTATTACCTTTCCTGTATCCTCGGTAGCGTCCGGGAGAATCCGAGGTGCCCAGTGGTTGGATCGTCAAGTAGGGGGAGCAGTACTTTTGGACGCAGCACTAACGGAACAACAAGAAGGTAGTTGGCGGGGACTGGTGAGAAGCTCTTCTTCACGAGCAGGCTGTTTTGTAACGTGAATGAAGATAATCCGCGCTTAAATGCCCTAGGGATAACGTCGGTGTTCGCTTCCAAATACTCAACGACGCATTTTAGCTCCGCGTCTGCTCGTTGTTGTTTAGTGAAATCTTCCGCGCTTATTATTCCAAGGAATGTGTCTTCGCCCTCGTCGTCATGCGGCGGGGGACCGATGGGGGCGCGTGATAGGCAGTCGACGTCAGAATGTTTTCGTCAGGTCTTGTAGATTACCGTGACGTTATAGACTTGCGGTCTGAAGCTCCACCGCGCCAGCCGTCCTGAAGGTCCTTTAAATTAGCTAGCCAACAAAACTAGTGATGGTCGCTGACCACTTTCAATGGCCTGCCATATAGGTAAGGGCGGAATTTCGCTGTAGCCCAAATGATGGTGAGGTATTTCTTTTCAGTCGTAGAATAATTGCCTTCCGCTTTTTACAGCGACCGGCTAGCATGAGATATCACCCGTTCAAGTCTGTCTTTCCTCTGGACTAGCACGGTACTGAAGCCTAGACTACTGGCTTCAGTGTGGATTTCAGCATCGGCGTCCTCGTCGAAGTGTGGAAGTACCGCTAGCGACTACATGCGTCGTTTCAGTTCTCGAAATGCGTCGGCCTGTTGCGTTTCACACTTGAATTCGACCTCACATTTGGTTATATGTGTTAGCCGCTCCGCCATGCGTGAAAAGTCCTTGACAAAGCGCCTATAGTAGGTACACATGCCAAGGAATTTACGCACTGCCTTCTTGTCGATGGGCTGCGGAAACTTTGCGATGACAGCAGTCTTCTGCTGGTCGGGGCGGACTCCAGGTCTGCTGATGACGTGGCCCAGAAACAGAAGCTCATCGTAAGGAAAGCGGCCCTTTTCCGGCTTCAAAATGAGTCCGGATGACTTGATGGCCTCTGGTACTGCCGCAAGCCGCCTAAGGTATTCGTCGAAATTTCCGGCGAAGACGATGACATTATCCAAGTAAACGAGACAAGTCTGCCACTTCAATCCTGCTAAAATCGTGTCCTTCATGCACAGGAACTTTGCAGGCGCAGAGCGCAGTCCAAATGGCATAATCTTGAACTCTTACCGGCCGTGTGGCGTGATGAAGGCGGCCTTTTCGCGATGTCATTCGTCGACTTCGATTTTCGAACAGCTAGACTTGAGGTCCATTGACAGGAAGCATTTAGCGTTGCACAGACGATCGAATGCATCGTCAATTCGTGCGAGAGGTTTTACGTCCTTCGTGATCTTGTTCAGGCGACGATAATCGATGCAGAAACGTAAGGTTCCGTCCTCTTTCTTCACCAAGTTTACAGGAGATGCCCACGGCTTTTCGACGGCTGGATGATGTCGTCGCGCAGCATTTCGTCGACTTGTTGCCTAATAGCCTCAGGTACTCGCGTCGAAACTTGGTAAGGGCTCTGGCGGAGTGGTCGAGCGCACTCTTCGGTTATTATGCGATGCTTTGCGACTGGTTTTCGTCGAATCTTCGATGGCGCTGAAAAGCACTTTGTATCGTAGGAGAAACGTTCCGAGCTGTTGCTGCTTGCCCATGGGGAGACTTGAATTGATGCCGAAGTCTCGTTAGTGAATTATGGCCGTCAATTTATATGCGGCAGATTCCGAGAGGACAAACGCATTGCTGGTTTCCACAATTTCCTTGATGTACGCGATTGCTGTGCCCTTGTTGATATGCTTGAACCCCTGGCTGAAGATGGTTAGCATCACTTTCGCTTTCCCCCCGTGCAGTCCGGTGATCCCTATTACGACACAAATTTCACGGTCGAGCAGTAGGCGCAGGTCACCCTCGATGACAGCTACTGCCTTAGTTGGTGTTTCGGTGCTAACGAAAATAACAATGATGGTGCGCGGCCGGTTGTTCACTTCCTGTTCGAGCACACTTAAGGCGTGGTGACTACGAGAGCTCTGCGGTGGTAGTGCTTGATCTTCGGACACCTTTATCGATTTCGGCTTCGATTTGGTTCAGGAAGTCAATGCCAAGAATGACGTCTCTTGAACACTGGTGGAGGATAACGATGGTTGCAGTGTAAGTCCGGTCATGAATGGTAATTCTTGCGGTGCACATTCCAGTTGGCGTTATGAGGTGCCCTCCAGCGGTCCGAATTCACGGGTCTTACCATGCACTCTTAAACTTCTTCAACTGGGCGGCGATGGTTCCACTCATGACGGAGTAATCGGCTCCTGTGTCTACTAAGGCAGTGACGTCGAGGTCGGTGGTTCTTTGTCTTGCGTTACAGTTAGGCCTTGGTTTTGGATCACGGCTGCGTCGCGTTTACATGTGGCTGGTGCGTGGCGTCGTCAGGTGGTCTTTCTTCTGCGTATTCTTTGCCTCCACATTTCGTCGGGACGGCAGCGTATCCTTATGTCGTCAAGGTAGTCTCTTCATAGTCTTCGCAGTCAGCCGATGATCTTCGTCAGTTCGATGAACAGCAACCGCACCTCCATCGCTTGCTGCTTTTGTTTTTCCGGATATGGGCTCACGGACCGGCCCCGGGCTGGGCTAGTGTATGGATCGCGCTGCGGCGACAGGTAGCAGCCTGATAACGGCGAACGGCACGGTCGTCGAGAGCTCTACTGAGTAGCGGCGAGGTAGTCGGCGATGTCACAAGGGCGTTCACCTTCCTTCGGGCACACTGCGTTGACGGCGAAGCCTCGTAATCCCAGGTCGTGGTGTGGGCATTGGCGGTACTCATGGCGGGCTTCGCCGCTGTGGTAGCAGAGCGGGCGGTGGTCGGGGCGCACCAAATGTCCGTCTTCCTCGCGTAGGTGCGCTGGGCCACGAGTGGGCGTGTTGGCGGCGGCGGGCGACGGAATTGTGGCATTACAGGGCCCTGGCGCCGTCGCGGAGCGGGACCTTGACGGCGTGCGACGGCGGCGTAGGTTATCGCTCCTGGCTGGGGCTGCGGTAATTGAGGTTGCCCTTAAGGAACTCCAGGCGATCGCTGAACCTCATTTTTCACGATGTCAGCGATCGAGCCCACTTGAGGCTGCGACGAACGCAAGACTTTGCGCAGATCTTCGCGCACAATGGCCCTGACGGCCTCTTGGAGATCGCTGAAGCTCAGTGCTTGGATGGCGCACTGAGGCGTCAGCACTTGGCGGTTATATTGCCTAGTGCGCATTTCTAAAATTTTCTCCATTGTCGTTGCCTCTGTCATGAACTCGGCTATGGTCTTCGGTAGGTTTCGGATCAGTTCGGCGAAAATTCCTTGCTTTACGCCTCGCATCAAGAAACACAATATTTCTCTTCGGATATTTCCGGTCAGCGTGCCGCAAAAGACGGGTCATCTCTTCCGTGAAGATTGCGATGGTCTCATTGGGTAGTTGGCCTCGGGTTTCCAGCAGAACTTCGACCCTTTCATTGCGGACCACACTCGTTAACGTCCTCAGTAAGTTACTGCGAAACAGGTCCCATGTTGTAAGCGTGGATTCCCGGTTCTCGAACCAAGTCCTTGCGGCATCTTCCAAGGAGAAGTACACATGTAGCTTGTCCTCAGAGGTCCAGTTGTTGAAGGTCGAGATCCTTTCGAAGGTTTCAAGCCAGGTTTCTTGATCCTGCAACTTAGCTCCACGGAAGGTAGTGGGCTCTCTGGGCTGTTGAAATACGATGGGTGACACTGGGGCTGCCATTGTGGTTGCCTTCGCCACAATCTTCTTGGTATTCTCAGGTAGAAGTCCGTGCTCCGGGGGCAGCTGTTGAAGACGGTGGCTTGATCGATGGTCCGGGACTACGCTGATGTTCTCTTTGCGGTCCCAGCTTGAATCACGCCTTGTGGGGGGCGTCCGGTACATGAACGAAAAGCACCTCCACCAGATGTCACGTCGTTGTGACGGTGAAGAAAGCAAAACGGTGAATGGCGAAACGCGTTTTATTGGGCGAACTGGTGCCCACAAAAACAGACTACACTAAAAGAACGGCGACAACGGCGAACACGATCGGCGTTCGTCTGATCAGCGGGTCAAGCGCGTCTGATTTTATAGATCAGTCGTCGAACGTTTGTGGAAGGCATGCGGGCATGCCTTCCACAAAGTTCTACACAATTTCCGTCGCACATAAATACAATCAGATTACGCAATACTTGGCGACAACATACAGCAGATAGAAGCATCGATAACATTATAGAAACTTCCGATACATGTAGACGTGGAAGGGTTGAAATCTGGGCCAGTTGGTACATACTTGAACGAAAAAACCAGTCAAAAACACAAAGGACAAGAGGAGAGGTTAACACCACAACGACTGGTCGTTGTGGTGTGAACCTCTCCTCTTCTCCTTTGTAATTTTGACTGGTTTTTTCGTTCAAGTATGTAGACGCGTCCGGCGCTAAGCGATAAAATTTCTTAGACGATAAAAACACTCACCCGTAAAAGATAAACAACCTGGTGTGTGAATATCTTTAAGGAGGGATTGAATTCGGATTTAGGTATTCTGTACATTAGTGGAGTTTTTTTGCCTTCCTTATATCAATTGCGCCCATATACAGTTATTGAAAGCAGGCGATTATATGCTACTACCTGAAGAATACTTTATTGCTATCTCCGCTTCATCTGTGTATGCTATCTGAAAGGATGCTGCACATTCATCCAGACTTGTTCATGCAGAGTTCGACTGAGGATATATTTTTCAAAGCATAATGATATATTCACAATACAACAAAATGCGCAGCATCGTGTCACTGTACGGTTCCTAACACAGAACGAGAATATACATCATGCTCTGACTGTAAAAATTAAAAGGCAACTTGAAACAGAAAACACAAAAGCAGATAAGCAGTATTCGCACCTACAGCTTCTAAAATGTTAATCCAGCATAAAGCTTACACTTGCATTCACTTCATGCTGTTGTGAGCAACAAAAGTTGGGCGTTTCAGTACGCCGCCTTCTCGTTCATTAAAAAAGTTTGGTGTATAAAGGAAGCTGTGTAAAATACCAGATATGTACAATATAAGGAAGAGATTATACCTGCTTCCCAAGCTTAGTGTAAAGTCCCATTTCCTATAGATATGTTCTCTAATAAGGAAGTCAGGTAGCGAAGTGCTCGAAGGTAATGATAAGATCTACGTATCCATCACTAGCATGAAAATAGAAAGAATGAAAGTGCTGCAAGAAAATTTACGTATTTTATTTGAAGAACTTTTCTGGGAGCAAATCACTATAAATATTTTGTCTGGCCGAGCACACGCCGTACGCGGTCGCTGTGTTTGGGTGAACGCAGAGAGATACAAGTAAAGTTTTTTATGTATACATTGTCAATAAGAAAAAGAAAGCCTTTTCAAATATGTGTTTCGTTTAGACATAATTGCTTTTTCATCCTAAACACATCAGCTCTCCTTCGTATATGCTCAAAGGTAATTGTCTTGATGACTTCTGGACTTCTAAGTGATTTTTGAAGAGGTAGCTTAGCGCAAATAAAACCACGGACACAAGGAAGACAGACAAGGACAAGCGCTTGTCCTTGTCTGTCTTCCTTGTGTCCGTGGTTTTATTTGCGCTAAGCTACCTCTTCAAATATGGACGACCAACTAGCCCAACAAGCGCTTGTCCTTGTCTGTCTTCCTTGTGTCCGTGGTTTTATTTGCGCTAAGCTACCTCTTCAAATATGGACGACCAACTAGCCCAACAGTCAACTCTTCTAGACTTCTAAGTGATCGTCGTACCTGAAAGGAAAATGAGATTCAACTGAATGTTATACAAGTTCAGAAACTGTTTCAGCTTGTCCCTCTTGTGGCTATGTTTTGTTCAGCTGTTGTTCAAAGCCAATATCTTGCACTAAACAGGTCTCACTGTTAACCATAAACTTCTGATGCTCCGAGGTAGTGATCCGAGATCTCTTACGTAACTACCCTGGTTGTGGTGTGGCTATAAATGAAAACTCGGCTTCACCTATTTGCACGTTTGTGGGGAGAGAACCAGTGTCAAGACTGTGCTCGACAACCTTGTGTTGTCCTGCCACTTGGCATGCGGGCTGTTCCTGTAGTGCGCTGCATCACATTGTTGTGCACACGTTTTCCTTTTTATGTATTTAAATTCGGGGCTGTGCTTTTTACTTTCATTCCCTTCATGCCCTTTCGCCCACACAGAGTAGGTCGCTTGTATTTACACTGGCTAACCTGCCTGTCTTCCTGTCTTTTTTCCTGTTTGCTCTAAGAGCACGAGTCGGCACTATAAAATTGATCTGGTGTGAAAGGAGCAGAGACGACGACGGGCAATCTATTCCAATAAATTTAGTCAAACCTAGTCAAGCGCAGCATTGCTAACACGTGCATGCTGAACGTTTTCAAGAAGTCCTGTCTGTATTGAGCTGCGGATAGTTTTATTTTATTCAGCAGACTGAATGACCAGAAAAGGCAGGTTACCCACAACTTGTCCTTGTTTCCTAAGCAAAAAAAAAAATCTGAAGAAGTCGGGAACTCGTCGACAGGCCCAGCAGCCACCTCGCGGAAAAGGAAAGGTAGCCCTGATACCTTACATGCACTGGATGTCGCACAATTTGAAGAAGATTGCCAGGCGAGCTCACGTAATAGTGGTGTTTTCTGCGCATTGCAAGTTTTCAAAGCTCTGCAGAATGACCAACGCTTTTTTCAGAAGGCACCGTCATTGGTCACAAATCACGAAAATAAATACGTTGACAGTCTGGCAGTAGGGGTTTTGGAAATTTCTTTGTCTTGTGTTAGAAATTACGTGGGCCAAAGCGAGCAATGCCTGAATTGGCCGAGGCAACATAAAAACAATCTTAGAGAGGAGAGGGCCACCTGGCAATTCATTGTAGACATTGCAAACGTAAGCCAAATTTTCATGCCTGCACTTTGGTGGGCTGAAGCCGTGAGTAATAGATTAGATAAATAATTGCGACGAAAATGGTCATTGAGGCAAGTGATATGTGCGTGAGTGTTGCATCAATCGCATCATCGCCAAAGAACTGGATTACTTGAATGCGAATGTGAACAGATTAACTGTTATAGCGCTTCTGGCATAAAATAACCGCGTTTTTTTCATTAATAAACAATGGTAGAAGAAAAAGAAAGGCGCTCTGTTTGTTTGTGTTTCTCTCTTTGCCCGTCGTCGTCATTGCACCTTTCACAAAAGATCATGTTCAACCAAGAGGCCCATATCCATTTTAACGTTATAAAACTAGGTGTCGATGATTTACTATAGAAAGCAGAGCATTCTACATCACATTTCACGTGTGCATAACTCATAAGGAATTGTGAATGACATGCGAATCTGTCCAACCTCCCCAATTACAGCACTGCATTTGAAGTTTCACTGGCATTATTATCACCAAAGTTCGTCCATAATTAATCTGAATAAAATGAGGGCATAAGTAATGTAAACAAAGTATTCAAAGCATGACAAAAGGCATAATCATGTAATGCTCTGAGCAAGTGACTAAAGCAAGTAAAATACGCGCAGTTGCATTCTCCACATTCTGCAGAAACACGTTTCACATATACTTGTTCTCTTCGAAATCAACTCAATGCATTTGGGGTTATGGTTTATTTCGCAGTCATATTTCTTCCCACCTGCAGGTGATAACTAATTGGCCCACATTGTCACCTGGCACTTAGGGGCACTCATTTGAGTGTCATACACTTACTGGAATTCAGCTGCACTTGCATTCATATACACTCGCCTAAACTACCTCACTGACTTCCCACTCTTGTGAAAACAGCAAAAATGAGAGAGAGCTCGTGAATGTGTGTCTACTTACAGTGATAGCACAGCGTGTGGAAGTGCTTCAATGTTATCTGCATACCAGGAGTATTGTAAACTCTTTTTCTCTTTCATATCAGCTTTTATTTGCGTGCTTCATCACAAGAATATGATCTTTGGTCACTGGAATGAAGAGCCACTCTCGGCCTGATTTTCGGTTACTGGTCGTTTGGTCCACTTTATAATTGCACTGGAGAGCTGGGGCTTCCGCTTTCTTTGGTGGAGTTTTATCAGCGCCTACCTCTCCCGCTTTGATCCCGTATAAAAAAGAAATCAGTTAGGCGAGAATAAAAAGAAATTGCAGAAATTTGATATTTCCAGAAAAAGAATCATAACAAAGGTCTTATTAAGGCCTAATTGGGGCTAGTGGTTATCTCATAGCCGAAAGTCAACACTACATATCAATCACTGCTCAAAAGAAAAATGTCTGATTTGTTGGTATGTTTTGGCTTCTTCATATCTTTTTAACAATGCAGCGCTGTTTTCTGACTTTATGAAACAATGCAAGTAAGGAAACCCACAGATTTCCCAGTCTGCAATTAAATTTGAAAGTGCTAGCTCGACGCGAGATATCGCGCCGTTCAAATTTCACCAGTTATCTAGAACTTCGCCCCTTCTACAATTAACGAGTGTACTGCTCCTCTCCAAGAGATACTGTGGCAAATTCTGCTTCTAACGCAAACCGACAGTTCGGTCCTGCTGCGTCGTCCGAATTTATTGATTATCATTGCGTGAAGCAAGCTTCGAGCTAAGATGGGCTATGAATTCCAGTTACTAGCGGAGCGATAAAAAGCAAGCCCTTCTGAAATTTCAACGAAAGAGCATGCAAAAAAATTATCGCCGCGAATAAACCACTCTGGGGAAACCATAACGGAGCTACGCCTGTAGTTATAGCTAGTTCACACGCCAGAACTTCAATGCGTGTGTCCGTATTGGTACACGTTCAGATGCTTATATCACCGATACTCGTTATCTGCTGGCCCATAATGATGCAATGGGAGAAGTGAAGCATTTCTACGCCAAATGCATATGGACCTTTCCCCTTAAGCTCACCAAGTGCTCTCTTAACCTTACACTTATGCATCGTCTAGTCTGACTGACAAACCATGGCCCACACCATGAAAGGAACAATATATACCACATTTCTGTTACATTCTAAAAACTGGTGTACATGACGCACTTGGCACTTATTGGTAAGACTGTTAACTCAACAAAAATTTAATTGAGGGTATATCTGCCTCAAAAGAAAGTGAAATCAACATTCAGCAGGAAGAGGAGAAGTTCATACAGCTGCTACCTGATCTGATTTCAGGATCTTACACTCTGACAGAATTCCAGCTGACTTTGTGCAAACTATGGCGCTGGCAACCTGTTAAATGCATAAGGAACCTACTTGGCAGAAACCTCCTGATGATCGACGCGGAAGTTTCAGCCGTCATAAGAGATAACGCGGCTCCTCATGGAGATGGTCTAGCACCGGGCGAGTGGCTCGGTGGCCAAGCGAGTGCTTGGGCCTTAGACGCAGCAACAAAGCACCCACAGCTTGAAAAGATGATAGCGAAAGCGCCGCATTTTTCTTTGGAGGAGGCCACTGGCATGGTGCGAGACGCGTGGTCGTCTGTGAAAAGCAACATATCAAAGCGTGCTACAGTCTTCAAAGGTGAGCGGCCAATACAAGCCCACCGAACGCGGACGGCGGGGTTTCACAGACTTGACGTGGAGTCAGTGCAGCGAATCTCAATCTATCTGAGCTCGTCGATATCAGATTGTGTAAATTATCACGCAGGCTCCCGCAACAGAGCCTGCACCGTTTGTGGTTACATTGTAAATGTACAACGTGGTCACACCGGATACACGGGCTCGCCCATCCACCGGCTAGTCATCCGGTATTATGGGCAAGAATCTAGATTCCCAGTGGACAGATGAATGCACCAAAGCTGAAAAACAACAAAATAGGGCCTGGGGAGTCCTACGAAGGTACCCAACCTATAGCAACCACCAAGCCTACCAACAGGCCTAAGCCAAAGCACGATTTATCTTGTGGTAGGCGGAGAAATCATCATGGACAAAATACATACCCTCAAATGATAGTTCGGTCACATCTAAATAAATTTGGGACCCGGTGAGAAAATTTCATGGAGAGTCCACATCGCACGCAATACCACTACTTACAAGTCCAGGCACACAGACAACACTAGAAAACCAGGCCTACTTATCAACTGAACACTTTAACAACATTTCAAGATCTGCAAATAACTCAAATTCGTTTTCAAAATACAAATAATCGGCGGAGAAAGAGAGACTGCCACTTTTGGGGCTTCGAAGAAACACTATAATAATACTCCTATAATGCAGGAAGTAAACAGCGTTCTTTCGGTTGGTAAAAACGCGGCAACAAGTCTTCAACGTGTCCACTACACAATGCGGGTACACCTATCTCAAGCATCGATGGCGGCACTTCCTAAGTACTTCAACAATATATGGGAATCGGCGGTAATGCCTACAAATTGGGGAAACGCAGTTGTAGTTGCTTTCCTAAAATCTGGTAAACGCGCAACATCCCCAAGCAGCTACAGACCCATTGTATTAACAAGGTATGTAGCCAAATCATATGAAAGCATTAAAAACACAAGACTCACATTCACCTTTGAATCCAGACATCTAATAGACACGCACCACTGCAGATGCAAGAAGGGCTGCTCCACCACTAACCATCTCGTCCCACTAGAACACGAAATAAGAGAAGCGTTTCTACACAAACCTTTTCTGTCTCACGGTTTTCTTTGTTTCAGGGAAAGCGTATGATACCACGTGGTGGTATGGAATTTCGAGAGACCTAGGTGACTTGGGGATACATGTGAAAATATTAAAGAGCCTTGACTGATTTCATGTCAAACAGGACATATCAAGTACGTCTCGATACAATAATTTGACGCACATTTACACAAAAAATGGCGTTCCACAAGGTTGCATTTTCAGCACGACACTCTTCATAGTCCAAATGAACTCTATTAATGAAACCATTCCGTCCTCTGTTATACACTCAGTATACGTGGATTAATTGCAAGTGGCTTAGCGCGCTTCAAATCTATCGACCTATGAAAGGCAGTTATAAATAAAAATAAATAATCTGACACAATGAGCCGCGAAAAACGGTTTCCGCTTTTCAACGCACAGAGCCCGGACAGCTCTGCTTTAACAGTAGCGAGGATTGCACTGCGATCCAGTTCTGACATTGGATGGAGCAACATTGCCCGTCCAACAATTCTACAAATTTTCAGGCGCAACTCGTGACACAAAACTGAACTTCCCGACCCCCCACATTCGGAAAACAAAATTCAGGCATATAAAGCATCATATATTCTAAGAGTCTCATCCTACAAGCACTGGGCATTTAACTAAACATATATGCTACGTATACACCGGTCCTCGACTACGGTAGTGTAGTTTATGGTGCAGCTAGGCGGTCCTACACTAAATCACTTGATCCAATTCATAGTCTCGGACTAGTACTGGCAAGTGGTCCCTACAGGACGTTGCCTGTCCAAAGTTTATACTTTCACTGCAATGAGCCTTCCATACAGTACCTTTTTCTACGTACTGAGAATTTGGTCATCACCACAACGTATATACCCCTACATCGTAACACAAGGCAGTTCACGCTTAGAGTACATGAATAAACCGAACATGATTGGAATACTTTTCCAACGGCACGAGGAACACTGTCAGACTTGTAATATTTCTAATGACGTCCTTAAAGTTGCCGAAAGACCACGAAGACTGGCCCCATGATGGTGTCACAGCTATGTCATTGGACACTAACACACTTAAAGGAACGATACACACCACATGATTACATCACGCAAGAGTTGCGCTCTATTCAAGACAGATATAAATATCACGTAGAACTTGAGGCAGACGGTTCTAAAACACAAAAAAACTTGAATTTCGGAGCCGCCGCCGAGTTTAATGCGATTTGGACGACCATTAAAAAATTATCACCATCAAGCAGAAGAATGCTATCATTTTTACCAATTCAATAAGTGCACTCAAAGCTACAAACTTAAACTCCGCGTGTGAAGCCCTGCTTGGCGATATCCTAAGATAGTGCTTCATAACAAATACCGAAGAACCATACGATTCTACTGGGTCCCAAGCCATGTTGGGGTACCAGGGAATGAAGCAGCGAAAAGATGTGCATTCATGGCAGCACACGAAGTCACAACTCACACAAAACTGTCATAAAAACAGTATCCGAGTGATTCGTAAGGGTCTGACCTCAAAGTCGCAACCAGAATTCGATAGAATGGGAGGTGGCGTCTGCGCGTGCGGACGTACGTGTCTCATTGGCACCATGAGTTTTTGACTGTAACACCCGTCTTTTGGGTATATGCTAGTGGCCCTTTCACGCGAAATATGTGAAGATATCCGCGACATTTTGGAATTATTTATTAAGATATCTGTGCATAAGAACATCTTTTATTTTGAATTCCGCGGTTCCTCGCCTACGAAACCTTGGTAGCTCTCCGACGCCATAGACGCTGACACGCCTCGTGCGGGCGTCATGAACCAGGTTGAGGTAGTATAAGGGGTAGATGTTTCCCCGGAGGCGGCAAGAGGCGGCAAACGCACATATACGACGCCACATATCAAGATTCACTCCGCAAGGACGCCAACCCTGCCACGGCCAAGGCGGCTGTAGGGAGATAGATGATCTCCAGGAATAACAAAGTGACGCCTGTCAAGTTGCCCGAAGGTTCATACAAGGCTGTTTATTCGCTTTCGCGAACATTTTGTCGCCTTCCGCTTCAGCTACTTTCTGATCGCCAAGCTTCTTTTTACGGCAGCCGGCTTTCCAGCCAGTGTGGAGCTCTGCCTAGACGTTATTACCATCAACCCCACCGCCGAAACAGTTACCCATTTAGGTTATCGCACGGAAAGGCGCGATCCCTAGAAGAAATATCTCGCAATCAAGTCTCTCACCACTGACGGCCAAGAGCACGAAGACACCTCCTACAGCGTTCCAAACTCTGAGACGTGAAAAGGCATCATCTACATCCACAGAGTATGCCTGGAAAAATTTGCCTACGAAAAAGACATTCTACTCATGCTTCGTGAGTGCAACTCGCAAATGCATTTTTAGAAAGCAGACGAATGGGAAAAACTTTCAACGCAGTGCTCCTGAGTTTCTTGTGAGCGAAATTTTCTTTTTGGGTCAAACATTAAGTGGGATGTTCCAGTCCAAGCCTTTCCGACAAAGAATGGAGGCCTGCACACGCTGTTGTAGAGTTGGACATCAACCGGACGTGAGCCCGGCGCACACTGAGAATACTTGCCAAAAATGAGGAACTGTTAATCCTCCGACTGATCATGTGTGCATTCCCAAGTGTGTATTCTGTAGTTGAAGTCATGAGACTGAATCCATTCAGTGTTCTCTATGGTATAATTCGATAATCTATCTCCCCAGCGCTGAAAAGACTCCTCCATCTAATACCAAGTCTTCTCTTTCGCCCAAGAAGCAGGGACTTCTTTCTAAGAAAAAGCAAGATGAAGATTGGCCTCTCCTATCTGCTGCTCCCTCAAACAAGAAATCAAACTTTGCTCAGGTTAACTGAGAATCGGTAGCTTCCCACAGCTTACCTAAACCTAAGCATCATGAGGCCCCAAACTATGCCCTCCCGCAGCAGTTTCAAGAGGAAAATCGTCTTCTGCATGAACAAATTCTCGACCTCCAAACCCATTCTACATGTACAATAACTACCACTCGATCCTTAACCCTCTACTGATGAACAACCCAATATAACTTCCGCCCCTGCCAGTGAGAATTGCAATCATACTCTAAACATGGACACTTCTCCTCGTCCCACTACCATAACCGCAACAAAGCTCAAATATATTGATGAGGGGAGAGATACTTACGAGGAACACAGTAAGCCTAGTAGTAAACTAACCGCACACATTAAAAACTCACAATCGCTTTGAGGCCCTTGAAAAACATATGAATGCCCTAGAAACCAAGCTTGAATCCCTGGCTGCTAACATTCATAACCTCAGTAACCGTATAAATGCAAAATTTAGCCAGGAAGACGCAAGACTTACCCAGATTGATGACCAATTCACTCAAATTATCGAAAGACTAAATCGACTGCATGGCCGAGTCACCTAAGCGCTCCCAAATAGTTTTGTGGCAGTGCAACTGTAGGTGCTATTTGAAAAAGAAGGCCAGTCTGCAACAATGAATAGCCAGACTCACACAACCGTCCGCAGCAATCGCTTTAAAAGAAACGAATGATTACGCTAAATTCCCCGGATACAACACATTCCAATGCGGAAGATGCGAACGTCCAAATACCACGATCCTAGCACAAAAGCATTTCACTGTTACTTGCTGCCATTTCGAGGGCATCAACATTGATCAGGACTTCGTAGAAATACTTCCTAAAAGACCAGGTCGGCTCCTATTTTCAACCTTAACGTTTACAGCAGTCCCAGCTCTAAGCACCACCGTTTAACTACCGTTTTTGTTCGTACTAAACAGAAAGCTTAGAGAAACCCGCTCCTCATTGTCGGCGATTTTAACTCTCCAGTTCAGCTGTGGGGTAATACTACTTCCACACCTAAAGGGCGAACTTTATGGACCCACATTCAGGATCATTAACTCACCCCCCCACAATGACTTCAAGGCATCTGCTCGCTTAGGAAATAGTCTCTTCAAAGATGCATCGCCAGATCTCGCCGTCATCTCTCGGGTTAACTTAACTAAGTGGGAAAGCCTTCAAATCAACTGTCGTAGCGATCACTACGTCATTCAGATTTCTGTTACTTTCTCTCACAAGCCTTTTCACACTCTGCCTGCAAAACTTACGGACTGGCCGAAATTTCAGAAAATTCGCGCAAAAAATGCTCGCAGTTCCATACTTGATCTACAGCAATCGCTCAGTTAACTCCAAACGGACGTTGACAATCATACTGCGACAATGCCACCTGATGCTCCCTTCCATATAGCTGATGCCAAACTACTACACATCTGGCAAGCGAAGGAATCACTATGAAAGCGGTGGAAAAGACGCCGCCATAACCGCAGGCTTTGCACCCGTGTAGCTAGACCTGTTGATGACATCCAACCATATGTGGCCGAAGTAGTTAATAATGGAGCCAAGTATGTTAGAGCATGCATGGTAATCTCAGTAGTAAAATGACATGGGAACTGCTGAGAAATTCGCTTGATCCCTCTACCTCACGCGCGCAACAGTGTCACTGCATCACTCAATTATTGCACAAACACAACGGAAATATTTCCCACCTTTTTCAGAAGCTTGCACGTTTAAACCACCGTCCTACCCCAGCTCACGCAAATCGAGGCTACACAGGTGAGGCTAATGAACTTCTCGACGCCCCAATAATGCAGACTGAAGTTGGACATGCCTTAGCTTCCCTTAAAATTATATTTGCTGCGGGTATGGATAATGTAATTCACAATTTACTCTGAAATCTCGGCGACAAATCTGTCTCTGCCCACACAGAATACTAATCCCTGCTTCGATAACAGCTCTCTTTCGAACGCATGGAAAACCTCTAAAGTAATCCTTATTCCCACACCCAATAAACCATCTAACATAGGTAACCTTAGACGTATTTCCCTCACGTCAAGCTTGGGCAAAACGCTCGAACATGTCATGCTTAATCGCTTAAATATATACACGGAACACAATCAGTTATTCCCGCCAGTGATTGGCTTTCGCCAGTCACTCTCTTGCCAGGATGCCATGCTAGGGCTCAGGCATGATCTCCTTACTCCTACATTTAGTAAAGATACCTAAGCCATCGTAGGACTCGACCTTCGCGGTGCATTCAACAAGATAGATCATGGATGTATCTTACGTGAATTGAATGTTAATAACCGTTTTCGTTATTAACTGAATTTCTTGCCAATCGCACAGCTGTTATTAGTCTCAATGATCAAAGTTCTCCCCCAATTAGCCTAGGTAGAAGAGTAGGCATTTGGGCTGGTTGGTTCATGATTACGAGCAATAAAAACAGCGCTAAACGAGAGGATGAGTGAAGGGACACAGACCTGCTCTATGCTCTATGCTGTCTGTGTCCCTTCACTCGTCCTGTCGTTTAGCGCTGTCTTTTATTGCTCGTAAGCCTAGGTAGCTTTGGCACTCCTCAGGGATCTGTGCTTTTGCCGCTTCTATTTAACCTAGCTACGAGGTATGTTGCTGGGACGCTCTTTAAAAAAATACACGATCCCCAATATTCTTTATATGCAGACGAAATTACCCTATGAATTAAGGGTGGCTCGGATGGCTACATTTAGCATACCTTACAACATGCTGCAGATGCAGTGGCTACGAGAGCCAGATTCCTTAACCTCGAGTGGTCGCCCGCCAAATCTGAGCTGTTCCTTCTATCCTCAAATAAACGCGATAGGCCCAACATTGAGATTACTTTAACGGGAAGTAAGTTTCCGTAGCAGACAAAATCCGTGTACTTCACATGTACATTCAATCTAACCGACTCAATACGTGTACACTTCCAACTGTTACTGCCAGCCTAGGCCGCACCACACAGCTCATAGGAAAGGTGTACAATAAGTTAAGGAGGTCCCCGTGAGGCATAATTGCTAAAACTGGTACAGGTGTTTTCCGTCAGCAAAATCACATTCTGCCTTCCTTATCTCCCCTTAATTAGGGCCGAGCAAGATATACGCAGACTAAGAATTTGCCCTTGGAGTGCAAAGCAGGGCCTCCACTGAGAGACTTCTGGCTACAGGTACCTTGAATACTTTCAGTGAGCTCACAAAAGCCAACCTGAGATCTCAATATCAGCGTTTATTGAACAACCACACTGGTCGGCACATCCTAAACTCCCTAAGCGTTAGGCGAGCATCCATGATCAAAGAGAAATTCATTATTTCCCACCCGATACATGAGCACTTTCATATCGCCCCTCTGCCTAAGAATATGCACCCTGTTCATCACGAACATATAAGGCAACAATGAGCTAAAGCCCTGCAGAAAAAGTTATTTAACTACAAAGACCTGCTCTATGTCGATGCCGCAGAGTGTCCATGCAGACTCAAATTTGCAATATCAGTCGTTGACTCCACTGGCAGTGTTTTTTTGGGAACATCTGTTATAGCCTCTTCGGAGGAGGAGGCGGTAGAGGAGGTGGTGGCACTCGGTGCAACAATGCCTAATTACTCTCTCCTAGTGACTCAAAAACTGCCAGACATAACTTCGGAGCGTGTAAGGTTTGCAGGACAGCCTTAGCGATTCTGTCTCATTATCCGCCAGCCAAACTTCTGAGTTTCATCTTCATGCCTACTGACGCAGGCCTAATCGGCTATGAAGCGGGCCGCCTAAGTTCTCGACCTTTCATGAACCAAGCGCAGGTTGGACTAGCATTCACCTCCAAAGCCAGACTACTTATATACCACGACATTTGCGGGCGTTACCGCCTAGGTCGCCTAAGCCTCACACTTTTAATGATTCTGTCGTCACCTATACACGAGGTGCTATGGCGTACTCGCACTTTTCTATCTCCTGCCTCTCATCACAAAATTCAACCGAGTATGTACCCTACCTCAGCCTGCAAGTTTTGTCTGATTACAAAGATGGCACCGACTAAAACAACACACGAAGAAAGGAGACACGAGTCAAGCACGTAGGCGCACTAACAACTGAGTGTTTTATTTCTTTACATAGAAATATATAGCTACTGTCAAAGATCAAAACAAGAAGAATAAACAGGGCAGTCATCTGCATCGCACAAGGGAGCGAAGATACAGAATAACTTCTAAATGTCGCTCTCAAGATACGCCAGTTCCTTTGTCGAAAGAGAAACTGAGGCTTCACTGATACAATCAACACCACGCTTCTTGATCTCAAGCGCTTCGAATATCTCCCTTGTCAGTTGATCATCAGCTCTGTTCAAAACACTGGTTCTATCAAAATCTGGGATGCACTTGCGAGCCTTACAATGCGCACTTATATGACCGGAGAGCTGGTTTTCCATCTTATATCGATGCTCATGCAATCTGTCATTCAGACATCTGCCCGTTTGGCCTACATATGGTGAACCACACGACAAGCGAAACGAATAAACTACTTTCTTTACACATCCGACATGCTTCTGCCCATGTTATTTTTGCGCACACCTGTTTGTTTTCCTGATTTCGTGCGTTGACTTTGGCGGACATCAAACCAAGACGTTCCGGAGCGGAAAATATAACACAAACACCAGCTCGTTTACCTACTTTTTTGAGATTATGAGATATGCCGTGAGCGTATGGAATGATGGCACACCTGGTTTCAGAAGGGCCTGCTCGACCCTGCTTTACAACACTAGGTTGCTTGAGCTGTTTGAGCATTTTTTCCGCAATAGATACGATCACATGGTGAAGATAACTTGCCCCATTGAGGCGGCTGACCTGACAATGAAAACTGCTTTGCAGCCGATGCACGCATGACTTGTCAAGTGCAGTGGTTAAACATGATTGAATGATGCCGCGTTTTATTACTTTTGAATGAGCTGAATGGTAGGAGAGGAAGGGTTTGCTAGTCCTTGGTTTGAACTGCCAGCACACAAGACACGATGAAAAAATGAACTCTAAATCTAAAGATCTTAAACAGTTATCAGCCGGAAGCTCATGGGTCAGGGTTAGAGGATGCAAGGCTGTTTTAAACTCTGACAATACTCTGACAGTCCAGAATTGAAAACCCAGTCATCATTAGTATTGTAAGAGTTTAAGACAGCCTTACGTCAATAATAAAGAATTGTTACATACAGTATCGTACAAATATTTGGGTGTTCACCTAACCGAAAGCCTCTCCTGGACAGACCACATTGCAGCCGTTTGCGCAAAAGCTTCAAGGACATTAGGTTACCTACGTCGTAATCTTGGTAATTCACCTTCCAACATTCGCAAATTGGCTTATCAGACATTTGTTCGTCCACAGCTCGAGTATGCATCATCCATTTGGTTCCCGCATCCTACATACTTAATTAACATGCTTGAATCAGTCCAAAACCGAGCTGCCCGTTTCATTACACGTAATTATAGCCATCACTCCAGCGTAACGCAAATGAAACTCGATCATCCCATACAGCCTTTAGTTCTTCGCTGTAATATCGCTCTGTTATTCTTGTTTCACAAATATGTTTACAATGCCACACAATCCACACTACATACCCAGATCGCCTCGAACACGTCGCGCCGATGAAATAACCACTTCAGTTTTGCGCGCATGTAGGGTACGACACATGCTTTTAACTTTTCCGCGCTCCCTATGGCCATTCGCTTGTGGAATGATCTGCCTGATCACATTGCTTCCGAGTCAGATCAAGAAAAACTTGGTCATCTCCTACACGAGCATTTTTCATAATAGCACTTACAAATCACTTTATCTTGTTTCTTACACTTGGCAATGTGCTTCGAACTTCTTGTGATTTTTTTATTGATGCATTGCTATCTCGCTCCTACGAATTGCTATATTAGGTTGCGTCACGTGTTCACTTGTATGCCCTGTATATATTATAGCTTTTTTGCTTCTGTTTCCCAAAATATCACTTCAAGAATTGAACTCCCTGATATGTTCATTTTTCGTGTATTTTACTTTATAGTATTATTACCTTATGTTGAGTCTTACTCGTGTTATTTACTTGAGTGTACCTTTGTGACCTTTCATTACTTCAGTTTCTCCTTATTACATGTTTTTGGTAGTGATGTTGATGCATTGCATTGAGGCGTATCTTTTGTATTACACTTTAAAAGGCTGTTTACTCTTTCTTTTCCCCCTTGATTTTGTACCCCCCTTACACAATGCCCCCAAAGGGCCTGTAAGGTACTTTAAATAAATAAATAAATAAATAACTGTTTAAGATTTTTAGATTTAGAGTTCATTTTTTCATCGTGTCTTGTGTGCTAGCAGTTCAAGCCAAGGGCTAGCAAACCCTTCCTCTCCTACCATTCAGCTCATTCAAAAGTAATAAAACGCGGCATCATTCAATTTTGCTCAACCACTGCACTTGACAAGTCATGCGTGCATCGGCTGCAAAGCAGTTTTCATTGTCAGGTCAGCCGCCTCAATGGGGCAAGTTATCCTCAGCATGTGATCGTATCTGTTGCGGAAATAATGCTCGAACATCTCAAGCAACCTATCGTTGTGAACCAGGGTCGAGCAGGCCCTTCTGAAACCAGGTGTGCCATCATTCCATATGTTCACGGCATATCTCACAATCTCAAAAAAGTAGGTAAACGAGCTGGTGTTTGTGTTATATTTCCCGCTCCGGAACGTCTTGGTTTGATGTGCGCCAAAGTTAACGCAGGAAATCGGGGAAAAAACAGGTGTGCGCAAAAAAGCATGGGCAGAAGCATGTCGGATGTGTAAAGAAAGTAGTTTATTCGTTTCGCTTGTCGTGTGATTCACCATTTGTAGGCCAAACGGGCAGGTGTCGGAATGACAGATTGCATGAGCATCGATATAAAATGGAAAACCAGCTCTCCGGTGATATAAGTACGCCTTGTAAGGCTCAAAAGTGCATCCCAGCTTTTGATAGAACCAGTGTTTTGAACAGAGCTGATGATCAACTGACAAGGGAGATATTGGAAGCGCTTGAGATCAAGAAGCGTGGTGTTGATTGTATCAGTGAAGCCTCTGTTTTTCTTTCGACAAAAAAGCTGGCGTATCTTGAGAGCGACACTTAGAAGTTATTCTGTATCATGGCTTCCTTCTGCGATGCAGATGACTGCCCTGTTTATTCTTGTTGTTTTGATCCTTGACAGCAGCTATATATTACTATGTCAAGAAATAAAACACTCAGTTGTTAGTTCGCCTACATGCTTGTCTCGTGTCTCCCTTCTTGGTGTGCTGTTTTATTCGGCGCCGTCTTTGTAATCATGCTTAACCAACTAGCCCACCAGCACATGCTAAGTTTTGTCTTGCTAGCACAGCGAACCTTAACCACATTATGTGGCAATGAGAGAACCACTCGCCACGCCCTATCCTTTGTAGAGTTCTAAGTAGGGAGCTGTGCGAGGCTGCCATGCGCAGCTACAACACCGAACTTCAGGAAGTTATCCTGGGGTGCGTTACGGTGGTACAGGAGGCCTACCACGACTATGCTAACCTCCCTCGCCTTCTTCTCGCAGCCCATTTCCCTTCAGGGCTGGATTAATAAAGTTCTCTCTCTTTCTGTCTATTGCATAAATAACAAGTTACGCCAAATGAAACCTCTGCTTGGCGAGTGAAAATCTTGAAGTCTCCAGCAACACTTCTATAGGGTTATAATATGTCGACTTTGAATTGGGCATACACACCTGACACACAATTTTCTACTTCGAAAAGAAAAACCGCGAGCTTGCGAGAAGTGCCATGAACCGGTTACAGTTATGCACATTGCTATGACATGTACACACATTGAAACATAGAGAGGGCAACTTTTACAGAATCTGTATAACTTGCACATAACTTTGCGCCCTGCCTCAATGACCCAGTAGTGCCCTTCATTGAATGGTTAAACTTTTTAAACGAAGCCTGTTTTATACACAGGCTTGAAGTAATGGAGATTTCTAAGCCCTAACAGTGGATTTCTTCGTAACTTGTGGCTGGCGCAGCGTGGCCTCGGTCGCTTTTGCGCCATTAAACTTGAATAAACCCGTCTATTTTGTGAGCGACAATTCACCATCACTGAGCATTATAAAAGTTTATGAAAACCGACGTATTCAATTTGCGTTTGCCGAGCCTTCTTTAGCCCACGAACATGCGTGTGAATACAATAAATAAAGGTGCTACTTAAATGGGAGCTACCTCTGTCATACTTAACCGTGCCTCCTTGCTTCCCCTGCGAATGATGCGGGAATTTTAAGCCGGGGTGACTGAAGGTAACCTTAATGCACCTTCTTTACAAAAAATTTGATATGCGCTTCTTACGCCAGCGTGTGTTAATATTAAGCCGCTAAAGGTGTGTCTGCAGTGGTCAGGTTAAGTATGACGTTGGCTGTGCGTACACAAACATACTAACATTTTTCTCGGCGAGATAATATTCATGGTATCCTTTCAATGCCTTGTTTGCGTACATTGATCGCTTCCTTTTATTATTTTCCTAGAATCTCAGTTCATATCACTAGTTCGCGGATCGCTCTTTACGTTTACATACCAGCATTGTGCGGGTATATTGTGCTTCAATGCCAAGTTTTGTAGTTTCGTCAATGCGCGAGATCATTTTATTTTTACTAGCTTCATACAGTAGATTTTTGCATCTTGACCAAGGATGGCAAGACAGGCACGTGTAAAGAGCCGGGAAACGAAATGTTTCGGGTAAAAATTTTTTTATTAAGGTTTCTTTATTTAATCCAACAAAGCTGCTGGTCGTTATCAATGCCACTCATGCAGCGCTGATTTCGCGTCTGTATTGTGCTTCCCCAAAGGGAAGTGGTCTTTAGAAGAACATACTTGGGGAGTAGGGGGGAGGGAAGGGGGTGTAATCGTGGGCCGAACATGGACCTACGAGGAGCCGGGTGGGTCCGGGAGAGTAGCAGTTTGACAGTTCTTGTTGTACACCGTAATATTACTTCCAGAGTAGCATTCATTCTGATGATTTACTGCAAGGAGGTCCTCGTATTTGTCCAACAGTGACTCGAACAGAAACTGACATTGCTATCTGAAAGACAACGATTCTACTGTATTTTTACATATACAGATATATAACATATTAGTATTATACATAATAATATTTACATAATAAAAAACAAATACCTCGTAAGTGAACCATCGGGAAAATAAAAATCAGTTGCGAGTGTGCGCCTGCCCATGTCGTTTCTTCTGTTGCCCGTGTCTTATTTTTAGCGTCTAAAAGCAAGTTTAAAAACTCATTCAACACCATGAATAACACCAGCGCACAGGACCAGAGCAGGTCCTGTGTTCTTCCTTGTCCGTGTATTTTCCTTTCGCGCTGTTTAAAATGAATGACCCGTACAAACTAACTCGCACCCAAACCCTTCTATACTCGCGGACAACTTTTCTTGGCTATGAAGCGAAGGCTACGGAAACTAAGCGCGCCTCTTTCACCGCGCTGGAAGTTGTCTAGGAGTTTCGTTCATGTTCTTTTTACGTGGAAAATAGAAAACAATATTATTTTTGTTTTTACAGCACATGATTTGAAACGATAGGTAACATTCACAAGTCGGTTATTAGTAATTTATTCTATTTTTAGTTTGCTCTTTCGAGTTTTCGCACACCGGAAACGGTCGCATGTTTTGCACATTTGTCAAACGCAAAATGGCGCCCATGTCTTCAGGTGAGTTTTTGCACTTGCTGTCCCGCCAATCAACTCCCCTGGGAGGCTCTTGACCAACGTTAGCAACAAAATACGGTTGGAGCACACACACACACAAAAAGTGTTTGCAGCGCTGCGCAGAAACCAAGCGAACCCATCTGGAAATCGCAAACTTGGGAATGTAGAAACGAGTGAGAAGCGAGCTGACTGCTGCGCCGGCTATAGGTTGTAGTTATGCTGCGCTTTCGCTCAGCGCGTCACCAAGCCTCTTAAGTTACTGAAGAAAACCAAGGGCGCACTGACAATCATGATAGCATAACGCATCCTACCAAGTAAGGACCCTATCTCTTCAGTGTTCAGTGTTATCTCTTCATAAGCAGCGACGGTGTCGCTGCCGCTGTTCTTAATTTTTCAGTTCCTTCAGGTCAGTCAACTTACGGCATTAAAAGCGTCTTCGTGTTCTCAGAGTTGTCCTGACCGGGCCTCTTGCCTTGCTCCGCCAAAAGCGCAACCGAGCAGAGAAATATCTTCTAGTAGCACCATGCAAAGGCCATATACCGTATCTGTTTGTTTCTCGCACATGTGACTGAAATAAATACCACGAAATAGAGCGTAGCATTCTGACGGTTACAGTATCGGGCTTCTGCACTAAGGAGCCGAAGTTTGAATGCCGCTTTAGGACTCACGTGTTCCTCTATTGTGTTTATTAGTGAGGAGAAACCTACTCGTCCGGAACTCGACCAGTAACGGAGCGACCTACCGACTCAGGTGAAAATGGGTTTATAGGCGACAAAACTTCACTTTAAAATGTTGTGAACCATAGCTTCAAAACTGGACGATGCACAGAAGTTGGAAGTTTGAGCTTATTCATACAAACCATAAATACATAAATCTATTATACAGACGAGAGTCACAAAGTATTATTACTTAAAACAAGACCCTCGCAATGCGTACTCGAGGTGAATTAAGCATGCTCCATATACCAAGGGCGCTATACGTAAAACTATTCCAAACTTTTCTATTCCAATTGTGCTATCCGCGGTCAACGATTGGTCAAAGACTTTTTTCCACAACGCCCACGGCGCCTGTCTGTCACGCGACGTCACGAAAACCGCGATACCTCCCCATCTGATATGATGTGTACACACTGATTATGCATGATTTGACAGAAAAAAGAAAAATAGTTATTTCTGATTCGACCCCTTTTCGCCATTAGCCCTCGGCTATTGGTAAAAAGTTTTCGGGCTGCACCCACTTCACCTGCCTGTCACGCGACGTCGCAAATCCGCACTAACTCACCGCGTCAAATTGACGTGTACGCAACAAAGATGCATTAATATGCCGAACAAAACTGAATTTTCTTCGGAATAGCCGCAGGCTGCCCCGTACCGAAAGGAATAAAAGATGGCTGCCGCCGATTGCTGAGACGCTGGCTACTTGCACCTGCCGGAGAGCATGGGTGTATTTGCGTATAATAAAACTTCTTGCGTGGCCGTGTAAAGTTTTTGAGCCCTTTCGGCACGTTTACCACCTCATTCTGCCAACTCTTCTTTGCTGAGGGTCAGTTTTAGCGTCATTCTTAAGCTTCCGTTGCATGCCGCCGTGATTTTCGACCAGCCACCACAAGCTAAGTAAGGGAAAGCCGACCAACCGCACACGCCGGCACCACCCTCTTCAACCGGTTATCGATTTTCAGTGCACTGGCTCTGCCCCAGCGAATCCCTCTCCACTTGAGCGTTCTCCTCGCCTTTTGTCAGCCAATTAGATACGACAAGCCGCTCAGTTTAGGCAACGTTATTCGTTTTGCAAGCAAACAAAAGTGACCTCCTATGAGCGAGGAGAGTGTTTGATTGGTCTGTTCAGACAACCCTGCGGGTGACCGCCCGGTGCTTGCGTCGGTGGTTACGCAAATTTGACGTCAGGAGATTGGAATGCAAACATATTGGAATAGTTTTACGTTATAGGGCCCCAAGACAGAAATTCATGTGTTAGAATGCCGTGTGTATCTTTTCGTTGCACTGAAATACGCTACTAATATAATTATATCGATTTTTATATTTGCGGCGGAGATTATATTTCTTACTAGTACAGTAGATGTGGAGTAAAGAATGGTTGTTAGTCAGCGCTGTATCTGTCGTCTGTACTTTACGCTGAATGTTCGATTCCTGAATGCGTAAACGGCTGGGGCGGGGCTATATACAGCATGCATAAAATATATTGCATGCTTGTGAATTGCGAACCAGTACAAGCTTTGTCAGAAACTGAAGAAGCAGCATTTCCTAGAAAATTTAGGCTGAAATTAATACAAACTTATTCAGATTTTAGCCGCAAAGCAGGTCATAAATATTACACTACCTATTACTGTATTACAATGCAAATACTATACTATGCATTTAGCCGTCTCTCAGGTTCTGTGCGTCATGTCATTTTATACGATAGAAGTAAAAAAATAGCTGAAGATTCAGAAAATCGTCGTCAGCTTTACTAAACTGACTCGGCAAGAATTTCAATGAGCATCCCTCACAGGGAATATGCCACTGTTGCGAACAAGACACTTCCACGAAGTGAGCAGAGGCGGGTCAGAAACAAGCAGTGTGGCTGTTTTCGCATGCAAAGGAGCGGCGCAACGAAGTAGGCACACTGTGCAGAGCTCCAGAACTGCCTCGCTGTCATCACAATAATTAACTTAGCCCTCCGGCAGCTCAAAGGCAAGCAGGAGCGCTTTCCGACGTCGTCTACCGCTTGCGATTCCGGCGGAGTCGCGTTCGGTTGCTCTCTTTGTTCTTTCTTACATGGTTTCGGACGTGTGCGCATCAAAGCACGGGAAAGCTAAAGACGTTATCCCGGCGGTATTGGGTGCGAGCGACGGAAGGAGCCAGTCACGGGACCGCATTAGTGTCATTCGTGGAGGATGTTTGCCCACTCGCAGTTGAGGGAACGAGAGCACACAGGACACTGGCGCGGCGATAGCGGGCTACAAGGAAAGACGTACCACAGGTCCCGATGCTAATTCGGTCATTCGGAGACGACATCCGGCGCCTGCTTTCACGCCGACTTCTGTGCGCACTCGAATCAGAGGCCCGCCTGTATCAGTCGAAGCGGCAAAAGTGTTGCGGTGGCGTGATACCATTGAAAGCTTCGTATGCATGCGCGGTTTTGGTTTTTTCGAGTAAGAGCAGACACAGATTGGATTTTACCCGGTGGTCGTTGCTCAGTGTATAAGCTGATGGGCTGTTAAGCATGAGATGGCGGCATCAAATCACGGCAACGGAGGCGGCATTTCAATCGAGGCGAAATGCGAAAACATCTGTAGACTTAGCTGCACGTAAAAAAAACCCCAGGTGGTCCAAGAAATTCCGCAGTCCCTCCCTACGGTGTGCCTCATGATGAGGACATGGTTTTGATGCGTAAAACCCCATTGTTTATTTTTTATGATTTGGTGACAGAAGTAGGTCGACAAACAACAATAGAGAAAAGCCAATGTTTATAACAACGTTTTTTTTTACTTGGCCTTAATAAATTGTGTACGATGGCGCATCTCAGCGTTTATGCTCTAGACATAATTAGTTTTAGCAATCGTGAATTGGCTATCTTATGCTACAAAAGCATCCGGAATAAAACGTAGCTTCTTACTTAGCTGAAAAAAAAATGATGGAAAAGGAAATTGTTAAAAAAATAGTGTGCTTTCACCTATAGACTGAAAAGGAATATGTGCGAATGTTTCTTACCGCTTACAACTTTGTCCCTCACGCAGGTGTGGTTTAATAAGACGAAATTAGTTGTTAATCGTCTTGGCAATTCAGTTACTCGTTTTGTGTTAATAAACTATTTTTATCTGTGTGGCATGTCAAGAAACGATGAAAGGTTATTTATTTATTTATTTATTTATTTATTTATTTATTTATTTATTTATTTATTTATCAGCGTAACGTGACCTGTGTTCCATACTGATGGTGTGTACCCCCAGTGAGCGAGAACATAAGAGACGTATAGTTGTTAAGCGCGGTAGTAGCAATTGATATCATCTTTGCTATAGAAACACGAACAGCGCAACACAGGACGAGCGAGTAAACAGCACAAGACAAAGCGCTCTGTCCTGTGCTCTTTACTCGCTCGTCCTTTGTTGCGCTGTTCCTGTTTTTATTCTAAAGGTGAACCAACCAATCCCATTGAATACAGTGATAACATTCGTTTTGGAAAGGTGACTGGCTTTATATATGATTAAGTCAACATGCAGTTTCGAAGAGCTATCGCTAGTGATGTGGGCGTCGTGCTACTTATAGGTAGTTAGAATACGCAATGAAATAGCGTGAAGGGGAATATACTTGAACAGCTCTTTTCTTTAAAAAAAATATCATACCTACCACTATTGTCGTGAAGCTACGTACATTCATATTCTTTATTTTTCTTTAACAGAAGCTAAATACTCCTGTGTCTTGTCCTGTGTCCTGCTTGTATTTCACATGGTAGTGTTTTTGGAATGTGATTCTTTTCCTGATGTGTTATGTGTTTCTGTATATGCATATGCGAATTCATATATGTACATGTATGTGTGCATATGTATATGTATATATATATATATATATATATATATATATATATATATATATATATATATATATATATATATATATATATATATATATATATATATATATATATATATACACACGTTAGTTTCCCTCTTTCTTTCAATATATTTGACTCTTATATATATGTATATATATGTGTGTGTATCTGGTCTTATATAAGCAATACATCTGGTATTATGTATTTTTATTCTGATGAACTGATATTTTCTGTACGTTTTTGTTTAACGGTTCGACATTCACGTCGAGGTCAAGCCCTGCCTTGAATATGGTGTCGGGCCTCTGTCAAGCTGCAGACCGCAGCTTTTAGCCCTGTCAACCACAACACTTGTTTTGGAAAATAAAGAAATTGAATTGAATTGAACAGGACAAGCCGATTGACTGTAAGAAACCGTCATTCAATGTATTACTTTGTGCCGACGTTGGCACCGAATAACGGCCACCGATCACGGAAAGAATGGCGTAAGAAACAGCTGCCCCCATGGCATCTATGATGTCTTTTGTAGTGACGCCGAGGAACGATTCCGTGCCAAACGTTAAGTCACGAATATAAAAGTGACTTTGGGTGGTTGTTTCGGTGCATACAACAGGCAGTCATCTTTGGTGGGTCGAAAAAGGGCACTCGGGTCCGTCAGCATGCTTTTCCGCTGACGGCCCGGCCCTATAGGTTGTGTTACGATGGGGTAGTGCTTTGTGGACCTTGCGTCGATGATGGCGAAGCGGCAGCGTTTTTATTTGTTAGCGGCATGTTCAGTTTTATCTGGTGAAGATACAAGCAGTGACAGCAGCTACATGATACTGCTGCAAAGTTTAGGTGCTGCCTTAGGAATACCTTTGAAGCAGCGTTTACAGCTATGCTCGTTTCGTTGCCGATGGTTTTGTGTCTGGCGCGTAATGCCTTGTGAGGCGGCGTCATACCGACGTGCATCACTGGAAGTTCCTCTCCACCCTCGCTTCCTTCCCTCTCACTCCTCCGTTAAGTAGACCGACATTCGGGTGCCGCGTGATTTCTCTGACTCGTATCTGGAGTGTCTGATAAACCACCTGGGACGACCGGATATAGAACCCTAATTTTTGATAATTATTTATTTGTAGAAGATCTGCGTGGTAAAAGAAGTAACACTGCAAGCGCAACAATAGTAGTGGGCGCAGTCGTACGTTGTCGAAAGCTGATTCGTGGGTCAAGCGCGCCGGTTAATCATACATGATCGATGATACTAGGGAGGGAGTGCTCGAGTACGTTCGAAAATACTCACCGATATTCGCGTCATGCACCAAGTCTTATTGAACAAGCTGTTTTCATGATATAATCGGTGTGAATATTTACACATGTACTTCGTTATCTTTGTCGAGTGACCACGTTTCAATGCCAAACAAATGTTATCGCACAGCGCAGGACGCGCCTGCAGGTAACTTAATCTTCTTGAATATTATCAATGGGTCTATCTGCGGTCTGTTGTCACCGCACATTGTGTAATCTGATTTCATGTGTGCGCGACGCGAGCACCGGTAATTTCTCTGGAACCTTCGATGACTGACGCATAAAAGCCGACACCCTTGACCCGCTCATTATATTCATTTTAAGGTTCTTACCAGCGCAACGTAAAACACGGATAAAATGAACGTAAAAACGATGACACGGGGCCATGTCATCGTTTGCACTTTCATTTTGCCCGTGTTTTACGTTGCGCTTTTACGAGCCCTACCATTAATCCCACCCAACTCGCCCAACTTGCCGTCTTGATACCGCTGATCAGATTTTAGCCGATCGTGACTGTATTTGCCGCTATCGTTGTGGTTTGAGTGTAGCCAGTTTTTGAGGGCACAGGTTCGCCCAATAAAACACTAGTTTCGGCATTCATAGTTTTGCTGCTTTCTTCAACGTGACCAGCACTTTACAATATTCGGCACTGTTCCATTATATGCGCACGCTTCCAGCGCCGAGTGCTGGCTTTCTAACGCTGGTTATGAAATACTTCCTCCGGAAAAACTGAAACAATGTATGCATGTCAATATATAATTTAAAGGATAAGTTTTTAGCGTCGAGTTGCACATATTTCAAATTATCAATATAGTTTCAATATAAATAATATGAATTGCTTTCACACGTTAGACGAATGCTCACTTAGTGCTCGGTACGGCAGCACCAAAACTGCCTCGAAAGGCTCCTTGACCTTTCTATATAATAATATGGCGGAAAAGAGGCGGATACATAGTTTATTTTCCAGCTATTTACAATCCGTTCAGCTGCACACAAGTAGGCGTACAAGTGTGCAAGCATCAGTGTGTGTCATCTTCGGCAGTGTCTTCAGCGTTCTCGCTGGCACACCGTTCTGGCATGAGGTCTCGCGGCAGCAAAGACGCCGTGTCGGTGCTTGCTGTAGGTGAGCAATATCGCCCGTATCATTCTAGGCGGACGATGACGGCGCCATTAGATGAAACTGGAGCTACGGTGGGATCAGGAGGCTTCATTTAATATGTTGCATCGATCAGTTGCCGCAAGACATCGTAGGTGCCACAGTAGTACGAGCAACTTTTTGTATGAGCCGACGTTCCAAGACGGGTGCCAAAGAAAGACCATGTTACAAGTGGTTAAATAGCAGTAATGTAACGGGTGATATGTTTGCGCAGTTCGAGGATGCTTCTGGAGGTTTGCAGATAGGGCCACGGAAGCCTTCTAGTGTTCTTTCAAGAAGCGCTGGAAGGAGCATGTCTGAAGGCAACGTCTGGTCTCTTCCGTACAACAAATAAAACAGTGAAAACCATGCAATCATGCCGAGATGATTTACTCGCAAGCGTTATGAAGGGCAGGGCAACGTCAAACCATGATGGTTCGTAGTGATATGCCATCAGCAAAAGCGGAAATGCAAACAGAAACCTCGTATGCCTAATGATATAGATCTTCGACATGTAATTCCTGTGCAGCCGATTTCTAGCCATGCAATTGTCCCAAGCGTACGTCTTAGTGTCTGAGGTAAGGTACTGTCATAAATGCAGGTGAACCAGAAGCGAATCAAGACATTGGGGTAGTTCCGGAATTGTTGTATTTGCATTAATTGCCAGCGTGACGGTGAGGGCTTATTCGAGGTGCTCTGTGCGACTACTTGTATGAAGGTGGCAAGCAGTGATAAGATTGGTTTCTTGCACGGCAACACAAGAAGTCGTGGGCAATTTTATATAGGAAGTAGGGAGCCGAGTCAGTGATGAGTTGATGAGGAGGAAGACAGCATTGTCACATATGTTTGGATGAGCAAGAGCGATCACGCTTCTGCTCGCGTACTTCGTAAAATGTAGTCATTCCAGATGAAGAGGCAGAGTGTTTGATCTGAACGGCTTTGACATTTTAAAATTTTAGCGCCATGAAACGATAGCCATAGCTTAAAGAGAATACTTCAACTGACCCACAAGAATACTTACAACTTTCAAGCCGACTTCAAAGTTGTAAAAATGAACAACATGTTGTTTAGCTCAGCCAAATATTAAAATACATGTATTTCACCTCGACTCGATGACAAAACCTATGGTCACAGAGTACTAAAAATAACCCAACGTCCGCGGTGGTGACGTGGGCTAGTTGGTTTCTGGAGCTCGTATTCATGTTTCAGTGAACTGCAAACATAAACACAGGCTTCTGGTCATTGACCTATTCAAATCTGGGACGAACTTTGGAATTTCTCAGTTACTAGTAGCTTCCGTTCTGCACACCCTCAGCACGATGATAACTTGTTCATTTGCTGCTTTGTTTTTTTCTTTATTTCATTTACACTCGTGATGTGGTGCTCCTTTCTTGAATACAGTGCAGTACAACTGGACAAGGACATAGAGAATTGGACACACATTGGCCTTGCCCAGTCGCGCAGCAGTGTGTTATCATGAATCCCAATCAACTATCCCACCGCGGTGCTTTAGCTCATTTCATGTTCTATAATCTTCCATCCAGGTACCCCTTGAATTCCGGTCTGCAGATGCGGCCACCACCAATTTCTCGCTGTGGTGGACCCAGGTGAAAATACTGCCAACGCCGTCAACTGCTGACACTCTCGTCTCCCTAAGCAAGGAATGCGAGTTCCTCTGCGCCACCAGCATGGTGTGTATCAAAAAGGAACTCGTTTGCAACGGTGTTCCAAATTGTCCACAGCGGCTGCCCGACGCCAGGCATCCCCGTGCATCCTCTGACGAACTGTTGAAGACAGCAGCCGATGAGGACGCCCTCCTTTGTGCAGCGGACCGTGCCACCGTCCAGGCCTACTGGTGGATCATTGGTGTGGGCCTGACTGTTTGCGTCAGCGTGCTTGTGTGCTTCGTATTCTCAGTGTTCCGGCGATGTCGTGCTGGGAGGCACCGGTTCTGAGAGGCGCCGGTAATGACGCCTTGTACCTCCAGGAAAGTTCATGCACTACGAAGCGATCAGTTGATATCGCAGGACGGTTGTGCGTAACTATTCAAGGTCAAGCCTTGAGCTCAAACTGAAGACCTGAAGTTCTCTGCAAAAAATTTACCGCAGAGGGCTGGAGCAGTCCGTTGTCCAAATGGCTATTTATGGACCACATAGTGACGTCGAAGCAAATCGGGTTGTGTCAAACCAAGGTTGTTTATTCTTCAACCAAATTTCCTCGCCCTCAGAAATGAGCCGAAATGTCCGAGTTACTCAATAACGATGATTACGCATCTGGACTTTGTCACTTTACATGGTTACAGATGTATACTAAGTGCTGCTCTTTAATGTGTAAAAACTTTGTTTAATGGTGCCGTGATGTGTGTGTGTGTAAAGTTCACCAGTCAACGCGAAGAAAAAAAAACAAGCGAGGACTCATCGAGCGTTGATGTTTATGTATTCACAGGGATCATATCTGTCAGCGACTATATATTTACTTTTGGCTCCGCGGGTGCTTCTGTGTCTTCAGCCGATGCAGTTTCTAATGAGTTGGCGATCGCTTGCGCCCCAGGTCTGTGCTCGAAAGGCTGGTTTTATAACCTAAATTACTTTAGTGTCTTTTAATAAAATAACGATTTTCTTGCATGGTTGTTCCGAAGAAAAACTTGTTCTCGAAACACAAGGAAGGGAAATGGCGACTGCAGGGTTTTTTGCCTAAGTTTTCTCCATGTGTTTGACCGTTCTAGCGATGGCTTAAATTTTTTACACCTCTTGATTTAAGGCTACCTTATTCAGTCAATTGTCTGTCGTTATGTTTTAACAGACGGACCACTTACGGAAGCACCAGGATGAAAATTGTAAAAGATATATTCGCTTAACCTTGGCATTCCTACAGCAGAAAATAAATACGTATTTGTTTCCTGCAGAAAAAAAACGAAATGATGTAAAACTCTGTTAGGCATGACTGCATTTGATGGCCTATTTTTCAGACTCTATAACTCACAAATTGTGCTCGTCGCAAGGTTACTACAAAGCTGACATATTTAGGGGACGTCAGCTTCAATTCATGCAACTGCAACGTGTCTGTAAACATTCCTTAAATGATATTGATCAGTAAAATTTAGTTTGTTCTGGAGAAATATGATGATCGTTTTGCATTTGAATGTCTACGAATGCTTCGCACCATATTTAATAATGATCATTATGTTGCTGCAGCTTTCATGACAATATGTTTTGAGATTGTTCTCGTGGAACTGTTCATATAGAGATGCACAAACAGATGAAACCTAAACAGAAGCAAGCCATTTGATGTCTGCTGTAAATTTATTTTTGGATGCAATATACCTAAAAACAGAAATTAAATAGCATTGAATTAATTTCTCATAGTAGACGTCAAAATATTGTTAGAAGCAATATCACCATTAAGTTGCTAAAATTCTTATCTCTAAGTGCGGTTACTAAAGAGCGCAATAATCGTAGGCATCTGTGAATGGGCACCATTAAAGTGCCACTGGAATTTAAAGCATCGGTTGTTCTCGGCACAGGCACTCAATATCACGTAATGCTTTCATTCTAAGTTGATAACGTACGAAGATATCATTTTCAGTGATCAGCGATTGTCTTTGCTAGGGGATAGCATGCGACTTACTCCACGGGGTCATCGCACTGGACTCCACATTTGGCAAGAGTAAAATTCTCCCTCAAAATACTTCCTCCTGGTAGTTAATTAGAACACCACTGAGCACCTGACTATTTCTGCTGTACACTAAGAAACGGTGTTCTGTGAAAAGGTGGTGACCCCCGTACGGCTGGCCCCCCGAAGCACAGCTTTCCGTGCGCTGTGCCCCAATCGAAGAGCCCGTTGAGCGGAGTTGCGTGAAGTACAGTTAATAAATCAATCAGCCAATCAATCAATCAATCAATCAATCAATTCATTCATCATTCAATCAATCCTTTTTGAGTAGGTACAGCAAAAGCGCAATGTAAATACAAAAGGGAAATGAGGAAAAGGGCAGTTTAACTAAGCGTGAAACTACGACACAGCAAAGCAAAGTTCGGAAAGAAACGATGACAGAGAGTTACGAAAAATATCAAGATAATAAAAATAAGCGTTATAAGGACAGTGTATTCTGTGGCCGGTTGCATGTTCTTGGTCACAGACAGCGACATGGAAAAGTCTATCTTCTCTGGTGATCTTGCACGGAATACGAAGCATGATGCTACTGAGGAGTTCGGGACAGGTATGTATACCATGAAGGAATTTGAAGAGAAACAGCGGGGTCAGCGCGATTACGTTGGCAGCGAAGTGAGGGCAATGACAATAAGCCAACCGAGTTACAACAAAGTCCAATGTCCGACTTTGCAAAGTGGTGATGATGTATGCATCGAAACTTTTTCGGGACACGATCTATAATGTCACTGTTGGATCTGGACAAATAATTATCTGGAAGTATCTGGAAGACAAATACTAGCGTACAACTTGCGGAACGGTGTAGGGGACTTGAATTCCGTGGATAGTCCCCAAACAGACGGAAGTGTATGCATATCCCGCAGAGCAACACGTGTAGTGTGCGCAGACAACTGTAAGGTTGCGTCAAAAAGTACACCGAGATCGTTGATCTCAATGAACTTACACAAAGTTACAGAATCTACAGAACAAGTAAAATAATTGTTTGCGCGTGAAAGTCATGAATTCGCAGTTAGCTGCATTCAAGGAGAGGTTGCCTTGCACTATTTAGAGAAGGAAAGCAGCTCCGCCTGCAGGGTGCGACAATCATAAACAGTGTGAATTTTCTTTTAAACTTTGATCTAGTGGGCAAATATAAAAAAATGAGAATTCCGAATAATGGAAATAACGTCTTATTAAAATTTAATAGAAGGAGTGCTGCTAATACTCATCCTTGAAAGACGCCGCTAGTTGCCATGAGAAATCGGACGTTTGGCCGGTGACGTTAACTAAATATTATCTACAAGGAGATGGCAGCGCAAGAGATTGACAGCTGATGAGTCAACATCAGAATGCATAAGCTTGATCAGAAGCAGTGAGTGACACTCGTCTATACGTGCGGACTTCGGACTAGAGGCAGTGCTACTTGCAAAGAACTATATAAAGCCGTGAAAGAAATATCCGCCTTCACAATTCTCCTAGACTTCACCTGGAAATGCAAAGACAGGAACGACGTGCCACGAAGTATGCAGCTACGCTAATCGATCAACACACCAGAAGGCCGGGATATCATCAACAAGGCCCAGCGAAGACTGGTGACAGCGCAGATACATGAGTGCCACATGGTGATTCGGAAGAAAGAGGTGGACGCCTTCTTCACCAGCAGACAGCTTGGACACCAGGTACCCCATCTCTTTCGTCAATTGATTCGTTTGCAAAGACCATCGCACACTGAGAGGATACGAAACACCATGAAAGGCGTAAGAAGAAACTCTCTTCCTTAATCAGCGAAACCGGCAAATCAGGAATGTTAAACACACAGTAGCCAATTTATCATCGAGGAAGCTCACGACTGAAAAACTTCAATCCTGGCAAAAGGTCACAAGTTCAGTGTTACCCCAGATGACCCACCCCTCCTAATGATGATCGCCGCCGTTGAGAGCGGCATCCAGCAACTGGACCCGAAAGTGCGGGAACAGGTAAGACTGGAAGCAGTCAGCATAATAACGTCCAATACCAACCGCACAAGAGAACGAAACTTGCCTTCCGACGTAAAAAGACCGCTGAGAATAGTGAAAGAAGATGCAAGCATTGTAGTTCTGCCGGTGGACAAGGAGAACTCAACCGTTGTTTTCAACGTACTACGACGACTATGACGACTACAACGACTACGACGAAAAGGCGTCTGCCCTACTTAACAGCCAAGACTACGAGAAACTAAACAAGGACCCCACTACGAGAACCTAATCGGTGCTGAATAAAACGCCGGTTCAAATATCCTGCAGCCATTCATAGTCTGGAAATGTCTATCTAAATTTAATGAGTAGGAATGCATCCGCGCCAGCTTTTTACAGCTTGCCACAACTCCATAAACCAAGAATGCCCATACGACCAATGGTGGAGTTTTTGTGTTCCCCACTGCGATCACTATTCACGTATTTGCACTAGAATATATCACCACTCAGGGGAAGGACAGCATTCAACGTGCGCGACTCCAAGAATTTCGTCAAACTCAGATCAAACTACGTATCGCAGATGATGAATGCCTAGTCTCTTTTGATGCGATCTCTCGGTTCCCGAGAGTACCCATTATTTTGGCTATTTCCGCAACTAGGGATGCCCTGGAACGCGATGGCACACTCAGGGACAGAACCCCCGAGAGTGTGGACGAGGTCTGCCGCCTGCGCGAGCTGTGCCTGTCAAATACGTACTTCACTTTCCGAGGCAGCAACTACAGGCGGGTTAAAGGAACTCCCACGGGGTCCTCAATTTCCTTTGCCATGGCTAACTTGACTATGGAAAATATTGAGGGAAGCGCTCTGAGTGCCCTTTCCCCAAAACCAAAAGTCTTCTTCAGGTACGTGGAAGAATGCTCCTCCATCGTGAACATGGCGCAAGTCGAAAGCCTGCAGAGAATTTTAAACTCCATATACCCGGATATACAGTCCACATATGAGCCCGAACAAAACGAATCGCTCTCATTTCCTAGATGAACAAGTTACATGAAGAAACGGCATTCCAAATATTTCAGCCTACCGAAAACCAACCCACATGGGCCGCTACCTTCACTTTGAATCCAACCATCCGGCAAACCACAAAGCGTCTCTTGTAAATTGTTTATTTAATAGAGCCGAAACACATTCCTCATCGGAATCAGATTAAAAGAAAGAAAAATGAAAGGTTCTTAACGACTTTCGATGGAATGGCTACACAGAGGATTTCATTAGAAAAGGAACCGAACAACAAAAAAGACGAAAAAACCAAGGGACCTTCAACCGTTGACTTCTTCCCTACCCCAGAAACGGCTGGCCATCCCATAGGTCTATGGTACCAGCGAAGCTCTGAGCCGAATATTGAAAAAAGAAGGCCTCAAAGTTGCGCACAAATCGATAACACTTTCACTATCCTCCTCCCTAAACCAAAAGATCGTCTGCCTAAAGAAAAAGTTCAAGTCGTCGTCTACCAAATGAGCTGTGCCATTTGTCCGCCGTCATACATCGGTGAAACCACAAATTTATAAGAATGAATCAGACAACACTAGAACGGCGTCAGAACATTCAACCATATACACAGCACCGTTGCCGAACACTCTGACGACGCTGACCACACAGACCACATTGATTTCGAAGCAACCACACGGCAACCCTTCAAACAGAGACGAGCTCGCAAAACAAAGTACTACCGAAGTCATGGAACATTCAGAATACGGGTGGGGGGGTAACATAAACTGCCTGAAGGGCAACCTACTCTTGGTGTATATTCATGGCCTTGGCGACATGAAGAAAAGAAGAAGAGGACGCCGAACCTGTAGATCGTCGCTCGAGGTCAGCAACACCGAAACGCCTGCGAACCCTTACCCCCCCCCCCCCACCTCTCTTTAACGGCACTCTCACGGGTCAAGCTCCCCCAGCACCAGTCATTACAGCCGACAACACCGCTGCAGCCATCACGCCCTTTCACTTTCCCCCTTCCCTTCTGTGAAGTGTCTCCCAACATTCCGTACCCTCCCCTGTTTTTTCCAAACGACCTTTTAAAAGACAAACACCACCATGCCCGAAGAATGCCCCTTGAAGAAGGAGCCAAATAGGCTCCGCAACGTCGGGCTAATAAAATTCACTTATTTGGGTGGAGTCAATCTGAAAGTCCCAAAAAATTTTCCAACCAGAAAGGTACTTTTGCCGAAAGGTTTTCCTTCAAGTGACACACTACATCAAAGACTTTGCTCAAGTCCCAGTAACCGGTGTCAACTTGCCCCTTTTAAAGTACCGGTGCTGAGATCTGTGTCCTGATACTTGCGAGATTTGTCGTAGTGGAGCGACCGGCGAGAAATGAATACCGATTCGGAATCAGTGAGTTCTTCACAGGAAAAGTCAATATGTTGCGACGAGCAAGCTCAAAAATGTCAAACAAGGCATAAAGAATAGAAAGCGGGCGATAATTCGAGACATCGGTTTTACAGCCTCACTTGAATAGAGGAAAAGCGTGAGCAGTTTTCCACATGCATGGGAAATGAAACTAGTCAAAGAGTTGCGAAATACACATGTCAATACAGGAGCAAATCTACTGCAGTAAGCTTCCAGAATTGCGGAGGGGATGCCATTGGGGTCGCAGGATAGGGAAGACAGCGTTTAAGGCATTCCAGGATGAGCTTTGCATTTAACAACACATCACTATATGTAGGAGCCATCGTATGCTCATGACTGACTCTAGCGTTGAGACTTGTAGCTTTATATAATGATCAGAGCAGCAAAAAGATGACAGAGCAGGAAAACAATCTGCGACTGCTTGGTATTGTACTCGTGTAGAATCAAGCATGCGAAAACGCTCTCCACCTGTATTAGAGCGCTTGTGGATGAGCTTCCAAACTCGACCGGCCAGTCGGAGCCGCTCTTTTCCAATAATGTAATATACGAGTCTTGGTCCCGCTTAAACAAGCGTTTACAGAGAGCCGAAAAAAGCACAATTTTTCTCCGCGTTCACTAGGCACAGGAATTCTGTATTTTTTGTGCTCGCGATATTTATGTTACAGGGCAATTATGAGTTGACACGAGAACCAGTGGGGATATTTAGAGCGTTTGGGTCTGTATTGGGGAATGTATTTGCGCATGCTGCTCAAAACACGCTCCGTAAACTGAACTAGTTGGTCATCAACATAGGTTTTGTCTGTATCCCGTGAGCAATCGGTGGTTGACAAGAAATCATATAAACCAAGATAATCACCACGCTTGAAAGCAAAGTAAGGGGAATCATTTATGCCACTGGAGGAGCTCTGCCTCAGGGCTGACACAGAGACCGTAATATTAAGTTAGGGATGAAACTTATCGGTGCGCACAAGGGGCATCTCACAATGAGAGACATCTGAAAGTTGAGCATATGAGATGCAAAGTTCGAAAAAGCTACCACATGAATTGGCGATCAAATTATGCTGCTGAAGGGAAGAGGACAGAAAGTCCAACAACAGGTTTAATTTCTTCGCTGTGTAATGACCATAACGAGAATAACTATCTGCCGATCAATTCCAGGTGTATTCAAATCACTAAAAAGTGGGACTTATTGTTACGTAGGAAGACGCAGAGGAAAAGCTATGTACAAGTATATTTACAAGAAAATACGATGCGCTTGGCCAAGAGGCAACAGCCCGCGCTAGCTTCTAATCGTCGTCACCGTCTTCTTACTGCTCGGCTCCTCGTTATTGGAAATACTATCCCGTAGCACTACCCCCGGCGGCAAAAGCGCCGTCCCGGAGCGACTAAAGGCCGGAGCCTGAATCAGTGTAGTAGGTCTTGAGCCTACTGACGTGCACAACATCACTAAATGCCAGAGTAGATGACGAGGTTGAGCTCACAGGAGCAATTTCGTACGTCACAGGCGTCACCTGGCGCAGCACGCGGTAGGGCCCCGTGTGTCACGAAAGGAGCTTTTCTGAAAGTCCGACGTGACGAGAGGGTGACCACAGGGGCACGACTGCACCGTGCAAAAACTGTACGTCACGGTGGTGGGCGTTGTACTGACGCTGCTGCGTGGTTTGCGAGTGCGTCAGTCGAGCACGGGCAAGCTGGCGTGCATGGTCGGCGAGGGCGATGGCGTCGCGCGCATACTCGGTTGTTGAGATCGCAGCAGGAGGAAGTACCGTGTCAAGGGGCAAGGTCGGTTCGCGACCGTAGAGTAGATAAAATGGCGAAAATCCGGCGGTGTCGTGCCGGGAAGAATTATAAGCAAATGTGACGTAAGGAAGGGCAACGTCCCAGTCGTGGTGGTCCTTCGAAACGTACTTAGGCAGCATGTCGGTAAGAGTACGGTTTAACCGCTCTGTCAGGCCATTGGTTTGAGGATGGTATGAGGTAGTCAGCTTGTGTTGAATACAGCAGGAACGCACAATGCCGGCGATAAATTTCGAGAGGAAGTTACGACCACGGTCAGTAAGGAGCTGTCGCGGGGCGCCATGCACTAAGATAATGTCACGCAAGAGAAAGTCAGCGACGTCAGTGGCGCAACTGGTAGGGAGAGCTCGTGTGATAGCGTATCGGGTGGCGTAATCAGTTGCGACGGCTACCCATTCGTTCCCAGAGGATGACGTGGGAAAGGGACCGAGGAGGTCTAATCCAACACGAAAGAATGGTTCCACAGGGACGGTGATCGGCTGTAGATGACCGACAGGTAGCACCTGAGGTGTTTCCCGACGCTGGCAGGTATCAGGCAGCAACATAGCGTCGGACGGAGCGAGCGAGACCAGGCCAATAGAAGCGGCGGCGGACGCGGTCGTACGTGCGGGTTACCCCAAGATGTCCTGCAGTGGGTGCGTCATGCATCTCAAAGAGCACAGTCTGTCGTAGATGTTTTGGCACGACAAGAAGAAGATCAGGGTCATCAGGGAGGAAGTTCCTTCGGTACAGAATGCCGCCCTGGAGGACATATCGGCGAACAGATGCGTCGGTAGGTGTAGAGCGCAGACGCTCGATTAGTACTCGCAGCGATAGGTCTCGGTACTGCTCATCGGCGATGTTAGCGAAGGCAGACACAGAGAAAATGCCGTCGGCGGTGCTACTGTCGGCGTCGTCAGGCTCGTCTACCTGGTAGCGAGACAGGCAGTCAGCGCCCTTGCGTAGTCGGCCAGATTTGTAGGTGACAGAGAACGAATATTCTTGGAGGCGTAAGGCCCAGCGACCAAGTCTTTCTGTAGGGTCTTTCAATGAGCATAACCAGCAAAGCGCGTGATGGTCTGTGACAACGGAAAAGGTTCGGCCATATAAGTATGGGCGGAACTTCTCAACCGACCAAACTAGGGCCAGACACTCACGCTCAGTGTTGGAATAGTTGCGCTCCACGGGCGAGAGGAGCCTGCTGGACTAAGCGATAACACGGTTGTGGCCACGCTGGCGTTGTGCCAGTACTGAGCCAATTCCGTGACCGCTGGCTTCAGTACGGACTTTGGTAGGCACAGAACGATCGAAATGGGCCAGAGGTGGAGGCCTTTGGAGAAGGTCGATTAGAAGCAATTAAGCAGGGGCCTCGTTATCGCCCTACTGGAAAGGGGCGTCTTTTTTCAAAAGCTCGGTTAGTGGTCGTGCTATGGCCGCGAAATTTTTCACGAAACGGCGGAAGCACGAGCAAAGGCCGATGAAGCTGCGCACATCCTTGACACACTTTGGAACAGGGAAGTGCGTAACAGCATAGATCTTTCCTGCGTCCGGTTGCACTCCGTTCGCGTCAACGAGATGTCCAAGGACGGTAATCTGGCGACGGCCAAATTGGCACTTCGATGCGTTGAGTTGGAGACCGGCTCGCCGAAAAACGTCCAGGACTGCTGAGAGGCGCTCGACGTGCGTAGCGAATGTTGGGGAGAATACTATAACGTCGGCCAAGTAGCACAGGCACGTGGACCATTTGAAACCGTGAAGAAGGGAGTCCATAATGCGTTCAAAAGTGGCAGGAGCGCTACATAGACCGAACGGCATCACTTTGAATTGATAAAGACCGTCGGGTGTTAGAAAGGCAGTCTTCTCGCGGTCGAGATCGTCCACGGCAATCTGCCAATAGCCGGAGCGAAAGTCAATAGAGGAGAAATACCGAGCACCGTGGAGGCAGTCAAGGGCGTCAGCAATCCGAGGTAGGGGATACACGTCCTTTTTGGTAACCCTGTTAAGGTGCCGATAATCAACGCAAAAGCGCCATGAGCCATCCTTCTTTTTTACCAGCGCAACAGGTGACGCCCATGTACTACATGACGGTTCAATAATGTTCTTGGCAAGCACTTTGCGAACTTCAGTGTGAAAAACTTGACGCTCAGCCGGTGATATTCGATACGGGCGGCGATGAATAGGAGGGGCATCGCCGGTATTAATGCGATGTTTGACAGCTGTTGTTTGGGCCAAATGACAATCGTTAAAGTCAAAAATATCTTGGTAGGAAATCAGAACGCGGTAGAGGGCACGAGCGTGTTTGGAAGGCATGTTGGCGATGGTACAAGTTGCCGACTGCGACGGTAGAGCAGGATCGGCTGAATGGTCGTCTACTGAAATCGATGCTACAGAGTGATCCTCGAATGAGCAAAGTTGGGCCAGAGACATCCCGCGTGGCAGCACTTGTCTCGTCAAGCCAAAATTGACCACTGGCAGGCAGATGCAATTCACCGTAATAGATAAAACTTTATGAGGTACTGTGATCCCGTGTGTAAGGAGGACGTCTTGCATTGGAGCCGCGATGTAATGACCGTCGGGGACTGGTGGGGATGACACGAAGTGAACGTAAGCCAGTGCCGAAGGTGGCAAGCGAACGAAGTCGACAGAACTGAGGCGAGTTGGGTGTTGTTCAGCGGGATTCAGAACAGGCAGGTCGAGGCGGAGAGTACTGGCGGAGCAATCGATGAGAGCACAACGTGCGGAGAGGAAGTCTAAGCCGAGGATGATATCGTGGGGACCGTGAGCGATGACTGTGGATAGCACTATTGTTGAGCGATCGGCGAAGGAGACGCGGGTGGTACACATACCAATTACGGGGGCTGTTCCGCCATCGGCGACACGGACAACAGGCGTCGTGGCTGGCGTGATAATTTTCTTGAGCCGGTTACGAAGGTCAGTGCTCATTACTTACAAATGCGCCCCAGTGTCTATGAATCCAGACACAGAAACACCTTCGACTTTCACGTCAAGAAGGTTCAGATGAGTGGGCAACGTCAGTAGAGGATTTGGCGGCGTAGGGAGCAATGCAGCGTCACCTCGAGGCGCTGCGTCGTCTAGTTTTCCGGCTGGAAGCGGCGTCCAAAGGGAGTCGGCGAATAGGAGCGACGGGGCTGGGGAGAGCGAGATCGTCGTCGTTGGGGCGAAGGCGAACGAGAATAGGAGCAGTTCGGTGCAGGAGAATCAGCGGCGGCGTTATCGGAGCGTGTGGCATAGGGACGAGAAGGGCCATCTGGGGGGTGAGAGTAGGCAGTATAAGTAGGCCGGGTCGGGGAACTCCGGCGACTGCGACAGTGGCGAGAAATGTGCCTGATTCGATGGCAGTGGAAACAAATGGACTTGTCGTCAGCAGCGCGCCATTCAGATTGGTTGCGGAAACGTGGTGGGTAAGAAGATGCGGGACGGGGCGGAATCTAAGAAGCCGGGCGGGGATAAGGACGATGGGCCGAGCAGATGGTGTGAAGACCCATGTTTTCGAACTCTTGGCGGACAACTGCCTCGATCAGTGAAACGTTGACTGTAGATGTGTTGGTGGGACTGGAGTCGAAGGCAGCCGGATAGGCGGCCTCGATCTCACGCCGGACGATCCTGATAACATCGGCAGTGTTGTTGGGACGAGGAGTGTCGGCACAGGAAGGTGTCGCTGGGGTGTTGGGCAGACGGGCAAACTGCTGGTGAATACGTCGGCTTTTAGCGAGTTCCAGGCAGCGGCACTCTTTTATAACAGCATCCACCGTCGCTACGTTGTTGCAAACGAGCAAGTTGAAGGCGTCATCGTCAATGCCTTTGAGGATGTGGGCAACCTTGTCGGACTCAGTCATGTGGGTGTCAACTTTGCGGCACAAAGCCACGACGTCCTGAATGTACGTGACATAGGGCTCTGTTGACATCTGCACACGGCCGGAAAGCGCCTTCTGCGCGGCAAGTTGGTGACCGTAGGCGTGGCCAATCAAGTCTCGAAGCTGTGTCTTAAGTGAATCGCAACTGGTGAGCTCATCTTTGTGCGTGCGATACCAAACTCTAGGTGTGCCACCGAGGTAAAAGACTACGTTGGCGAGCATAATAGTAGGGTCCCACCGGTTATTGCGGCTGACGTGTTCATACAGGCTGATCCAGTCATCGACGTGTTCCCCATCTCTTCCCGAGAATAAGACAGGATCACGGGGAGCAGGGAGAGTGATGTAGGTTGTCGAGGTGGCAGCAGGTGTCGGAGCCGGCGGAGTCGGGTTGTCGTCGCCGGGAGCCATGAAGGAAGGCTCGACGTACCGTCCACTGCGAAGCTGCATGACGAGGCACAGGGAACGTCCACCTCCACCAGATATGTTACGTAGGAAGACGCAGACGAAAAGCTATGTAGAAGTATATTTACAAGAAATTACGCTGCGCTTGGCCAAGAGGCAACAGCCCGCGCTAGCTTCTAATCGTCGTCGTCGTCTTCTTACTGCTCGGCTCTTCGTCATTAGAAATACTATCCCGTAGAAATATTAAACTTTCAGCAGAACAAATGACCTCATCAAAGAAAACAGGGGAAATATTTGGCTGAACACAGAAAAGTCCAATCAGCAATTTTTGACTGCACGCTACGCTGACTTCTATCCAAATCGACTCCTGTACACTTTCAATGTCGTTGCGCTGAACACATCACAGTGAACTGTCAACAGCAACCAGAACGCCACCACCTTTTGTTGAGATCCAGTGAAGTCCGGAGCACTACGGAAGACCTTGTAGTGCGGCGGAAAGAAGTCTGAAGAGGAAATTTCACTGCAGAGTCAAGCTTCATAAATAACGGAAGTACGAAAAGGACACGATACGACATTGCAGAAAAAATTAATTGCTTTAGTGCGAAGTCCACAAGGGTTTTAGTAAAATCTGTGCAAAGTACACGCCACATTGATCCGGGGAAGGGGAGGGGGGTTATCTCGGAAGCATAAAGCATGTCCTCGTGTAGCACCTGATCGATCGGCATGAACAGGCATCCCATTACTCACATTGTCATGTCGTTCAGACACTTCAGGGCGCCTACATGAAAAGAAGTATACGGCCGCTACTTAGTTCTAAGACGATGGCAGGAGAGAGGAAAAATATTGAAGGCCTTCAGCTGCTTCATGTTGCTCTATTGGCGGCGAGGAGTTACGGAGTCGCCATCTATCGGAAGCGCCTCGCTGGCGTAGTATGAGGGATCACGTGGCGCGCTCCTCATAGGTTTTGCTGTCAGCGCTCACTGAAAATACCACGCGCGAGCTCTCCCGGACATTTCTGTAAGTACTTTCGAAACGAGAGAAGTTTCTTACTGTCTAAATAATAATCTTGGGCAAACTGAAAGCACACAATCTTTTACAGACGCCATCTCTTAACCGAATACGTACAGTGAACGCCACTGCGCGCAGTCGCCGCGATGGAGTCTCCCGAACCGGCTTCTTGCGTGAAAGGTAGGTAAACGCTGAGAGCTAACTATGTGAAATATGTTCTTATAGTGTTTGTATAACTAAATGGAGCGTAATAGAATGAAGCCTCAACGCAGCGATCGCACAGATTCGCAGCGACCGTCTGCGCGTCTGCATGCATGTCCGCGCATTGTTTTGCTTTCTCCGCGCGCGCGTTTTCGCACCGTGCCATGAGCTTTAGGCCGCAGAATATGAGCATTTGACAGTATACAAGCAACCATTGTTGCGTGGGCGCTATCAGAGCTGTTCAAAAATAATTTCATTGTAGAGACTTCGACGCCTACGGGGACTGTGATGTGCCGTCGCGACGATTCAATCTTTTTTTTCTACTAAATTCTTTGACCTTTCAATACTATTTCTCGAGTTGCGTCGCACTGTATGTTTATCGGTGTTCTCAGCGTGCAATTCCCCGCTGCTCCTTTTTTGTAATCCAGTGCATTAATTCATAACACAAACATGACCATATGCCATGCTTTTTTTAAATGTGCTTCTTACCGCTGCCTTTCCACTCCACTGAACTTGCCAGTATCTATAGCATCGACAAGTTCATAGACCAAACCGTCATGACATTAGTCGGGCAGCGGACTCGGGCGAGCGTCTCAGTGCGCGTTTTCAGAACATCGCAGACCGGGCGCCGTAGCAGAAATCTTCCTCGCGTCTGTGCTTGCTGCATACCCGAGTTGTAGCCGATGACTGTTTGCCGGTTTTATGTTTCGCGAGCCAAGCTTCACACAGCTTCTTGTCCTGCGGACGTGTGAATAAGGCTGACACCGTGCTCCGTCGCGTGCGTCCGGCATTGCGGCACCGAGCAGTAGCCTACCATGTTGTGCGCCTTCAAAGGCAGCCACTACCTATTGTAGTGCTTTCAAGCGTTGTAAAGGAGACACTCGAAGCGGGAAAATTTCGCCACTAAATGAGGACCGCAGCGTACGAGGGAATTTAAACTCTCGTTTTCAGCTCGCTTCGGCGCGCCCGAAGCAGCCGACGCGGCCGCTATGTCCACGTGATCCCTCCTACTACGTCACGCCGACGGTGGCGCCAGCTTTTCCAGTGGTGGAGCTCGAGGCCAATAGCGCAAAAAAAAAAACTGCAAGAAAGCAAATACTGAGAGGCGAGAAGAAAGACAATCGTTGTAACGCTAGTCTTTCCTTCCCTTTCTCCTCTGACGGCCTCCTTTTTTTCGAGTTTTTTCGCGCTAAAAAACAACATGTTAGGTAAACACCAACTCGCCCAAGAAGAAGTTATCCTCAATTTTAACTGCTTCGTCAGTTCGGAAAAGGTTGTTCCAGTGCTCAACTTGGCAACAGGAATAGCCTTAGGTCGTTGCTCTTCTTGAGCTATTGGCAATGTGGAATTCTTTAGGGCTTCAACTGAAGCAGAACTCATTGTTTCTTATTTAGTCTCGGAGACATTGATAGTGGTAGAAGCAAAATCAGGTGTCAAACGGCAGCTCGTAGTTCTGCAGTGCATAGAAACACAGGTAGATAATGCCGCGTCGAGGTAGCAGTAGAAGTAGAAGACCTTCCTGAGCCGACAGACGACTTCGCAGGCGTGGCAGGTTCACGATGCAAAAGCTTGTCACGCAGGCAACGAGCCGCCCATCGAAGGGAAGCGATAAATTGGGTCAGTTGCTCTACACCACGGGAGTCGTCCTTACCAAAACGTTCATTCTCCTCTCGCAGTTGGGAAACCTCGCCGCTCAGGAACCAGGTTCCCTCGAGCGCGTCGGGAAGGAGGCGATGCCGATCGGCCATGCGGCCGTCAAGATCACCAAGTGGGGTGCAAGAGGGGGAAACGGTTTATGAAAGGGAGCACACCGTTGGGTCATTGTGGCTATGCTTAAAACCCTGCTGTGCAAGTCACACAAACTGCAGCAAAAGGAGCGTGAACCGAAGTTGAAGAGCTCGAGTTCGACTGGTAAGGTAACATACTTTACATACATACGGTTTTCCCCCTTTTCAAAGCGTTGAAACTGCTGTTTTCCGAAAAAAAACGGCACGAATAGAGCAAGCACGTGCCCTTTTGCGCCATGCTGCAGGAAACCCTCTAATAATAATAATAATAATAATAATAATAATAATAATAATAATAATAATAATAATAATAATAATAATAATAATATTTATTGCCACAAAATATGCAAAACGACAAGCAGGCCGGTCTAAGCCTCAGTTGGCTTGTAAGACCGTGCCTATTAAAATGATACACAAGGCACAAAAATGTAAATACATTGTGAAACATGAAGAAAAAAACAACCAATGCAAGAAAAAATTGAAACGAACAAGATAACATTTGGTTATCCACACATAACGAAAGAATTTGAAGAGATAAATATTGCGATGCAAAAATGTTCAGAAGGTTAATTTTACTACAGCTACTTTAAGAAGTGTCTGAGCGTGCTTTTTGATGTCGCGTTAAAAATCTCTTCTGGCCATTTGTTAAATATGCCAGGCACATAAGCACAGTGTCTGACCGCACCATACCTTGTGGCTGAACGAGGAACTACATAGCGGACATGTTTTCTAAGCTCTCTTGCGGCGGTATTTTTTTGTTTGAAAGCGGAATTCCAGAAATGCTTAACGACAACTGTTTTTATAAGTAATGAATAGAAATTTGGTAGACCAAGTTCACGGAAGATATTGGCAGATGTTACTATTGGGGAATTGTTTGACGTAGTAGTTCTGCGGAAACCCGCAAGGTGGAGAGAAGTAATGAATAAAGGGAAAATCAGAATCCACCCGTTCGTAGCAATTGCTACAAGGGAAACCCATACGGGTTCCTAGAAAGAAAAGCCTCATAGTTGAAGAAAAATTCGTCCTGGTCCGGGACACGAACCGGGACCACCGCTTTTCCGGGGCAGCCGCTCTACCACCTGAGCTAACCAGGCGGCTAGCAGATGGCAGGGCGAAGTCGAATTTGTCGACAACACGAAGCAAAGGCAAGTGTTTGACGTATAGTAGTTCTGTGGAAACCCGCAAGGTGGAGAGAAGTAATGAATAAAGGGAAAATCAGACATCCACCCGTTCGTAGCAATTGCTACAAAGGAAACCCATACGGGTTCCTCGAAAGAAAAGCCTCATAGTTGAAGAAAAATCCGTCCTGGTCCCGGACTCGAACCCGGGATCACCGTCTTTCCGGAGCAGCCGCTCTACCATGTGAGCTAACCAGGCCTTTTTTTCTTTATTGCCGGTTTCGCAACAACAATAGACTTACAACACATGAAAAGTCAAGACGGGGTTACAACATAATTTGTCAGCTCATTGAGCGAAAAGCCATCAGTCATGTTGTGACTGACGTTGTCACTTAAAATTCCCTTAGTGTGACTAAGGGTTCTACCCTGGCTACCCAGGGAGAAAGACATTCTTTTGTTTTTTCAACTTCTAATAACCGAGCAATGCTCTCTCGAAAGTACAGCCTTGCTGGTCTTCCATCCGGTTCACAGTAGAAGCCAGCCATTCGTGAACGCCATATACTGTGCAGGCCTGTCAGCATGATTAGATCGAAAGGTACTCCTTCTTCATTGTCTATGGCAAGGTACCTAATTCCATGCGTGTCTAGTGGGAATTCTTTTGTGATTGTCCTCTGCAACGCACAGAAGAACACCGCTTTCCAACAGCGAACGAAAACGTGGTCGATCGTTTCCGACTTTTTGCAAATGCTGCAGTGAGACCCCCATGGCATATAGAACCCACACTCCTCTAAGAAGGTTCTTACAGGGAGAGTTCCGGTATGCAGTCTGAAAAAGAAAGTTTTGGCACTTGGTGCTACTTGCATTCTTTTAACCCGTTTGAGTACGTTCTGAACCAGGCCTGCACTGTATATCGCCCTGTACAACGGTATTGGCCACACTATACCACATAAGTCTTTATACAGTTTCTTCTTTTTAACAGAATATAAATAATCGTTAGAAAAACGCACACTCAAAAATCGCGCACTCGCTACTACTTTCCGAAAATAACCTTGTGCCGTCCCCGTCAGGACTTGCGTGCTAATAACATATTCAGGTAGCAGTCGCCTTAATCTGGCCTGGCACACCGTTTGCCGAAATGGGTCGCTGACCTCGCGAAAAAAGAAAAATATATTAACTAATTGTTTGAGAAAAAGGTGTGCCAGTCCAAGTGCCCCACACCTTACACTCCTCAACAAATTTGTGCGACTGCACCTTTCCCAGGTCGATCCCCACACAAAGGTCGCAAAAACCCTGTGAAATTTCTGCACATTTACCCTAGAACAGTGCATCACTTGTATCACATACCATAGTTTAGCCACAAAAAACATGTTACACACGGTTGCCCTCGTAAACATGGAGAGATAATTCGCCCTCCAAGCATTCGCCTTTTCGCGTAAGAGTTCTGCTTGTTGCTGCCAGTAGTCATTATTATTTTTGTAGAACTCAAGTGGCACACCAAGGTACTTCACAGGCGTTTTCTGCCATACAACGTTGGCAAAAATGCCCGGGGTGAACGGCCACATGCTATGCCAAAACCCCAGACACTTTCCCCAGTTTACTCGGCTTCCTGTAACGTCGCTGAAAAATTTAAGACTTCGAATGGTTTCTTCAATGCCTTCGTAGTCAATACAACATACCGCCACATCATCGGCATATGCGAGCAGTTTTACCTCTGACAATTGTAAGCGAAAACCACGGATTGAATTATTATCAATTATTGACCAACATAAGGTTTCAATATATATACAAAACAAAAGTGGACTGATGGGACAGCCTTGACACACGGAACGCTGCACTTTAATGGGGGCCCCCAATTTTTTGTTAATAATTAGTCTGGTAGAGCAGTTCTGATACGCCAGAGCTACACCATCCGTGATAACGGATCCGACATTAATGTGTTCCAACATTGCAAACAGAATAGCAGGCGCTACGCAATCAAATGCCTTCTCCAGATCCAACTGAAGTATGGCCACACACGCTTCAAGGGTGTCACAACATTCAAGAACTGAGCGCATATTGTGAACATTCGTCGCTATAGTGCGACCCTTAATTCCAGACGTTTGGTGTGGGCCGACTATGTCTTTAAGAACCGACTGAAGTCTAGCTGCTAAGACTTTCATTAGTATCTTATAGTCTACATTTGTGAGTGCTATCGCTCTGTATAATGTTACACTTTTCAACTTATCTACATCCTCTGTCTTCGGTATCAACACCGTGTGTGATTGACCGAAAGATGGCGGTAACGCCTTACCATCGTACGCTTCGTTAAAAATTGCTACAAGTACTGCTGACAATTCCTTTTTAAACCGCTTGTACCACAGAGCGCAAAGCCCATCAGGGCCCGGTGACTTGACAGGATTCAAATTGTCAATTGCACGTTCCACTTCAAAAACAGTTATCGGCGTTTCTAATGCAACTTTTCTTTCTTCAGTCAGTTGAGGCATTCTTTTCAAGAAGTTCGTCTTAAACCATTCTAGGTCCACCTGCCTAAATGCGAACAGGTTTTCGTAGCGTTCAAAAACGCACGTGCGATACTATCATTATCTGTAAGTTGGTTACCACCCACCTCGATCACGTCAATATGATTACGTAGAGCGTGCGATATTTCCAGTCCGAGCGCCCTTTTTGTGGGCGCCTCCCCTATCGCAATGGATTCGGCTCGAGCACGAACTATCGCTCAGCGATAGCGTTCCTCATCATGCAGTTGAAGTTTCTGTTTAATATAATAATAATAATAATAATATTTGGGGTTTTACGTGCCAAAACCACTTTCTGATTATGAGGCACGCCGTAGTGGAGGACTCCGGAAATTTTGACCACCTGGGGTTCTTTAACGTGCACCTAAATCTAAGCACACGGGTGTTGTTTAATATTCCGTATGTCGCTTTTGTATGCTCCCGGTTCTTGGCACTCCAGTTCTGTGAGCTTTTCCAAGATCATTCGCAGTTCCTTCTCTTTTTTTTGTTTCATGCATTATTGCGACGGAACAATCGATGGCTTTCATTTTAATGCACTGTTTAAACTCTTCCCATCGATCTTTTAATTCACCCTCGCCGCTCATTAGATTTTTTTTGATGCAGTCCGATACATATTCTCCGAAACATTCGTCAGTAGTGTGAATTCATTTTCCACAGCTCCCAAGAGAAGCTGCCGCGTTTTTTCCTCCTTCCTATGTCACATTTAACCAGACAATGATCAGTGAAGGAAATAGGATATACACTGTAACTATTACACATTGGTATTGCTTGAAGCAACAAGTAAATACGATCTAAGCGCGCATGGCTATTTCCTAGAAAGTGCGTGAAACGCACATCTCGCGTCCCTATCATAAATTCCGCCACATCCGCTAATTCGCATTCAGTAATTATCTCGTTCAAAACATCCCTACTTTTATCGCTCCTTAATCCTCTATTAGACCGATCTCGGTGCACTGAGAACACAATTAAAATCACCTAACAACGCCATCTGCTTTTCAGAAGTTATATACTCTTTTAACATGGAAAAAAACAAAGCCCGTTTCTCGAACGCATTTGGTGCATAAATACATACCACCGCCATTCGATTACGTGCAAAGCAAAATCACAGAAAACTAATCGACCAGATGGGCATGAATAAAAACTTTGCACCGTGATACCGGATAATTTTCTAACAGACAGCACGCAGCCCGCCGACGTCCCTAAGGCGTGGCTCACTACCGCGTAGTACCGTGGCGTAAACCGCTGCACCATGCTGCAGGTCTCTTCGTCACCATCTACTTTTGTCTCTTGCACGGCTAATACGTTAAGGTCATAGTCCACCAGCAGCCTACACACTTGGCTCTGCTTTCGCTTGGCAGCCAGACCTCGAACGTTTAGCGTGGCCAATCTAAGCGACGGGTTGGGAGCCATGACTATAGGTCTAGTGAAAAGATTTGGCCCGGAGCATGGTGCTTACCTTTAGCGCCTAGCACACAGCTAGACGCCCCCGGAGCCGCCCGGTGGACCGGTACCACTAGAGAGCGGTGGCGGCTTCTTCTCGGAATTCTTGTCTGCGTAAGCTGTGTTCGGTCGTGGCTTGTAGCAGCTGCGCCTGCCCTTTGGCGTCTTCGAAGGCGGCCCGTCTTCCCCACTTCCTTGGTTCGCTGCGCTGCTGTCTGCAGCCTTCTCAAGAGGCCTTTTGACCGAGGCTCCAGCATTGCTGCTCATAGGGTCGTTCTGCGCCGACTGGTCTTCAGCTGTCTTCATTTGCTCGCTGGCTTCCGTTAGGCTGCTCTTGCTTTCTTCCTTGGTCTCTTCTGCTGGCTTTCTTGCCGCACCTTCGGTAGCGTTTTCCTTGTCCCTTGGTGTCCCCGCGCCAGCATCAGGTGCAAGCCTACCGCCTACAGCACATGCGCTCGCCTGGTCTCCTGCCCCTTTCGCCGCGTCTTCGGCCTCGGCCGCATCCATTACCAACCTTGCTGTGTCGTTGCCTTCGGCTGGCTCAGTCATAGAGGCGTATGTACGTACGCACTGGTCCTCGGCATGTCCAAACCGACGGCTTTGCGAGCACCGGGGAACCTTGCAGTCTCGTCGTACATGACCAGTGCCTTGACAGCGCAAGCACTGCATTGGCGTGCCAGGAACGACGACTAGGGTCAGCTCACTGGCGACCCTAATTTGGTGCGGGAGATCTTCCACCTTCACGCTGCTGTTGAGCTTGGCAAGGCGGACCGGGTAGGCGTCCCTTTGATACCCTGAACGCGCCATCGCTCTCGGGTGGCTTGTACGGCTTTACCGAAAGCCGCGAATGCCGTTCTTACATCTTCATCGGCCACAGCATGTATTAACCAATGAAGACGCAGCCGCACCTGCCGGTCCTGAGGGTCGACCACGATGCAGCGCCGACCCATTACCGTCACCTCCTCGACTTCCTCATCCTTTTCGTGGCGTCCGCGGTGTTCATGGTCACAGCCCAGACGTGGTTAATCTGGTAGGCCCCCAGCGCAAGCACTTCCGGCAGCAATCCTGTTGGGCCAGGAGCGTCCCGGAAACCTTCTACTTTGTAGGGTCTAGCTCGCACGTCGCCGTGCAAAAACACATTGTTTAGCACCACGCACCTTTTTGGCAGTGGAGGCAAAATAATCTGATAGCCTGCGTCGTCATCGCTGTTCCACCTGTTTACGCGGACAACAAAGGCCGCTGTCGCCGCTCCACTGGAGCTCATGATTCGTCGTCCGTCACGCTCGGTGGCCGGAAGTACAATGTCTGAGCTAACCAGGCGGCTAGCAGAAGGCAGGGCGAAGTCGAATTTGTCGACAACACGAAGCAAAGGCAAGTGTTTGACGTAGTAGTTGTGCGGAAACCCGCAAGGTGGAGAGACGTAATGAATAAAGAGAAAATCAGACATCCACCCGTTAGTGGAAATTGCTACAAAGGAAACCCATAGGGGTTCCTCGAAAGAAAAGCCTCATAGTTGAAGAAAAATTCGTCCTGGTCCGGGACTCGAACCCGGGACCACCGCCTTTCCGGGGCAGCCGCTCTACCATCTGAGCTAACCAGGCGGCTACCAGATGGCAGGGTGAAGTCGAATTTGTCGACAACATGAAGCAAAGGCAAGTGTTTGACGTAGTAGTTCTGCGGAAACCCGCAAGGTGGAGAGAAGTAATGAATAGAGGGAAAATCAGACATCCACCCGTTCGTAGCAATTACTACAAAGGAAACCCATGCGGGTTCCTCGAAAGAAAAGCCTCATAGTGGAAGAAAAATTTGTCCTGGTCCGGGACTCGAACCTGGGACCACCGCCTTTCCGGGGCTTTTCTTTAGAGTAACCCGTATGGGTTTCGTTTGTAGCGATTGCTGCGAACAGGTGGATGTCTGATTTTCCCTTTATTCATTACTTCTCTCCACCTTGCGGGTTTCCGCAGAACTACTACGTCAAACACTTGCCTTTGCTTCGTGTTGTCGACAAACTCGTCTTCGCCCTGCCATCTGCTAGCTGCCTCGTTAGCTCAGATGTTAGAGCGGCTGCCCCGGGAAGGTGGTGGTCCCGGGTTCGAGTGCTGGACCAGGACGAATTTTTCTGCTAATATGAGGCTTTTCTTTCGAGGAACCCGTATGGGTTTCCTTTGTAGCAATTGCTACGAACGGGTGGATGCCTGATTTTTCCTTTATCCATTGGGGAATTGTATGTGGCATTTTTAAGAATGTTTTCTTGTAATCCTGTCTACCATGCATCTCCAGCGATCCAAACAAAAGCGAAAGACTGTAATTCCGTATCTCAAGACACTGTAACCTAGTGCATGTGCTGTAATCTTTTTTTACAGGCAAGGGTGCAGTACTTTTGATATTAAACAACAGCCAAGCTACTGACCTCAGTTTAGAACAATTAAGTGATAAGTGATGTTGCCACGATATATGACAATCGAAATAGATTCCAAGATATTTCACACAATCCACGTATAGAATAGGCGCACATTTACAATGAACACAGTCCGACTCGTTCAAGTAGAGAGGCATGTTAAAAACAGTAGTCTTGAGGGGCGAGCGAAAAGACACAAGTGGTGTTTTAGGGCATTAACAACAATTCCGTTATTAGAGAACCAAAACATTGCCTTGTACACGTCATTTTGCAACATTTCCGTAGACGTTTTATAAGAAAAGTGTTTCGCCAATAATACAGTGTCATCAGCATACTGGAATACCGAACATTTCGAAATTGCCAAAGGGAAGTCGTTAACGAAGATATTAAACAACAATGGCGATAAAATGGACCCATGAGGAACTCCAGCGTTCACTGACAGCTTAGAACAAAAACGCCCTTACCATCGATGGACACCACCTGAAATCTGCTGCTCAAGTAATTTTCGAGAATATTGTAAAAATGCCCCAAAAACGCAGTTGAATTAACAAGATTTGGTGATGCAGGGTGTCAAACGCTTTCGCTATATATAAAAATAGCGCACATGTGAAAAGATTCTGATCGAATGCCGAGAACAGTTCATCTGCAAATTCCTCAAGCAGTGCCACAATACCACGTCCTGAAACAAAGCTAAAGTGTGGATTGGTCAGGATAGAAAATTTGTTAAGAAAAGAAGACATATTGTGTAAAGTAAAATTTCGAGGACCTGAGCAATAATCGGCAATATAGAAATTGGCGGATTGTTTTCAATACTATCTTTCTTCCCTGACTTGTGTAGGGGTAAAAAAACTGCAGTTTTTAAGCATTCTGGAATATCATCACCTTCCAAAAAACCATTCAGTATATGCAGGATAATATCTGACAGCGCATTGAAATTCCTTCTGATGGTGTGTTAAGAAATTCCGTCATATCCAGTGGGCTTGTTAGGACAGAAACTGAAAATATTTTCTACCAGATCACCCCTCATAATTTTCGGAAGCAAACCTGACGCAGATACGGAATGCCCTAACGGCGGAGTGCTTGTATATGAAGAGACGGCCCTTTCGGACGCTTTAACAAAGTGCCTGTTGAAAGCATCAACCACTTCTGTAGGAAGTTGCTGAAAAGCACTGAAAATAGACCGGTTATTGGAACTCACTCCTCCAAGATGATTTACCAAAGTCCAAGTTTTGCTTACATTATTTGAAGATTGTTGGAATTTGTACAAAAAGTAACGGCGTTTGGCGCCACGTAGAAGAGCAACAACTCTATTTCTTGCCGAGTTGTATTCTAATCGCAGTCTTTGGTTTCTGGGATTTCTTTTGCAGCGTTTCAACAAGTTGTCTTGATAAGAAATGGAAGCAAGAATTTCCATGTTCATCCAGCAGTGACCCTTTCTTATCGGCATAGCTATCAGCCGTGTTCAACGCAATTCAATTTTTTTCAGTTGCATAGAGAACCTTTCAGACTTTGCCCGAAGAATCCTCTTTGGTTAGGGATGCCCAGTCAAACGAAACGATAAGGTTATCAAGCTTGCATTCGTTAAAAGTAGGGATTAGGCATTTACGCTGCCCAGATCCACTTTCCACCGATGGCATTCCAGAAGCGTCCGGCAAAACAAGACGGTATGCTACAAAATAGTGGTCCGCCAACCGTTGTAGAATAGTACATGACCTAAGTTAACAGCTGGGAGCTCTGACCTCTATGTGACCTAAACGAGATTGCACTAGGCTATTATTAACTAATACAGCTCTAGTAGGAGCTCCAATTGTACATTCCAGAGCATAAGCGGACAACGTAGATAGATGATCACAAACAGTGACTTTTTCAGGGCATAAAATATGGATATTCAAGTCTCCGATCAAGCAAAATTGGCCCACTGAGCTCCACTGCCACAGAGCTTCCTCAAGCTCAACAAGATACCGTGAAAGGCTGCATGAGGCTGAATAATAATAATAATAATAATAATAATAATAATAATAATAATAATAATAATAATAATAATATCACTGTCATCTTACACTGCGATATATCGAAAGAATGCCTATGAATGACAAGAGTGACGCATGTCTAGGCCCACGAAACCGGCAGTCTGCAAGACTACAATCATTAATATTGCAAATAAGAACTGATCGAGCCAATTCCAGTGTTCAAAAAGAACAGCGATAGAACTCACTTAACCAGTACGAAACAAAAAAAAACATAATGAGAACATTGGTAATGAATGGATTCTTAATGAGTGTAACCTATTTCCTTTGCTACCTTTTTGAGTTTGCAGATCAAAAATTGTCAGGGCACTCGTTGATACATGATGGAATAAGGACCTGTCTAATGCCTTTACCAATTCTCATTTTGCAACACTGCACAGCATAGCGAGAAGTTCTTCGTAAAACTCGAAGAGCAATGCATTCACTTCTAAACTCAGGGTTCCAGAAGTGCTGTAATACAATAGTTCCAGTGAACAAAGATTTAAGAGATGACCTACCTAGACAACAGAGCAAATTTACACAAACACTTGTTGTATAACTATGCATAACACATATAAACATACATTCACTATATCATGAGCCCAACACTGTCATAGCAAACAAGAAGAGCCGAATAATCTATTGCATGTCGCAGCACTCCGTGCTCAATAGCATGCATGATAGTAATTTGTACTTAAACTGGAGCAATGAATTTGTTATTTTTATGTAACAATACAACCCTTCATGGTCGGCCACTTATGTGTGTCGACGGCGATAATAATAATGATTATATAATTGATCAGTAATATTATTATTAAATTATCAATCAATCAAAGCTGTATATTAAAGTGCCCAAGAACAACCTCGAGGGTCTGGTGCTGGCGCACTCGGGAAAACAATGCACAAGAAAAATAGCGCACGCCCGCACATATATGAACACATAGACACGTGCGCGCACACAGAAGCAAAAAAAATCATTAATTTGTCAATTACCGGTTTTAACCGAGCATAAAGTCTGTATGCTAAGAGAGTACAAAGCATAGATGGAGAAACAGAAAAAGGATTCAAGAATGACGGAACACAGAAGAGATATGAAAGTATTTGTTCAGTTACTGAAATTCTACTGGAACTGCTTTCAGGAAATTATAAAATTAGATATAAAGGTATACAGGAACTCTGCATGGGCGTTAGATGTTGCCTGCATCTAGACAGACGGTCACAAAAATCTGAATCCCGAAAATTGCGCTGTTTCCTTGTGCCTTTCTGCGGAATGTAAAAGCACACCTTATCAAGAAAGCTCGAGCAGCAGATTTTTCTATGTAATAATGTGCGCAGAAAAACGACATCCCATTTATTCCATCTACAGGTGCGCGCAGGTAACGTGAGTGTCTATGTTAGCTTTATAGAGAGGGAAGGTTTTTGACAGGATGAATGTTTGAATATAGATGTGAGCTTTTTTAGCACACTTTTGAGAAGCTCACAATTTGAGTTACAAATGCCGCCCCAAACGACGGAGGCGTATTCAAAAGCTGGAAGGCACACGCTCTTATATAAGCCTACAAATGGCCCAGGTTGTCTGAAGCTTCTCACCATCCGACATGCTATGGTGAGCGTTCGAAGTTCACGCTGCCTCCTCTGTTCAGCGTGGGGAAAAAACCCGGAGAGCTATTGAAGTACAATCCAAGGTACTTTGTTTCCTGAACTCTTGACAGGAGAACGTCATTAATGCTGTTGGGAACTAAACTCCTCTTAGTCTTCCGCGTGAGCCGTACAATTTTTGTTTTTGGTGCATTTATGACCAGCTTGTTTCCAGCGCACCATGTCGTAAACATTGCAATGTCCTACTGAAGAGCGGCGCAGTCATAATTATTTTTACCCCTTTGATAAGTTTCGTGTCATCAGCATATAACCAAATTGAAGAGTGTTGAATCACTGTGGCAACGTCGTAAATATACAGCGAGAAAAGAAGAAGGTCCAGGATAGACCCCTCATGAACTGCACTTGTAGCCGCATAAACTTCGGTGAGCTGACCATTTACGCTGAGATATCAGTACTGTTTGCGTAGGTAGCTTCTTCTCAGCGCTGTGACAGAGTGGTGCAGATCAAATTGTGTCAACGGTTGGAGGAGTACTTTGTGGCATAGAAGACCAAATCCTTACTTAGGTCAAAATATATGATATTCCGATGTCCTTTCTTTTACACTGCTTGAGAGGCCCGCATCTGAACCTAACGAGGTTTGTAGTTGTGGAGAGTCCCGGTATAAATTCATGCTGCTGAGGAATGATAGCATTTTTAATAGAGGATGAAATTATTGAGTGCACAGTTGACTCGAATAATTTAGATGCTGTGCCTAGGGGAGAAATAGGAGTTACTCGTAGCAGTTTTTACCCCTCACCTAAAGATGGGAATGACCCACGCTGTTTTCTAGGCCTTTAGGAATGTGTTCGCCTTTAAAGCAGAATTAAGCATACCAGGAAGCACTGGAACGAGCAAGGACCCACACGGCTTAATCAAAGCAGGTGGAGTGTAATCAGGGCCACAGGAAACAGACGGTCTTAAGCGTTTCATGTTCTTAAAGACATCTTCCTCTGAGAATCCTTGGAAGGGCAATTCGTCACTTCGTCACTGTACTCTTCACCGCACGCAGACCCGAAGTGTGGGGCGATGGCCCCGTGACATTTGGAACAGGCACTGTTAAAAGTTGGGCAAGTTAGTTTGACATTCTTTTAACAGCGCAAAGGACTTGGATGTTGTAAGTTTTACAATTTTAAATAGTGGCCAGAACAGTTACGTACATCTGAATATTCACATCAGGGACAACATACAAATTTCGTACTGGTAGCCTATCACTAGCAGCACCAAAAACCTCATAGGAGACACATACCCTGCACTTTATACATTTGGGCACTGAATGCATCTGAATGATTGATTGATCGCAATTAGGACCCCGCTGCCCTTTGATTTCGGTGAAGAAGGTTCGCAGCTTCGTCGGAAAAATTGATAAACGCGGGTAAGTACGAAATACATTATATTTAAGATCGCTACCAAGTCAGAATTCAGTCAATGATGGGGAAAGAAGATGGAATGACGTTGGAGAAAAATTCGTTCACCCTTGTGCGTAATCCACCATATTTCTGATACAAAACTGTCATATCACTGATCCTTCTTTTGATCTCGCTGAACACTTTTTCCTATCATAGTATCGTAAAGTTCTCCTTTTAAGGACTTGTAGAAGCGAGAGTGCAGCCGCAGTGAAAGATCCCTTAGACGCTGATAGCAGTCCTCATTAACAGACACATGAAATGACGCGTAGGAATGGTACTTAGTTTTTAGTCTAGTGCAGAACATGGGCTTTGCACTAACTGCTGATAGGTGGGTGGAGAGCTGCAAGGGATGGGCGTCAGGCTTAAGGTCTGGCACAAAGATAGCTATAGGGCGCACAGAGCAAGCAGCAGCAACAATCCCAGTGGCGTCACAGCAGCCAGCTCTTAGCGTTGACTTTCGCTTTACCGTTGGCTGACTGGCAGGTGACAGCTCTACTGAAGCTGGTAGATGTTGTATATGCTGCCATCTAGTGAAAGCAGGGAGACATAGTTCCCCGTGACTGCGCGTGGTCGGCGATCTGGCAGCGCTTGATTATTCTTCTTCTGGAGATAGAACATGTGTGAGCGACCATTAAACATGTGCGTATGTGACTCCTCGTCTGGCCGTCTCGCTCTTCCTTCCTTGCTACAACGTAGCGTCCGAAGAACAGGTTCTATCAGCGGACATCCGCTCCTAGTCCTCCTCCGTGCGAAGGACGATGCCAACAACGAAAACGCCGGTGAGCTGCTCGCCTTACGCACATCTCTGTACTCAAGCAACACCACCCCTTAACGTTCAAAGTGACGGCTTCATTGGTAATTCAACCGCTGGGCGCCTTCAACTGTTCGTCGCCGAGCGAGTGGCCAAAGTAAAAACAAACATTTGAACGTTTCCCAACCTCTTCAGGGTTGTGCGTTAAGTCCGGGAAGCATCAAGTAGACACGCTACTCTACATCTTGGGCGAGCGAGCCGAGGAAATCTACAGCACTTTTGCTGTCTCTGAAGAAAACTGCAAGAAATTCGACACAGTCGTGGAGCAGTTCGACAAATATTTTATCCCGCGACGCAACGCAATCTTTGAACGAGCCAGATTGAACACCAGAGTGCAACAAGACGGTCAGTCGGCCGAAGCTTTCGGTACTGCGCTTCCACACTTTCGAAAGACTGCGAGTTCTGCGCTCTTCGAAAAGAGTTCATGCGCCACTGCCTCGTAGCCGGGATAAAAGATAAGCAGCTATGTGCCCGGCTACAGCTCAACGCAGACCTCGCTCTTCAGAAGGCTCTTGAGTCCGCCCGTCAGATCGAGAGCGTCCATCATCAACAAGTCGAGCTCCGCAAGGAAGGGCCATGTGTGAACAAAGTTTCGTCCGCTGCCCAATCCAGTTGGGCTACTTTGAAACAGGACAAAAGTGGCAGCTATTCACGTGGCGCAAACAAGCGATCTTCCTTCTCCGGTAAAAACAGCATGCAGAAACCATGCCATTGGTGCGCTCAAGAGCGTTATCCTCGTACTCTGGGCCCAACACGGTCGGAAGTCTGCATTAGTGGCCGGGAAAAGGGTCCTTATGCCTCCGTATGCATCTCGCGGCGCCTGGATTGTGTCAAAACGCAACAAGTCAGTTTAGAAGCAGGATTCCTCGGAGTAATCAAGACGTCGGATGCTGGAACGTGGGAGGCAACAGTCTTGGTTCAATGTCAGCCAGTACATTTCATAATTGACACTGGGGCCGACGAAACAGTCCTCCCGAAGCAAGTTTTCCAGACGCTCAAGGACCGACCTTTTCTCTCAGCTCCTCCTCTCCTGCTACATGGTCCAGACGGAAAGTTTCTTCCTGCCGCAAAATTGGCACAACTCGATCTCATCTACCCTGACAGTACGACTACTCAGGGTGTGTACGTCTTAGATGAGGTCCGCACTCCGTTGCTAGGCAAGCCAGCTATCAAAGAACTCCGGATGTTGATGTTTGTAAACACTATTGCTGAGAAACTGAATCCGAAAGAAGAATTTCCTGCGCTCTTCCAGGGACTGGAAAAGCTGCACAATGAACACCGAATTCAGCTGCAAGCAGGAGCGAAACTTTTCGCGCTCAACACTCTGAGACGAATTCCAATTCCTTTATAAGAAAGGACAAAGTTGGAACTACAAAGAACGCAGAAACTCGGCGTCATATCACCTGTTGACGAGCTGAGTGAGTGGTGTGCACTCACGGTAGTCGTCCCAAAGCCCTCCTGAGACGTGAGAATCTGCGTGGACTTCACAGAACCGAATCGCCACGTCCTGAGAAAATTCCATCCTTTCCCTAGCGTGGACGACACTGTCGGACTTCTTCATGGAGCTAAAGTGTTATTCAAACTAGGCGCTAACTCTGGATTTTGGCAACTTGCACTTTGTGAAGGTTCTAAAAAGCTCACCACGTTCAGCTCACCTTTTGGACGCTTCTATTTTAACCGGTTACCGTTTGGAATTGCGTCTGCTCCTTAACACTTCCATAAGAAGATGCCATGCATTTTGCAAGGTGTCATTGGGATTGTCTGCCACATGGATGGCATCCTTATCTGGGGTTGGAATGAGCATGAGCACAATATAGAGACACTCAGAAATGTGCTGCAGCTACCCGTCAACGCTGGAGTGACATTGAATGAAACCAAATCCTTGTTTAATGGCAAGCGCCTCACGTTCCTTGGACACTGGCTAGACCAAGGCGGAATACAACCCCACGAAAAGAATGTTGAAGCCATTATGAAAATGGAGAGCCCAAAAAAGAGGTTAGATCTGCAGCGAATTCTCGGAATGGCAACATACCTCGCCAGATTCGTTCCCAATCTCTCTGAAGTCCTGCAAACACTTACTCTTTTGCTGTCAAAGAAGCAAGAGTTTGCTTGGGAAACTCCACAACAGCAGGCGTTCAACAGATGGAAGTTTGTGCTCTTTCCTTGCCCTATCCTTGGAGTTTACGATCTCTTGAGAGAAACGATCGACACTGGAGATGCATCGTCCTTCGGACTTGGTGCATTAATCCGGCAGAAGCAAACGAATGACGAGATTTCAGTCATCGCTTGTGCTCTCAGAGCCCGAGAAGCGTTACGCTCAAATCAAGGAAGAGGCTCTTGCTTCAGTCTGGGCATCTGACAAGTTAGGTGATTATCTTGTCGGCAAGGTGTTCAAGCTGGAGACGGACCATAAGCCGTTGTTTCCCATTTTCACATCAAAGAGCCTTCACGACATAACAGCAAGATTACAGAGGCTAAAGATGAGAATGATATGATACCAGTGCGAGATTACATACGTTCCAGGTAAAGACCGCAGACACTTTCCAGAGCGCGCTCAGAAAAAAATAGAAGACGAAGAGCTCGGATAAAATGTGGAAGCTATCGTATGCTCCTTGAAAACCACACTTTTCATAAAGGAGCACTCCCATCAATGGTTAAAGGTATCCCAACAAGAAACCCTGTTTGTGCGTAACTTCGCCGGTGGAGCAAGAAAAAAGTGTGGACCTCCAGGCGATATTTATCAGAGGACATAAAACCCTTCTACGAGCTTCGAAACTTACTCACTCTGGAAAACGATTTACTCCTCAACGCTGTTCTAGTTGTCGTCCCTGCCTCTTGCCAAAACGAAGTCCTACAACTTTTACATGAAAGCCACTTCGGAATAACAAAGACACTTGCTTGAGCCAGAGGGTGTGTCTCTTGGCCCACTGCAGGAGCTGATGTCACGTTCTTGGTGAAGCAATGCCAGTATTGCGTCGAAATAACAAGTAACACGAAATGTCACTAAAATGTTCCGAATTTCCAGCAAGACCCTGGAAACACTTTGCAATGGACTTGTTTCACTGTAAGAGCCAACGGTGGTTGATAGCAACAGGTTACTATTTAAGATACCCTGAACTGGCTCGACTCGAGAAGCTTACGTCCGCAGCTGTAGTCAGCCACTGCAAGTCATTTTTCGCATTCCACGGGATTCATGAGGAAGTGGTTTCTGACAACGGCCCGCAGTTTTCGTCGACTGAGTTTTCACTCTTCGCTCAGGACTACGCCTTCAAGCCCGTTACATCTAGCCCTCACTATCCTCAGAGCAATGGACTTGTTGAGGCTGCGGTAAAAATCACCGAGGCTTCCAGGACAAAGATGAAGGACCCTTACTTGACGCTTCTAGCTTACAGGTCGACTCTTTTGAGGAATGGGTATAGCCTTACGGAAGTACTGATAGGTCGTCGGCTTAGAACCAAGCTTCCTCTTAGTTCTACCAAGCTGACACCCCAACTGCTGGATCAAGAGAGCATTGGGAAGTTCGAGGAACTGCACCGGAAACGTCAAAGGAAAGACTTCGACAGACGTCACGGAGCCCGCGGCCTGCCGGAGCTGTTCTATGGAGACAACGCCTGGTTGACACACCTCAAGTGCAAAGCGACAGTACAAGACCCAGCCGATGCGCCTCGGTCCTACTGGGTTAACACCGACAATCGTGCTGAACCTAGGAACATGACCCAGGTAGTTCGCGATTTCCCTCCTAAACCAACGCACAAAGTGTTTGTATAAGCGACGGTGCAGGAGACGCCCGTTTGTGTTCCCCAAAATATTTCCCACATGCATACTAGAAGTGGGAGGTGCGTGAAGCAACCTGCTGCAGTGAATTTCTCTTGCCTGTTGGGGAGATCTTATACGCTGCCATCCAGTGAAAGCGGGGAGAGATAGTTCCCCGTGACTGTGCGTGGTCGGGGATCCGGCAACGCGTGCTTCTTCTTCTTCTTGAGATAGAACACGTCCGAGAGACCTCTAAACGTGTGCATACGTGACTCCTCGTCTGGCCGTCTCGCTCTTTTTTCCTGGCTACAACAGTAGGCGCATCAACTGGTCCGCAGTGAGAGCTTTCGACAAAGCGGTCCGATCTAGTGCAAGAGCCAAGCGCAGCAGATGGTCAGCTGTATTCGGCGAAGCCGCGCGCACAGGACACGTCGCAGCCTTGAACCAGTGTGCCGGCAGCGCAGTAGCAGAACTGGGCAATGGTGGCTTGCGCTCTTTTGCAAGATTGTCTCCTAGACCGCGCACCTCGGCTCGAAGAGCACCCCCAGCTTCGGCGTGCTGTGCGGATGCCTGTGTGCTTTCCCTGTTCTACGGTGCGTTATCATTCCACAGATGAGCCACTGCATCGCTAAGTTAGGATATTACCTCAAGCGCCTGAAGGAGAAGGCCGCGAAGGGTGGTCATGCCAACGACCACCTCGAAGCCTCGAAGGGTGCTCAGTTCCTCGACCGCAACGGTATCTGCCACATCGAGAGACGCGCCACCAACAGGGAGCCTAGTATTTTGACGTTGCTAAGCCAAACCGCTGAAATGTCGGCTATCTGGCACAAGTAACAGTTGAATTCCTCCTTATCCGACTTCAGCAACTCGAGGTCGTTGCCCAAACATGCAATAGACTTCGCGTGTGCATGTTTTCATCAAGAAATACAGCGAATGAATTTATGTGCACCGAAAAAACGCCTGGAGCACAATATACAGGTCACCTAACTCGGCGCCACTCGAATAATAATAATAATAATAATAATAATAATAATAATAATAATAATAATAATAATAATAATAATAATAATAATAATAATAATAATAATAATTATTATTATTATTATTATTATTATTCGAGTGGCGCCGAGTTAGGAGACCTGTATTTTGTGGTCCCGGCGTTTTTTAGTGGTCTTAGTAGTCGCTCTGGACTGCTCTCTGCGAGGCGACAAGCTGGCAGCTACGACGGCGGTTGCTGTGGGTCGTGGACGACGTCCTCCCCTTGTCGAGTAGTAAGCGCGCGCACCGCTTTTTTTTTCCCGCAACACTACTGCAGCACTCAGCTACCCCGGGCAAAGCTAGTGCGCGTGCGTCTCTACTTGCTGCGGGCTGCCGCTCAACGTAAAAGTTCCTGCCACACCCCCCTGCTCGTCTTAGTAGTCGCTCTGGACTGCTCTCTGCGAGGCGACAAGCTGGCAGCTACGACGGCGGTTGCTGCGGGACAGGGACGACGTCCTCCCCTTGTCGACCAGTAAGCACGCGCGCCGCTTTTTTTCCGCAAGGCTACTGCAGCACTCAGCTACCCCGGGCAACGCTAGTGAGCGTGCGTCTCTACTTGCTGCGGTCTGCCGCTCAACGTAAAAGTTCCTGACTCGCCCCACCTGCTCGTCTTAGCAGTCGCTCTGGACTGCTCTCTGCCAGGGGACAAGCTGGCAGCTACGACGGCGATTGCTGCGGAACGTGTACGACGTCCTCCCCTTGTCGACCAGTAAGCGCGCGCACCGCTTTTTTTTCCCGCAACACTACTGCAGCACTCAGCTACCCCGAGTAAAGCTAGTGCGCGTGCGTCTCTACTTGCTGCGGGCTGCCGCTCAACGTAAAAGTTCCTGCCACATCCCCCTGCTCGTCTTAGTAGTCGCTCTGGACTGCTCTCTGCGAGGCGACAAGCTGGCAGCTACGACGGCGGTTGCTGCGGGATGTGGACGACGTCCTCCCGTTGTCGACCAGTAATCCCGCTCACCGCTTTTTTTTCCCGCAAGACTACTGCAGCACTGAGCTACCCCGGGCAACATTAGTGCGCATGCGTCTCTAATTGCTGCGGGCTGCCGCTCAACGTAAAAGTTCCTGCCTCGCCCCCCTGCTCGCCTTAGTAGTCGCTCGGGACTGCTCTCTGCGAGGCGACAAGCTGGCAGCTACGACGGCGGTTGCGGCGGGAGGTGGACGACGTCCTCCCCTTGTCGACCAGTAAGCACGCCCACCGCTTTTTTTTCCGCAAGACTACTGCAGCACTCAGCTACTCCGGGCAACGCTAGTGCGCGTGGGTCTCTACTTGCTGCGGGCTGCCGCTCAACGTAAAAGTTCCTGACTCGCCCCCCTGCTCGTCTTAGTAGTCGCTCTGGACTGCTCTCTGCGAGGCGACAAGCTGGCAGCTACGACGGCGGTTGCTGCGGGACGTGGACGACGTCCTCGCCTTGTCGACCAGTAAGCACGCGCACCGCTTTTTTTTTCTCGCAAGACTACTGCAGCACTCAGCTACCCCGGGCAACGGTAGTGCGCGTGCGTCTCTACTTGCTGCGGGCTGCCGCTCAACGTAAATGCTCCTGCCTCACCCCCCTGCTCGTCTTAGTAGTCGCTCTGGACTGCTCTCTGCGAGGCGAAGAGCTGGCAGCTACGACGGCGGTTGCTGTGGGACGTGGACGACGTCCTCCCCTTGTGGACCAGTAAGCACGCGAACCGCTTTTTTTCCCGCAAGACTACTGCAGCACTTAGCTACCACGGGCAACGCTAGTGCGCGTGCGTCTCTAATTGCTGCGGGCTGCCGGTCAACGTAAATGTTCCTGCCTCGCTTCCCTGCCATTCTTAGTAGTCGCTCTGGACTGCTCTCTGCGAGGCGATAAGCTGGCAGCTACGACGGCGGTTGCTGCGGGACGTGGACGACGTCCTCGCCTTGTCGACCAGTAAGCACGCGCACCGCTTTTCTTTTTCTCGCAAGACTACTGCAGCACTCAGCTACCCCGGGCAACGGTAGTTCGCGTGCGTCTCTACTTGCTGCGGGCTGCCGCTCAACGTAAATGCTCATGCCTCACCCCCCCCTGCTCGTCTTTGTAGTCGCTCTGGACTGCTCTCTGCGAGGCGATAAGCCGGCAGCTACGACGGAGGTTGCTGCGGGACGTGGACGACATCCTCCCCTTGTCCACCAGTAAGCACGCGCACCGCTTTTTTTGTCCCGCAAGACTACTGCAGCACTCAGCTACCACGGCAACGCTAGTGCGCGTGCGTCTCTAATTGCTGCGGGCTGCCGGTCAACGTAAATGTTCCTGCCTCGCCCCCCTGCCAGTCTTAGTAGTCGCTCTGGACTGCTCTCTGCGAGGCGATAAGCTGGCAGCTACGACGGCGGTTGCTGCGGGACGTGGACGACGTCCTCCCCTTGTCGACCAGTAAGCACGCGCACCGCTTTTTTTTCTCGTAAGCCTACTGCAGCACTCAGCTACCCCGGGCAACGGTAGTGCGCGTGCGTCTCTACTTGCTGCGGGCTGCCGCTCAACGTAAATGTTCCTGCCTCACCCCCCTACTCGTCTTAGTAGTCGCTCTGGACTGCTCTCTGCGAGGCGAAGAGCTGGCAGCTACGACGGCGGTTGCTGCGGGACGTGGACGACGTCCTCCCCTTGTGGACCAGTAAGCACGCGCACCGCTTTTTTTTCCCGCAAGACTACTGCAACACTCAGCTACCCCGGGCAACGCTAGTGAGCGTGCGTCTCTACTTGCTGCGGTCTGCCGCTCAACGTAAAAGTTCCTGACTCGCCCCACCTGCTCGTCTTAGCAGTCGCTCTGGACTGCTCTCTGCCAGGGGACAAGCTGGCAGCTACGACGGCGATTGCTGCGGAACGTGTACGACGTCCTCCCCTTGTCGACCAGTAAGCGCGCGCACCGCTTTTTTTTCCCGCAACACTACTGCAGCACTCAGCTACCCCGAGTAAAGCTAGTGCGCGTGCGTCTCTACTTGCTGCGGGCTGCCGCTCAACGTAAAAGTTCCTGCCACATCCCCCTGCTCGTCTTAGTAGTCGCTCTGGACTGCTCTCTGCGAGGCGACAAGCTGGCAGCTACGACGGCGGTTGCTGCGGGATGTGGACGACGTCCTCCCGTTGTCGACCAGTAAGCACGCGCACCGCTTTTTTTTTCTCGCAAGACTACTGCAGCACTCAGCTACCCCGGGCAACGGTAGTGCGCGTGCGTCTCTACTTGCTGCGGGCTGCCGCTCAACGTAAATGCTCCTGCCTCACCCCCCTGCTCGTCTTAGTAGTCGCTCTGGACTGCTCTCTGCGAGGCGAAGAGCTGGCAGCTACGACGGCGGTTGCTGTGGGACGTGGACGACGTCCTCGCCTTGTCGACCAGTAAGCACGCGCACCGCTTTTCTTTTTCTCGCAAGACTACTGCAGCACTCAGCTACCCCGGGCAACGGTAGTTCGCGTGCGTCTCTACTTGCTGCGGGCTGCCGCTCAACGTAAATGCTCATGCCTCACCCCCCCCTGCTCGTCTTTGTAGTCGCTCTGGACTGCTCTCTGCGAGGCGATAAGCCGGCAGCTACGACGGAGGTTGCTGCGGGACGTGGACGACATCCTCCCCTTGTCCACCAGTAAGCACGCGCACCGCTTTTTTTGTCCCGCAAGACTACTGCAGCACTCAGCTACCACGGCAACGCTAGTGCGCGTGCGTCTCTAATTGCTGCGGGCTGCCGGTCAACGTAAATGTTCCTGCCTCGCCCCCCTGCCAGTCTTAGTAGTCGCTCTGGACTGCTCTCTGCGAGGCGATAAGCTGGCAGCTACGACGGCGGTTGCTGCGGGACGTGGACGACGTCCTCCCCTTGTCGACCAGTAAGCACGCGCACCGCTTTTTTTTCTCGTAAGCCTACTGCAGCACTCAGCTACCCCGGGCAACGGTAGTGCGCGTGCGTCTCTACTTGCTGCGGGCTGCCGATCAACGTAAATGTTCCTGCCTCACCCCCCTACTCGTCTTAGTAGTCGCTCTGGACTGCTCTCTGCGAGGCGAAGAGCTGGCAGCTACGACGGCGGTTGCTGCAGGACGTGGACGACGTCCTCCCCTTGTGGACCAGTAAGCACGCGCACCGCTTTTTTTTCCCGCAAGACTACTGCAACACTCAGCTAACCCGGGCAACGCTAGTCCGCGTGCGTCTCTACTTGCTGCGGGCTGCCGCTCAACGTAAAAATTCCTGCCTAAACCCCTGCTCGTCTTAGTCGTCGCTCTGGACTGCTCTCTGTGAGGCGACAAGCTGGGAGCTATGACGGCGGTTGCTGCGGGATGTGGACGACGTCCTCCCGTTGTCGACCAGTAAGCACGCGAACCGCTTTTTTTTCCCGCAAGACTACTGCAGCACTCAGCTACCACGGGCAACGCTAGTGCGCGTGCGTCTCTACTTGCTTCGGGCTGCCGCTCAACGTAAATGCTCCTGCCTCACCCCCCTGCTCGTCTTTGTAGTCGCTCTGGACTGGTCTCTGCGAGGCGATAAGCTGGCAGCTACGACGGAGGTTGCTGCGGGACGTGGACGACATCCTCCCCTTGTCCACCAGTAAGCACGCGCACCGCTTTTTTTGTCCCGCAAGACTACTGCAGCACTCAGCTACCACGGGCAACGCTAGTGCGCGTGCGTCTCTAATTGCTGCGGGCTGCCGGTCAACGTAAATGTTCCTGCCTCGCCCCCCTGCCAGTCTTAGTAGTCGCTCTGGACTGCTCTCTGCGAGGCGATAAGCTGGCAGCTACGACGGCGGTTGCTGCGGGACGTGGACGACGTCCTCCCCTTGTGGACCAGTAAGCACGCGCACCGCTTTTTTTTCCCGCAAGACTACTGCAACGCTCAGCTAACCCGGGCAACGCAAGTCCGCGTGCGTCTCTACTTGCTGCGGGCTGCCGCTCAACGTAAAAATTCCTGCCTAAACCCCTGCTCGTCTTAGTCGTCGCGCTGGACTGCTCTCTGCGAGGCGACAAGCTGGGAGCTATGACGGCGGTTGCTGCGGGATGTGGACGACGTCCTCCCGTTGTCGACCAGTAATCCCGCTCACCGCTTTTTTTTCCCGCAAGAATACTGCAGCACTCAGCTACCCTGGGCAACATTAGTGCGCATGCGTCTCTTATTGCTGCGGGCTGCCGCTCAACGTAAAGGTTCCTGCCTCGCCCCCCTGCTCCCCTTAGTAGTCGCTCGGGACTACTCTCTGCGAGGCGACAAGCTGGCAGCTACGACGGCGGTTGCTGCGCGACGAGGACGACGTCCTCCCCTTGTCGACCAGTAAGCACGCGCACCGCTTTTTTTCCCGCAAGACTATTGCAGTACTCAGCTACCCCGGGCAACGCTAGTGCGCGTGCGTCTCTACTTGCTGCGGGCTGCCGGTCAACGTAAATGTTCCTGCCTCGCCCCCCTGCCATTCTTAGTAGTCGCTGTGGACTGCTCTCTGCGAGGCGATAAGCTGGCAGCTACGACGGAGGTTGCTGCGGGACGTGGACGACATCCTCCCCTTGTCCACCAGTAAGCACGCGCACCGCTTTTTTTGTCCCGCAAGACTACTGCAGCACTCAGCTACCACGGGCAACGCTAGTGCGCGTGCGTCTCTAATTGCTGCGGGCTGCCGGTCAACGTAAATGTTCCTGCCTCGCCCCCCTGCCAGTCTTAGTAGTCGCTCTGGACTGCTCTCTGCGAGGCGATAAGCTGGCAGCTACGACGGCGGTTGCTGCGGGACGTGGACGACGTCCTCCCCTTGTCGACCAGTAAGCACGCGCACCGCTTTTTTTTTCTCGTAATCCTACTGCAGCACTCAGCTACCCCGGGCAACGGTAGCGCGCGTGCGTCTCTACTTGCTGCGGGCTGCCGCTCAACGTAAATGTTCCTGCCTCACCCCCCTGCTCGTCTTAGTAGTCGCTCTGGACTGCTCTCTGCGAGGCGAAGAGCTGGCAGCTACGACGGCGGTTGCTGCGGGACGTGGACGACGTCCTCCCCTTGTGGACCAGTAAGCACGCGAACCGCTTTTTTTTCCCGCAAGACTACTGCAGCACTCAGCTACCCCGGGCAACGCTAGTGCGCGTGCGTCTCTACTTGCTGCGGGCTGCCGCTCAACGTAAAAGTTCCTGACTCGCCCCCCTGCTCGTCTTAGTAGTCGCTCGGGACTGCTCTCTGCGAGGCGACAAGCTGGCAGCTACGACGGCGGTTGCTGCGGGAGGTGGACGAGGTCCTCCCCTTGTCGGCCAGTAAGCACGCCTACCGTTTTATTCCCGCAAGACTACTCCAGCGCTCAGCTACCCCGGGCAACGCTAGTGCGCGTGCATCTCTACTTGCTGCGGGCTGCCGGTCAACGTAAAAGTTCTTGCCTCGCCCCCCTGCTCTTCTTAGTAGTCGCTCTGGACTGCTCTCTGCGAGGCGACAAGCTGGCAGCTACGACGGCGGTTGCTGCGGGACGTGGACGACGTCCTCCCCTTGTGGACCAGTAAGCACGCGCACCGCTTTTTTTTCCCGCAAGACTACTGCAACACTCAGCTAACACGGGCAACGCTAGTCCGCGTGCGTCTCTACTTGCTGCGGGCTGCCGCTCAACGTAAAAATTCCTGCCTAAACCCCTGCTCGTCTTAGTCGTCGCTCTGGACTGCTCTCTGCGAGGCGACAAGGTGGGAGCTATGACGGCGGTTGCTGCGGGATGTGGACGACGTCCTCCCGTTGTCGACCAGTAATCCCGCTCACCGCTTTTTTTTCCCGCAAGACTACTGCAGCACTCAGCTACCCCGGGCAACATTAGTGCGCATGCGTCTCTAATTGCTGCGGGCTGCCGCTCAACGTAAAAGTTCCTGCCTCGCCCCCCTGCTCGCCTTAGTAGTCGCTCGGGACTGCTCTCTCCGAGGCGACAAGCTGGCAGCTACGACGGCGGTTGCTGCGCGATGAGGACGACGTCCTCCCCTTGTCGACCAGTAAGCACGCGCACCGCTTTTTTTTCCCGCAAGACTATTGCAGTACTCAGCTACCCCGGGCAACGCTAGTGCGCGTGCGTCTCTACTTGCTGCGGGCTGCCGGTCAACGTAAATGTTCCTGCCTCGCCCCCCTGCCATTCTTAGTAGTCGCTCTGGACTGCTCTCTGCGAGGCGATAAGCTGGCAGCTACGACGGAGGTTGCTGCGGGACGTGGACGACATCCTCCCCTTGTCCACCAGTAAGCACGCGCACCGCTTTTTTTGTCCCGCAAGACTACTGCAGCACTCAGCTACCACGGGCAACGCTAGTGCGCGTGCGTCTCTAATTGCTGCGGGCTGCCGGTCAACGTAAATGTTCCTGCCTCGCCCCCCTGCCAGTCTTAGTAGTCGCTCTGGACTGCTCTCTGCGAGGCGATAAGCTGGCAGCTACGACGGCGGTTGCTGCGGGACGTGGACGACGTCCTCCCCTTGTCGACCAGTAAGCACGCGCACCGCTTTTTTTTTCTCGTAATCCTACTGCAGCACTCAGCTACCCCGGGCAACGGTAGCGCGCGTGCGTCTCTACTTGCTGCGGGCTGCCGCTCAACGTAAATGTTCCTGCCTCACCCCCCTGCTCGTCTTAGTAGTCGCTCTGGACTGCTCTCTGCGAGGCGAAGAGCTGGCAGCTACGACGGCGGTTGCTGCGGGACGTGGACGACGTCCTCCCCTTGTGGACCAGTAAGCACGCGAACCGCTTTTTTTTCCCGCAAGACTACTGCAGCACTCAGCTACCCCGGGCAACGCTAGTGCGCGTGCGTCTCTACTTGCTGCGGGCTGCCGCTCAACGTAAAAGTTCCTGACTCGCCCCCCTGCTCGTCTTAGTAGTCGCTCGGGACTGCTCTCTGCGAGGCGACAAGCTGGCAGCTACGACGGCGGTTGCTGCGGGAGGTGGACGAGGTCCTCCCCTTGTCGGCCAGTAAGCACGCCTACCGTTTTTTTCCCGCAAGACTACTCCAGCACTCAGCTACCCCGGGCAACGCTAGTGCGCGTGCATCTCTACTTGCTGCGGGCTGCCGGTCAACGTAAAAGTTCTTGCCTCGCCCCCCTGCTCTTCTTAGTAGTCGCTCTGGACTGCTCTCTGCGAGGCGTCAAGCTGGCAGCTACGACGGCGGTTGCTGCGGGACGTGGACGACGTCCTCCCCTTGTGGACCAGTAAGCACGCGCACCGCTTTTTTTTCCCGCAAGACTACTGCAACACTCAGCTAACACGGGCAACGCTAGTCCGCGTGCGTCTCTACTTGCTGCGGGCTGCCGCTCAACGTAAAAATTCCTGCCTAAACCCCTGCTCGTCTTAGTCGTCGCTCTGGACTGCTCTCTGCGAGGCGACAAGGTGGGAGCTATGACGGCGGTTGCTGCGGGATGTGGACGACGTCCTCCCGTTGTCGACCAGTAATCCCGCTCACCGCTTTTTTTTCCCGCAAGACTACTGCAGCACTCAGCTACCCCGGGCAACATTAGTGCGCATGCGTCTCTAATTGCTGCGGGCTGCCGCTCAACGTAAAAGTTCCTGCCTCGCCCCCCTGCTCGCCTTAGTAGTCGCTCGGGACTGCTCTCTGCGAGGCGACAAGCTGGCAGCTACGACGGCGGTTGCTGCGCGACGAGGACGACGTCCTCCCCTTGTCGACCAGTAAGCACGCGCACCGCTTTTTTTTCCCGCAAGACTATTGCAGTACTCAGCTACCCCGGGCAACGCTAGTGCGCGTGCGTCTCTACTTGCTGCGGGCTGCCGGTCAACGTAAATGTTCCTGCCTCGCCCCCTGCCATTCTTAGTAGTCGCTCTGGACTGCTCTCTGCGAGGCGATAAGCTGGCAGCTACGACGGCGGTTGCTGCGGGACGTGGACGACGTCCTCGCCTTGTCGACCAGTAAGCACGCGCACCGCTTTTTTTTTCTCGCAAGGCTACTGCAGCACTCAGCTACCCCGGGCGACGGTAGTGCGCGTGCGTCTCTACTTGCTGCGGGCTGCAGCTCAACGTAAATGCTCCTGCCTCACCCCCCTGCTCGTCTTTGTAGTCGCTCTGGACTGCTCTCTGCGAGGCGATAAGCTGGCAGCTACGACGGAGGTTGCTGCGGGACGTGGACGACATCCTCCCCTTGTCCACCAGTAAGCACGCGCACCGCTTTTTTTGTCCCGCAAGACTACTGCAGCACTGAGCTACCACGGGCAACGCTAGTGCGCGTGCGTCTCTAATTGCTGCGGGCTGCCGGTCAACGTAAATGTTCCTGCCTCGCCCCCCTGCCAGTCTTAGTAGTCGCTCTGGACTGCTCTCTGCGAGGCGATAAGCTGGCAGCTACGACGGCGGTTGCTGCGGGACGTGGACGACGTCCTCCCCTTGTCGGCCAGTAAGCACGCGCACCGCTTTTTTTTTCTCGTAAGCCTACTGCAGCACTCAGCTACACCGGGCAACGGTAGTGCGCTTGCGTCGCTACTTGCTGCGGGCTGCCGCTCAACGTAAATGTTCCTGCCTCACCCCCTGCTCGTCTTAGTAGTCGCTCTGGACTGCTCTCTGCGAGGCGAAGAGCTGCCAGCTACGACGGCGGTTGCTGCGGGACGTGGACGACGTCCTCCCCTTGTGGACCAGTAAGCACGCGAACCGCTTTTTTTTCCCGCAAGACTACTGCAGCACTCAGCTACCACGGGCAACGCTAGTGCGCGTGCGTCTCTACTTGCTGCGGGCTGCCGCTCAACGTAAAAGTTCCTGCCTCGCCCCCCTGCTCGCCTTAGTAGTCGCTCGGGACTGCTCTCTGCGAGGCGACAAGCTGGCAGCTACGACGGCGGTTGCTGCGCGATGAGGACGACGTCCTCCCCTTGTCGACCAGTAAGCACGCGCACCGCTTTTTTTTCCCGCAAGACTATTGCAGTACTCAGCTACCCCGGGCAACGCTAGTGCGCGTGCGTCTCTACTTGCTGCGGGCTGCCGGTCAACGTAAATGTTCCTGCCTCGCCCCCCTGCCATTCTTAGTAGTCGCTCTGGACTGCTCTCTGCGAGGCGATAAGCTGGCAGCTACGACGGAGGTTGCTGCGGGACGTGGACGACATCCTCCCCTTGTCCACCAGTAAGCACGCGCACCGCTTTTTTTGTCCCGCAAGACTACTGCAGCACTCAGCTACCACGGGCAACGCTAGTGCGCGTGCGTCTCTAATTGCTGCGGGCTGCCGGTCAACGTAAATGTTCCTGCCTCGCCCCCCTGCCAGTCTTAGTAGTCGCTCTGGACTGCTCTCTGCGAGGCGATAAGCTGGCAGCTACGACGGCGGTTGCTGCGGGACGTGGACGACGTCCTCCCCTTGTCGACCAGTAAGCACGCGCACCGCTTTTTTTTTCTCGTAATCCTACTGCAGCACTCAGCTACCCCGGGCAACGGTAGCGCGCGTGCGTCTCTACTTGCTGCGGGCTGCCGCTCAACGTAAATGTTCCTGCCTCACCCCCCTGCTCGTCTTAGTAGTCGCTCTGGACTGCTCTCTGCGAGGCGAAGAGCTGGCAGCTACGACGGCGGTTGCTGCGGGACGTGGACGACGTCCTCCCCTTGTGGACCAGTAAGCACGCGAACCGCTTTTTTTTCCCGCAAGACTACTGCAGCACTCAGCTACCCCGGGCAACGCTAGTGCGCGTGCGTCTCTACTTGCTGCGGGCTGCCGCTCAACGTAAAAGTTCCTGACTCGCCCCCCTGCTCGTCTTAGTAGTCGCTCGGGACTGCTCTCTGCGAGGCGACAAGCTGGCAGCTACGACGGCGGTTGCTGCGGGAGGTGGACGAGGTCCTCCCCTTGTCGGCCAGTAAGCACGCCTACCGTTTTTTTCCCGCAAGACTACTCCAGCACTCAGCTACCCCGGGCAACGCTAGTGCGCGTGCATCTCTACTTGCTGCGGGCTGCCGGTCAACGTAAAAGTTCTTGCCTCGCCCCCCTGCTCTTCTTAGTAGTCGCTCTGGACTGCTCTCTGCGAGGCGACAAGCTGGCAGCTACGACGGCGGTTGCTGCGGGACGTGGACGACGTCCTCCCCTTGTGGACCAGTAAGCACGCGCACCGCTTTTTTTTCCCGCAAGACTACTGCAACACTCAGCTAACACGGGCAACGCTAGTCCGCGTGCGTCTCTACTTGCTGCGGGCTGCCGCTCAACGTAAAAATTCCTGCCTAAACCCCTGCTCGTCTTAGTCGTCGCTCTGGACTGCTCTCTGCGAGGCGACAAGGTGGGAGCTATGACGGCGGTTGCTGCGGGATGTGGACGACGTCCTCCCGTTGTCGACCAGTAATCCCGCTCACCGCTTTTTTTTCCCGCAAGACTACTGCAGCACTCAGCTACCCCGGGCAACATTAGTGCGCATGCGTCTCTAATTGCTGCGGGCTGCCGCTCAACGTAAAAGTTCCTGCCTCGCCCCCCTGCTCGCCTTAGTAGTCGCTCGGGACTGCTCTCTGCGAGGCGACAAGCTGGCAGCTACGACGGCGGTTGCTGCGCGACGAGGACGACGTCCTCCCCTTGTCGACCAGTAAGCACGCGCACCGCTTTTTTTTCCCGCAAGACTATTGCAGTACTCAGCTACCCCGGGCAACGCTAGTGCGCGTGCGTCTCTCCTTGCTGCGGGCTGCCGGTCAACGTAAATGTTCCTGCCTCGCCCCCTGCCATTCTTAGTAGTCGCTCTGGACTGCTCTCTGCGAGGCGATAAGCTGGCAGCTACGACGGCGGTTGCTGCGGGACGTGGACGACGTCCTCGCCTTGTCGACCAGTAAGCACGCGCACCGCTTTTTTTTTCTCGCAAGACTACTGCAGCACTCAGCTACCCCGGGCGACGGTAGTGCGCGTGCGTCTCTACTTGCTGCGGGCTGCAGCTCAACGTAAATGCTCCTGCCTCACCCCCCTGCTCGTCTTTGTAGTCGCTCTGGACTGCTCTCTGCGAGGCGATAAGCTGGCAGCTACGACGGAGGTTGCTGCGGGACGTGGACGACATCCTCCCCTTGTCCACCAGTAAGCACGCGCACCGCTTTTTTTGTCCCGCAAGACTACTGCAGCACTGAGCTACCACGGGCAACGCTAGTGCGCGTGCGTCTCTAATTGCTGCGGGCTGCCGGTCAACGTAAATGTTCCTGCCTCGCCCCCCTGCCACTCTTAGTAGTCGCTCTGGACTGCTCTCTGCGAGGCGATAAGCTGGCAGCTACGACGGCGGTTGCTGCGGGACGTGGACGACGTCCTCCCCTTGTCGACCAGTAAGCACGCGCACCGCTTTTTTTTTCTCGTAAGCCTACTGCAGCACTCAGCTACACCGGGCAACGGTAGTGCGCGTGCGTCGCTACTTGCTGCGGGCTGCCGCTCAACGTAAATGTTCCTGCCTCACCCCCTGCTCGTCTTAGTAGTCGCTCTGGACTGCTCTCTGCGAGGCGAAGAGCTGCCAGCTACGACGGCGGTTGCTGCGGGACGTGGACGACGTCCTCCCCTTGTGGACCAGTAAGCACGCGAACCGCTTTTTTTTCCCGCAAGACTACTGCAGCACTCAGCTACCACGGGCGACGCTAGTGCGCGTGCGTCTCTACTTGCTGCGGGCTGCCGCTCAACGTAAATGCTCCTGCCTCACCCCCCTGCTCGTCTTTGTAGTCGCTCTGGACTGGTCTCTGCGAGGCGATAAGCTGGCAGCTACGACGGAGGTTGCTGCGGGACGTGGACGACATCCTCCCCTTGTCCACCAGTAAGTACGCGCACCGCTTTTTTTTTCTCGTAAGCCTACTGAAGCACTCTGCTACCCCGGGCAACGGTAGCGCGCGTGCGTCTCTACTTGCTGCACGCTGCCGCTCAACGTAAATGTTCCTGCCTCACCCCCTGCTCGTCTTAGTAGTCGCTCTGGACTGCTCTCTGCGAGGCGAAGAGCTGGCAGCTACGACGGCGGTTGCTGCGGGACGTGGACGACGTCCTCCCCTTGTGGACCAGTAAGCACGCGAACCGCTTTTTTTTCCCGCAAGACTACTGCAGCACTCAGCTACCCCTGGCAACGCTAGTGCGCGTGCGTCTCTACTTGCTGCGGGCTGCCGCTCAACGTAAATGTTCCTGACTCGCCCCCCTGCTCGTCTTAGTAGTCGCTCGGGACTGCTCTCTGCGAGGCGACAAGCTGGCAGCTACGACGGCGGTTGCTGCGGGAGGTGGACGAGGTCTTCCCCTTGTCGACCAGTAAGCACGCCCGCCGTTTTTTTCCCGCAAGACTACTGCAGCACTCAGCTACCCCGGGCAACGCTAGTGCGCGTGCATCTCTACTTGCTGCGGGCTGCCGCTCAACGTAAATGTTCCTGCCTCACCCCCCTGCTCGTCTTAGTAGTCGCTCTGGACTGCTCTCTGCGAGGCGACAAGCTGGCAGCTACGACGGCGGTTGCTGCGGGACGAGGAAGACGTCCTCCCCTTGCCGACCAGTAAGCACGCGCACCGCTTTTTTTTCCGCAAGACTACTGCAGCACTCAGCTACCCCGGGGAACATTAGTGCGCATGCGTCTCTTCTTGCTGCGGGCTGCCGCTCAACGTAAAAGTTCCTGCCGCGCCTCCCTGCTCGTCTTAGTAGTCGCTCGGGACTGCTCTCTGCGAGGCGACAAGCTGGCAGCTACGACGGCGGTTGCTGCGGGAGGTGGACGAGGTCCTCCCCTTGTCGACCAGTAAGCACGTCCACCGTTTTTTTCCCGCAAGACTACTGCAGCACTCAGCTACCCCGGGCAACGCTAGTGCGCGTGCATCTCTACTTGCTGCGGGCTGCCGGTCAACGTAAAAGTTCTTGCCTCGCCCCCCTGCTCTTCTTAGTAGTCGCTCTGGACTGCTCTCTGCGAGGCGACAATCTGGCAGCTACGACGGCGGTTGCTGCGGGACGAGGACGACGTCCTCCCCTTGTCGACCAGTAAGCATGCGCACCACTTTTTTTTCCGCAAGACTACTGCAGCACTCAGCTACCCCGCGCAACGCTAGTGCGCGTGCGTCTCTACTTGCTGCGGGCTGCCGCTCAACGTAAAAGTTGCTGACTCGCGCCCCTGCTCGTCATAGTAGTCGCTCTGGACTACTCTCTGCGAGGCGACAAGCTGGCAGCTACGACGGCGGTTGCTGCGGGACGTGGACGACGTCCTCCCCTTGTGGACCAGTAAGCACGCGAACCGCTTTTTTTTCCCGCAAGACTACTGCAGCACTCAGCTACCCCGGGCAACGCTAGTGCGCGTGCGTCTCTACTTGCTGCGGGCTGCCGCTCAACGTAAAAGTTCCTGACTCGCCCCACTGCTCGTCTTAGTAGTCGCTCGGGACTGCTCTCTGCGAGGCGACAAGCTGGCAGCTACGACGGCGGTTGCTGCGGGAGGTGGACGAGGTCCTCCCCTTGTCGGCCAGTAAGCACGCCTACCGTTTTTTTCCCGCAAGACTACTGCAGCACTCAGCTACCCCGGGCAACGCTAGTGCGCGTGCATCTCTACTTGCTGCGGGCTGCCGGTCAACGTAAAAGTTCTTGCCTCGCCCCCCTGCTCTTCTTAGTAGTCGCTCTGGACTGCTCTCTGCGAGGCGACAAGCTGGCAGCTACGACGGCGGTTGCTGCGGGACGTGGACGACGTCCTCCCCTTGTGGACCAGTAAGCACGCGCACCGCTTTTTTTTCCCGCAAGACTACTGCAACACTCAGCTAACCCGGGCAACGCTAGTCCGCGTGCGTCTCTACTTGCAGCGGGCTGCCGCTCAACGTAAAAATTCCTGCCTAAACCCCTGCTCGTCTTAGTCGTCGCTCTGGACTGCTCTCTGCGAGGCGACAAGCTGGGAGCTATGACGGCGGTTGCTGCGGGATGTGGACGACGTCCTCCCGTTGTCGACCAGTAATCCCGCTCACCGCTTTTTTTTCCCGCAAGACTACTGCAGCACTCAGCTACCCCGGGCAACATTAGTGCGCATGCGTCTCTAATTGCTGCGGGCTGCCGCTCAACGTAAAAGTTCCTGCCTCGCCCCCCTGCTCGCCTTAGTAGTCGCTCGGGACTGCTCTCTGCGAGGCGACAAGCTGGCAGCTACGACGGCGGTTGCTGCGCGACGAGGACGACGTCCTCCCCTTGTCGACCAGTAAGCACGCGCACCGCTTTTTTTCCCGCAAGACTATTGCATTACTCAGCTACCACGGGCAACGCTAGTGCGCGTGCGTCTCTAATTGCTGCGGGCTGCCGGTCAACGTAAATGTTCCTGCCTCGCCCCCCTGCCAGTCTTAGTAGTCGCTCTGGACTGCTCTCTGCGAGGCGATAAGCTGGCAGCTACGACGGCGGTTGCTGCGGGACGTGGACGACGTCCTCCCCTTGTCGACCAGTAAGCACGCGCACCGCTTTTTTTTTCTCGTAAGCCTACTGCAGCACTCAGCTACCCCGGGCAACGGTAGTGCGCGTGCGTCTCTACTTGCTGCGGGCTGCCGCTCAACGTAAATGTTCCTGCCTCACCCCCCTGCTCGTCTTAGTAGTCGCTCTGGACTGCTCTCTGCGAGGCGAAGAGCTGGCAGCTACGACGGCGGTTGCTGCGGGACGTGGACGACGTCCTCCCCTTGTGGACCAGTAAGCACGCGAACCGCTTTTTTTTCCCGCAAGACTACTGCAGCACTCAGCTACCACGGGCAACGCTAGTGCGCGTGCGTCTCTACTTGCTGCGGGCTACCGCTCAACGTAAATGCTCCTGCCTCACCCCCCTGCTCGCCTTTGTAGTCGCTCTGGACTGGTCTCTGCGAGGCGATAAGCTGGCAGCTACGACGGAGGTTGCTGCGGGACGTGGACGACATCCTCCCCTTGTCCACCAGTAAGTACGCGCACCGCTTTTTTTGTCCCGCAAGACTACTGCAGCACTCAGCTACCACGGGCAACGCTAGTGCGCGTGCGTCTCTAATTGCTGCGGGGTGCCGGTCAACGTAAATGTTCCTGCCTCGCCCCCCTGCCAGTCTTAGTAGTCGCTCTGGACTGCTCTCTGCGAGGCGAAGAGCTGACAGCTACGACGGCGGTTGCTGCGGGACGTGGACGACGTCCTCCCCTTGTGGACCAGTAAGCACGCGAACCGCTTTTTTTTCCCGCAAGACTACTGCAGCACTCAGCTACCCCGGGAAACGCTAGTGCGCGTGCGTCTCTACTTGCTGCGGGCTGCCGCTCAACGTAAATGTTCCTGACTCGCCCCCCTGCTCGTCTTAGTAGTCGCTCGGGACTGCTCTCTGCGAGGCGACAAGCTGGCAGCTACGACGGCGGTTGCTGCGGGAGGTGGACGAGGTCCTCCCCTTGTCGACCAGTAAGCACGCCCGCCGTTTTTTTCCCGCAAGACTACTGCAGCACTCAGCTACCCCGGGCAACGTTAGTGCGCGTGCATCTCTACTTGCTGCGGGCTGCCGCTCAACGTAAATGTTCCTGCCTCACCCCCCTGCTCGTCTTAGTAGTCGCTCTGGACTGCTCTCTGCGAGGCGACAAGCTGGCAGCTACGACGGCGGTTGCTGCGGGACGAGGAAGACGTCCTCCCCTTGCCGACCAGTAAGCACGCGCACCGCTTTTTTTTCCGCAAGACTACTGCAGCACTCAGCTACCCCGGGGAACATTAGTGCGCATGCGTCTCTTCTTGCTGCGGGCTGCCGCTCAACGTAAAGGTTCCTGCCGCGCCCCCCTGCTCGTCTTAGTAGTCGCTCGGGACTGCTCTCTGCGAGGCGACAAGCTGGCAGCTACGACGGCGGTTGCTGCGGGAGGTGGACGAGGTCCTCCCCTTGTCGACCAGTAAGCACGCCCACCGTTTTTTTCCCGCAAGACTACTGCAGCACTCAGCTACCCCGGGCAACGCTAGTGCGCGTGCATCTCTACTTGCTGCGGGCTGCCGGTCAACGTAAAAGTTCTTGCCTCGCCCCCCTGCTCTTCTTAGTAGTCGCTCTGGACTGCTCTCTGCAAGGCGACAATCTGGCAGCTACGACGGCGGTTGCTGCGGGACGAGGACGACGTCCTCCGCTTGTCGACCAGTAAGCATGCGCACCACTTTTTTTTCTGCAAGACTACTGCAGCACTCAGCTACCCCGGGCAACGCTAGTGCGCGTGCGTCTCTACTTACTGCGGGCTGCCGCTCAACGTAAAAGTTCCTGACTCGCCCCCCTGCTCGTCTTAGTAGTCGCTCTGGACTGCTCTCTGCGAGGCGAAGAGCTGGCAGCTACGACGGCGGTTGCTGCGGGACGTGGACGACGTCCTCCCCTTGTGGACCAGTAAGCACGCGAACCGCTTTTTTTTCCCGCAAGACTACTGCAGCACTCAGCTACCACGGGCAACGCTAGTGCGCGTGCGTCTCTAATTGCTGCGGGCTGCCGGTCAACGTAAATGTTCGTGCCTCGACCCCCTGCCATTCTTAGTAGTCGCTCTGGACTGCTCTCTGCGAGGCGATAAGCTGGCAGCTACGACGGCGGTTGCTGCGGGACGTGGACGACGTCCTCGCCATGTCGACCAGTAAGCACGCGCACCGTATTTTTTTTCTCGCAAGACTACTGCAGCACTCAGCTACCCCGGGCAACGGTAGTTCGCGTGCGTCTCTACTTGCTGCGGGCTGCCGCTCAACGTAAATGCTCATGCCTCACCCCCCTGCTCGTCTTTGTAGTCGCTCTGGACTGCTCTCTGCGAGGCGATAAGCTGGCAGCTACGACGGAGGTTGCTGCGGGACGTGGACGACATCCTCCCCTTGTCCACCAGTAAGCACGCGCACCGCTTTTTTTGTCCCGCAAGACTACTGCAGCACTCAGCTACCACGGGCAACGCTAGTGCGCGTGCGTCTCTAATTGCTGCGGGCTGCCGGTCAACGTAAATGTTCCTGCCTCGCCCCCCTGCCAGTCTTAGTAGTCGCTCTGGACTGCTCTCTGCGAGGCGATAAGCTGGCAGCTACGACGGCGGTTGCTGCGGGACGTGGACGACGTCCTCCCCTTGTCGACCAGTAAGCACGCGGACCGCTTTTTTTTTCTCGTAAGCCTACTGCAGCACTCAGCTACCCCGGGCAACGGTAGTGCGCGTGCGTCTCTACTTGCTGCGGGCTGCCGCTCAACGTAAATGTTCCTGCCTCACCCCCCTGCTCGTCTTAGCAGTCGCTCTGGACTGCTCTCTGCGAGGCGAAGAGCTGGCAGCTACGACGGCGGTTGCTGCGGGACGTGGACGACGTCCTCCCCTTGTGGACCAGTAAGCACGCGCACCGCTTTTTTTTCCCGCAAGACTACTGCAACACTCAGCTAACCCGCGCAACGCTAGTCCGCGTGCGTCTCTACTTGCTGCGGGTATGCCGCTCAACGTAAAAATTCCTGCCTAAACCCCTGCTCGTCTTAGTCGTCGCTCTGGACTGCTCTCTGCGAGGCGACAAGCTGGGAGCTATGACGGCGGTTGCTGCGGGATGTGGACGACGTCCTCCCGTTGTCGACCAGTAATCCCGCTCACCGCTTTTTTTTCCCGCAAGACTACTGCAGCACTCAGCTACCCCGGGCAACATTTGTGCGCATGCGTCTCTAATTGCTGCGGGCTGCCGCTCAACGTAAAAGTTCCTGCCTCGCCCCCCTGCTCGCCTTAGTAGTCGCTCGGGACTGCTCTCTGCGAGGCGACAAGCTGGCAGCTACGACGGCGGTTGCTGCGCGACGAGGACGACGTCCTCCCCTTGTCGACCAGTAAGCACGCCCACCGTTTTTTTCCCGCAAGACTACTGCAGCACTCAGCTACCCCGGGCAACGCTAGTGCGCGTGCGTCTCTACTTGCTGCGGGCTGCCGGTCAACGTAAATGTTCCTGCCTCGCCCCCCTGACATTCTTAGTAGTCGCTCTGGACTGCTCTCTGCGAGGCGATAAGCTGGCAGCTACGGCGGTGGTTGCTGCGGGACGTGGACGACGTCCTCGCCTTGTCGACCAGTAAGCACGCGCACCGCTTTTTTTTCTCGCAAGACTACTGCAGCACTCAGCTACCCCGGGCAACGGTAGTGCGCGTGCGTCTCTACTTGCTGCGGGCTGCCGCTCAACGTAGATGCTCCTGCCTCACCCCCCTGCTCGTCTTTGTAGTCGCTCTGGACTGCTCTCTGCGAGGCGATAAGCTGGCAGCTACGACGGAGGTTGCTGCGGGACGCGGACGACGTCCTCCCCTTGTCCACCAGTAAGCACGCGCACCGCTTTTTTTGTCCCGCAAGACTACTGCAGCACTCAGCTACCCCGGGCAACGCTAGTGCGCGTGCGTCTCTAATTGCTGCGGGCTGCCGGTCAACGTAAATGTTCCTGCCTCGCCCCCCTGCCAGTCTTAGTAGTCGCTCTGGACTGCTCTCTGCGAGGCGATAAGCTGGCAGCTACGACGGCGGTTGCTGCGGGACGTGGACGACGTCCTCCCCTTGTCGACCAGTAAGCACGCGCACCGCTTTTTTTTTCTCGTAAGCCTACTGCAGCACTCAGCTACCCCGGGCAACGGTAGTGCGCGTGCGTCTCTACTTGCTGCGGGCTGCCGCTCAACGTAAAAGTTCCTGACTCGCCCCCCTGCTCGTCTTAGTAGTCTCTCTGGACTGCTCTCTGCGAGGCGACAAGCTGGCAGCTACGACGGCGGTTGCTGCGGAACGAGGAAGACGTCCTCCCCTTGTCGACCAGTAAGCACGCGCACCGCTTTTTTTCCGCAAGACTACTGCAGCACTCAGCTACCCCGTGGAACATTAGTGCGCATGCGTCTCTTCTTGCTGCGGGCTGCCGCTCAACGTAAAAGTTCCTGCCGCGCCCCCCTGCTCGTCTTAGTAGTCGCTCTGGACTGCTCTCTGCGAGGCGACAATCTGGCAGCTACGACGGCGGTTGCTGCGGGACGAGGACGACGTCCTCCCCTTGTCGACCAGTAAGCATGCGCACCACTTTTTTTTCCGCAAGACTACTGCAGCACTCAGCTACCCCGCGCAACGCTAGTGCGCGTGCGTCTCTACTTGCTGCGGGCTGCCGCTCAACGTAAAAGTTGCTGACTCGCGCCCCTGCTCGTCATAGTAGTCGCTCTGGACTACTCTCTGCGAGGCGACAAGCTGGCAGCTACGACGGCGGTTGCTGCGGGACGTGGACGACGTCCTCCCCTTGTGGACCAGTAAGCACGCGAACCGCTTTTTTTTCCCGCAAGACTACTGCAGCACTCAGCTACCCCGGGCAACGCTAGTGCGCGTGCGTCTCTACTTGCTGCGGGCTGCCGCTCAACGTAAAAGTTCCTGACTCGCCCCCCTGCTCGTCTTAGTAGTCGCTCGGGACTGCTCTCTGCGAGGCGACAAGCTGGCAGCTACGACGGCGGTTGCTGCGGGAGGTGGACGAGGTCCTCCCCTTGTCGGCCAGTAAGCACGCCTACCGTTTTTTTCCCGCAAGACTACTGCAGCACTCAGCTACCCCGGGCAACGCTAGTGCGCGTGCATCTCTACTTGCTGCGGGCTGCCGGTCAACGTAAAAGTTCTTGCCTCGCCCCCCTGCTCTTCTTAGTAGTCGCTCTGGACTGCTCTCTGCGAGGCGACAAGCTGGCAGCTACGACGGCGGTTGCTGCGGGACGTGGACGACGTCCTCCCCTTGTGGACCAGTAAGCACGCGCACCGCTTTTTTTTCCCGCAAGACTACTGCAACACTCAGCTAACCCGGGCAACGCTAGTCCGCGTGCGTCTCTACTTGCAGCGGGCTGCCGCTCAACGTAAAAATTCCTGCCTAAACCCCTGCTCGTCTTAGTCGTCGCTCTGGACTGCTCTCTGCGAGGCGACAAGCTGGGAGCTATGACGGCGGTTGCTGCGGGATGTGGACGACGTCCTCCCGTTGTCGACCAGTAATCCCGCTCACCGCTTTTTTTTCCCGCAAGACTACTGCAGCACTCAGCTACCCCGGGCAACATTAGTGCGCATGCGTCTCTAATTGCTGCGGGCTGCCGCTCAACGTAAAAGTTCCTGCCTCGCCCCCCTGCTCGCCTTAGTAGTCGCTCGGGACTGCTCTCTGCGAGGCGACAAGCTGGCAGCTACGACGGCGGTTGCTGCGCGACGAGGACGACGTCCTCCCCTTGTCGACCAGTAAGCACGCGCACCGCTTTTTTTCCCGCAAGACTATTGCATTACTCAGCTACCACGGGCAACGCTAGTGCGCGTGCGTCTCTAATTGCTGCGGGCTGCCGGTCAACGTAAATGTTCCTGCCTCGCCCCCCTGCCAGTCTTAGTAGTCGCTCTGGACTGCTCTCTGCGAGGCGATAAGCTGGCAGCTACGACGGCGGTTGCTGCGGGACGTGGACGACGTCCTCCCCTTGTCGACCAGTAAGCACGCGCACCGCTTTTTTTTTCTCGTAAGCCTACTGCAGCACTCAGCTACCCCGGGCAACGGTAGTGCGCGTGCGTCTCTACTTGCTGCGGGCTGCCGCTCAACGTAAATGTTCCTGCCTCACCCCCCTGCTCGTCTTAGTAGTCGCTCTGGACTGCTCTCTGCGAGGCGAAGAGCTGGCAGCTACGACGGCGGTTGCTGCGGGACGTGGACGACGTCCTCCCCTTGTGGACCAGTAAGCACGCGAACCGCTTTTTTTTCCCGCAAGACTACTGCAGCACTCAGCTACCACGGGCAACGCTAGTGCGCCTGCGTCTCTACTTGCTGCGGGCTACCGCTCAACGTAAATGCTCCTGCCTCACCCCCCTGCTCGCCTTTGTAGTCGCTCTGGACTGGTCTCTGCGAGGCGATAAGCTGGCAGCTACGACGGAGGTTGCTGCGGGACGTGGACGACATCCTCCCCTTGTCCACCAGTAAGTACGCGCACCGCTTTTTTTGTCCCGCAAGACTACTGCAGCACTCAGCTACCACGGGCAACGCTAGTGCGCGTGCGTCTCTAATTGCTGCGGGGTGCCGGTCAACGTAAATGTTCCTGCCTCGCCCCCCTGCCAGTCTTAGTAGTCGCTCTGGACTGCTCTCTGCGAGGCGAAGAGCTGACAGCTACGACGGCGGTTGCTGCGGGACGTGGACGACGTCCTCCCCTTGTGGACCAGTAAGCACGCGAACCGCTTTTTTTTCCCGCAAGACTACTGCAGCACTCAGCTACCCCGGGAAACGCTAGTGCGCGTGCGTCTCTACTTGCTGCGGGCTGCCGCTCAACGTAAATGTTCCTGACTCGCCCCCCTGCTCGTCTTAGTAGTCGCTCGGGACTGCTCTCTGCGAGGCGACAAGCTGGCAGCTACGACGGCGGTTGCTGCGGGAGGTGGACGAGGTCCTCCCCTTGTCGACCAGTAAGCACGCCCGCCGTTTTTTTCCCGCAAGACTACTGCAGCACTCAGCTACCCCGGGCAACGTTAGTGCGCGTGCATCTCTACTTGCTGCGGGCTGCCGCTCAACGTAAATGTTCCTGCCTCACCCCCCTGCTCGTCTTAGTAGTCGCTCTGGACTGCTCTCTGCGAGGCGACAAGCTGGCAGCTACGACGGCGGTTGCTGCGGGACGAGGAAGACGTCCTCCCCTTGCCGACCAGTAAGCACGCGCACCGCTTTTTTTTCCGCAAGACTACTGCAGCACTCAGCTACCCCGGGGAACATTAGTGCGCATGCGTCTCTTCTTGCTGCGGGCTGCCGCTCAACGTAAAGGTTCCTGCCGCGCCCCCCTGCTCGTCTTAGTAGTCGCTCGGGACTGCTCTCTGCGAGGCGACAAGCTGGCAGCTACGACGGCGGTTGCTGCGGGAGGTGGACGAGGTCCTCCCCTTGTCGACCAGTAAGCACGCCCACCGTTTTTTTCCCGCAAGACTACTGCAGCACTCAGCTACCCCGGGCAACGCTAGTGCGCGTGCATCTCTACTTGCTGCGGGCTGCCGGTCAACGTAAAAGTTCTTGCCTCGCCCCCCTGCTCTTCTTAGTAGTCGCTCTGGACTGCTCTCTGCAAGGCGACAATCTGGCAGCTACGACGGCGGTTGCTGCGGGACGAGGACGACGTCCTCCGCTTGTCGACCAGTAAGCATGCGCACCACTTTTTTTTCTGCAAGACTACTGCAGCACTCAGCTACCCCGGGCAACGCTAGTGCGCGTGCGTCTCTACTTACTGCGGGCTGCCGCTCAACGTAAAAGTTCCTGACTCGCCCCCCTGCTCGTCTTAGTAGTCGCTCTGGACTGCTCTCTGCGAGGCGAAGAGCTGGCAGCTACGACGGCGGTTGCTGCGGGACGTGGACGACGTCCTCCCCTTGTGGACCAGTAAGCACGCGAACCGCTTTTTTTTCCCGCAAGACTACTGCAGCACTCAGCTACCACGGGCAACGCTAGTGCGCGTGCGTCTCTAATTGCTGCGGGCTGCCGGTCAACGTAAATGTTCGTGCCTCGACCCCCTGCCATTCTTAGTAGTCGCTCTGGACTGCTCTCTGCGAGGCGATAAGCTGGCAGCTACGACGGCGGTTGCTGCGGGACGTGGACGACGTCCTCGCCATGTCGACCAGTAAGCACGCGCACCGTATTTTTTTTCTCGCAAGACTACTGCAGCACTCAGCTACCCCGGGCAACGGTAGTTCGCGTGCGTCTCTACTTGCTGCGGGCTGCCGCTCAACGTAAATGCTCATGCCTCACCCCCCTGCTCGTCTTTGTAGTCGCTCTGGACTGCTCTCTGCGAGGCGATAAGCTGGCAGCTACGACGGAGGTTGCTGCGGGACGTGGACGACATCCTCCCCTTGTCCACCAGTAAGCACGCGCACCGCTTTTTTTGTCCCGCAAGACTACTGCAGCACTCAGCTACCACGGGCAACGCTAGTGCGCGTGCGTCTCTAATTGCTGCGGGCTGCCGGTCAACGTAAATGTTCCTGCCTCGCCCCCCTGCCAGTCTTAGTAGTCGCTCTGGACTGCTCTCTGCGAGGCGATAAGCTGGCAGCTACGACGGCGGTTGCTGCGGGACGTGGACGACGTCCTCCCCTTGTCGACCAGTAAGCACGCGGACCGCTTTTTTTTTCTCGTAAGCCTACTGCAGCACTCAGCTACCCCGGGCAACGGTAGTGCGCGTGCGTCTCTACTTGCTGCGGGCTGCCGCTCAACGTAAATGTTCCTGCCTCACCCCCCTGCTCGTCTTAGCAGTCGCTCTGGACTGCTCTCTGCGAGGCGAAGAGCTGGCAGCTACGACGGCGGTTGCTGCGGGACGTGGACGACGTCCTCCCCTTGTGGACCAGTAAGCACGCGCACCGCTTTTTTTTCCCGCAAGACTACTGCAACACTCAGCTAACCCGCGCAACGCTAGTCCGCGTGCGTCTCTACTTGCTGCGGGTATGCCGCTCAACGTAAAAATTCCTGCCTAAACCCCTGCTCGTCTTAGTCGTCGCTCTGGACTGCTCTCTGCGAGGCGACAAGCTGGGAGCTATGACGGCGGTTGCTGCGGGATGTGGACGACGTCCTCCCGTTGTCGACCAGTAATCCCGCTCACCGCTTTTTTTTCCCGCAAGACTACTGCAGCACTCAGCTACCCCGGGCAACATTTGTGCGCATGCGTCTCTAATTGCTGCGGGCTGCCGCTCAACGTAAAAGTTCCTGCCTCGCCCCCCTGCTCGCCTTAGTAGTCGCTCGGGACTGCTCTCTGCGAGGCGACAAGCTGGCAGCTACGACGGCGGTTGCTGCGCGACGAGGACGACGTCCTCCCCTTGTCGACCAGTAAGCACGCCCACCGTTTTTTTCCCGCAAGACTACTGCAGCACTCAGCTACCCCGGGCAACGCTAGTGCGCGTGCGTCTCTACTTGCTGCGGGCTGCCGGTCAACGTAAATGTTCCTGCCTCGCCCCCCTGACATTCTTAGTAGTCGCTCTGGACTGCTCTCTGCGAGGCGATAAGCTGGCAGCTACGGCGGTGGTTGCTGCGGGACGTGGACGACGTCCTCGCCTTGTCGACCAGTAAGCACGCGCACCGCTTTTTTTTCTCGCAAGACTACTGCAGCACTCAGCTACCCCGGGCAACGGTAGTGCGCGTGCGTCTCTACTTGCTGCGGGCTGCCGCTCAACGTAGATGCTCCTGCCTCACCCCCCTGCTCGTCTTTGTAGTCGCTCTGGACTGCTCTCTGCGAGGCGATAAGCTGGCAGCTACGACGGAGGTTGCTGCGGGACGCGGACGACGTCCTCCCCTTGTCCACCAGTAAGCACGCGCACCGCTTTTTTTGTCCCGCAAGACTACTGCAGCACTCAGCTACCCCGGGCAACGCTAGTGCGCGTGCGTCTCTAATTGCTGCGGGCTGCCGGTCAACGTAAATGTTCCTGCCTCGCCCCCCTGCCAGTCTTAGTAGTCGCTCTGGACTGCTCTCTGCGAGGCGATAAGCTGGCAGCTACGACGGCGGTTGCTGCGGGACGTGGACGACGTCCTCCCCTTGTCGACCAGTAAGCACGCGCACCGCTTTTTTTTTCTCGTAAGCCTACTGCAGCACTCAGCTACCCCGGGCAACGGTAGTGCGCGTGCGTCTCTACTTGCTGCGGGCTGCCGCTCAACGTAAAAGTTCCTGACTCGCCCCCCTGCTCGTCTTAGTAGTCTCTCTGGACTGCTCTCTGCGAGGCGACAAGCTGGCAGCTACGACGGCGGTTGCTGCGGAACGAGGAAGACGTCCTCCCCTTGTCGACCAGTAAGCACGCGCACCGCTTTTTTTCCGCAAGACTACTGCAGCACTCAGCTACCCCGGGGAACATTAGTGCGCATGCGTCTCTTCTTGCTGCGGGCTGCCGCTCAACGTAAAAGTTCCTGCCGCGCCCCCCTGCTCGTCTTAGTAGTCGCTCGGGACTGCTCTCTGCGAGGCGACAAGCTGGCAGCTACGACGGCGGTTGCTGCGGGAGGTGGACGAGGTCCTCCCCTTGTCGACCAGTAAGCACGCCCACCGTTTTTTTCCCGCAAGACTACTGCAGCACTCAGCTACCCCGGGCAACGCTAGTGCGCGTGCATCTCTACTTGCTGCGGGCTGCCGGTCAACGTAAAAGTTCTTGCCTCGCCCCCCTGCTCTTCTTAGTAGTCGCTCTGGACTGCTCTCTGCGAGGCGATAAGCTGGCAGCTACGACGGCGGTTGCTGCGGGACGTGGACGACGTCCTCCCCTTGTCGACCAGTAAGCACGCGCACCGCTTTTTTTTTCTCGTAAGCCTACTGCAGCACTCAGCTACCCCGGGCAACGGTAGTGCGCGTGCGTCTCTACTTGCTGCGGGCTGCCGCTCAACGTAAATGTTCCTGCCTCACCCCCCTGCTCGTCTTAGTAGTCGCTCTGGACTGCTCTCTGCGAGGCGAAGAGCTGGCAGCTACGACGGCGGTTGCTGCGGGACGTGGACGACGTCCTCCCCTTGTGGACCAGTAAGCACGCGAACCGCTTTTTTTTCCCGCAAGACTACTGCAGCACTCAGCTACCCCGGGCAACGCTAATGCGCGTGCGTCTCTACTTGCTGCGGGCTGCCGCTCAACGTAAAAGTTCCTGACTCGCCCCCCTGCTCGTCTTAGTAGTCGCTCTGGACTGCTCTCTGCGAGGCGACAAGCTGGCAGCTGCAACGGCGGTTGCTGCGGGACGAGGAGGACGTCCTCCCCTTGTCGACCAGTAAGCGCGCGCACCGCTTTTTCTTTTTCCCGCAAGACTACTGCAACACTCAGCTTCCCCAGGCAACGCTAGTGCGCGTGCGTCTTTAGTTGCTGCGGGCTGCCGCTCACCGTAAAAGTTCCTGCCTCGCCCCACTGCTCGTCTTAGTAGTCGCTCTGGACTGCTTTCTGCGAGGCGACAAGCTGGCGGCTACGAGGGCGGTTGCTGCGGGACATGGACGACTTCCTCCTCTTGTCGACCAGTAAGCACGCGCACCGCTTTTTTTTCGCAAGACTACTGCAGCACTCAGCAACCCCGGGCAACGCTAGTGCGCGTGCGTCTCTACTTGCGGCGGGCTGCCGCTCAACGTAAAAGTTCCTGACTCGCCCCCCTGCTCGTCCTAGTAGTCGCTCTGGACTGCTCTCTGCGAGGCGACAAGCTGGCAGCTACGGCGGCGGTTGCTGCGGGACGAGGACGACGTCCTCCCCTTGTCGACCAGTAAGCATGCGCACCACTTTTTTTTCCGCAAGACTACTGCAGCACTCAGCTACCCCGCGCAACGCTAGTGCGCGTGCGTCTCTACTTGCTGCGGGCTGCCGCTCAACGTAAAAGTTCCTGACTCGCCCCCCTGCTCGTCCTAGTAGTCGCTCTGGACTACTCTCTGCGAGGCGACAAGCTGGCAGCTACGACGGCGGTTGCTACGGGACATGGGCGACGTCCTCCCCTTGTCGACCTGTAAGCACGCGCACCGCTTTTTTTCCGCAAGACTACTGCAGCACTCAGCTTCCCCTGGCAACGCTAGTGCGCGTGCGTTTCTACTTGCTGCGGGCTGCCGCTCAACGTAAAAGTTCCTGTCTCGCCCCCCTGCTCGTCTTAGTAGTCGCTCTGGACTGCTCTCTGCGAGGCGATAAGCTGGCAGCTACGACGGCGGTTGCTGCGGGACGTGGACGACGTCCTCCCCTTGTCGACCAGTAAGCAGCGCACCGCTTTTTTTTCTCGCAAGACTACTGCAGCACTCAGCTACCCCGCGCAACGCTAGTGCGCGTGCGTCTCTACTTGCTGCGGGCTGCCGCTCAACGTAAATGTTCCTGCCTCACCCCCCTGCTCGTCTTAGTAGTCGCTCTGGACTGCTCTCTGTGGGGCGAAGAGGTGGCAGCTACGACGGCGGTTGCTGTGGGACCTGGACGACGTCCTCCCCTTGTGGACCAGTAAGCACGCGCACCGCTTTTTTTCCGCAAGACTACTGCAGCACTCAGCTACCACGGGCAACGCTAGCGCGCGTGGGTCTCTACTTCCTACGGGCTGCCGCTCAACGTAAATGTTCGTGCCTCACCCCCCTGCTCGTCTTAGTAGTCGCTCTGGACTGCTCTCTGCGAGGCGAAGAGCTGGCAGCTACGACGGCGGTTGCTTCGGGACGTGGACGACGTCCTCCCCTTGTGGACCAGTAAGCACGCGAACCGCTTTTTTTCCCGCAAGACTACTGCAGCACTAAGCTACCCCGGGCAACGCTAGTGCGCGTGCGTCTCTACTTGCTGCGGGCTGCCGCTCAACGTAAAAGTTCCTGACTCGCCCCCCTGCTCGTCTTAGTAGTCGCTCTGGACTGCTCTCTGCGAGGCGACAAGCTGGCAGCTACGACGGCGGTTGCTGCGGGACGAGGACGACGTCCTCCCCTTGTCGACCAGTAAGCACGCGCACCGCTTTTTTTTCCGCAAGACTACTGCAGCACTCAGCTACCCCGGGCAACATTAGTGCGCATGCGTCTCTTCTTGCTGCGGGCTGCCGCTCAACGTAAAAGTTCCTGCCGCGCCCCCCTGCTCGTCTTAGTAGTCGCTCGGGACTGCTCTCTGCGAGGCGACAAGCTGGCAGCTACGACGGCGGTTGCTGCGGGAGGTGGACGAGGTCCTCCCCTTGTCGACCAGTAAGCACGCCCACCGTTTTTTTCCCGCAAGACTACTGCTGCACTCAGCTGCCCCGGGCAACGCTAGTGCGCGTGCATCTCTACTAGCTGCGGGCTGCCGCTCAACGTAAAAGTTCCTGCCTCGCCCCCCTGCTCGCCTTAGTAGTCGCTCGGGACTGCTCTCTGCGAGGCGACAAGCTGGCAGCTACGACGGCGGTTGCTGCGCGACGAGGACGACGTCCTCCCCTTGTCGACCAGTAAGCACGCCCACCGTTTTTTTCCCGCAAGACTACTGCAGCACTCAGCTACCCCGGGCAACGCTAGTGCGCGTGCGTCTCTACTTGCTGCGGGCTGCCGGTCAACGTAAATGTTCCTGCCTCGCCCCCCTGACATTCTTAGTAGTCGCTCTGGACTGCTCTCTGCGAGGCGATAAGCTGGCAGCTACGACGGTGGTTGCTGCGGGACGTGGACGACGTCCTCGCCTTGTCGACCAGTAAGCACGCGCACCGCTTTTTTTTCTCGCAAGACTACTGCAGCACTCAGCTACCCCGGGCAACGGTAGTGCGCGTGCGTCTCTACTTGCTGCGGGCTGCCGCTCAACGTAGATGCTCCTGCCTCACCCCCCTGCTCGTCTTTGTAGTCGCTCTGGACTGCTCTCTGCGAGGCGATAAGCTGGCAGCTACGACGGAGGTTGCTGCGGGACGCGGACGACGTCCTCCCCTTGTCCACCAGTAAGCACGCGCACCGCTTTTTTTGTCCCGCAAGACTACTGCAGCACTCAGCTACCCCGGGCAACGCTAGTGCGCGTGCGTCTCTAATTGCTGCGGGCTGCCGGTCAACGTAAATGTTCCTGCCTCGCCCCCCTGCCAGTCTTAGTAGTCGCTCTGGACTGCTCTCTGCGAGGCGATAAGCTGGCAGCTACGACGGCGGTTGCTGCGGGACGTGGACGACGTCCTCCCCTTGTCGACCAGTAAGCACGCGCACCGCTTTTTTTTTCTCGTAAGCCTACTGCAGCACTCAGCTACCCCGGGCAACGGTAGTGCGCGTGCGTCTCTACTTGCTGCGGGCTGCCGCTCAACGTAAAAGTTCCTGACTCGCCCCCCTGCTCGTCTTAGTAGTCTCTCTGGACTGCTCTCTGCGAGGCGACAAGCTGGCAGCTACGACGGCGGTTGCTGCGGAACGAGGAAGACGTCCTCCCCTTGTCGACCAGTAAGCACGCGCACCGCTTTTTTTTCCGCAAGACTACTGCAGCACTCAGCTACCCCGGGGAACATTAGTGCGCATGCGTCTCTTCTTGCTGCGGGCTGCCGCTCAACGTAAAAGTTCCTGCCGCGCCCCCCTGCTCGTCTTAGTAGTCGCTCGGGACTGCTCTCTGCGAGGCGACAAGCTGGCAGCTACGACGGCGGTTGCTGCGGGAGGTGGACGAGGTCCTCCCCTTGTCGACCAGTAAGCACGCCCACCGTTTTTTTCCCGCAAGACTACTGCAGCACTCAGCTACCCCGGGCAACGCTAGTGCGCGTGCATCTCTACTTGCTGCGGGCTGCCGGTCAACGTAAAAGTTCTTGCCTCGCCCCCCTGCTCTTCTTAGTAGTCGCTCTGGACTGCTCTCTGCGAGGCGATAAGCTGGCAGCTACGACGGCGGTTGCTGCGGGACGTGGACGACGTCCTCCCCTTGTCGACCAGTAAGCACGCGCACCGCTTTTTTTTTTCTCGTAAGCCTACTGCAGCACTCAGCTACCCCGGGCAACGGTAGTGCGCGTGCGTCTCTACTTGCTGCGGGCTGCCGCTCAACGTAAATGTTCCTGCCTCACCCCCCTGCTCGTCTTAGTAGTCGCTCTGGACTGCTCTCTGCGAGGCGAAGAGCTGGCAGCTACGACGGCGGTTGCTGCGGGACGTGGACGACGTCCTCCCCTTGTGGACCAGTAAGCACGCGAACCGCTTTTTTTTCCCGCAAGACTACTGCAGCACTCAGCTACCCCGGGCAACGCTAATGCGCGTGCGTCTCTACTTGCTGCGGGCTGCCGCTCAACGTAAAAGTTCCTGACTCGCCCCCCTGCTCGTCTTAGTAGTCGCTCTGGACTGCTCTCTGCGAGGCGACAAGCTGGCAGCTGCAACGGCGGTTGCTGCGGGACGAGGAGGACGTCCTCCCCTTGTCGACCAGTAAGCGCGCGCACCGCTTTTTCTTTTTCCCGCAAGACTACTGCAACACTCAGCTTCCCCAGGCAACGCTAGTGCGCGTGCGTCTTTAGTTGCTGCGGGCTGCCGCTCACCGTAAAAGTTCCTGCCTCGCCCCACTGCTCGTCTTAGTAGTCGCTCTGGACTGCTTTCTGCGAGGCGACAAGCTGGCGGCTACGAGGGCGGTTGCTGCGGGACATGGACGACTTCCTCCTCTTGTCGACCAGTAAGCACGCGCACCGCTTTTTTTTCGCAAGACTACTGCAGCACTCAGCAACCCCGGGCAACGCTAGTGCGCGTGCGTCTCTACTTGCGGCGGGCTGCCGCTCAACGTAAAAGTTCCTGACTCGCCCCCCTGCTCGTCCTAGTAGTCGCTCTGGACTGCTCTGTGCGAGGCGACAAGCTGGCAGCTACGGCGGCGGTTGCTGCGGGACGAGGACGACGTCCTCCCCTTGTCGACCAGTAAGCATGCGCACCACTTTTTTTTCCGCAAGACTACTGCAGCACTCAGCTACCCCGCGCAACGCTAGTGCGCGTGCGTCTCTACTTGCTGCGGGCTGCCGCTCAACGTAAAAGTTCCTGACTCGCCCCCCTGCTCGTCCTAGTAGTCGCTCTGGACTACTCTCTGCGAGGCGACAAGCTGGCAGCTACGACGGCGGTTGCTACGGGACATGGGCGACGTCCTCCCCTTGTCGACCTGTAAGCACGCGCACCGCTTTTTTTCCGCAAGACTACTGCAGCACTCAGCTTCCCCTGGCAACGCTAGTGCGCGTGCGTTTCTACTTGCTGCGGGCTGCCGCTCAACGTAAAAGTTCCTGTCTCGCCCCCCTGCTCGTCTTAGTAGTCGCTCTGGACTGCTCTCTGCGAGGCGATAAGCTGGCAGCTACGACGGCGGTTGCTGCGGGACGTGGACGACGTCCTCCCCTTGTCGACCAGTAAGCAGCGCACCGCTTTTTTTTCTCGCAAGACTACTGCAGCACTCAGCTACCCCGCGCAACGCTAGTGCGCGTGCGTCTCTACTTGCTGCGGGCTGCCGCTCAACGTAAATGTTCCTGCCTCACCCCCCTGCTCGTCTTAGTAGTCGCTCTGGACTGCTCTCTGTGGGGCGAAGAGGTGGCAGCTACGACGGCGGTTGCTGTGGGACCTGGACGACGTCCTCCCCTTGTGGACCAGTAAGCACGCGCACCGCTTTTTTTCCGCAAGACTACTGCAGCACTCAGCTACCACGGGCAACGCTAGCGCGCGTGGGTCTCTACTTCCTACGGGCTGCCGCTCAACGTAAATGTTCGTGCCTCACCCCCCTGCTCGTCTTAGTAGTCGCTCTGGACTGCTCTCTGCGAGGCGAAGAGCTGGCAGCTACGACGGCGGTTGCTTCGGGACGTGGACGACGTCCTCCCCTTGTGGACCAGTAAGCACGCGAACCGCTTTTTTTCCCGCAAGACTACTGCAGCACTAAGCTACCCCGGGCAACGCTAGTGCGCGTGCGTCTCTACTTGCTGCGGGCTGCCGCTCAACGTAAAAGTTCCTGACTCGCCCCCCTGCTCGTCTTAGTAGTCGCTCTGGACTGCTCTCTGCGAGGCGACAAGCTGGCAGCTACGACGGCGGTTGCTGCGGGACGAGGACGACGTCCTCCCCTTGTCGACCAGTAAGCACGCGCACCGCTTTTTTTTCCGCAAGACTACTGCAGCACTCAGCTACCCCGGGCAACATTAGTGCGCATGCGTCTCTTCTTGCTGCGGGCTGCCGCTCAACGTAAAAGTTCCTGCCGCGCCCCCCTGCTCGTCTTAGTAGTCGCTCGGGACTGCTCTCTGCGAGGCGACAAGCTGGCAGCTACGACGGCGGTTGCTGCGGGAGGTGGACGAGGTCCTCCCCTTGTCGACCAGTAAGCACGCCCACCGTTTTTTTCCCGCAAGACTACTGCTGCACTCAGCTGCCCCGGGCAACGCTAGTGCGCGTGCATCTCTACTTGCTGCGGGCTGCCGCTCAACGTAAAAGTTCCTGCCTCGCCCCCCTGCTCTTCTTAGTAGTCGCTCTGGACGGCTCTCTGCGAGGTGACAAGCTGGCAGCTGCAACGGCGGTTACTGCGGGACGAGGAGGACGTCCTCCCCTTGTCGACCAGTAAGCACGCCCAACGCTTTTTTTTTCCGCAAGACTACTGCAGCACTCAGCTACCCCGGGCAACGCTAGTGCGCGTGGGTCTCTACTTGCTGCGGGCTGCCGCTCAACGTAAAAGCTCCTGACTCGCCCCCCTGCTCGTCTTAGTAGTCGCTCTGGACTGCTCTCTGCGAGGCGATAAGCTGGCAGCTGCGATGGCGGTTGCTGCGGGACGTAGACGACATCCTCCCCTTGTCCACCAGTAAGCACGCGCACCGCTTTTTTTTCCCGCAAGACTACTGCAGCACTCAGCTACCACGGGCAACGCTAGTGCACGTGCGTCTCTAATTGCTGCGGGCTGCCGGTCAACGTAAATGTTCCTGCCTCACCCCCCTGCCAGTCTTAGTAGTCGCTCTGGACTGCTCTCTGCGAGGCGATAAGCTGGCAGCTACGACGGCGGTTGCTGCGGGCCGTGGACGACGTCCTCCCCTTGTGGACCAGTAAGCACGCGAACCGCTTTTTTCCCGCAAGACCACTGCAGCACTCAGCTACCCCGCGCAACGCTAGTGCGCGTGCGTCTCTACTTGCTGCGGGCTGCCGCTCAACGTAAAAGTTCCTGACTCGCCCCCCTGCTCGTCATAGTAGTCGCTCTGGACTACTCTCTGCGAGACGACAAGCTGGCAGCTACGACGGCGGTTGCTGTGGGACCTGGACGACGTCCTCCCCTTGTGGACCAGTAAGCACGCGCACCGCTTTTTTTCCGCAAGACTACTGCAGCACTCAGCTACCACGGGCAACGCTAGCGCGCGTGGGTCTCTACTTCCTACGGGCTGCCGCTCAACGTAAATGTTCGTGCCTCACCCCCCTGCTCGTCTTAGTAGTCGCTCTAGACTGCTCTCTGCGAGGCGAAGAGCTGGCAGCTACGACGGCGGTTGCTTCGGGACGTGGACGACGTCCTCCCCTTGTGGACCAGTAAGCACGCGAACCGCTTTTTTTCCCGCAAGACTACTGCAGCACTAAGCTACCCCGGGCAACGCTAGTGCGCGTGCGTCTCTACTTGCTGCGGGCTGCCGCTCAACGTAAAAGTTCCTGACTCGCCCCCCTGCTCGTCTTAGTAGTCGCTCTGGACTGCTCTCTGCGAGGCGACAAGCTGGCAGCTACGACGGCGGTTGCTGCGGGACGAGGACGACGTCCTCCCCTTGTCGACCAGTAAGCACGCGCACCGCTTTTTTTTCCGCAAGACTACTGCAGCACTCAGCTACCCCGGGCAACATTAGTGCGCATGCGTCTCTTCTTGCTGCGGGCTGCCGCTCAACGTAAAAGTTCCTGCCGCGCCCCCCTGCTCGTCTTAGTAGTCGCTCGGGACTGCTCTCTGCGAGGCGACAAGCTGGCAGCTACGACGGCGGTTGCTGCGGGAGGTGGACGAGGTCCTCCCCTTGTCGACCAGTAAGCACGCCCACCGTTTTTTTCCCGCAAGACTACTGCTGCACTCAGCTGCCCCGGGCAACGCTAGTGCGCGTGCATCTCTACTTGCTGCGGGCTGCCGCTCAACGTAAAAGTTCCTGCCTCGCCCCCCTGCTCTTCTTAGTAGTCGCTCTGGACGGCTCTCTGCGAGGTGACAAGCTGGCAGCTGCAACGGCGGTTGCTGCGGGACGAGGAGGACGTCCTCCCCTTGTCGACCAGTAAGCACGCCCAACGCTTTTTTTTTCCGCAAGACTACTGCAGCACTCAGCTACCCCGGGCAACGCTAGTGCGCGTGGGTCTCTACTTGCTGCGGGCTGCCGCTCAACGTAAAAGCTCCTGACTCGCCCCCCTGCTCGTCTTAGTAGTCGCTCTGGACTGCTCTCTGCGAGGCGATAAGCTGGCAGCTGCGATGGCGGTTGCTGCGGGACGTAGACGACATCCTCCCCTTGTCCACCAGTAAGCACGCGCACCGCTTTCTTTTCCCGCAAGACTACTGCAGCACTCAGCTACCACGGGCAACGCTAGTGCACGTGCGTCTCTAATTGCTGCGGGCTGCCGGTCAACGTAAATGTTCCTGCCTCACCCCCCTGCCAGTCTTAGTAGTCGCTCTGGACTGCTCTCTGCGAGGCGATAAGCTGGCAGCTACGACGGCGGTTGCTGCGGGACGTGGACGACGTCCTCCCCTTGTGGACCAGTAAGCACGCGAACCGCTTTTTTCCCGCAAGACCACTGCAGCACTCAGCTACCCCGCGCAACGCTAGTGCGCGTGCGTCTCTACTTGCTGCGGGCTGCCGCTCAACGTAAAAGTTCCTGACTCGCCCCCCTGCTCGTCATAGTAGTCGCTCTGGACTACTCTCTGCGAGACGACAAGCTGGCAGCTACGACGGCGGTTGCTACGGGACGTGGGCGACGTCCTCCCCTTGTCGACCAGTAAGCACGCCCACCGCTTTTTTTCCCCCAAGACTACTGCAGCACTCAGCTACCCCGGGCAACGCTAGTGCGCGTGCGTCTCTACTTGCTGCGGGCTGCCGGTCAACGTAAATGTTCCTGCCTCGCCCCCCTGCCATTCTTAGTAGTCGCTCTGGACTGCTCTCTGCGAGGCGATAAGCTGGCAGCTACGACGGAGGTTGCTGCGGGACGTGGACGACATCCTCCCCTTGTCCACCAGTAAGCACGCGCACCGCTTTTTTTGTCCCGCAAGACTACTGCAGCACTCAGCTACCACGGGCAACGCTAGTGCGCGTGCGTCTCTAATTGCTGCGGGCTGCCGGTCAACGTAAATGTTCCTGCCTCGCCCCCCTGCCAGTCTTAGTAGTCGCTCTGGACTGCTCTCTGCGAGGCGATAAGCTGGCAGCTACGACGGCGGTTGCTGCGGGACGTGGACGACGTCCTCCCCTTGTCGACCAGTAAGCACGCGCACCGCTTTTTTTTTCTCGTAATCCTACTGCAGCACTCAGCTACACCGGGCAACGGTAGCGCGCGTGCGTCTCTACTTGCTGCGGGCTGCCGCTCAACGTAAATGTTCCTGCCTCACCCCCCTGCTCGTCTTAGTAGTCGCTCTGGACTGCTCTCTGCGAGGCGAAGAGCTGGCAGCTACGACGGCGGTTGCTGCGGGACGTGGACGACGTCCTCCCCTTGTGGACCAGTAAGCACGCGAACCGCTTTTTTTTCCCGCAAGACTACTGCAGCACTCAGCTACCCCGGGCAACGCTAGTGCGCGTGCGTCTCTACTTGCTGCGGGCTGCCGCTCAACGTAAAAGTTCCTGACTCGCCCCCCTGCTCGTCTTAGTAGTCGCTCGGGACTGCTCTCTGCGAGGCGACAAGCTGGCAGCTACGACGGCGGTTGCTGCGGGAGGTGGACGAGGTCCTCCCCTTGTCGGCCAGTAAGCACGCCTACCGTTTTTTTCCCGCAAGACTACTCCAGCACTCAGCTACCCCGGGCAACGCTAGTGCGCGTGCATCTCTACTTGCTGCGGGCTGCCGGTCAACGTAAAAGTTCTTGCCTCGCCCCCCTGCTCTTCTTAGTAGTCGCTCTGGACTGGTCTCTGCGAGGCGATAAGCTGGCAGCTACGACGGAGGTTGCTGCGGGACGTGGACGACATCCTCCCCTTGTCCACCAGTAAGTACGCGCACCGCTTTTTTTTTCTCGTAAGCCTACTGAAGCACTCAGCTACCCCGGGCAACGGTAGCGCGCGTGCGTCTCTACTTGCTGCACGCTGCCGCTCAACGTAAATGTTCCTGCCTCACTCCCTGCTCGTCTTAGTAGTCGCTCTGGACTGCTCTCTGCGAGGCGAAGAGCTGGCAGCTACGACGGCGGTTGCTGCGGGACGTGGACGACGTCCTCCCCTTGTGGACCAGTAAGCACGCGAACCGCTTTTTTTTCCCGCAAGACTACTGCAGCACTCAGCTACCCCGGGCAACGCTAGTGCGCGTGCGTCTCTACTTGCTGCGGGCTGCCGCTCAACGTAAATGTTCCTGACTCGCCCCCCTGCTCGTCTTAGTAGTCGCTCGGGACTGCTCTCTGCGAGGCGACAAGCTGGCAGCTACGACGGCGGTTGCTGCGGGAGGTGGACGAGGTCTTCCCCTTGTCGACCAGTAAGCACGCCCGCCGTTTTTTTCCCGCAAGACTACTGCAGCACTCAGCTACCCCGGGCAACGCTAGTGCGCGTGCATCTCTACTTGCTGCGGGCTGCCGCTCGACGTAAATGTTCCTGCCTCACCCCCCTGCTCGTCTTAGTAGTCGCTCTGGACTGCTCTCTGCGAGGCGACAAGCTGGCAGCTACGACGGCGGTTGCTGCGGGACGAGGAAGACGTCCTCCCCTTGCCGACCAGTAAGCACGCGCACCGCTTTTTTTTTCGCAAGACTACTGCAGCACTCAGCTACCCCGCGCAACGCTAGTGCGCGTGCGTCTCTACTTGCTGCGGGCTGCCGCTCAACGTAAAAGTTGCTGACTCGCGCCCCTGCTCGTCATAGTAGTCGCTCTGGACTACTCTCTGCGAGGCGACAAGCTGGCAGCTACGACGGCGGTTGCTGCGGGACGTGGACGACGTCCTCCCCTTGTGGACCAGTAAGCACGCGAACCGCTTTTTTTTCCCGCAAGACTACTGCAGCACACAGCTACCCCGGGCAACGCTAGTGCGCGTGCGTCTCTACTTGCTGCGGGCTGCCGCTCAACGTAAAAGTTCCTGACTCGCCCCCCTGCTCGTCTTAGTAGTCGCTCGGGACTGCTCTCTGCGAGGCGACAAGCTGGCAGCTACGACGGCGGTTGCTGCGGGAGGTGGACGAGGTCCTCCCCTTGTCGGCCAGTAAGCACGCCTACCGTTTTTTTCCCGCAAGACTACTGCAGCACTCAGCTACCCCGGGCAACGCTAGTGCGCGTGCATCTCTACTTGCTGCGGGCTGCCGCTCAACGTAAAAGTTCTTGCCTCGCCCCCCTGCTCTTCTTAGTAGTCGCTCTGGACTGCTCTCTGCGAGGCGACAAGCTGGCAGCTACGACGGCGGTTGCTGCGGGACGTGGACGACGTCCTCCCCTTGTGGACCAGTAAGCACGCGCACCGCTTTTTTTTCCCGCAAGACTACTGCAACACTCAGCTAACCCGGGCAACGCTAGTCCGCGTGCGTCTCTACTTGCTGCGGGCTGCCGCTCAACGTAAAAATTCCTGCCTAAACCCCTGCTCGTCTTAGTCGTCGCTCTGGACTGCTCTCTGCGAGGCGACAAGCTGGGAGCTATGACGGCGGTTGCTGCGGGATGTGGACGACGTCCTCCCGTTGTCGACCAGTAATCCCGCTCACCGCTTTTTTTTCCCGCAAGACTACTGCAGCACTCAGCTACCCCGGGCAACATTAGTGCGCATGCGTCTCTAATTGCTGCGGGCTGCCGCTCAACGTAAAAGTTCCTGCCTCGCCCCCCTGCTCGCCTTAGTAGTCGCTCGGGACTGCTCTCTGCGAGGCGACAAGCTGGCAGCTACGACGGCGGTTGCTGCGCGACGAGGACGACGTCCTCCCCTTGTCGACCAGTAAGCACGCGCACCGCTTTTTTTCCCGCAGGACTATTGCATTACTCAGCTACCCCGGGCAACGCTAGTGCGCGTGCGTCTCTACTTGCTGCGGGCTGCCGGTCAACGTAAATGTTCCTGCCTCGCCCCCTGCCATTCTTAGTAGTCGCTCTGGACTGCTCTCTGCGAGGCGATAAGCTGGCAGCTACGACGGCGGTTGCTGCGGGACGTGGACGACGTCCTCGCCTTGTCGACCAGTAAGCACGCGCACCGCTTTTTTTTTCTCGCAAGACTACTGCAGCACTCAGCTACCCCGGGCAACGGTAGTGCGCGTGCGTCTCTACTTGCTGCGGGCTGCCGCTCAACGTAAATGCTCCTGCCTCACCCCCCTGCTCGTCTTTGTAGTCGCTCTGGACTGCTCTCTGCGAGGCGATAAGCTGGCAGCTACGACGGAGGTTGCTGCGGGACGTGGACGACATCCTCCCCTTGTCCACCAGTAAGCACGCGCACCGCTTTTTTTTTTCTCGTAAGCCTACTGCAGCACTCAGCTACCCCGGGCAACGGTAGTGCGCGTGCGTCGCTACTTGCTGCGGGCTGCCGCTCAACGTAAATGTTCCTGCCTCACCCCCTGCTCGTCTTAGTAGTCGCTCTGGACTGCTCTCTGCGAGGCGAAGAGCTGGCAGCTACGACGGCGGTTGCTGCGGGACGTGGACGACGTCCTCCCCTTGTGGACCAGTAAGCACGCGAACCGCTTTTTTTTCCCGCAAGACTACTGCAGCACTCAGCTACCACGGGCAACGCTAGTGCGCGTGCGTCTCTACTTGCTGCGGGCTGCCGCTCAACGTAAATGCTCCTGCCTCACCCCCCTGCTCGTCTTTGTAGTCGCTCTGGACTGGTCTCTGCGAGGCGATAAGCTGGCAGCTACGACGGAGGTTGCTGCGGGACGTGGACGACATCCTCCCCTTGTCCACCAGTAAGTACGCGCACCGCTTTTTTTTTCTCGTAAGCCTACTGAAGCACTCAGCTACCCCGGGCAACGGTAGCGCGCGTGCGTCTCTACTTGCTGCACGCTGCCGCTCAACGTAAATGTTCCTGCCTCACCCCCTGCTCGTCTTAGTAGTCGCTCTGGACTGCTCTCTGCGAGGCGAAGAGCTGGCAGCTACGACGGCGGTTGCTGCGGGACGTGGACGACGTCCTCCCCTTGTGGACCAGTAAGCACGCGAACCGCTTTTTTTTCCCGCAAGACTACTGCAGCATTCAGCTACCCCGGGCAACGCTAGTGCGCGTGCGTCTCTACTTGCTGCGGGCTGCCGCTCAACGTAAATGTTCCTGACTCGCCCCCCTGCTCGTCTTAGTAGTCGCTCGGGACTGCTCTCTGCGAGGCGACAAGCTGGCAGCTACGACGGCGGTTGCTGCGGGAGGTGGACGAGGTCTTCCCCTTGTCGACCAGTAAGCACGCCCGCCGTTTTTTTCCCGCAAGACTACTGCAGCACTCAGCTACCCCGGGCAACGCTAGTGCGCGTGCATCTCTACTTGCTGCGGGCTGCCGCTCAACGTAAATGTTCCTGCCTCACCCCCCTGCTCGTCTTAGTAGTCGCTCTGGACTGCTCTCTGCGAGGCGACAAGCTGGCAGCTACGACGGCGGTTGCTGCGGGACGAGGAAGACGTCCTCCCCTTGCCGACCAGTAAGCACGCGCACCGCTTTTTTTTCCGCAAGACTACTGCAGCACTCAGCTACCCCGGGGAACATTAGTGCGCATGCGTCTCTTCTTGTTGCGGGCTGCCGCTCAACGTAAAAGTTCCTGCCGCGCCTCCCTGCTCGTCTTAGTAGTCGCTCGGGACTGCTCTCTGCGAGGCGACAAGCTGGCAGCTACGACGGCGGTTGCTGCGGGAGGTGGACGAGGTCCTCCCCTTGTCGACCAGTAAGCACGCCCACCGTTTTTTTCCCGCAAGACTACTGCAGCACTCAGCTACCCCGGGCAACGCTAGTGCGCGTGCATCTCTACTTGCTGCGGGCTGCCGGTCAACGTTAAAGTTCTTGCCTCGCCCCCCTGCTCTTCTTAGTAGTCGCTCTGGACTGCTCTCTGCGAGGCGACAATCTGGCAGCTACGACGGCGGTTGCTGCGGGACGAGGACGACGTCCTCCCCTTGTCGACCAGTAAGCATGCGCACCACTTTTTTTTCCGCAAGACTACTGCAGCACTCAGCTACCCCGCGCAACGCTAGTGCGCGTGCGTCTCTACTTGCTGCGGGCTGCCGCTCAACGTAAAAGTTGCTGACTCGCGCCCCTGCTCGTCATAGTAGTCGCTCTGGACTACTCTCTGCGAGGCGACAAGCTGGCAGCTACGACGGCGGTTGCTGCGGGACGTGGACGACGTCCTCCCCTTGTGGACCAGTAAGCACGCGAACCGCTTTTTTTTCCCGCAAGACTACTGCAGCACTCAGCTACCCCGGGCAACGCTAGTGCGCGTGCGTCTCTACTTGCTGCGGGCTGCCGCTCAACGTAAATGTTCCTGACTCGCCCCCCTGCTCGTCTTAGTAGTCGCTCGGGACTGCTCTCTGCGAGGCGACAAGCTGGCAGCTACGACGGCGGTTGCTGCGGGAGGTGGACGAGGTCCTCCCCTTGTCGGCCAGTAAGCACGCCTACCGTTTTTTTCCCGCAAGACTACTGCAGCACTCAGCTACCCCGGGCAACGCTAGTGCGCGTGCATCTCTACTTGCTGCGGGCTGCCGGTCAACGTAAAAGTTCTTGCCTCGCCCCCCTGCTCTTCTTAGTAGTCGCTCTGGACTGCTCTCTGCGAGGCGACAAGCTGGCAGCTACGACGGCGGTTGCTGCGGGACGTGGACGACGTCCTCCCCTTGTGGACCAGTAAGCACGCGCACCGCTTTTTTTTCCCGCAAGACTACTGCAACACTCAGCTAACCCGGGCAACGCTAGTCCGCGTGCGTCTCTACTTGCTGCGGGCTGCCGCTCAACGTAAAAATTCCTGCCTAAACCCCTGCTCGTCTTAGTCGTCGCTCTGGACTGCTCTCTGCGAGGCGACAAGCTGGGAGCTATGACGGCGGTTGCTGCGGGATGTGGACGACGTCCTCCCGTTGTCGACCAGTAATCCCGCTCACCGCTTTTTTTTCCCGCAAGACTACTGCAGCACTCAGCTACCCCGGGCAACATTAGTGCGCATGCGTCTCTAATTGCTGCGGGCTGCCGCTCAACGTAAAAGTTCCTGCCTCGCCCCCCTGCTCGCCTTAGTAGTCGCTCGGGACTGCTCTCTGCGAGGCGACAAGCTGGCAGCTACGACGGCGGTTGCTGCGCGACGAGGACGACGTCCTCCCCTTGTCGACCAGTAAGCACGCGCACCGCTTTTTTTCCCGCAAGACTATTGCATTACTCAGCTACCCCGGGCAACGCTAGTGCGCGTGCGTCTCTACTTGCTGCGGGCTGCCGGTCAACGTAAATGTTCCTGCCTCGCCCCCTGCCATTCTTAGTAGTCGCTCTGGACTGCTCTCTGCGAGGCGATAAGCTGGCAGCTTCGACGGCGGTTGCTGCGGGACGTGGACGACGTCCTCGCCTTGTCGACCAGTAAGCACGCGCACCGCTTTTTTTTCTCGCAAGACTACTGCAGCACTCAGCTACCCCGGGCAACGGTAGTGCGCGTGCGTCTCTACTTGCTGCGGGCTGCCGCTCAACGTAAATGCTCCTGCCTCACCCCCCTGCTCGTCTTTGTAGTCGCTCTGGACTGCTCTCTGCGAGGCGATAAGCTGGCAGCTACGACGGAGGTTGCTGCGGGACGTGGACGACATCCTCCCCTTGTCCACCAGTAAGCACGCGCACCGCTTTTTTTGTCCCGCAAGACTACTGCAGCACTCAGCTACCACGGGCAACGCTAGTGCGCGTGCGTCTCTAATTGCTGCGGGCTGCCGGTCAACGTAAATGTTCCTGCCTCGCCCCCCTGCCAGTCTTAGTAGTCGCTCTGGACTGCTCTCTGCGAGGCGATAAGCTGGCAGCTACGACGGCGGTTGCTGCGGGACGTGGACGACGTCCTCCCCTTGTCGACCAGTAAGCACGCGCACCGCTTTTTTTTTCTCGTAAGCCTACTGCAGCACTCAGCTACCCCGGGCAACGGTAGTGCGCGTGCGTCTCTACTTGCTGCGGGCTGCCGCTCAACGTAAATGTTCCTGCCTCACCCCCCTGCTCGTCTTAGTAGTCGCTCTGGACTGCTCTCTGCGAGGCGAAGAGCTGGCAGCTACGACGGCGGTTGCTGCGGGACGTGGACGACGTCCTCCCCTTGTGGACCAGTAAGCACGCGAACCGCTTTTTTTTCCCGCAAGACTACTGCAGCACTCAGCTACCACGGGCAACGCTAGTGCGCGTGCGTCTCTACTTGCTGCGGGCTGCCGCTCAACGTAAATGCTCCTGCCTCACCCCCCTGCTCGTCTTTGTAGTCGCTCTGGACTGGTCTCTGCGAGGCGATAAGCTGGCAGCTACGACGGAGGTTGCTGCGGGACGTGGACGACATCCTCCCCTTGTCCACCAGTAAGTACGCGCACCGCTTTCTTTGTCCCGCAAGACTACTGCAGCACTCAGCTACCACGGGCAACGCTAGTGCGCGTGCGTCTCTAATTGCTGCGGGCTGCCGGTCAACGTAAATGTTCCTGCCTCGCCCCCCTGCCAGTCTTAGTAGTCGCTCTGGACTGCTCTCTGCGAGGCGATAAGCTGGCAGCTACGACGGCAGTTGCTGCGGGACGTGGACGACGTCCTCCCCTTGTCGACCAGTAAGCACGCGCACCGCTTTTTTTTCTCGTAAGCCTACTGAAGCACTCAGCTACCCCGGGCAACGGTAGCGCGCGTGCGTCTCTACTTGCTGCGGGCTGCCGCTCAACGTAAATGTTCCTGCCTCACCCCCCTGCTCGTCTTAGTAGTCGCTCTGGACTGCTCTCTGCGAGGCGAAGAGCTGGCAGCTATGACGGCGGTTGCTGCGGGACGTGGACGACGTCCTCCCCTTGTGGACCAGTAAGCACGCGAACCGCTTTTTTTTCCCGCAAGACTACTGCAGCACTCAGCTACCCCGGGCAACGCTAGTGCGCGTGCGTCTCTACTTGCTGCGGGCTGCCGCTCAACGTAAATGTTCCTGACTCGCCCCCCTGCTCGTCTTAGTAGTCGCTCGGGACTGCTCTCTGCGAGGCGACAAGCTGGCAGCTACGACGGCGGTTGCTGCGGGAGGTGGACGAGGTCCTCCCCTTGTCGACCAGTAAGCACGCCCGCCGTTTTTTTCCCGCAAGACTACTGCAGCACTCAGCTACCCCGGGCAACGTTAGTGCGCGTGCATCTCTACTTGCTGCGGGCTGCCGCTCAACGTAAATGTTCCTGCCTCACCCCCCTGCTCGTCTTAGTAGTCGCTCTGGACTGCTCTCTGCGAGGCGACAAGCTGGCAGCTACGACGGCGGTTGCTGCGGGACGAGGAAGACGTCCTCCCCTTGCCGACCAGTAAGCACGCGCACCGCTTTTTTTTCCGCAAGACTACTGCAGCACTCAGCTACCCCGGGGAACTTTAGTGCGCATGCGTCTCTTCTTGCTGCGGGCTGCCGCTCAACGTAAAGGTTCCTGCCGCGCCCCCCTGCTCGTCTTAGTAGTCGCTCGGGACTGCTCTCTGCGAGGCGACAAGCTGGCAGCTACGACGGCGGTTGCTGCGGGAGGTGGACGAGGTCCTCCCCTTGTCGACCAGTAAGCACGCCCACCGTTTTTTTCCCGCAAGACTACTGCAGCACTCAGCTACCCCGGGCAACGCTAGTGCGCGTGCATCTCTACTTGCTGCGGGCTGCCGGTCAACGTAAAAGTTCTTGCCTCGCCCCCCTGCTCTTCTTAGTAGTCGCTCTGGACTGCTCTCTGCAAGGCGACAATCTGGCAGCTACGACGGCGGTTGCTGCGGGACGAGGACGACGTCCTCCCCTTGTCGACCAGTAAGCATGCGCACCACTTTTTTTTTCCGCAAGACTACTGCAGCACTCAGCTACCCCGGGCAACGCTAGTGCGCGTGCGTCTCTACTTGCTGCGGGCTGCCGCTCAACGTAAAAGTTCCTGACTCGCCCCCCTGCTCGTCTTAGTAGTCGCTCTGGACTGCTCTCTGCGAGGCGAAGAGCTGGCAGCTACGACGGCGGTTGCTGCGGGACGTGGACGACGTCCTCCCCTTGTGGACCAGTAAGCACGCGCACCGCTTTTTTTTCCCGCAAGACTACTGCAACACTCAGCTAACCCGCGCAACGCTAGTCCGCGTGCGTCTCTACTTGCTGCGGGCTGCCGCTCAACGTAAAAATTCCTGCCTAAACCCCTGCTCGTCTTAGTCGTCGCTCTGGACTGCTCTCTGCGAGGCGACAAGCTGGGAGCTATGACGGCGGTTGCTGCGGGATGTGGACGACGTCCTCCCGTTGTCGACCAGTAATCCCGCTCACCGCTTTTTTTTCCCGCAAGACTACTGCAGCACTCAGCTACCCCGGGCAACATTTGTGCGCATGCGTCTCTAATTGCTGCGGGCTGCCGCTCAACGTAAAAGTTCCTGCCTCGCCCCCCTGCTCGCCTTAGTAGTCGCTCGGGACTGCTCTCTGCGAGGCGACAAGCTGGCAGCTACGACGGCGGTTGCTGCGCGACGAGGACGACGTCCTCCCCTTGTCGACCAGTAAGCACGCCCACCGTTTTTTTCCCGCAAGACTACTGCAGCACTCAGCTACCCCGGGCAACGCTAGTGCGCGTGCGTCTCTACTTGCTGCGGGCTGCCGGTCAACGTAAATGTTCCTGCCTCGCCCCCCTGACATTCTTAGTAGTCGCTCTGGACTGCTCTCTGCGAGGCGATAAGCTGGCAGCTACGACGGTGGTTGCTGCGGGACGTGGACGACGTCCTCGCCTTGTCGACCAGTAAGCACGCGCACCGCTTTTTTTTCTCGCAAGACTACTGCAGCACTCAGCTACCCCGGGCAACGGTAGTGCGCGTGCGTCTCTACTTGCTGCGGGCTGCCGCTCAACGTAGATGCTCCTGCCTCACCCCCCTGCTCGTCTTTGTAGTCGCTCTGGACTGCTCTCTGCGAGGCGATAAGCTGGCAGCTACGACGGAGGTTGCTGCGGGACGCGGACGACGTCCTCCCCTTGTCCACCAGTAAGCACGCGCACCGCTTTTATTGTCCCGCAAGACTACTGCAGCACTCAGCTACCCCGGGCAACGCTAGTGCGCGTGCGTCTCTAATTGCTGCGGGCTGCCGGTCAACGTAAATGTTCCTGCCTCGCCCCCCTGCCAGTCTTAGTAGTCGCTCTGGACTGCTCTCTGCGAGGCGATAAGCTGGCAGCTACGACGGCGGTTGCTGCGGGACGTGGACGACGTCCTCCCCTTGTCGACCAGTAAGCACGCGCACCGCTTTTTTTTTCTCGTAAGCCTACTGCAGCACTCAGCTACCCCGGGCAACGGTAGTGCGCGTGCGTCTCTACTTGCTGCGGGCTGCCGCTCAACGTAAATGTTCCTGCCTCACCCCCCTGCTCGTCTTAGTAGTCGCTCTGGACTGCTCTCTGCGAGGCGAAGAGCTGGCAGCTACGACGGCGGTTGCTGCGGGACGTGGACGAGGTCCTCCCCTTGTCGACCAGTAAGCACGCCCACCGTTTTTTTCCCGCAAGACTACTGCAGCACTCAGCTACCCCGGGCAACGCTAGTGCGCGTGCGTCTCTACTTGCTGCGGGCTGCCGGTCAACGTAAAAGTTCCTGACTCGCCCCCCTGCTCGTCTTAGTAGTCTCTCTGGACTGCTCTCTGCGAGGCGACAAGCTGGCAGCTACGACGGCGGTTGCTGCGGAACGAGGAAGACGTCCTCCCCTTGTCGACCAGTAAGCACGCGCACCGCTTTTTTTTTCGCAAGACTACTGCAGCACTCAGCTACCCCGGGGAACATTAGTGCGCATGCGTCTCTTCTTGCTGCGGGCTGCCGCTCAACGTAAAAGTTCCTGCCGCGCCCCCCTGCTCGTCTTAGTAGTCGCTCGGGACTGCTCTCTGCGAGGCGACAAGCTGGCAGCTACGACGGCGGTTGCTGCGGGAGGTGGACGAGGTCCTCCCCTTGTCGACCAGTAAGCACGCCCACCGTTTTTTTCCCGCAAGACTACTGCAGCACTCAGCTACCCCGGGCAACGCTAGTGCGCGTGCATCTCTACTTGCTGCGGGCTGCCGGTCAACGTAAAAGTTCCTGACTCGCCCCCCTGCTCGTCCTAGTAGTCGCTCTGGACTGCTCTCTGCGAGGCCACAAGCTGGCAGCTACGGCGGCGGTTGCTGCGGGACGAGGACGACGTCCTCCCCTTGTCGACCAGTAAGCATGCGCACCACTTTTTTTTCCGCAAGACTACTGCAGCACTCAGCTACCCCGCGCAACGCTAGTGCGCGTGCGTCTCTACTTGCTGCGGGCTGCCGCTCAACGTAAAAGTTCCTGACTCGCCCCCCTGCTCGTCATAGTAGACGCTCTGGACTACTCTCTGCGAGGCGACAAGCTGGCAGCTACGACGGCGGTTGCTACGGGACATGGGCGACGTCCTCCCCTTGTCGACCTGTAAGCACGCGCACCGCTTTTTTTCCGCAAGAGTACTGCAGCACTCAGCTTCCCCTGGCAACGCTAGTGCGCGTGCGTTTCTACTTGCTGCGGGCTGCCGCTCAACGTAAAAGTTCCTGTCTCGCCCCCCTGCTCGTCTTAGTAGTCGCTCTGGACTGCTCTCTGCGAGGCGATAAGCTGGCAGCTACGACGGCGGTTGCTGCGGGACGTGGACGACGTCCTCCCCTTGTCGACCAGTAAGCAGCGCACCGCTTTTTTTTCTCGCAAGACTACTGCAGCACTCAGCTACCCCGCGCAACGCTAGTGCGCGTGCGTCTCTACTTGCTGCGGGCTGCCGCTCAACGTAATTGTTCCTGCCTCACCCCCCTGCTCGTCTTAGTAGTCGCTCTGGACTGCTCTCTGCGGGGCGAAGAGGTGGCAGCTACGACGGCGGTTGCTGTGGGACCTGGACGACGTCCTCCCCTTGTGGACCAGTAAGCACGCGCACCGCTTTTTTTCCGCAAGACTACTGCAGCACTCAGCTACCCCGGGCAACGCTAGCGCGCGTGGGTCTCTACTTCCTACGGGCTGCCGCTCAACGTAAATGTTCGTGCCTCACCCCCCTGCTCGTCTTAGTAGTCGCTCTGGACTGCTCTCTGCGAGGCGAAGAGCTGGCAGCTACGACGGCGGTTGCTTCGGGACGTGGACGACGTCCTCCCCTTGTGGACCAGTAAGCACGCGCACCGCTTTTTTTTTCGCAAGACTACTGCAGCACTCAGCTACCCCGGGGAACATTAGTGCGCATGCGTCTCTTCTTGCTGCGGGCTGCCGGTCAACGTAAAAGTTCTTGCCTCGCCCCCCTGCTCTTCTTAGTAGTCGCTCTGGACTGCTCTCTGCGAGGCGATAAGCTGGCAGCTACGACGGCGGTTGCTGCGGGACGTGGACGACGTCCTCCCCTTGTCGACCAGTAAGCACGCGCACCGCTTTTTTTTTTCTCGTAAGCCTACTGCAGCACTCAGCTACCCCGGGCAACGGTAGTGCGCGTGCGTCTCTACTTGCTGCGGGCTGCCGCTCAACGTAAATGTTCCTGCCTCACCCCCCTGCTCGTCTTAGTAGTCGCTCTGGACTGCTCTCTGCGAGGCGAAGAGCTGGCAGCTACGACGGCGGTTGCTGCGGGACGTGGACGACGTCCTCCCCTTGTGGACCAGTAAGCACGCGAACCGCTTTTTTTTCCCGCAAGACTACTGCAGCACTCAGCTACCCCGGGCAACGCTAATGCGCGTGCGTCTCTACTTGCTGCGGGCTGCCGCTCAACGTAAAAGTTCCTGACTCGCCCCCCTGCTCGTCTTAGTAGTCGCTCTGGACTGCTCTCTGCGAGGCGACAAGCTGGCAGCTGCAACGGCGGTTGCTGCGGGACGAGGAGGACGTCCTCCCCTTGTCGACCAGTAAGCGCGCGCACCGCTTTTTCTTTTTCCCGCAAGACTACTGCAACACTCAGCTTCCCCAGGCAACGCTAGTGCGCGTGCGTCTTTAGTTGCTGCGGGCTGCCGCTCACCGTAAAAGTTCCTGCCTCGCCCCACTGCTCGTCTTAGTAGTCGCTCTGGACTGCTTTCTGCGAGGCGACAAGCTGGGTGCTACGAGGGCGGTTGCTGCGGGACATGGACGACTTCCTCCCCTTGTCGACCAGTAAGCACGCGCGCGCACCGCTTTTTTTTTCGCAAGACTACTGCAGCACTCAGCAACCCCGGGCAACGCTAGTGCGCGTGCGTCTCTACTTGCGGCGGGCTGCCGCTCAACGTAAAAGTTTCTGACTCGCCCCCCTGCTCGTCCTAGTAGTCGCTCTGGACTGCTCTCTGCGAGGCGACAAGCTGGCAGCTACGGCGGCGGTTGCTGCGGGACGAGGACGACGTCCTCCCCTTGTCGACCAGTAAGCATGCGCACCACTTTTTTTTCCGCAAGACTACTGCAGCACTCAGCTACCCCGCGCAACGCTAGTGCGCGTGCGTCTCTACTTGCTGCGGGCTGCCGCTCAACGTAAAAGTTCCTGACTCGCCCCCCTGCTCGTCATAGTAGTCGCTCTGGACTACTCTCTGCGAGGCGACAAGCTGGCCGCTACGACGGCGGTTGCTACGGGACATGGGCGACGTCCTCCCCTTGTCGACCTGTAAGCACGCGCACCGCTTTTTTTCCGCAAGAGTACTGCAGCACTCAGCTTCCCCTGGCAACGCTAGTGCGCGTGCGTTTCTACTTGCTGCGGGCTGCCGCTCAACGTAAAAGTTCCTGTCTCGCCCCCCTGCTCGTCTTAGTAGTCGCTCTGGACTGCTCTCTGCGGGGCGAAGAGGTGGCAGCTACGACGGCGGTTGCTGTGGGACCTGGACGACGTCCTCCCCTTGTGGACCAGTAAGCACGCGCACCGCTTTTTTTCCGCAAGACTACTGCAGCACTCAGCTACCCCGGGCAACGCTAGCGCGTGTGGGTCTCTACTTCCTACGGGCTGCCGCTCAACGTAAATGTTCCTGCCTCACCCCCCTGCTCGTCTTAGTAGTCGCTCTGGACTGCTCTCTGCGGGGCGAAGAGGTGGCAGCTACGACGGCGGTTGCTGTGGGACCTGGACGACGTCCTCCCCTTGTGGACCAGTAAGCACGCGCACCGCTTTTTTTCCGCAAGACTACTGCAGCACTCAGCTACCCCGGGCAACGCTAGCGCGTGTGGGTCTCTACTTCCTACGGGCTGCCGCTCAACGTAAATGTTCGTGCCTCACCCCCCTGCTCGTCTTAGTAGTCGCTCTGGACTGCTCTCTGCGAGGCGAAGAGCTGGCAGCTACGACGGCGGTTGCTTCGGGACGTGGACGACGTCCTCCCCTTGTGGACCAGTAAACACGCGAACCGCTTTTTTTCCCGCAAGACTACTGCAGCACTAAGCTACCCCGGGCAACGCTAGTGCGCGTGCGTCTCTACTTGCTGCGGGTTGCCGCTCAACGTAAAAGTTCCTGACTCGCCCCCCTGCTCGTCTTAGTAGTCGCTCTGGACTGCTCTCTGCGAGGCGACAAGCTGGCAGCTACGACGGCGGTTGCTGCGGGACGAGGACGACGTCCTCCCCTTGTCGACCAGTAAGCACGCGCACCGCTTTTTTTTCCGCAAGACTACTGCAGCACTCAGCTACCCCGGGCAACATTAGTGCGCATGCGTCTCTTCTTGCTGCGGGCTGCCGCTCAACGTAAAAGTTCCTGCCGCGCCCCCCTGCTCGTCTTAGTAGTCGCTCGGGACTGCTCTCTGCGAGGCGACAAGCTGGCAGCTACGACGGCGGTTGCTGCGGGAGGTGGACGAGGTCCTCCCCTTGTCGACCAGTAAGCACGCCCACCGTTTTTTTCCCGCAAGACTACTGCTGCACTCAGCTACCCCGGGCAACACTAGTGCGCGCGCATCTCTACTTGCTGCGGGCTGCCGCTCAACGTAAAAGTTCCTGCCTCGCCCCCCTGCTCTTCTTAGTAGTCGCTCTGGACGGCTCTCTGCGAGGTGACAAGCTGGCAGCTGCAACGGCGGTTGCTGCGGGACGAGGAGGACGTCCTCCCCTTGTCGACCAGTAAGCACGCCCAACGCTTTTTTTATCCGCAAGACTACTGCAGCACTCAGCTACCCCGGGCAACGCTAGTGCGCGTGGGTCTCTACTTGCTGCGGGCTGCCGCTCAACGTAAAAGCTCCTGACTCGCCCCCCTGCTCGTCTTAGTAGTCGCTCTGGACTGCTCTCTGCGAGGCGATAAGCTGGCAGCTGCGATGGCGGTTGCTGCGGGACGTAGACGACATCCTCCCCTTGTCCACCAGTAAGCACGCGCACCGCTTTTTTTTCCCGCAAGACTACTGCAGCACTCAGCTACCACGGGCAACGCTAGTGCACGTGCGTCTCTAATTGCTGCGGGCTGCCGGTCAACGTAAATGTTCCTGCCTCACCCCCCTGCCAGTCTTAGTAGTCGCTCTGGACTGCTCTCTGCGAGGCGATAAGCTGGCAGCTACGACGGCGGTTGCTGCGGGACGTGGACGACGTCCTCCCCTTGTGGACCAGTAAGCACGCGAACCGCTTTTTTCCCGCAAGACTACTGCAGCACTCAGCTACCCCGCGCAACGCTAGTGCGCGTGCGTCTCTACTTGCTGCGGGCTGCCGCTCAACGTAAAAGTTCCTGACTCGCCCCCCTGCTCGTCATAGTAGTCGCTCTGGACTACTCTCTGCGAGACGACAAGCTGGCAGCTACGACGGCGGTTGCTACGGGACGTGGGCGACGTCCTCCCCTTGTCGACCAGTAAGCACGCCCACCGCTTTTTTTCCCCAAAGACTACTGCAGCACTCAGCTACCCCGGGCAACGCTAGTGCGCGTGCGTCTCTACTTGCTGCGGGCTGCCGGTCAACGTAAATGTTCCTGCCTCGCCCCCCTGACATTCTTAGTAGTCGCTCTGGACTGCTCTCTGCGAGGCGATAAGCTGGCAGCTACGACGGCGGTTGCTGCGGGACGTGGACGACGTCCTTGCCTTGTCGACCAGTAAGCACGCGCACCGCTTTTTTTTTCTCGCAAGACTACTGCAGCACTCAGCTACCCCGGGCAACGGTAGTGCGCGTGCGTCTCTACTTGCTGCGGGCTGCCGCTCAACGTAAAAGTTCCTGCCTCGCCCCTCTGTTCTTCTTAGTAGTCGCTCTGGACTGCTCTCTGCAAGGCGACAAGCTGGCAGCTGCAACGGCGGTTGCTGCGGGACGAGGAGGACGTCCTCCCCTTGTCGACCAGTAAGCGCGCGCACCGCTTTTTTTCGCAAGACTACTGCAGCACTCAGCTTCCCCGGGCAACGCTAGGGCACGTGCGTCTCTACTTGCTGCGGGCTGCCGCTCAACGTAAAAGTTCCTGACTCGCCCCCCTGCTCGTCATAGTAGTCGCTCTGGACTACTCTCTGCGAGGCGATAAGCTGGCAGCTACGACGGCGGTTGCTGCGGGACGTCGACGACGTCCTCCCCTTGTCGACCAGTAAGCACGCGCACCGCTTTTTTTTTCTCGTAAGCCTACTGCAGCACTCAGCTACCCCGGGCAACGGTAGTGCGCGTGCGTCTCTACTTGCTGCGGGCTGCCGCTCAACGTAAATGTTCCTGCCTCACGCCCCTGCTCGTCTTAGTAGTCCCTCTGGACTGCTCTCTGCGAGGTGAAGAGCTGGCAGCTACGACGGCGGTTGCTGCGGGACGTGGACGAGGTCCTCCCCTTGTCGACCAGTAAGCACGCCCACCGTTTTTTTCCCGCAAGACTACTGCAGCACTCAGCTACCCCGGGCAACGCTAGTGCGCGTGCGTCTCTACTTGCTGCGGGCTGCCGCTCAACGTAAAAGTTCCTGACTCGCCCCCCTGCTCGTCTTAGTAGTCTCTCTGGACTGCTCTCTGCGAGGCGACAAGCTGGCAGCTACGACGGCGGTTGCTGCGGAACGAGGAAGACGTCCTCCCCTTGTCGACCAGTAAGCACGCACACCGCTTTTTTTTCCGCAAGACTACTGCAGCACTCAGCTACCCCGGGGAACATTAGTGCGCATGCGTCTCTTCTTGCTGCGGGCTGCCGCTCAACGTAAAAGTTCCTGCCGCGCCCCCCTGCTCGTCTTAGTAGTCACTCGGGACTGCTCTCTGCGAGGCGACAAGCTGGCAGCTACGACGGCGGTTGCTGCGGGAGGTGGACGAGGTCCTCCCCTTGTCGACCAGTAAGCACGCCCACCGTTTTTTTCCCGCAAGACTACTGCAGCACTCAGCTACCCCGGGCAACGCTAGTGCGCGTGCATCTCTACTTGCTGCGGGCTGCCGGTCAACGTAAAAGTTCTTGCCTCGCCCCCCTGCTCTTCTTAGTAGTCGCTCTGGACTGCTCTCTGCGAGGCGACAAGCTGGCAGCTACGACGGCGGTTGCTGCGGGACGAGGACGACGTCCTCCCCTTGTCGACCAGTAAGCATGCGCGCCACTTTTTTTTCCGCAAGACTACTGCAGCACTCAGCTACCCCGGGCAACGCTAGTGCGCGTGCATCTCTACTTGCTGCGGGCTGCCGGTCAACGTAAAAGTTCTTGCCTCGCCCCCCTGCTCTTCTTAGTAGTCGCTCTGGACTGCTCTCTGCGAGGCGACAAGCTGGCAGCTACGACGGCGGTTGCTGCGGGAGGTGGACGAGGTCCTCCCCTTGTCGACCAGTAAGCACGCCCACCGTTTTTTTCCCGCAAGACTACTGCAGCACTCAGCTACCCCGGGCAACGCTAGTGCGCGTGCATCTCTACTTGCTGCGGGCTGCCGGTCAACGTAAAAGTTCTTGCCTCGCCCCCCTGCTCTTCTTAGTAGTCGCTCTGGACTGCTCTCTGCGAGGCGACAAGCTGGCAGCTATGACGGCGGTTGCTGCGGGACGAGGACGACGTCCTCCCCTTGTCGACCAGTAAGCATGCGCGCCACTTTTTTTTCCGCAAGACTACTGCAGCACTCAGCTACCCCGCGCAACGCTAGTGCGCGTGCGTCTCTACTTGCTGCGGGCTGCCGCTCAACGTAAAGGTTCCTGACTCGCGCCCCTGCTCGTCATAGTAGTCGCTCTGGACTACTCTCTGCGAGGCGACAAGCTGGCAGCTACGACGGGGGTTGCTGCGGGACGTGGACGACGTCCTCCCCTTGTCGACCAGTAAGCACGCGCACCGCTTTTTTTTCTCGTAAGCCTACTGCAGCACTCAGCTACCCCGGGCAACGGTAGTGCGCGTGCGTCTCTACTTGCTGCGGGCTGCCGCTCAACGTAAATGTTCCTGCCTCACCCCCCTGCTCGTCTTAGTAGTCGCTCTGGACTGCTCTCTGCGAGGCGAAGAGCTGGCAGCTACGACGGCGGTTGCTGCGGGACGTGGACGACGTCCTCCCCTTGTGGACCAGTAAGCACGCGAACCGCTTTTTTTTCCCGCAAGACTACTGCAGCACTCAGCTACCCCGGGCAACGCTAGTGCGCGTGCGTCTCTACTTGCTGCGGGCTGCCGCTCAACGTAAAAGTTCCTGACTCGCCCCCCTGCTCGTCTTAGTAGTCGCTCTGGACTGCTCTCTGCGAGGCGACAAGCTGGCAGCTGCAACGGCGGTTGCAGCGGGACGAGGAGGACGTCCTCCCCTTGTCGACCAGTAAGCGCGCGCACCGCTTTTTCTTTTTCCCGCAAGACTACTGCAACACTCAGCTTCCCCAGGCAACGCTAGTGCGCGTGCGTCTTTAGTTGCTGCGGGCTGCCGCTCACCGTAAAAGTTCCTGCCTCGCCCCACTGCTCGTCTTAGTAGTCGCTCTGGACTGCTTTCTGCAAGGCGACAAGCTGGCGGCTACGAGGGCGGTTGCTGCGGGACATGGACGACTTCCTCCCCTTGTCGACCAGTAAGCATGCGCACCACTTTTTTTTTCGCAAGACTACTGCAGCACTCAGCTATCCCGCGCAACGCTAGTGCGCGTGCGTCTCTACTTGCTGCGGGCTGCCGCTCAACGTAAAAGTTCCTGACTCGCCCCCCTGCTCGTCATAGTAGTCGCTCTGGACTACTCTCTGCGAGGCGACAAGCTGGCAGCTACGACGGCGGTTGCTACGGGACATGGGCAACGTCCTCCACTTGTCGACCTGTAAGCACGCGCACCGCTTTTTTTCCGCAAGAGTACTGCAGCACTCAGCTTCCCCTGGCAACGCTAGTGCGCGTGCGTCTCTACTTGCTGCGGGCTGCCGCTCAACGTAAATGTTCCTGCCTCACCCCCCTGCTCGTCTTAGTAGTCGCTCTGGACTGCTCTCTGCGGGGCGAAGAGGTGGCAGCTACAACGGCGGTTGCTGTGGGACCTGGACGACGTCCTCCCCTTGTGGACCAGTAAGCACGCGCACCGCTTTTTTTCCGCAAGACTACTGCAGCACTCAGCTACCCGGAGCAACGCTAGTGCGCGTGGGTCTCTACTTGCTACGGGCTGCCGCTCAACGTAAATGTTCGTGCCTCACCCCCCTGCTCGTCTTAGTAGTCGCTCTGGACTGCCCTCTGCGAGGCGAAGAGCTGGCAGCTACGACGGCGGTTGCTGCGGGACGTGGACGACGTCCTCCCCTTCTGGACCAGTAAGCACGCGAACCGCTTTTTTTCCCGCAAGACTACTGCAGCACTAAGCTACCCCGCGCAACGCTAGTGCGCGTGCGTCTCTACTTGCTGCGGGCTGCCGCTCAACGTAAAAGTTCCTGACTCGCCCCCCTGCTCGTCTTAGTAGGCGCTCTGGACTGCTCTCTGCGAGGCGACAAGCTGGCAGCTACGACGGCGGTTGCTGCGGGACGAGGACGACGTCCTCCCCTTGTCGACCAGTAAGCACGCGCACCGCTTTTTTTTCCGCAAGACTACTGCAGCACTCAGCTACCCCGGGCAACATTAGTGCGCATGCGTCTCTTCTTGCTGCGGGCTGCCGTTCAACGTAAAAGTTCCTGCCGCGCCCCCCTGCTCGTCTTAGTAGTCGCTCGGGACTGCTCTCTGCGAGGCGACAAGCTGGCAGCTACGACGGCGGTTGCTGCGGGAGGTGGACGAGGTCCTCCCCTTGTCGACCAGTAAGCACGCCCACCGTTTTTTTCCCGCAAGACTACTGCTGCACTCAGCTACCCCGGGCAACGCTAGTGCGCGTGCATCTTTATTTGCTGCGGGCTGCCGCTCAACGTAAAAGTTCCTGCCTCGCCCCCCTGCTCTTCTTAGTAGTCGCTCTGGACTGCTCACTTCGAGGTGACAAGCTGGCAGCTGCAACGGTGGTTGCTGCGGGACGAGGAGGACGTCCTCCCCTTGTCGACCAGTAAGCACGCCCAACGCTTTCTTTTTCCGCAAGACTACTGCAGCACTCAGCTACCCCGGGCAACGCTAGTGCGCGTGGGTCTCTACTTGCTGCGGGCTGCCGCTCAACGTAAAAGCTCCTGACTCGCCCCCCTGCTCGTCTTAGTAGTCGCTCTGGACTGCTCTCTGCGAGGCGAAAAGCTGGCAGCTACGACGGCGGTTGCTGCGCGACGAGGACGACGTCCTCCCCTTGTCGACCAGTAAGCACGCGCACCGCTTTTTTTTCCCGCAAGAGTACTGCAGCACTCAGCTACCCCGGGCAACGCTAGTGCGCGTGCGTTTCTACTTGCTGCGGGCTGCCGCTCAACGTAAGTTCCTGTCTCGCCCCCCTGCTCGTCTTAGTAGTCGCTCTGGACTGCTCTCTGCGAGGCGATAAACTGGCAGCTGCGATGGCGGTTGCTGCGGGACGTAGACGACATCCTCCCCTTGTCCACCAGTAAGCACGCGCACCGCTTTTTTTCCCGCAAGACTACTGCAGCACTCAGCTACCACGGGCAACGCTAGTGCGCGTGCGTCTCTAATTGCTGCGGGCTGCCGGTCAACGTAAATGTTCCTGCCTCACCCCCCTGCCAGTCTCAGTAGTCGCTCTGGACTGCTCTCTGCGAGGCGATAAGCTGGCAGCTACGACGGCGGTTGCTGCGGGACGTGGACGACGTCCTCCCCTTGTGGACCAGTAAGCACGCGAACCGCTTTTTTTTCCCGCAAGACTACTGCAGCACTCAGCTACCCCGCGCAACGCTAGTGCGCGTGCGTCTCTACTTGCTGCGGGCTGCCGCTCAACGTAAAAGTTCCTGACTCGCCCCCCTGCTCGTCATAGTAGTCGCTCTGGACTACTCTCTGCGAGGCGACAAGCTGGCAGCTACGACGGCGGTTGCTACGGGAAGTGGGCGACGTCCTCCCCTTGTCGACCTGTAAGCACGCGCACCGCTTTTTTTCCGCAAGAGTACTGCAGCACTCAGCTTCCCCTGGCAACGCTAGTGCGCGTGCGTTTCTACTTGCTGCGGGCTGCCGCTCAACGTAAAAGTTCCTGTCTCGCCCCCCTGCTCGTCTTAGTAGTCGCTCTGGACTGCTCTCTGCGAGGCGATAAGCTGAGAGCTGCAACGGCGGTTGCTGCGGGACGAGGAGGACGTCCTCCCCTTGTCGACCAGTAAGCGCGCGCACCGCTTGTTCTTTTTCCCGCAAGACTACTGCAGCACTCAGCTTCCCCGGGCAACGCTAGTGCGCGTGCGTCTTTACTTGCTGAGGGCTGCTGCTCAACGTACAAGTTCCTGACTCGCCCCCCTGCTCGTCTTAGTAGTCGCTCTGGACTGCTCTCTGCGAGGCGACAAGCTGGCAGCAACGACGGTGGTTGCTGCGGGAGGTGGACGACGTCCTCCCCTTGTCGACCAGTAAGCACGCCCACCGCTTTTTTTCCCCAAGACTACTGCAGCACTCAGCTACCCCGGGCAACGCTAGTGCGCGTGCGTCTCTACTTGCTGCGGGCTGCCGGTCAACGTCAATGTTCCTGCCTCGCCCCCCTGACATTCTTAGTAGTCGCTCTGGACTGCTCTCTGCGAGGCGATAAGCTGGCAGCTACGACGGCGGTTGCTGCGGGACGTGGACGACGTCCTCGCCTTGTCGACCAGTAAGCACGCGCACCGCTTTTTTTTTCTCGCAAGACTACTGCAGCACTCAGCTACCCCGGGCAACGGTAGTGCGCGTGCGTCTCTACTTGCTGCGGGCTGCCGCTCAACGTAAAAGTTCCTGCCTGGCCCCCCTGTTCTTCTTAGTAGTCGCTCTGGACTGCTCTCTGCAAGGCGACAAGCTGGCAGCTGCAACGGCGGTTGCTGCGGGACGAGGAGGACGTCCTCCCCTTGTCGACCAGTAAGCGCGCGCACCGCTTTTTTTTCGCAAGACTGCTGCAGCACTCAGCTTCCCCGGGCAACGCTAGGGCGCGTGCGTCTCTACTTGCTGCGGGCTGCCGCTCAACGTAAAAGTTCCTGACTCGCCCCCCTGCTCGTCATAGTAGTCGCTCTGGACTACTCTCTGCGAGGCGATAAGCTGGCAGCTACGACGGCGGTTGCTGCGGGACGTGGACGACGTCCTCCCCTTGTCGACCAGTAAGCACGCGCACCGCTTTTTTTTTCTCGTAAGCCTACTGCAGCACTCAGCTACCCCGGGCAACGGTAGTGCGCGTGCGTCTCTACTTGCTGCGGGCTGCCGCTCAACGTAAATGTTCCTGCCTCACCCCCTGCTCGTCTTAGTAGTCGCTCTGGACTGCTCTCTGCGAGGCGAAGAGCTGGCAGCTACGACGCCGGTTGCTGCGGGACGTGGACGACGTCCTCCCCTTGTGGACCAGTAAGCACGCGAACCGCTTTTTTCCCCGCAAGACTACTGCAGCACTCAGCTACCACGGGCAACGCTAGTGCGCGTGCGTCTCTAATTGCTGCGGGCTGCCGGTCAACGTAAATGTTCCTGCCTCGCCCCCCTGCCAGTCTTAGTAGTCGCTCTGGACTGCTCTCTGCGAGGCGATAAGCTGGCAGCTACGACGGCGGTTGCTGCGGGACGTGGACGAGGTCCTCCCCTTGTCGACCAGTAAGCACGCCCACCGTTTTTTTCCCGCAAGACCACTGCAGCACTCAGCTACCCCGGGCAACGCTAGTGCGCGTGCGTCTCTACTTGCTGCGGGCTGCCGCTCAACGTAAAAGTTCCTGACTCGCCCCCCTGCTCGTCTTAGTAGTCTCTCTGGACTGCTCTCTGCGAGGCGACAAGCTGGCAGCTACGACGGCGGTTGCTGCGGAACGAGGAAGACCTCCTCCCCTTGTCGACCAGTAAGCACGCGCACCGCTTTTTTTTCCGCAAGACTACTGCAGCACTCAGCTACCCCGGGGAACATTAGTGCGCATGCGTCTCTTCTTGCTGCGGGCTGCCGCTCAACGCAAAAGTTCCTGCCGCGCCCCCCTGCTCGTCTTAGTAGTCGCTCGGGACTGCTCTCTGCGAGGCGACAAGCTGGCAGCTACGACGGCGGTTGCTGCGGGAGGTGGACGAGGTCCTCCCCTTGTCGACCAGTAAGCACGCCCACCGTTTTTTTCCCGCAAGACTACTGCAGCACTCAGCTACCCCGGGCAACGCTAGTGCGCGTGCATCTCTACTTGCTGCGGGCTGCCGGTCAACGTAAAAGTTCTTGCCTCGCCCACCTGCTCTTCTTAGTAGTCGCTCTGGACTGCTCTCTGCGAGGCGACAAGCTGGCAGCTACGACGGCGGTTGCTGCGGGACGAGGACGACGTCCTCCCCTTGTCGACCAGTAAGCATGCGCACCACTTTTTTTTTTCTCGTAAGCCTACTGCAGCACTCAGCTACCCCGGACAACGGTAGTGCGCGTGCGTCTCTACTTGCTGCGGGCTGCCGCTCAACGTAAATGTTCCTGCCTCACCCCCCTGCTCGTCTTAGTAGTCGCTCTGGACTGCTCTCTGCGAGGCGAAGAGCTGGCAGCTACGACGGCGGTTGCTGCGGGACGTGGACGACGTCCTCCACTTGTGGGCCAGTAAGCACGCCGCTTCCTGACTCGCCCCCCTGCTCGTCTTAGTGGTCGCTCTGGACTGCTCTCTGCGAGGCGACAAGCTGGCAGCTGCAACGGCGGTTGCTGCGGGACGAGGAGGACGTCCTCCCCTTGTCGACCAGTAAGCGCGCGCACCGCTTTTTCTTTTTCCCGCAAGATTACTGCAACACTCAGCTTCCCCAGGCAACGCTAGTGCGCGTGCGTCTTTAGTTGCTGCGGGCTGCCGCTCACCGTAAAAGTTCCTGCCTCGCCCCACTGCTCGTCTTAGTAGTCGCTCTGGACTGCTTTCTGCGAGGCGACAAGCTGGCGGCTACGAGGGCGGTTGCTGCGGGACATGGACGACTTCCTCCCCTTGTCGACCAGTAAGCACGCGCACCGCTTTTTTTTCGCAAGACTACTGCAGCACTCAGCAACCCCGGGCAACGCTAGTGCGCGTGCGTCTCTACTTGCGGCGGGCTGCCGCTCAACGTAAAAGTTCCTGACTCGCCCCCCTGCTCGTCCTAGTAGTCGCTCTGGACTGCTCTCTGCGAGGCGACAAGCTGGCAGCTACGACGGCGGTTGCTGCGGGACGAGGACGACGTCCTCCCCTTGTCGACCAGTAAGCATGCGCACCACTTTTTTTTCCGCAAGACAACTGCAGCACTCAGCTACCCCGCGCAACGCTAGTGCGCGTGCGTCTCTACTTGCTGCGGGCTGCCGCTCAACGTAAAAGTTCCTGACTCGCCCCCCTGCTCGTCATAGTAGTCGCTCTGGACTACTCTCTGCGAGGCGACAAGCTGGCAGCTACGACGGCGGTTGCTACGGGACATGGGCGACGTCCTCCCCTTGTCGACCAGTAAGCACGTGCACCGCTTTTTTTTTCTCGCAAGACTACTGCAGCACTCAGCTACCCCGCGCAACGCTAGTGCGCGTGCGTCTCTACTTGCTGCGGGCTGCCGCTCAACGTAAATGTTCCTGCCTCACCCCCCTGCTCGTCTTAGTAGTCGCTCTGGACTGCTCTCTGCGGGGCGAAGAGGTGGCAGCTACGACGGCGGTTGCTGTGGGACCTGGACGACGTCCTCCCCTTGTGGACCAGTAAGCACGCGCACCGCTTTTTTTCCGGAAGACTACTGCAGCACTCAGCTACCCCGGGCAACGCTAGTGCGCGTGGGTCTCTACTTGCTACGGGCTGCCGCTCAACGTAAATGTTCGTGCCTCACCCCCCTGCTCGTCTTAGTAGTCGCTCTGGACTGCTCTCTGCGAGGCGAAGAGCTGGCAGCTACGACGGCGGTTGCTGCGGGACGTGGACGACGTCCTCCCCTTGTCGACCAGTAAGCACGCGCACCGCTTTTTTTTTCTCGTAAGCCTACTGCAGCACTCAGCTACCCCGGGCAACGGTAGTGCGCGTGCGTCTCTACTTGCTGCGGGCTTCCGCTCAACGTAAATGTTCCTGCCTCACCCCCCTGCTCGTCTTAGTAGTCGCTCTGGACTGCTCTCTGCGAGGCGAAGAGCTGGCAGCTACGACGGCGGTTGCTGCGGGACGTGGACGAGGTCCTCCCCTTGTCGACCAGTAAGCACGCCCACCGTTTTTTTCCCGCAAGACCACTGCAGCACTCAGCTACCCCGGGCAAAGCTAGTGCGCGTGCGTCTCTACTTGCTGCGGGCTGCCGCTCAACGTAAAAGTTCCTGACTCGCCCCCCTGCTAGTCTTAGTAGTCTCTCTGGACTGCTCTCTGCGAGGCGACAAGCTGGCAGCTACGACGGCGGTTGCTGCGGAACGAGGAAGACCTCCTCCCCTTGTCGACCAGTAAGCACGCGCACCGCTTTTTTTCCGCAAGACTACTGCAGCACTCAGCTACCCCGGGGAACATTAGTGCGCATGCGTCTCTTCTTGCTGCGGGCTGCCGCTCAACGTAAAAGTTCCTGCCGCGCCCCCCTGCTCGTCTTAGTAGTCGCTCGGGACTGCTCTCTGCGAGGCGACAAGCTGGCAGCTACGACGGCGGTTGCTGCGGGAGGTGGACGAGGTCCTCCCCTTGTCGACCAGTAAGCACGCCCACCGGTTTTTTCCCGCACGACTACTGCAGCACTCAGCTACCCCGGGCAACGCTAGTGCGCGTGCATCTCTACTTGCTGCGGGCTGCCGGTCAACGTAAATGTTCTTGCCTCGCCCACCTGCTCTTCTTAGTAGTCGCTCTGGACTGCTCTCTGCGAGGCGACAAGCTGGCAGCTACGACGGCGGTTGCTGCGGGACGAGGACGACGTCCTCCCCTTGTCGACCAGTAAGCATGCGCGCCACTTTTTTTTCCGCAAGACTACTGCAGCACTCAGCTACCCCGCGCAACGCTAGTGCGCGTGCGTCTCTACTTGCTGCGGGCTGCCGCTCAACGTAAAAGTTCCTGACTCGCGCCCCTGCTCGTCATAGTAGTCGCTCTGGACTACTCTCTGCGAGGCGACAAGCTGGCAGCTACGACGGCGGTTGCTGCGGGACGTGGACGACGTCCTCCCCTTGTCGACCAGTAAGCACGCGCACCGCTCTTTTTTTTCTCGTAAGCCTACTGCAGCACTCAGCTACCCCGGGCAACAGTAGTGCGCGTGCGTCTCTACTTGCTGCGGGCTGCCGCTCAACGTAAATGTTCCTGCCTCACCCCCCTGCTCGTCTTAGTAGTCGCTCTGGACTGCTCTCTGCGAGGCGAAGAGCTGGCAGCTACGACGGCGGTTGCTGCGGGACGTGGACGACGTCCTCCACTTGTGGACCAGTAAGAACGCCGCTTCCTGACTCACCCCCTGCTCGTCTTAGTAGTCGCTCTGGACTGCTCTCTGCGAGGCGACAAGCTGGCAGCTGCAACGGCGGTTGCTGCGGGACGAGGAGGACGTCCTCCCCTTGTCGACCAGTAAGCGCGCGCACCGCTTTTTCTTTTTCCCGCAAGACTACTGCAACACTCAGCTTCCCCAGGCAACGCTAGTGCGCGTGCGTCTTTAGTTGCTGCGGGCTGCCGCTCACCGTAAAAGTTCCTGCCTCGCCCCACTGCTCGTCTTAGTAGTCGCTCTGGACTGCTTTCTGCGAGGCGACAAGCTGGCGGCTACGAGGGCGGTTGCTGCGGGACATGGACGACTTCCTCCCCTTGTCGACCAGTAAGCACGCGCACCGCTTTTTTTTCGCAAGACTACTGCAGCACTCAGCAACCCCGGGCAACGCTAGTGCGCGTGCGTCTCTACTTGCGGCGGGCTGCCGCTCAACGTAAAAGTTCTTGCCTCGCCCACCTGCTCTTCTTAGTAGTCGCTCTGGACTGCTCTCTGCGAGGCGACAAGCTGGCAGCTACGACGGCGGTTGCTGCGGGACGAGGACGACGTCCTCCCCTTGTCGACCAGTAAGCATGCGCGCCACCTTTTTTTCCGCAAGACTACTGCAGCACTCAGCTACCCCGCGCAACGCTAGTGCGCGTGCGTTTCTACTTGATGCGGGCTGCCGCTCAACGTAAAAGTTCCTCTCTCGCCCCCCTGCTCGTCTTAGTAGTCGCTCTGGACTGCTCTCTGCGAGGCGATAAGCTGGCAGCTACGACGGCGGTTGCTGCGGGACGTGGACGACGTCCTCCCCTTGTCGACCAGTAAGCACGCGCACCGCTTTTTTTTTTCGCAAGACTACTGCAGCACTCAGCTACCCGCGCAACGCTAGTGCGCGTGCGTCTCTACTTGCTGCGGGCTGCCGCTCAACGTAAATGTTCCTGCCTCACCCCCCTGCTCCTCTTAGTAGTCGCTCTGGACTGCTCTCTGCGGGGCGAAGAGGTGGCAGCTACGACGGCGGTTGCTGTGGGACCTGGACGACGTCCTCCCCTTGTGGACCAGTAAGCACGCGCACCGCTTTTTTTCCGCAAGACTACTGCAGCACTCAGCTACCCCGGGCAACGCTAGTGCGCGTGGGTCTCTACTTGCTACGGGCTACCGCTCAACGTAAATGTTCGTGCCTCACCCCCCTGTTCGTCTTAGTAGTCGCTCTGGACTGCTCTCTGCGAGGCGAAGAGCTGGCAGCTACGACGGCGGTTGCTGCGGGACGTGGACGACGTCCTCCCCTTGTGGACCAGTAAGCACGCGAACCGCTTTTTTTCCCGCAAGACTACTGCAGCACTAAGCTACCCCGGGCAACGCTAGTGCGCGTGCGTCTCTACTTGCTGCGGGCTGCCGCTCAACGTAAAAGTTCCTGACTCGCCCCCCTGCTCGTCTTAGTAGTCGCTCTGGACTGCTACCTGCGAGGCGACTAGCTGGCAGCTACGACGGCGGTTGCTGCGGGACGAGGACGACGTCCTCCCCTTGTCGACCAGTAAGCACGCGCACCGCTTTTTTTTCCGCAAGACTACTGCAGCACTCAGCTACCCCGGGCAACATTAGTGCGCATGCGTCTCTTCTTGCTGCGGGCTGCCGCTCAACGTAAAAGTTCCTGCCGCGCCCCCCTGCTCGTCTTAGTAGTCGCTCGGGACTGCTCTCTGCGAGGCGACAAGCTGGCAGCTACGACGGCGGTTGCTGCGGGAGGTGGACGAGGTCCTCCCCTTGTCGACCAGTAAGCACGCCCACCGTTTTTTTCCCGCAAGACTACTGCTGCACTCAGCTACCCCGGGCAACGCTAGTGCGCGTGCATCTCTACTTGCTGCGGGCTGCCGCTCAACGTAAAAGTTCCTGCCTCGCCCCCCTGCTCTTCTTAGTAGTCGCTCTGGACCACTCTCTGCGAGGTGACAAGCTGGCAGCTGCAACGGCGGTTGCTGCGGGACGAGGAGGACGTCCTCCCCTTGTCGACCAGTAAGCACGCCCAACGCTTTTTTTTTCCGCAAGACTACTGCAGCACTCAGCTACCCCGGGCAACGCTAGTGCGCGTGGGTCTCTACTTGCTGCGGGCTGCCGCTCAACGTAAAAGCTCCTGACTCGCCCCCCTGCTCGTCTTAGTAGTCGCTCTGGACTGCTCTCTGCGAGGCGAAAAGCTGGCAGCTACGACGGCGGTTGCTGCGCGACGAGGACGACGTCCTCCCCTTGTGGACCAGTAAGCACGCGCACCGCTTTTTTTCCGCAAGAGTACTGCAGCACTCAGCTACCACGGGCAACGCTAGTGCGCGTGCGTCTCTAATTGCTGCGGGCTGCCGGTCAACGTAAATGTTCCTGCCTCACCCCCCTGCCAGTCTTAGTAGTCGCTCTGGACTGCTCTCTGCGAGGCGATAAGCTGGCAGCTACGACGGCGGTTGCTGCGGGACGTGGACGACGTCCTCCCCTTGTGGACCAGTAAGCACGCGAACCGCTTTTTTTTCCCGCAAGACTACTGCAGCACTCAGCTACCCAACGCAACGCTAGTGCGCGTGCGTCTCTACTTGCTGCGGGCTGCCGCTCAACGTAAAAGTTCCTGACTCGCCCCCCTGCTCGTCATAGTAGTCGCTCTGGACTACTCTCTGCGAGGCGACAAGCTGGCAGCTACGACGGCGGTTGCTACGGGACGTGGGCGACATCCTCCCCTTGTCGACCTGTAAGCACGCGCACCGCTTTTTTTTCCGCAAGAGTACTGCAGCACTCAGCTTCCCCTGGCAACGCTAGTGCGCGTGCGTTTCTACTTGCTGCGGGCTGCCGCTCAACGTAAAAGTTCCTGCGTCGCCCCCCTGTTCTTCTTAGTAGTCGCTCTGGACTGCTCTCTGCAAGGCGACAAGCTGGCAGCTGCAACGGCGGTTGCTGCGGGACGAGGAGGACGTCCTCCCCTTGTCGACCAGTAAGCGCGCGCACCGCTTTTTTTTCGCAAGACTGCTGCAGCACTCAGCTTCCCCGGGCAACGCTAGGGCGCGTGCGTCTCTACTTGCTGCGGGCTGCCGCTCAACGTAAAAGTTCCTGACTCGCCCCCCTGCTCGTCATAGTAGTCGCTCTGGACTACTCTCTGCGAGGCGATAAGCTGGCAGCTACGACGGCGGTTGCTGCGGGACGTGGACGACGTCCTCCCCTTGTCGACCAGTAAGCAGGCGCACCGCTTTTTTTTCCCGCAAGCCTACTGCAGCACTCAGCTACCCCGGGCAACGGTAGTGCGCGTGCGTCTCTACTTGCTGCGGGCTGCCGCTCAACGTAAATGTTCCTGCCTCACCCCCCTGCTCGTCTTAGTAGTCGCTCTGGACTACTCTCTGCGAGGCGACAAGCTCGCAGCTACGACGGCGGTTGCTACGGGACGTGGACGACGTCCTCCCCTTGTCGACCTGTAAGCACGCGCACCGCTTTTTTTTCCGCAAGAGTACTGCAGCACTCAGCTTCCCCTGGCAACGGTAGTGCGCGTGCGTCTCTACTTGCTGCGGGCTGCCGCTCAACGTAAATGTTCCTGCCTCACCCCCCTCCTCGTCTTAGTAGTCGCTCTGGACTGCTCTCTGCGAGGCGAAGAGCTGGCAGCTACGACGGCGGTTGCTGCGGGACGTGGACGAGGTCCTCCCCTTGTCGACCAGTAAGCACGCCCACCGTTTTTTTCCCGCAAGACTACTGCAGCACTCAGCTACCCCGGGCAACGCTAGTGCGCGTGCGTCTCTACTTGCTGCGGGCTGCCGCTCAACGTAAAAGTTCCTGACTCGCCCCCCTGCTCGTCTTAGTAGTCTCTCTGGACTGTTCTCTGCGAGGCGACAAGCTGGCAGCTACGACGGCGGTTGCTGCGGAACGAGGAAGACGTCCTCCCCTTGTCGACCAGTAAGCATGCGCACCGCTTTTTTTTCCGCAAGACTACTGCAGCACTCAGCTACCCCGGGGAACATTAGTGCGCATGCGTCTCTTCTTGCTGCGGGCTGCCGCTCAACGTAAAAGTTCCTGCCGCGCCCCCCTGCTCGTCTTAGTAGTCGCTCGGGACTGCTCTCTGCGAGGCGACAAGCTGGCAGCTACGACGGCGGTTGCTGCGGGAGGTGGACGAGGTCCTCCATTTGTCGACCAGTAAGCACGCCCACCGTTTTTTTCCCGCAAGACTACTGCAGCACTCAGCTACCCCGGGCAACGCTAGTGCGCGTGCATCTCTACTTGCTGCGGGCTGCCGCTCAACGTAAATGTTCCTGCCTCACCCCCCTGCTCGTCTTAGTAGTCGCTCTGGACTGCTCTCTGCGAGGCGAAGAGCTGGCAGCTACGACGGCGGTTGCTGCGGGACGTGGACGACGTCCTCCCCTTGTGGACCAGTAAGCACGCCGCTTCCTGACTCGCCCCCCTGCTCGTCTTAGTAGTCGCTCTGGACTGCTCTCTGCGAGGCGACAAGCTGGCAGCTGCAACGGCGGTTGCTGCGGGACGAGGAGGACGTCCTCCCCTTGTCGACCAGTAAGCGCGCGCACCGCTTTTTCTTTTTCCCGCAAGACTACTGCAACACTCAGCTTCCCCAGGCAACGCTAGTGCGCGTGCGTCTTTAGTTGCTGCGGGCTGCCGCTCACCGTAAAAGTTCCTGCCTCGCCCCACTGCTCGTCTTAGTAGTCGCTCTGGACTGCTTTCTGCGAGGCGACAAGCTGGCGGCTACGAGGGCGGTTGCTGCGGGACATGGACGACTTCCTCCCCTTGTGGACCAGTAAGCACGCGCACCGCTTTTTTTTCCCGCAAGAGTACTGCAGCACTCAGCTACCCCGGGCAACGCTAGTGCGCGTGCGTCTCTACTTGCTGCGGGCTGCCGGTCAACGTAATTGTTTGTGCCTCGCCCCACTGCCAGTCTTAGTGTTCGCTCTGGACTGCTCTCTGCGAGGCGATAAGCTGGCAGCTGCGATGGCGGTTGCTGCGGGACGTAGACGACATCCTCCCCTTGTCCACCAGTAAGCACGCGCACCGCTTTTTTTTCCCGCAAGACTATTGCAGCACTCAGCTACCACGGGCAACGCTAGTGCGCGTGCGTCTCTACTTGCTGCGGGCTGCCGCTCAACGTAAAAGTTCCTGACTCGCCCCCCTGCTCGTCATAGTAGTCGCTCTGGACTACTCTCTGCGAGGCGACACGCTGGCAGCTACGACGGCGGTTGCTACGGGACGTGGGCGACGTCCTCCCCTTGTCGACCTGTAAGCACGCGCACCGCTTTTTTTTCCCGCAAGAGTACTGCAGCACTCAGCTACCCCGGGCAACGCTAGTGCGCGTGCGTTTCTACTTGGTGCGGGCTGCCGCTCAACGTAAAAGTTCCTGTCTCGCCCCCCTGCTCGTCTTAGTAGTCGCTCTGGACTGCTCTCTGCGAGGCGATAAACTGGCAGCTGCGATGGCGGTTGCTGCGGGACGTAGACGACATCCTCCCCTTGTCCACCAGTAAGCACGCGCACCGCTTTTTTTCCCGCAAGACTACTGCAGCACTCAGCTACCACGGGCAACGCTAGTGCGCGTGCGTCTCTAATTGCTGCGGGCTGCCGGTCAACGTAAATGTTCCTGCCTCACCCGCCTGCCAGTCTCAGTAGTCGCTCTGGACTGCTCTCTGCGAGGCGATAAGCTGGCAGCTACGACGGCGGTTGCTGCGGGACGTGGACGACGTCCTCCCCTTGTGGACCAGTAAGCACGCGAACCGCTTTTTTTTCCCGCAAGACTACTGCAGCACTCAGCTACCCCGCGCAACGCTAGTGCGCGTGCGTCTCTACTTGCTGCGGGCTGCCGCTCAACGTAAAAGTTCCTGACTCGCCCCCCTGCTCGTCATAGTAGTCGCTCTGGACTACTCTCTGCGAGGCGACAAGCTGGCAGCTACGACGGCGGTTGCTACGGGAAGTGGGCGACGTCCTCCCCTTGTCGACCTGTAAGCACGCGCACCGCTTTTTTTCCGCAAGAGTACTGCAGCACTTAGCTTCCCCTGGCAACGCTAGTGCGCGTGCGTTTCTACTTGCTGCGGGCTGCCGCTCAACGTAAAAGTTCCTGTCTCGCCCCCCTGCTCGTCTTAGTAGTCGCTCTGGACTGCTCTCTGCGAGGCGATAAGCTGAGAGCTGCAACGGCGGTTGCTGCGGGACGAGGAGGACGTCCTCCCCTTGTCGACCAGTAAGCGCGCGCACCGCTTGTTCTTTTTCCCGCAAGACTACTGCAGCACTCAGCTTCCCCGGGCAACGCTAGTGCGCGTGCGTCTTTACTTGCTGAGGGCTGCTGCTCAACGTACAAGTTCCTGACTCGCCCCCCTGCTCGTCTTAGTAGTCGCTCTGGACTGCTCTCTGCGAGGCGACAAGCTGGCAGCAACGACGGTGGTTGCTGCGGGAGGTGGACGACGTCCTCCCCTTGTCGACCAGTAAGCACGCCCACCGCTTTTTTTCCCCAAGACTACTGCAGCACTCAGCTACCCCGGGCAACGCTAGTGCGCGTGCGTCTCTACTTGCTGCGGGCTGCCGGTCAACGTAAATGTTCCTGCCTCGCCCCCCTGACATTCTTAGTAGTCGCTCTGGACTGCTCTCTGCGAGGCGATAAGCTGGCAGCTACGACGGCGGTTGCTGCGGGACGTGGACGACGTCCTCGCCTTGTCGACCAGTAAGCACGCGCACCGCTTTTTTTTTCTCGCAAGACTACTGCAGCACTCAGCTACCCCGGGCAACGGTAGTGCGCGTGCGTCTCTACTTGCTGCGGGCTGCCGCTCAACGTAAAAGTTCCTGCCTGGCCCCCCTGTTCTTCTTAGTAGTCGCTCTGGACTGCTCTCTGCAAGGCGACAAGCTGGCAGCTGCAACGGCGGTTGCTGCGGGACGAGGAGGACGTCCTCCCCTTGTCGACCAGTAAGCGCGCGCACCGCTTTTTTTTCGCAAGACTGCTGCAGCACTCAGCTTCCCCGGGCAACGCTAGGGCGCGTGCGTCTCTACTTGCTGCGGGCTGCCGCTCAACGTAAAAGTTCCTGACTCGCCCCCCTGCTCGTCATAGTAGTCGCTCTAGACTACTCTCTGCGAGGCGATAAGCTGGCAGCTACGACGGCGGTTGCTGCGGGACGTGGACGACGTCCTCCCCTTGTCGACCAGTAAGCACGCGCACCGCTTTTTTTTTCTCGTAAGCCTACTGCAGCACTCAGCTACCCCGGGCAACGGTAGTGCGCGTGCGTCTCTACTTGCTGCGGGCTGCCGCTCAACGTAAATGTTCCTGCCTCACCCCCCTGCTCGTCTTAGTAGTCGCTCTGGACTGCTCTCTGCGAGGCGAAGAGCTGGCAGCTACGACGCCGGTTGCTGCGGGACGTGGACGACGTCCTCCCCTTGTGGACCAGTAAGCACGCGAACCGCTTTTTCCCCCGCAAGACTACTGCAGCACTCAGCTACCACGGGCAACGCTAGTGCGCGTGCGTCTCTAATTGCTGCGGGCTGCCGGTCAACGTAAATGTTCCTGCCTCGCCCCCCTGCCAGTCTTAGTAGTCGCTCTGGACTGCTCTCTGCGAGGCGATAAGCTGGCAGCTACGGCGGCGGTTGCTGCGGGACGTGGACGACGTCCTCCCCTTGTCGACCAGTAAGCACGCGCACCGCTTTTTTTTTCTCGTAAGCCTACTGCAGCACTCAGCTACCCCGGGCAACGGTAGTGCGCGTGCGTCTCTACTTGCTGCGGGCTTCCGCTCAACGTAAATGTTCCTGCCTCACCCCCCTGCTCGTCTTAGTAGTCGCTCTGGACTGCTCTCTGCGAGGCGAAGAGCTGGCAGCTACGACGGCGGTTGCTGCGGGACGTGGACGAGGTCCTCCCCTTGTCGACCAGTAAGCACGCCCACCGTTTTTTTCCCGCAAGACCACTGCAGCACTCAGCTACCCCGGGCAACGCTAGTGCGCGTGCGTCTCTACTTGCTGCGGGCTGCCGCTCAACGTAAAAGTTCCTGACTCGCCCCCCTGCTCGTCTTAGTAGTCTCTCTGGACTGCTCTCTGCGAGGCGACAAGCTGGCAGCTACGACGGCGGTTGCTGCGGAACGAGGAAGACCTCCTCCCCTTGTCGACCAGTAAGCACGCGCACCGCTTTTTTTTCCGCAAGACTACTGCAGCACTCAGCTACCCCGGGGAACATTAGTGCGCATGCGTCTCTTCTTGCTGCGGGCTGCCGCTCAACGCAAAAGTTCCTGCCGCGCCCCCCTGCTCGTCTTAGTAGTCGCTCGGGACTGCTCTCTGCGAGGCGACAAGCTGGCAGCTACGACGGCGGTTGCTGCGGGAGGTGGACGAGGTCCTCCCCTTGTCGACCAGTAAGCACGCCCACCGTTTTTTTCCCGCAAGACTACTGCAGCACTCAGCTACCCCGGGCAACGCTAGTGCGCGTGCATCTCTACTTGCTGCGGGCTGCCGGTCAACGTAAAAGTTCTTGCCTCGCCCACCTGCTCTTCTTAGTAGTCGCTCTGGACTGCTCTCTGCGAGGCGACAAGCTGGCAGCTACGACGGCGGTTGCTGCGGGACGAGGACGACGTCCTCCCCTTGTCGACCAGTAAGCATGCGCACCACTTTTTTTTTCTCGTAAGCCTACTGCAGCACTCAGCTACCCCGGACAACGGTAGTGCGCGTGCGTCTCTACTTGCTGCGGGCTGCCGCTCAACGTAAATGTTCCTGCCTCACCCCCCTGCTCGTCTTAGTAGTCGCTCTGGACTGCTCTCTGCGAGGCGAAGAGCTGGCAGCTACGACGGCGGTTGCTGCGGGACGTGGACGACGTCCTCCACTTGTGGGCCAGTAAGCACGCCGCTTCCTGACTCGCCCCCCTGCTCGTCTTAGTAGTCGCTCTGGACTGCTCTCTGCGAGGCGACAAGCTGGCAGCTGCAACGGCGGTTGCTGCGGGACGAGGAGGACGTCCTCCCCTTGTCGACCAGTAAGCGCGCGCACCGCTTTTTCTTTTTCCCGCAAGATTACTGCAACACTCAGCTTCCCCAGGCAACGCTAGTGCGCGTGCGTCTTTAGTTGCTGCGGGCTGCCGCTCACCGTAAAAGTTCCTGCCTCGCCCCAGTGCTCGTCTTAGTAGTCGCTCTGGACTGCTTTCTGCGAGGCGACAAGCTGGCGGCTACGAGGGCGGTTGCTGCGGGACATGGACGACTTCCTCCCCTTGTCGACCAGTAAGCACGCGCACCGCTTTTTTTTCGCAAGACTACTGCAGCACTCAGCAACCCCGGGCAACGCTAGTGCGCGTGCGTCTCTACTTGCGGCGGGCTGCCGCTCAACGTAAAAGTTCCTGTCTCGCCCCCCTGCTCGTCCTAGTAGTCGCTCTGGACTGCTCTCTGCGAGGCGACAAGCTGGCAGCTACGACGGCGGTTGCTGCGGGACGAGGACGACGTCCTCCCCTTGTCGACCAGTAAGCATGCGCACCACTTTTTTTTCCGCAAGACAACTGCAGCACTCAGCTACCCCGCGCAACGCTAGTGCGCGTGCGTCTCTACTTGCTGCGGGCTGCCGCTCAACGTAAAAGTTCCTGACTCGCCCCCCTGCTCGTCATAGTAGTCGCTCTGGACTACTCTCTGCGAGGCGACAAGCTGGCAGCTACGACGGCGGTTGCTACGGGACATGGGCGACGTCCTCCCCTTGTCGACCTGTAAGCACGCGCACCGCTTTTTTTCCGCAAGAGTACTGCAGCACTCAGCTTCCCCTGGCAACGCTAGTGCGCGTGCGTTTCTACTTGCTGCGGGCTGCCGCTCAACGTAAAAGTTCCTGTCTCGCCCCCCTGCTCGCCTTAGTAGTCGCTCTGGACTGCTCTCTGCGAGGCGATAAGCTGGCAGCTACGACGGCGGTTGCTGCGGGACGTGGACGACGTCCTCCCCTTGTCGACCAGTAAGCACGCGCACCGCTTTTTTTTTCTCGCAAGACTACTGCAGCACTCAGCTACCCCGCGCAACGCTAGTGCGCGTGCGTCTCTACTTGCTGCGGGCTGCCGCTCAACGTAAATGTTCCTGCCTCACCCCCCTGCTCGTCTTAGTAGTCGCTCTGGACTGCTCTCTGCGGGGCGAAGAGGTGGCAGCTACGACGGCGGTTGCTGTGGGACCTGGACGACGTCCTCCCCTTGTGGACCAGTAAGCACGCGCACCGCTTTTTTTCCGCAAGACTACTGCAGCACTCAGCTACCCCGGGCAACGCTAGTGCGCGTGGGTCTCTACTTGCTACGGGCTGCCGCTCAACGTAAATGTTCGTGCCTCACCCCCCTGCTCGTCTTAGTAGTCGCTCTGGACTGCTCTCTGCGAGGCGAAGAGCTGGCAGCTACGACGGCGGTTGCTGCGGGACGTGGACGACGTCCTCCCCTTGTCGACCAGTAAGCACGCGCACCGCTTTTTTTTTCTCGTAAGCCTACTGCAGCACTCAGCTACCCCGGGCAACGGTAGTGCGCGTGCGTCTCTACTTGCTGCGGGCTTCCGCTCAACGTAAATGTTCCTGCCTCACCCCCCTGCTCGTCTTAGTAGTCGCTCTGCACTGCTCTCTGCGAGGCGAAGAGCTGGCAGCTACGACGGCGGTTGCTGCGGAACGAGGAAGACCTCCTCCCCTTGTCGACCAGTAAGCACGCGCACCGCTTTTTTTCCGCAAGACTACTGCAGCACTCAGCTACCCCGGGGAACATTAGTGCGCATGCGTCTCTTCTTGCTGCGGGCTGCCGCTCAACGTAAAAGTTCCTGCCGCGCCCCCCTGCTCGTCTTAGTAGTCGCTCGGGACTGCTCTCTGCGAGGCGACAAGCTGGCAGCTACGACGGCGGTTGCTGCGGGAGGTGGACGAGGTCCTCCCCTTGTCGACCAGTAAGCACGCCCACCGTTTTTTTCCCGCACGACTACTGCAGCACTCAGCTACCCCGGGCAACGCTAGTGCGCGTGCATCTCTACTTGCTGCGGGCTGCCGGTCAACGTAAATGTTCTTGCCTCGCCCACCTGCTCTTCTTAGTAGTCGCTCTGGACTGCTCTCTGCGAGGCGACAAGCTGGCAGCTACGACGGCGGTTGCTGCGGGACGAGGACGACGTCCTCCCCTTGTCGACCAGTAAGCATGCGCGCCACTTTTTTTTCCGCAAGATTACTGCAGCACTCAGCTACCCCGCGCAACGCTAGTGCGCGTGCGTCTCTACTTGCTGCGGGCTGCCGCTCAACGCAAAAGTTCCTGACTCGCGCCCCTGCTCGTCATAGTAGTCGCTCTGGACTACTCTCTGCGAGGCGACAAGCTGGCAGCTACGACGGCGGTTGCTGCGGGACGTGGACGACGTCCTCCCCTTGTCGACCAGTAAGCACGCGCACCGCTCTTTTTTTTCTCGTAAGCCTACTGCAGCACTCAGCTACCCCGGGCAACAGTAGTGCGCGTGCGTCTCTACTTGCTGCGGGCTGCCGCTCAACGTAAATGTTCCTGCCTCACCCCCCTGCTCGTCTTAGTAGTCGCTCTGGACTGCTGTCTGCGAGGCGAAGAGCTGGCAGCTACGACGGCGGTTGCTGCGGGACGTGGACGACGTCCTCCACTTGTGGACCAGTAAGAACGCCGCTTCCTGACTCACCCCCTGCTCGTCTTAGTAGTCGCTCTGGACTGCTCTCTGGGAGGCGACAAGCTGGCAGCTGCAACGGCGGTTGCTGCGGGACGAGGAGGACGTCCTCCCCTTGTCGACCAGTAAGCGCGCGCACCGCTTTTTCTTTTTCCCGCAAGACTACTGCAACACTCAGCTTCCCCAGGCAACGCTAGTGCGCGTGCGTCTTTAGTTGCTGCGGGCTGCCGCTCACCGTAAAAGTTCCTGCCTCGCCCCACTGCTCGTCTTAGTAGTCGCTCTGGACTGCTTTCTGCGAGGCGACAAGCTGGCGGCTACGAGGGCGGTTGCTGCGGGACATGGACGACTTCCTCCCCTTGTCGACCAGTAAGCACGCGCACCGCTTTTTTTTCGCAAGACTACTGCAGCACTCAGCAACCCCGGGCAACGCTAGTGCGCGTGCGTCTCTACTTGCGGCGGGCTGCCGCTCAACGTAAAAGTTCTTGCCTCGCCCACCTGCTCTTCTTAGTAGTCGCTCTGGACTGCTCTCTGCGAGGCGACAAGCTGGCAGCTACGACGGCGGTTGCTGCGGGACGAGGACGACGTCCTCCCCTTGTCGACCAGTAAGCATGCGCGCCACCTTTTTTTCCGCAAGACTACTGCAGCACTCAGCTACCCCGCGCAACGCTAGTGCGCGTGCGTTTCTACTTGATGCGGGCTGCCGCTCAACGTAAAAGTTCCTCTCTCGCCCCCCTGCTCGTCTTAGTAGTCGCTCTGGACTGCTCTCTGCGAGGCGATAAGCTGGCAGCTACGACGGCGGTTGCTGCGGGACGTGGACGACGTCCTCCCCTTGTCGACCAGTAAGCACGCGCACCGCTTTTTTTTCTCGCAAGAGTACTGCAGCACTCAGCTACCCCGCGCAACGCTAGTGCGCGTGCGTCTCTACTTGCTGCGGGCTGCCGCTCAACGTAAATGTTCCTGCCTCACCCCCCTGCTCGTCTTAGTAGTCGCTCTGGACTGCTCTCTGCGGGGCGAAGAGGTGGCAGCTACGACGGCGGTTGCTGTGGGACCTGGACGACGTCCTCCCCTTGTGGACCAGTAAGCACGCGCACCGCTTTTTTTCCGCAAGACTACTGCAGCACTCAGCTACCCCGGGCAACGCTAGTGCGCGTGGGACTCTACTTGCTACGGGCTGCCGCTCAACGTAAATGTTCGTGCCTCACCCCCCTGTTCGTCTTAGTAGTCGCTCTGGACTGCTCTCTGCGAGGCGAAGAGCTGGCAGCTACGACGGCGGTTGCTGCGGGACGTGGACGACGTCCTCCCCTTGTGGACCAGTAAGCACGCGAACCGCTTTTTTTCCCGCAAGACTACTGCAGCACTAAGCTACCCCGGGCAACGCTAGTGCGCATGCGTCTCTTCTTGCTGCGGGCTGCCGCTCAACGTAAAAGTTCCTGCCGCGCCCCCCTGCTCGTCTTAGTAGTCGCTCGGGACTGCTCTCTGCGTGGCGACAAGCTGGCAGCTACGACGGCGGTTGCTGCGGGAGGTGGACGAGGTCCTCCCCTTGTCGACCAGTAAGCACGCCCACCGTTTTTTTCCCGCAAGACTACTGCTGCACTCAGCTACCCCGGGCAACGCTAGTGCGCGTGCATCTCTACTTGCTGCGGGCTGCCGCTCAACGTAAAAGTTCCTGCCTCGCCCCCCTGCTCTTCTTAGTAGTCGCTCTGGACCACTCTCTGCGAGGTGACAAGCTGGCAGCTGCAACGGCGGTTGCTGCGGGACGAGGAGGACGTCCTCCCCTTGTCGACCAGTAAGCACGCCCAACGCTTTTTTTTCCGCAAGACTACTGCAGCACTCAGCTACCCCGGGCAACGCTAGTGCGCGTGGGTCTCTACTTGCTGCGGGCTGCCGCTCAACGTAAAAGCTCCTGACTCGCCCCCCTGCTCGTCTTAGTAGTCGCTCTGGACTGCTCTCTGCGAGGCGAAAAGCTGGCAGCTACGACGGCGGTTGCTGCGCGACGAGGACGACGTCCTCCCCTTGTCGACCAGTAAGCACGCGCACCGCTTTTTTTTCCCGCAAGAGTACTACAGCACTCAGCTACCACGGGCAACGCTAGTGCGCGTGCGTCTCTAATTGCTGCGGGCTGCCGGTCAACGTAAATGTTCCTGCCTCACCCCCCTGCCAGTCTTAGTAGTCGCTCTGGACTGCTCTCTGCGAGGCGATAAGCTGGCAGCTACGACGGCGGTTGCTGCGGGACGTGGACGACGTCCTCCCCTTGTGGACCAGTAAGCACGCGAACCGCTTTTTTTTCCCGCAAGACTACTGCAGCACTCAGCTACCCAACGCAACGCTAGTGCGCGTGCGTCTCTACTTGCTGCGGGCTGCCGCTCAACGTAAAAGTTCCTGACTCGCCCCCCTGCTCGTCATAGTAGTCGCTCTGGACTACTCTCTGCGAGGCGACAAGCTGGCAGCTACGACGGCGGTTGCTACGGGACGTGGGCGACGTCCTCCCCTTGTCGACCTGTAAGCACGCGCACCGCTTTTTTTTCCGCAAGAGTACTGCAGCACTCAGCTTCCCCTGGCAACGCTAGTGCGCGTGCGTTTCTACTTGCTGCGGGCTGCCGCTCAACGTAAAAGTTCCTGCGTCGCCCCCCTGTTCTTCTTAGTAGTCGCTCTGGACTGCTCTCTGCAAGGCGACAAGCTGGCAGCTGCAACGGCGGTTGCTGCGGGATGAGGAGGACGTCCTCCCCTTGTCGACCAGTAAGCGCGCGCACCGCTTTTTTTTCGCAAGACTGCTGCAGCACTCAGCTTCCCCGGGCAACGCTAGGGCGCGTGCGTCTCTACTTGCTGCGGGCTGCCGCTCAACGTAAAAGTTCCTGACTCGCCCCCCTGCTCGTCATAGTAGTCGCTCTGGACTACTCTCTGCGAGGCGATAAGCTGGCAGCTACGACGGCGGTTGCTGCGGGACGTGGACGACGTCCTCCCCTTGTCGACCAGTAAGCAGGCGCACCGCTTTTTTTTCCCGCAAGCCTACTGCAGCACTCAGCTACCCCGGGCAACGGTAGTGCGCGTGCGTCTCTACTTGCTGCGGGCTGCCGCTCAACGTAAATGTTCCTGCCTCACCCCCCTGCTCGTCTTAGTAGTCGCTCTGGACTACTCTCTGCGAGGCGACAAGCTCGCAGCTACGACGGCGGTTGCTACGGGACGTGGGCGACGTCCTCCCCTTGTCGACCTGTAAGCACGCGCACCGCTTTTTTTTCCGCAAGAGTACTGCAGCACTCAGCTTCCCCTGGCAACGGTAGTGCGCGTGCGTCTCTACTTGCTGCGGGCTGCCGCTCAACGTAAATGTTCCTGCCTCACCCCCCTGCTCCTCTTAGTAGTCGCTCTGGACTGCTCTCTGCGAGGCGAAGAGCTGGCAGCTACGACGGCGGTTGCTGCGGGACGTGGACGAGGTCCTCCCCTTGTCGACCAGTAAGCACGCCCACCGTTTTTTTCCCGCAAGACTACTGCAGCACTCAGCTACCCCGGGCAACGCTAGTGCGCGTGCGTCTCTACTTGCTGCGGGCTGCCGCTCAACGTAAAAGTTCCTGACTCGCCCCCCTGCTCGTCTTAGTAGTCTCTCTGGACTGTTCTCTGCGAGGCGACAAGCTGGCAGCTACGACGGCGGTTGCTGCGGAACGAGGAAGACGTCCTCCCCTTGTCGACCAGTAAGCATGCGCACCGCTTTTTTTTCCGCAAGACTACTGCAGCACTCAGCTACCCCGGGGAACATTAGTGCGCATGCGTCTCTTCTTGCTGCGGGCTGCCGCTCAACGTAAAAGTTCCTGCCGCGCCCCCCTGCTCGTCTTAGTAGTCGCTCGGGACTGCTCTCTGCGAGGCGACAAGCTGGCAGCTACGACGGCGGTTGCTGCGGGAGGTGGACGAGGTCCTCCATTTGTCGACCAGTAAGCACGCCCACCGTTTTTTTCCCGCAAGACTACTGCAGCACTCAGCTACCCCGGGCAACGCTAGTGCGCGTGCATCTCTACTTGCTGCGGGCTGCCGCTCAACGTAAATGTTCCTGCCTCACCCCCCTGCTCGTCTTAGTAGTCGCTCTGGACTGCTCTCTGCGAGGCGAAGAGCTGGCAGCTACGACGGCGGTTGCTGCGGGACGTGGACGACGTCCTCCCCTTGTGGACCAGTAAGCACGCCGCTTCCTGACTCGCCCCCCTGCTCGTCTTAGTAGTCGCTCTGGACTGCTCTCTGCGAGGCGACAAGCTGGCAGCTGCAACGGCGGTTGCTGCGGGACGAGGAGGACGTCCTCCCCTTGTCGACCAGTAAGCGCGCGCACCGCTTTTTCTTTTTCCCGCAAGACTACTGCAATACTCAGCTTCCCCAGGCAACGCTAGTGCGCGTGCGTCTTTAGTTGCTGCGGGCTGCCGCTCACCGTAAAAGTTCCTGCCTCGCCCCACTGCTCGTCTTAGTAGTCGCTCTGGACTGCTTTCTGCGAGGCGACAAGCTGGCGGCTACGAGGGCGGTTGCTGCGGGACATGGACGACTTCCTCCCCTTGTGGACCAGTAAGCACGCGCACCGCTTTTTTTTCCCGCAAGAGTACTGCAGCACTCAGCTACCCCGGGCAACGCTAGTGCGCGTGCGTCTCTACTTGCTGCGGGCTGCCGGTCAACGTAATTGTTTCTGCCTCGCCCCACTGCCAGTCTTAGTGTTCGCTCTGGACTGCTCTCTGCGAGGCGATAAGCTGGCAGCTGCGATGGCGGTTGCTGTGGGACGTAGACGACATCCTCCCCTTGTCCACCAGTAAGCACGCGCACCGCTTTTTTTTCCCGCAAGACTATTGCAGCACTCAGCTATCACGGGCAACGCTAGTGCGCGTGCGTCTCTACTTGCTGCGGGCTGCCGCTCAACGTAAAAGTTCCTGACTCGCCCCCCTGCTCGTCATAGTAGTCGCTCTGGACTACTCTCTGCGAGGCGACAAGCTGGCAGCTACGACGGCGGTTGCTACGGGACGTGGGCGACGTCCTCCCCTTGTCGACCTGTAAGCACGCGCACCGCTTTTTTTTCCGCAAGAGTACTGCAGCACTCAGCTTCCCCTGGCAACGCTAGTGCGCGTGCGTTTCTACTTGCTGCGGGCTGCCGCTCAACTTAAAAGTTCCTGCCTCGCCCCCCTGTTCTTCTTAGTAGTCGCTCTGGACTGCTCTCTGCAAGGCGACAAGCTGGCAGCTGCAACGGCGGTTGCTGCGGGACGAGGAGGACGTCCTCCCCTTGTCGACCAGTAAGCGCGCGCACCGCTTTTTTTCGCAAGACTGCTGCAGCACTCAGCTTCCCCGGGCAACGCTAGGGCGCGTGCGTCTCTACTTGCTGCGGGCTGCCGCTCAACGTAAAAGTTCCTGACTCGCCCCCCTGCTCGTCATAGTAGTCGCTCTGGACTACTCTCTGCGAGGCGATAAGCTGGCAGCTACGACGGCGGTTGCTGCGGGACGTGGACGACGTCCTCCCCTTGTCGACCAGTAAGCACGCGCACCGCTTTTTTTTCCCGCAAGCCTACTGCAGCACTCAGCTACCCCGGGCAACGGTAGTGCGCGTGCGTCTCTACTTGCTGCGGGCTGCCGCTCAACGTAAATGTTCCTGCCTCACCCCCTGCTCGTCTTAGTAGTCGCTCTGGACTACTCTCTGCGAGGCGACAAGCTCGCAGCTACGACGGCGGTTGCTACTGGACGTGGGCGACGTCCTCCCCTTGTCGACCTGTAAGCACGCGCACCGCTTTTTTTTCCGCAAGAGTACTGCAGCACTCAGCTTCCCCTGGCAACGGTAGTGCGCGTGCGTCTCTACTTGCTGCGGGCTGCCGCTCAACGTAAATGTTCCTGCCTCACCCCCCTGCTCGTCTTAGTAGTCGCTCTGGACTGCTCTCTGCGAGGCGACAAGCTGGCAGCTACGACGGCGGTTGCTACGGGACGTGGGCGACGTCCTCCCCTTGTCGACCTGTAAGCACGCGCACCGCTTTTTTTTCCGCAAGAGTACTGCAGCACTCAGCTTCCCCTGGCAACGGTAGTGCGCGTGCGTCTCTACTTGCTGCGGGCTGCCGCTCAACGTAAATGTTCCTGCCTCACCCCCCTGCTCGTCTTAGTAGTCGCTCTGGACTGCTCTCTGCGAGGCGAAGAGCTGGCAGCTACGACGGCGGTTGCTGCGGGACGTGGACGAGGTCCTCCCCTTGTCGACCAGTAAGCACGCCCACCGTTTTTTTCCCGCAAGACTACTGCAGCACTCAGCTACCCCGGGCAACGCTAGTGCGCGTGCGTCTCTACTTGCTGCGGGCTGCCGCTCAACGTAAAAGTTCCTGACTCGCCCCCCTGCTCGTCTTAGTAGTCTCTCTGGACTGTTCTCTGCGAGGCGACAAGCTGGCAGCTACGACGGCGGTTGCTGCGGAACGAGGAAGACGTCCTCCCCTTGTCGACCAGTAAGCATGCGCACCGCTTTTTTTTCCGCAAGACTACTGCAGCACTCAGCTACCCCGGGGAACATTAGTGCGCATGCGTCTCTTCTTGCTGCGGGCTGCCGCTCAACGTAAAAGTTCCTGCCGCGCCCCCCTGCTCGTCTTAGTAGTCGCTCGGGACTGCTCTCTGCGAGGCGACAAGCTGGCAGCTACGACGGCGGTTGCTGCGGGAGGTGGACGAGGTCCTCCATTTGTCGACCAGTAAGCACGCCCACCGTTTTTTTCCCGCAAGACTACTGCAGCACTCAGCTACCCCGGGCAACGCTAGTGCGCGTGCATCTCTACTTGCTGCGGGCTGCCGCTCAACGTAAATGTTCCTGCCTCACCCCCCTGCTCGTCTTAGTAGTCGCTCTGGACTGCTCTCTGCGAGGCGAAGAGCTGGCAGCTACGACGGCGGTTGCTGCGGGACGTGGACGACGTCCTCCCCTTGTGGACCAGTAAGCACGCCGCTTCCTGACTCGCCCCCCTGCTCGTCTTAGTAGTCGCTCTGGACTGCTCTCTGCGAGGCGACAAGCTGGCAGCTGCAACGGCGGTTGCTGCGGGACGAGGAGGACGTCCTCCCCTTGTCGACCAGTAAGCGCGCGCACCGCTTTTTCTTTTTCCCGCAAGACTACTGCAACACTCAGCTTCCCCAGGCAACGCTAGTGCGCGTGCGTCTTTAGTTGCTGCGGGCTGCCGCTCACCGTAAAAGTTCCTGCCTCGCCCCACTGCTCGTCTTAGTAGTCGCTCTGGACTGCTTTCTGCGAGGCGACAAGCTGGCGGCTACGAGGGCGGTTGCTGCGGGACATGGACGACTTCCTCCCCTTGTGGACCAGTAAGCACGCGCACCGCTTTTTTTTCCCGCAAGAGTACTGCAGCACTCAGCTACCCCGGGCAACGCTAGTGCGCGTGCGTCTCTACTTGCTGCGGGCTGCCGGTCAACGTAATTGTTTCTGCCTCGCCCCACTGCCAGTCTTAGTGTTCGCTCTGGACTGCTCTCTGCGAGGCGATAAGCTGGCAGCTGCGATGGCGGTTGCTGTGGGACGTAGACGACATCCTCCCCTTGTCCACCAGTAAGCACGCGCACCGCTTTTTTTTCCCGCAAGACTATTGCAGCACTCAGCTATCACGGGCAACGCTAGTGCGCGTGCGTCTCTACTTGCTGCGGGCTGCCGCTCAACGTAAAAGTTCCTGACTCGCCCCCCTGCTCGTCATAGTAGTCGCTCTGGACTACTCTCTGCGAGGCGACAAGCTGGCAGCTACGACGGCGGTTGCTACGGGACGTATGCGACGTCCTCCCCTTGTCGACCTGTAAGCACGCGCACCGCTTTTTTTTCCGCAAGAGTACTGCAGCACTCAGCTTCCCCTGGCAACGCTAGTGCGCGTGCGTTTCTACTTGCTGCGGGCTGCCGCTCAACTTAAAAGTTCCTGCCTCGCCCCCCTGTTCTTCTTAGTAGTCGCTCTGGACTGCTCTCTGCAAGGCGACAAGCTGGCAGCTGCAACGGCGGTTGCTGCGGGACGAGGAGGACGTCCTCCCCTTGTCGACCAGTAAGCGCGCGCACCGCTTTTTTTCGCAAGACTGCTGCAGCACTCAGCTTCCCCGGGCAACGCTAGGGCGCGTGCGTCTCTACTTGCTGCGGGCTGCCGCTCAACGTAAAAGTTCCTGACTCGCCCCCCTGCTCGTCATAGTAGTCGCTCTGGACTACTCTCTGCGAGGCGATAAGCTGGCAGCTACGACGGCGGTTGCTGCGGGACGTGGACGACGTCCTCCCCTTGTCGACCAGTAAGCACGCGCACCGCTTTTTTTTCCCGCAAGTCTACTGCAGCACTCAGCTACCCCGGGCAACGGTAGTGCGCGTGCGTCTCTACTTGCTGCGGGCTGCCGCTCAACGTAAATGTTCCTGCCTCACCCCCCTGCTCGTCTTAGTAGTCGCTCTGGACTACTCTCTGCGAGGCGACAAGCTCGCAGCTACGACGGCGGTTGCTACGGGACGTGGGCGACGTCCTCCCCTTGTCGACCTGTAAGCACGCGCACCGCTTTTTTTTCCGCAAGAGTACTGCAGCACTCAGCTTCCCCTGGCAACGGTAGTGCGCGTGCGTCTCTACTTGCTGCGGGCTGCCGCTCAACGTAAATGTTCCTGCCTCACCCCCCTGCTCGTCTTAGTAGTCGCTCTGGACTGCTCTCTGCGAGGCGACAAGCTGGCAGCTACGACGGCGGTTGCTACGGGACGTGGGCGACGTCCTCCCCTTGTCGACCTGTAAGCACGCGCACCGCTTTTTTTTCCGCAAGAGTACTGCAGCACTCAGCTTCCCCTGGCAACGCTAGTGCGCGTGCGTTTCTACTTGCTGCGGGCTGCCGCTCAACGTAAAAGTTCCTGCGTCGCCCCCCTGTTCTTCTTAGTAGTCGCTCTGGACTGCTCTCTGCAAGGCGACAAGCTGGCAGCTGCAACGGCGGTTGCTGCGGGACGAGGAGGACGTCCTCCCCTTGTCGACCAGTAAGCGCGCGCACCGCTTTTTTTTCGCAAGACTGCTGCAGCACTCAGCTTCCCCGGGCAACGCTAGGGCGCGTGCGTCTCTACTTGCTGCGGGCTGCCGCTCAACGTAAATGTTCCTGACTCGCCCCCCTGCTCGTCATAGTAGTCGCTCTGGACTACTCTCTGCGAGGCGATAAGCTGGCAGCTACGACGGCGGTTGCTGCGGGACGTGGACGACGTCCTCCCCTTGTCGACCAGTAAGCAGGCGCACCGCTTTTTTTTCCCGCAAGCCTACTGCAGCACTCAGCTACCCCGGGCAACGGTAGTGCGCGTGCGTCTCTACTTGCTGCGGGCTGCCGCTCAACGTAAATGTTCCTGCCTCACCCCCCTGCTCGTCTTAGTAGTCGCTCTGGACTACTCTCTGCGAGGCGACAAGCTCGCAGCTACGACGGCGGTTGCTACGGGGCGTGGGCGACGTCCTCCCCTTGTCGACCTGTAAGCACGCGCACCGCTTTTTTTTCCGCAAGAGTACTGCAGCACTCAGCTTCCCCTGGCAACGGTAGTGCGCGTGCGTCTCTACTTGCTGCGGGCTGCCGCTCAACGTAAATGTTCCTGCCTCACCCCCCTGCTCGTCTTAGTAGTCGCTCTGGACTGCTCTCTGCGAGGCGAAGAGCTGGCAGCTACGACGGCGGTTGCTGCGGGACGTGGACGAGGTCCTCCCCTTGTCGACCAGTAAGCACGCCCACCGTTTTTTTCCCGCAAGACTACTGCAGCACTCAGCTACCCCGGGCAACGCTAGTGCGCGTGCGTCTCTACTTGCTGCGGGCTGCCGCTCAACGTAAAAGTTCCTGACTCGCCCCCCTGCTCGTCTTAGTAGTCTCTCTGGACTGTTCTCTGCGAGGCGACAAGCTGGCAGCTACGACGGCGGTTGCTGCGGAACGAGGAAGACGTCCTCCCCTTGTCGACCAGTAAGCATGCGCACCGCTTTTTTTTCCGCAAGACTACTGCAGCACTCAGCTACCCCGGGGAACATTAGTGCGCATGCGTCTCTTCTTGCTGCGGGCTGCCGCTCAACGTAAAAGTTCCTGCCGCGCCCCCCTGCTCGTCTTAGTAGTCGCTCGGGACTGCTCTCTGCGAGGCGACAAGCTGGCAGCTACGACGGCGGTTGCTGCGGGAGGTGGACGAGGTCCTCCATTTGTCGACCAGTAAGCACGCCCACCGTTTTTTTCCCGCAAGACTACTGCAGCACTCAGCTACCCCGGGCAACGCTAGTGCGCGTGCATCTCTACTTGCTGCGGGCTGCCGCTCAACGTAAATGTTCCTGCCTCACCCCCCTGCTCGTCTTAGTAGTCGCTCTGGACTGCTCTCTGCGAGGCGAAGAGCTGGCAGCTACGACGGCGGTTGCTGCGGGACGTGGACGACGTCCTCCCCTTGTGGACCAGTAAGCACGCCGCTTCCTGACTCGCCCCCCTGCTCGTCTTAGTAGTCGCTCTGGACTGCTCTCTGCGAGGCGACAAGCTGGCAGCTGCAACGGCGGTTGCTGCGGGACGAGGAGGACGTCCTCCCCTTGTCGACCAGTAAGCGCGCGCACCGCTTTTTCTTTTTCCCGCAAGACTACTGCAACACTCAGCTTCCCCAGGCAACGCTAGTGCGCGTGCGTCTTTAGTTGCTGCGGGCTGCCGCTCACCGTAAAAGTTCCTGCCTCGCCCCACTGCTCGTCTTAGTAGTCGCTCTGGACTGCTTTCTGCGAGGCGACAAGCTGGCGGCTACGAGGGCGGTTGCTGCGGGACATGGACGACTTCCTCCCCTTGTGGACCAGTAAGCACGCGCACCGCTTTTTTTTCCCGCAAGAGTACTGCAGCACGCAGCTACCCCGGGCAACGCTAGTGCGCGTGCGTCTCTACTTGCTGCGGGCTGCCGGTCAACGTAATTGTTTCAGCCTCGCCCCACTGCCAGTCTTAGTGTTCGCTCTGGACTGCTCTCTGCGAGGCGATAAGCTGGCAGCTGCGATGGCGGTTGCTGCGGGACGTAGACGACATCCTCCCCTTGTCCACCAGTAAGCACGCGCACCGCTTTTTTTTCCCGCAAGACTATTGCAGCACTCAGCTACCACGGGCAACGCTAGTGCGCGTGCGTCTCTACTTGCTGCGGGCTGCCGCTCAACGTAAAAGTTCCTGACTCGCCCCCCTGCTCGTCATAGTAGTCGCTCTGGACTACTCTCTGCGAGGCGACAAGCTGGCAGCTACGACGGCGGTTGCTACGGGACGTGGGCGACGTCCTCCCCTTGTCGACCTGTAAGCACGCGCACCGCTTTTTTTTCCGCAAGAGTACTGCAGCACTCAGCTTCCCCTGGCAACGCTAGTGCGCGTGCGTTTCTACTTGCTGCGGGCTGCCGCTCAACTTAAAAGTTCCTTCCTCGCCCCCCTGTTCTTCTTAGTAGTCGCTCTGGACTGCTCTCTGCAAGGCGACAAGCTGGCAGCTGCAACGGCGGTTGCTGCGGGACGAGGAGGACGTCCTCCCCTTGTCGACCAGTAAGCGCGCGCACCGCTTTTTTTTCGCAAGACTGCTGCAGCACTCAGCTTCCCCGGGCAACGCTAGGGCGCGTGCGTCTCTACTTGCTGCGGGCTGCCGCTCAACGTAAAAGTTCCTGACTCGCCCCCCTGCTCGTCATAGTAGTCGCTCTGGACTACTCTCTGCGAGGCGATAAGCTGGCAGCTACGACGGCGGTTGCTGCGGGACGTGGACGACGTCCTCCCCTTGTCGACCAGTAAGCACGCGCACCGCTTTTTTTTCCCGCAAGCCTACTGCAGCACTCAGCTACCCCGGGCAACGGTAGTGCGCGTGCGTCTCTACTTGCTGCGGGCTGCCGCTCAACGTAAATGTTCCTGCCTCACCCCCCTGCTCGTCTTAGTAGTCGCTCTGGACTACTCTCTGCGAGGCGACAAGCTCGCAGCGACGACGGCGGTTGCTGCGGGACGTGGACGACGTCCTCCCCTTGTGGACCAGTAAGCACGCCGCTTCCTGACTCGCCCCCCTGCTCGTCTTAGTAGTCGCTCTGGACTGCTCTCTGCGAGGCGACAAGCTGGCAGCTGCAACGGCGGTTGCTGCGGGACGAGGAGGACGTCCTCCCCTTGTCGACCAGTAAGCGCGCGCACCGCTTTTTCTTTTTCCCGCAAGACTTCTGCAACACTCAGCTTCCCCAGGCAACGCTAGTGCGCGTGCGTCTTTAGTTGCTGCGGGCTGCCGCTCACCGTAAAAGTTCCTGCCTCGCCCCACTGCTCGTCTTAGTAGTCGCTCTGGACTGCTTTCTGCGAGGCGACAAGCTGGCGGCTACGAGGGCGGTTGCTGCGGGACATGGACGACTTCCTCCCCTTGTGGACCAGTAAGCACGCGCACCGCTTTTTTTTCCCGCAAGAGTACTGCAGCACTCAGCTACCCCGGGCAACGCTAGTGCGCGTGCGTCTCTACTTGCTGCGGGCTGCCGGTCAACGTAATTGTTTCTGCCTCGCCCCACTGCCAGTCTTAGTGTTCGCTCTGGACTGCTCTCTGCGAGGCGATAAGCTGGCAGCTGCGATGGCGGTTGCTGCGGGACGTAGACGACATCCTCCCCTTGTCCACCAGTAAGCACGCGCACCGCTTTTTTTTCCCGCAAGACTATTGCAGCACTCAGCTACCACGGGCAACGCTAGTGCGCGTGCGTCTCTACTTGCTGCGGGCTGCCGCTCAACGTAAAAGTTCCTGACTCGCCCCCCTGCTCGTCATAGTAGTCGCTCTGGACTACTCTCTGCGAGGCGACAAGCTGGCAGCTACGACGGCGGTTGCTACGGGACGTGGGCGACGTCCTCCCCTTGTCGACCTGTAAGCACGCGCACCGCTTTTTTTTTCGCAAGAGTACTGCAGCACTCAGCTTCCCCTGGCAACGCTAGTGCGCGTGCGTTTCTACTTGCTGCGGGCTGCCGCTCAACTTAAAAGTTCCTGCCTCGCCCCCCTGTTCTTCTTAGTAGTCGCTCTGGACTGCTCTCTGCAAGGTGACAAGCTGGCAGCTGCAACGGCGGTTGCTGCGGGACGAGGAGGACGTCCTCCCCTTGTCGACCAGTAAGCGCGCGCACCGCTTTTTTTTCGCAAGACTGCTGCAGCACTGAGCTTCCCCGGGCAACGCTAGGGCGCGTGCGTCTCTACTTGCTGCGGGCTGCCGCTCAACGTAAAAGTTCCTGACTCGCCCCCCTGCTCGTCATAGTAGTCGCTCTGGACTACTCTCTGCGAGGCGATAAGCTGGCAGCTACGACGGCGGTTGCTGCGGGACGTGGACGACGTCCTCCCCTTGTCGACCAGTAAGCACGCGCACCGCTTTTTTTTCCCGCAAGCCTACTGCAGCACTCAGCTACCCCGGGCAACGGTAGTGCGCGTGCGTCTCTACTTGCTGCGGGCTGCCGCTCAACGTAAATGTTCCTGCCTCACCCCCCTGCTCGTCTTAGTAGTCGCTCTGGACTACTCTCTGCGAGGCGACAAGCTCGCAGCTACGACGGCGGTTGCTACGGGACGTGGGCGACGTCCTCCCCTTGTCGACCAGTAAGCACGCCCACCGTTTTTTTCCCGCAAGACTACTGCAGCACTCAGCTACCCCGGGCAACGCTAGTGCGCGTGCGTCTCTACTTGCTGCGGGCTGCCGCTCAACGTAAAAGTTCCTGACTCGCCCCCCTGCTCGTCTTAGTAGTTTCTCTGGACTGTTCTCTGCGAGGCGACAAGCTGGCAGCTACGACGGCGGTTGCTGCGGAACGAGGAAGACGTCCTCCCCTTGTCGACCAGTAAGCACGCGCACCGCTTTTTTTTCCGCAAGACTACTGCAGCACTCAGCTACCCCGGGGAAAATTAGTGCGCATGCGTCTCTTCTTGCTGCGGGCTGCCGCTCAACGTAAAAGTTCCTGCCGCGCCCCCCTGCTCGTCTTAGTAGTCGCTCGGGACTGCTCTCTGCGAGGCGACAAGCTGGCAGCTACGACGGCGGTTGCTGCGGGAGGTGGACGAGGTCCTCCATTTGTCGACCAGTAAGCACGCCCACCGTTTTTTTCCCGCAAGACTACTGCAGCACTCAGCTACCCCGGGCAACGCTAGTGCGCGTGCATCTCTACTTGCTGCGGGCTGCCGCTCAACGTAAATGTTCCTGCCTCACCCCCCTGCTCGTCTTAGTAGTCGCTCTGGACTGCTCTCTGCGAGGCGAAGAGCTGGCAGCTACGACGGCGGTTGCTGCGGGACGTGGACGACGTCCTCCCCTTGTGGACCAGTAAGCACGCCGCTTCCTGACTCGCCCCCCTGCTCGTCTTAGTAGTCGCTCTGGACTGCTCTCTGCGAGGCGACAAGCTGGCAGCTGCAACGGCGGTTGCTGCGGGACGAGGAGGACGTCCTCCCCTTGTCGACCAGTAAGCGCGCGCACCGCTTTTTCTTTTTCCCGCAAGACTACTGCAACACTCAGCTTCCCCAGGCAACGCTAGTGCGCGTGCGTCTTTAGTTGCTGCGGGCTGCCGCTCACCGTAAAAGTTCCTGCCTCGCCCCACTGCTCGTCTTAGTAGTCGCTCTGGACTGCTTTCTGCGAGGCGACAAGCTGGCGGCTACGAGGGCGGTTGCTGCGGGACATGGACGACTTCCTCCCCTTGTGGACCAGTAAGCACGCGCACCGCTTTTTTTTCCCGCAAGAGTACTGCAGCACTCAGCTACCCCGGGCAACGCTAGTGCGCGTGCGTCTCTGCTTGCTGCGGGCTGCCGGTCAACGTAATTGTTTCTGCCTCGCCCCACTGCCAGTCTTAGTAGTCGCTCTGGACTGCTCTCTGCGAGGCGATAAGCTGGCAGCTGCGATGGCGGTTGCAGCGGGACGTAGACGACATCCTCCCCTTGTCCACCAGTAAGCACGCGCACCGCTTTTTTTTCCCGCAAGACTATTGCAGCACTCAGCTACCACGGGCAACGCTAGTGCGCGTGCGTCTCTAATTGCTGCGGGCTGCCGGTCAACGTAAATGTTCCTGCCTCACCCCCCTGCCAGTCTTAGTAGTCGCTCTGGACTGCTCTCTGCGAGGCGATAAGCTGGCAGCTACGACGGCGGTTGCTGCGGGACGTGGACGACGTCCTCCCCTTGTGGACCAGTAAGCACGCGAACCGCTTTTTTTTCCCGCAAGACTACTGCAGCACTCAGCTACCCCGCGCAACGCTAGTGCGCGTGCGTCTCTACTTGCTGCGGGCTGCCGCTCAACGTAAAAGTTCCTGACTCGCCCCCCTGCTCGTCATAGTAGTCGCTCTGGACTACTCTCTGCGAGGCGACAAGCTCGCAGCTACGACGGCGGTTGCTACGGGACGTGGGCGACGTCCTCCCCTTGTCGACCTGTAAGCACGCGCACCGCTTTTTTTTCCGCAAGAGTACTGCAGCACTCAGCTTCCCCTGGCAACGCTAGTGCGCGTGCGTTTCTACTTGCTGCGGGCTGCCGCTCAACGTAAAAGTTCCTGCCTCGCCCCCCTGTTCTTCTTAGTAGTCGCTCTGGACTGCTCTCTGCAAGGCGACAAGCTGGCAGCTGCAACGGCGGTTGCTGCGGGACGAGGAGGACGTCCTCCCCTTGTCGACCAGTAAGCGCGCGCACCGCTTTTTTTTCGCAAGACTGCTGCCGCACTCAGCTTCCCCGGGCAACGCTAGGGCGCGTGCGTCTCTACTTGCTGCGGGCTGCCGCTCAACGTAAAAGTTCCTGACTCGCCCCCCTGCTCGTCATAGTAGTCGCTCTGGACTACTCTCTGCGAGGCGATAAGCTGGCAGCTACGACGGCGGTTGCTGCGGGACGTGGACGACGTCCTCCCCTTGACGACCAGTAAGCACGCGCACTGCTTTTTTTTTCTCGTAAGCCTACTGCAGCACTCAGCTACCCCGGGCAACGGTAGTGCGCGTGCGTCTCTACTTGCTGCGGGCTGCCGCTCAACGTAAATGTTCCTGCCTCACCCCCCTGCTCGTCTTAGTAGTCGCTCTGGACTGCTTTCTGCGAGGCGAAGAGCTGGCAGCTACGACGGCGGTTGCTGCGGGACGTGGACGACGTCCTCCCCTTGTGGACCAGTAAGCACGCGAACCGCTTTTTTCCCCGCAAGACTACTGCAGCACTCAGCTACCACGGGCAACGCTAGTGCGCGTGCGTCTCTAATTGCTGCGGGCTGCCGGTCAACGTAAATGTTCCTGCCTCGCCCCCCTGCCATTCTAAGTAGTCGCTCTGGACTGCTCTCTGCGAGGCGATAAGCTGGCAGCTACGACGGCGGTTGCTGCGGGACGTGGACGACGTCCTCGCCTTGTCGACCAGTAAGCACGCGCACCGCTTTTTTTTTTCTCGCAAGACTACTGCAGCACTCAGCTACCCCGGGCAACGGTAGTGCGCGTGCGTCTCTACTTGCTGCGGGCTGCCGCTCAACGTAAATGCTCCTGCCTCACCAACCTGCTCGTCTTTGTAATCGCTCTGGACTGCTCTCTGCGAGGCGATAAGCTGGCAGCTACGACGGCGGTTGCTGCGGGACGTGGACGAGGTCCTCCCCTTGTCGACCAGTAAGCACGCCCACCGTTTTTTTCCCGCAAGACTACTGCAGCACTCAGCTACCCCGGGCAACGCTAGTGCGCGTGCGTCTCTACTTGCTGCGGGCTGCCGCTCAACGTAAAATTTCCTGACTCGCCCCCCTGCTCGTCTTAGTAGTCTCTCTGGACTGCTCTCTGCGAGGCGACAAGCTGGCAGCTACTACGGCGGTTGCTGCGGAACGAGGAAGACGTCCTCCCCTTGTCGACCAGTAAGCACGCGCACCGCTTTTTTTTCCGCAAGACTACTGCAGCACTCAGCTACCCCGGGGAACATTAGTGCGCATGCGTCTCTTCTTGCTGCGGGCTGCCGCTCAACGTAAAAGTTCCTGCCGCGCCCCCCTGCTCGTCTTAGTAGTCGCTCGGGACGGCTCTCTGCGAGGCGACAAGCTCGCAGCTACGACGGCGGTTGCTACGGGACGTGGGCGACGTCCTCCCCTTGTCGACCTGTAAGCACGCGCACCGCTTTTTTTTCCGCAAGAGTACTGGAGCACTCAGCTTCCCCTGGCAACGCTAGTGCGCGTGCGTTTCTACTTGCTGCGGGCTGCCGCTCAACGTAAAAGTTCCTGCCTCGCCCCCCTGTTCTTCTTAGTAGTCGCTCTGGACTGCTCTCTGCGAGGCGACAAGCTGGCAGCTGCAACGGCGGTTGCTGCGGGACGAGGAGGACGTCCTCCCCTTGTCCACCAGTAAGCGCGCGCACCGCTTTTTTTTCGCAAGACTGCTGCCGCACTCAGCTTCCCCGGGCAACGCTAGGGCGCGTGCGTCTCTACTTGCTGCGGGCTGCCGCTCAACGTAAAAGTTCCTGACTCGCCCCCCTGCTCGTCATAGTAGTCGCTCTGGACTACTCTCTGCGAGGCGATAAGCTGGCAGCTACGACGGCGGTTGCTGCGGGACGTGGACGACGTCCTCCCCTTGTCGACCAGTAAGCACGCGCACTGCTTTTTTTTTCTCGTAAGCCTACTGCAGCACTCAGCTACCCCGGGCAACGGTAGTGCGCGTGCGTCTCTACTTGCTGCGGGCTGCCGCTCAACGTAAATGTTCCTGCCTCACCCCCCTGCTCGTCTTAGTAGTCGCTCTGGACTGCTTTCTGCGAGGCGAAGAGCTGGCAGCTACGACGGCGGTTGCTGCGGGACGTGGACGACGTCCTCCCCTTGTGGACCAGTAAGCACGCGAACCGCTTTTTTCCCCGCAAGACTACTGCAGCACTCAGCTACCACGGGCAACGCTAGTGCGCGTGCGTCTCTAATTGCTGCGGGCTGCCGGTCAACGTAAATGTTCCTGCCTCGCCCCCCTGCCATTCTTAGTAGTCGCTCTGGACTGCTCTCTGCGAGGCGATAAGCTGGCAGCTACGACGGCGGTTGCTGCGGGACGTGGACGACGTCCTCGCCTTGTCGACCAGTAAGCACGCGCACCGCTTTTTTTTTTCTCGCAAGACTACTGCAGCACTCAGCTACCCCGGGCAACGGTAGTGCGCGTGCGTCTCTACTTGCTGCGGGCTGCCGCTCAACGTAAATGCTCCTGCCTCACCAACCTGCTCGTCTTTGTAGTCGCTCTGGACTGCTCTCTGCGAGGCGATAAGCTGGCAGCTACGACGGAGGTTGCTGCGGGACGTGGACGACATCCTCCCCTTGTCCACCAGTAAGCACGCGCACCGCTTTTTTTGTCCCGCAAGACTACTGCAGCACTCAGCTACCACGGGCAACGCTAGTGCGCGTGCGTCTCTAATTGCTGCGGGCTGCCGGTCAACGTAAATGTTCCTGCCTCGCCCCCCTGCCAGTCTTAGTAGTCGCTCTGGACTGCTCTCTGCGAGGCGATAAGCTGGCAGCTACGACGGCGGTTGCTGCGGGACGTGGACGACGTCCTCCCCTTGTCGACCAGTAAGCACGCGCACCGCTTTTTTTTTCTCGTAAGCCTACTGCAGCACTCAGCTACCCCGGGCAACGGTAGTGCGCGTGCGTCTCTACTTGCTGCGGGCTGCCGCTCAACGTAAATGTTCCTGCCTCACCCCCCTGCTCGTCTTAGTAGTCGCTCTGGACTGCTCTCTGCGAGGCGAAGAGCTGGCAGCTACGACGGCGGTTGCTGCGGGACGTGGACGAGGTCCTCCCCTTGTCGACCAGTAAGCACGCCCACCGTTTTTTTCCCGCAAGACTACTGCAGCACTCAGCTACCCCGGGCAACGCTAGTGCGCGTGCGTCTCTACTTGCTGCGGGCTGCCGCTCAACGTAAAATTTCCTGAGTCGCCCCCCTGCTCGTCTTAGTAGTCTCTCTGGACTGCTCTCTGCGAGGCGACAAGCTGGCAGCTACGACGGCGGTTGCTGCGGAACGAGGAAGACGTCCTCCCCTTGTCGACCAGTAAGCACGCGCACCGCTTTTTTTTCCGCAAGACTACTGCAGCACTCAGCTACCCCGGGGAACATTAGTGCGCATGCGTCTCTTCTTGCTGCGGGCTGCCGCTCAACGTAAAAGTTCCTGCCGCGCCCCCCTCCTCGTCTTAGTAGTCGCTCGGGACGGCTCTCTGCGAGGCGACAAGCTGGCAGCTACGACGGCGGTTGCTGCGGGAGGTGGACGAGGTCCTCCATTTGTCGACCAGTAAGCACGCCCACCGTTTTTTTCCCGCAAGACTACTGCAGCACTCAGCTACCCCGGGCAACGCTAGTGCGCGTGCATCTCTACTTGCTGCGGGCTGCCGGTCAACGTAAAAGTTCTTGCCTCGCCCACCTGCTCTTCTTAGTAGTCGCTCTGGACTGCTCTCTGCGAGGCGACAAGCTGGCAGCTACGACGGCGGTTGCTGCGGGACGAGGACGACGTCCTCCCCTTGTCGACCAGTAAGCATGCGCGCCACTTTTTTTCCCGCAAGACTACTGCAGCACTCAGCTACCCCGCGCAACGCTAGTGCGCGTGCGTCTCTACTTGCTGCGGGCTGCCGCTCAACGTAAAAGTTCCTGACTCGCGCCCCTGCTCGTCATAGTAGTCGCTCTGGACTACTCTCTGCGAGGCGACAAGCTGGCAGCTACGACGGCGGTTGCTGCGGGACGTGGACGACGTCCTCCCCTTGTCGACCAGTAAGCACGCGCACCGCTTTTTTTTTCTCGTAAGCCTACTGCAGCACTCAGCTACCCCGGGCAACGGTAGTGCGCGTGCGTCTCTACTTGCTGCGGGCTGCCGCTCAACGTAAATGTTCCTGCCTCACCCCCCTGCTCGTCTTAGTAGTCGCTCTGGACTGCTCTCTGCGAGGCGAAGAGCTGGCAGCTACGACGGCGGTTGCTGCGGGACGTGGACGACGTCCTCCCCTTGTGGACCAGTAAGCACGCCGCTTCCTGACTCGCCCCCCTGCTCGTCTTAGTAGTCGCTCTGGACTGCTCTCTGCGAGGCGACAAGCTGGCAGCTGCAACGGCGGTTGCTGCGGGACGAGGAGGACGTCCTCCCCTTGTCGACCAGTAAGCGCGCGCACCGCTTTTTCTTTTTCCCGCAAGACTACTGCAACACTCAGCTTCCCCAGGCAACGCTAGTGCGCGTGCGTCTTTAGTTGCTGCGGGCTGCCGCTCACCGTAAATGTTCCTGCCTCGCCCCACTGCTCGTCTTAGTAGTCGCTCTGGACTGCTTTTTGCGAGGCGACAAGCTGGCGGCTACGAGGGCGGTTGCTGCGGGACATGGACGACTTCCTCCCCTTGTCGACCAGTAAGCACGCGCACCGCTTTTTTTTCGCAAGACTACTGCAGCACTCAGCAACCCCGGGCAACGCTAGTGCGCGTGCGTCTCTACTTGCGGCGGGCTGCCGCTCAACGTAAAAGTTCCTGACTCGCCCCCCTGCTCGTCCTAGTAGTCGCTCTGGACTGCTCTCTGCGAGGCGACAAGCTGACAGCTACGACGGCGGTTGCTGCGGGACGAGGACGACGTCCTCCCCTTGTCGACCAGTAAGCATGCGCACCACTTTTTTTTCCGCAAGACTACTGCAGCACTCAGCTACCCCGCGCAACGCTAGTGCGCGTGCGTCTCTACTTGCTGCGGGCTGCCGCTCAACGTAAAAGTTCCTGACTCGCCCCCCTGCTCGTCATAGTAGTCGCTCTGGACTACTCTCTGCGAGGCGACAAGCTGGCAGCTACGACGGCGGTTGCTACGGGACATGGGCGACGTCCTTCCCTTGTCGACCTGTAAGCACGCGCACCGCTTTTTTTCCGCAAGAGTATTGCAGCACTCAGCTTCCCCTGGCAACGCTAGTGCGCGTGCGTTTCTACTTGCTGCGGGCTGCCGCTTAACGTAAAAGTTCCTGTCTCGCCCCCCTGCTCGTCTTAGTAGTCGCTCTGGACTGCTCTCTGCGAGGCGATAAGCTGGCAGCTACGACGGCGGTTGCTGCGGGACGTGGACGACGTCCTCCCCTTGTCGACCAGTAAGCACGCGCACCGCTTTTTTTTTTCTCGCAAGACTACTGCAGCACTCAGCTACCCCGCGCAACGCTAGTGCGCGTGCGTCTCTACTTGCTGCGGGCTGCCGCTCAACGTAAATGTTCCTGCCTCACCCCCCTGCTCGTCTTAGTAGTCGCTCTGGACTGCTCTCTGCGGGGCGAAGAGGTGGCAGCTACGACGGCGGTTGCAGTGGGACCTGGACGACGTCCTCCCCTTGTGGACCAGTAAGCACGCGCACCGCTTTTTTTCCGCAAGACTACTGCAGCACTCAGCTACCCCGGGCAACGCTAGTGCGCGTGGGTCTCTACTTGCTACGGGCTGCCGCTCAACGTAAATGTTCGTGCCTCACCCCCCTGCTCGTCTTAGTAGTCGCTCTGGACTGCTCTCTGCGAGGCGAAGAGCTGGCAGCTACGACGGCGGTTGCTGCGGGACGTGGACGACGTCCTCCCCTTGCGGACCAGTAAGCACGCGAACCGCTTTTTTTCCCGCAAGACTACTGCAGCACTAAGCTACCCCGGGCAACGCTATTGCGCGTGCGTCTCTACTTGCTGCGGGCTGCCGCTCAACGTAAAAGTTCCTGACTCGCCCTCCTGCTCGTCTTAGTAGTCGCTCTGGACTGCTCTCTGCGAGGCGACTAGCTGGCAGCTACGACGGCGGTTGCTGCGGGACGAGGACGACGTCCTCCCCTTGTCGACCAGTAAGCACGCGCACCGCTTTTTTTTCCGCAAGACTACTGCAGCACTCAGCTACCCCGGGCAACATTAGTGCGCATGCGTCTCTTCTTGCTGCGGGCTGCCGCTCAACGTAAAAGTTCCTGCCGCGCCCCCCTGCTCGCCTTAGTAGTCGCTCGGAACTGCTCTCTGCGAGGCGACAAGCTGGCAGCTACGACGGCGGTTGCTGCGGGAGGTGGACGAGGTCCTCCCCTTGTCGACCAGTAAGCACGCCCACCGTTTTTTTCCCGCAAGACTACTGCTGCACTCAGCTACCCCGGGCAACGCTAGTGCGCGTGCATCTGTACTTGCTGCGGGCTGCCGCTCAACGTAAAAGTTCCTGCCTCGCCCCCCTGCTCTTCTTAGTAGTCGCTCTGGACTGCTCTCTGCGAGGTGACAAGCTGGCAGCTGCAACGGCGGTTGCTGCGGGACGAGGAGGACGTCCTCCCCTTGTCGACCAGTAAGCACGCCCAACGCTTTTTTTTCCCGCAAGACTACTGCAGCACTCAGCTACCCCGGGCAACGCTAGTGCGCGTGGGTCTCTACTTGCTGCGGGCTGCCGCTCAACGTAAAAGCTCCTGACTCGCCCCCCTGCTCGTCTTAGTAGTCGCTCTGGACTGCTCTCTGCGAGGCGAAAAGCTGGCAGCTACGACGGCGGTTGCTGCGCGACGAGGACGACGTCCTCCCCTTGTCGACCAGTAAGCACGCGTACCGCTTTTTTTTCCCGCAAGAGTACTGCAGCACTCAGCTACCCCGGGCAACGCTAGTGCGCGTGCGGCTCTACTTGCTGCGGGCTGCCGGTCAACGTAATTGTTTCTGCCTCGCCCCACTGCCAGTCTTAGTAGTCGCTCTGGACTGCTCTCTGCGAGGAGATAAGCTGGCAGCTGCGATGGCGGTTGCTGCGGGACGTAGACGACATCCTCCCCTTGTCCACCAGTAAGCACGCGCACCGCTTTTTTTTCCCGCAAGACTACTGCAGCACTCAGCTACCACGGGCAACGCTAGTGCGCGTGCGTCTCTAATTGCTGCGGGCTGCCGGTCAACGTAAATGTTCCTGCCTCACCCCCCTGCCAGTCTTAGTAGTCGCTCTGGACTGCTCTCTGCGAGGCGATAAGCTGGCAGCTACGACGGCGGTTGCTGCGGGACGTGGACGACGTCCTCCCCTTGTGGACCAGTAAGCACGCGAACCGCGTTTTTTTCCCGCAAGACTACTGCAGCACTCAGCTAGCCCGCGCAACGCTAGTGCGCGTGCGTCTGTACTTGCTGCGGCTGCCGCTCAACGTAAAAGTTCCTGATTCGCCCCCCTGCTCGTCATAGTAGTCGCTCTGGACTACTCTCTGCGAGGCGACAAGCTGGCAGCTACGACGGCGGTTGCTACGGGACGTGGGCGACGTCCTCCCCTTGTCGACCTGTAAGCACGCGCACCGCTTTTTTTTCCGCAAGAGTACTGCAGCACTCAGCTTCCCCTGGCAACGTTAGTGCGCGTGCGTTTCTACTTGCTGCGGGCTGCCGCTCAACGTAAAAGTTCCTGTCTCGCCCCCCTGCTCGTCTTAGTAGTCGCTCTGGACTGCTCTCTGCGAGGCGATAAGCTGAGAGCTGCAACGGCGGTTGCTGCGGGATGAGGAGGACGTCCTCCCCTTGTCGACCAGTAAGCGCGCGCACCGCTTGTTCTTTTTCCCGCAAGACTACTGCAGCACTCAGCTTCCCCGGGCAACGCTAGTGCGCGTGCGTCTTTACTTGCTGAGGGCTGCTGCTCAACGTACAAGTTCCTGACTCGCCCCCCTGCTCGTCTTAGTAGTCGCTCTGGACTGCTCTCTGCGAGGCGACAAGCTGGCAGCAACGACGGTGGTTGCTGCGGGAGGTGGACGACGTCCTCCCCTTGTCGACCAGTAAGCACGCCCACCGCTTTTTTTCCCCCAAGACTACTGCAGCACTCAGCTACCCCGGGCAACGCTAGTGCGCGTGCGTCTCTACTTGCTGCGGGCTGCCACTCAACGTAAAAGTTCCTGCCTCGCCCCCCTGCTCTTCTTAGTAGTCGCTCTGGACTGCTCTCTGCGAGGCGACAAGCTGGCAGCTGTAACGGCGGTTGCTGCCGGACGAGGAGGACGTCCTCCTCTTGTCGACCAGTAGGCGCGCGCACCGCTTTTTCTTTTTCCCGCAAGACTACTGCAGCACTCAGCTTCCCCGGGCAACGCTAGTGCGCGTGCGTCTTTACTTGCTGAGGGCTGCCGCTCAACGTAAAAGTTCCTGACTCGCCCCCCTGCTCGTCATAGTAGTCTCTCTGGACTACTCTCTGCGTGGCGACAAGCTGGCAGCTACGACGGCGGTTGCTGCGGGACGTGGGCGACGTCCTCCCCTTGTCGACCAGTAAGCACGCGCACCCCTTTTTTTTCCGGAAGACTACTGCAGCATTCAGCTTCCCCTGGCAACGCTAGTGCGCGTGCGTTTCTACTTGCTGCGGGCTGCCGCTCAACGTAAAAGTTCCTGTCTCGCCCCCCTGCTCGTCTTAGTAGTCGCTCTAGACTGCTCTCTGCGAGGCGACAAGCTGGCAGCTACGACGGTGGTTGCTGCGGGACGTGGACGACGTCCTCCCCTTGTCGACCAGTTAGCACGCGCACCGCTTTTTTTTTCTCGCAAGTCTACTGCAGCACTCAGCTACCCCTGGGAACGCCACTGCGCGTGCGTCTCTACTCCCTGCGGGCTTCCGCTCAGCGTAAATGTTCCTGCCTCACCCCCTGCCAGTCTTAGTAGTCGCTCTGGACTGCTCTCTGCGAGGCGAGAAGCTGGCAGCTACGACGGCGGTTGCTGCGGGACGTGGACGACGTCCTCCCCTAGTCGACCAGTAAGCACGCGCACTGCTTTTTTTTCTCGCAAGACTACTGCAGCACTCAGCTACCCCGGGCAACGCTGGTGCGCGTGCGTCTCTACTTGCTGCGGGCTTCCGCTCAACGTAAATGTTCCTGCCTCACCCCCTGCTCGTCTTAGTAGTCACTCTGGACTGCTCTCTGCGAGGCGACAAGCTGGCAGCTACGACGGCGGTTGCTGCGGGACGTGGACGACGTCTTCCCCTTGTCGACCAGTAAGCACGCGCACCGCTTTTTTTTCCCGCAAGACTACTGCAACACTCAGCTAACCCGGGCAACGCTAGTGCGCGTGCGTCTCTACTTGCTGCGGGCTGCCGCTCAACGTAAAAATTCCTGCCTAACCCCCCTGCTCGTCTTAGTCGTCGCTCTGGACTGCTCTCCTGCGAGGCGACAAGCTGGGAGCTGCAACGGCGGTTGCTGCGGGACGAGGAGGACGTCCTCCCCTTGTCGACCAGTAAGCACGCGCACCACTTTTTTTTCCGCAAGACTACTGCAGCACTCAGCTACCCCGCGCAACGCTAGTGCGCGTGCGTCTCTACTTGCTCCGGGCTGCCGCTCAACGTAAAAGTTCCTGACTCGCCCCCCTGCTCGTCATAGTAGTGGCTCTGGACTACTCTCTGCGAGGCGACCAGCTGGCAGCTACGACGGTGGTTGCTGCGGGACGTGGACGACGTCCTCCCCTTGTCGACCAGTTAGCACGCGCACCGCTTTTTTTTCTCGCAAGACTACTGCAGCACTCAGCTACCCCGGGCAACGCTAGTGCGCGTGCGTCTCTACTTCCTGCGGGCTGCCGCTCAACGTAAATGTTCCTGCCTCACCCCCCTGCCAGTCTTAGTAGTCGCTCTGGACTGCTCTCTGCGAGGCGATAATCTGGCAGCTACGACGGCGGTTGCTGCGGGACGTGGACGACGTCCTCCCCTTGTCGACCAGTAAGCACGCCCACCGCTTTTTTTTCCCGCAAGACTACTGCAGCACTCAGCTACCCCGCGCAACGCTAGTGCGCGTGCGTCTCTACTTGCTGCGGGCTGCCGCTCAGCGTAAAAGTTGCTGACTCGCCCCCCTGCTCGACATAGTAGTCGCTCTGGGCTACTCTCTGCGAGGCGACCAGCTGGCAGCTACGACGGCGGTTGCTGCGAGACGTGGGCGACGTCCTCCCCTTGTCGACCAGTAAGCCCGCGCACCGCTTCTTTTTCCGCAAGACTACTGCAGCACTCAGCTTCCCCGGGCAACGCTAGTGCGCGTGCATCTCTACTTGCTGCGGGCTGCCGCTCAACGTAAAAGTTCCTGCCTCGCCCCCCTGCTCTTCTTAGTAGTCGCTCTGGACTGCTCTCTGCGAGGCGAAAAGCTGGCAGCTACGACGGCGGTTGCTGCGCGACGAGGACGACGTCCTCCCCTTGTCGACCAGTAAGCACGCGCACCGCTTTTTTTCCCGCAAGAGTACTGCAGCACTCAGCTACCCCGGGCAACGCTAGTGCGCGTGCGTCTCTACTTGCTGCGGGCTGCCGGTCAACGTAATTGTTTCTGCCTCGCCCCACTGCCAGTCTTAGTAGTCGCTCTGGACTGCTCTCTGCGAGGCGATAAGCTGGCAGCTGCGATGGCGGTTGCTGCGGGACGTAGACGACATCCTCCCCTTGTCCACCAGTAAGCACGCGCACCGCTTTTTTTTCCCGCAAGACTACTGCAGCACTCAGCTACCACGGGCAACGCTAGTGCGCGTGCGTCTCTAATTGCTGCGGGCTGCCGGTCAACGTAAATGTTCCTGCCTCACCCCACTGCCAGTCTTAGTAGTCGCTCTGGACTGCTCTCTGCGAGGCGATAAGCTGGCAGCTACGACGGCGGTTGCTGCGGGACGTGGACGACGTCCTCCCCTTGTGGACCAGTAAGCACGCGAACCGCTTTTTTTTCCCGCAAGACTACTGCAGCACTCAGCTACCCCGCGCAACGCTAGTACGCGTGCGTCTCTACTTGCTGCGGGCTGCCGCTCAACGTAAAAGTTCCTGACTCGCCCCCCTGCTCGTCATAGTAGTCGCTCTGGACTACACTCTGCGAGGCGACAAGCTGGCAGCTACGACGGCGGTTGCTACGGGACGTGGGCGACGTCCTCCCCTTGTCGACCTGTAAGCACGCGCACCGCTTTTTTTTCCGCAAGAGTACTGCAGCACTCAGCTTCCCCTGGCAACGCTAGTGCGCGTGCGTTTCTACTTGCTGCGGGCTGCCGCTCAACGTAAAAGTTCCTGCCTCGCCCCCCTGTTCTTCTTAGTAGTCGCTCTGGACTGCTCTCTGCAAGGCGACAAGCTGGCAGCTGCAACGGCGGTTGCTGCGGGACGAGGAGGACGTCCTCCCCTTGTCGACCAGTAAGCGCGCGCACCGCTTTTTTTTCGCAAGACTGCTGCAGCACTCAGCTTCCCCGGGCAACGCTAGGGCGCGTGCGTCTCTACTTGCTGCGGGCTGCCGCTCAACGTAAAAGTTCCTGACTCGCCCCCCTGCTCGTCATAGTAGTCGCTCTGGACTACTCTCTGCGAGGCGACAAGCTGGCAGCTACGACGGCGGTTGCTACGGGACGTGGGCGACGTCCTCCCCTTGTCGACCTGTAAGCACGCGCACCGCTTTTTTTTCCGCAAGAGTACTGCAGCACTCAGCTTCCCCTGGCAACGCTAGTGCGCGTGCGTTTCTACTTGCTGCGGGCTGCCGCTCAACGTAAAAGTTCCTGACTCGCCCCCCTGCTCGTCATAGTAGTCGCTCTGGACTACTCTCTGCGAGGCGATAAGCTGGCAGCTACGACGGCGGTTGCTGCGGGACGTGGACGACGTCCTCCCCTTGTCGACCAGTAAGCACGCGCACCGCTTTTTTTTTCTCGTAAGCCTACTGCAGCACTCAGCTACCCCGGGCAACGGTAGTGCGCGTGCGTCTCTACTTGCTGCGGGCTGCCGCTCAACGTAAATGTTCCTGCCTCACCCCCCTGCTCGTCTTAGCAGTCGCTCTGGACTGCTCTCTGCGAGGCGAAGAGCTGGCAGCTACGACGGCGGTTGCTGCGGGACGTGGACGACGTCCTCCCCTTGTGGACCAGTAAGCACGCGAACCGCTTTTTTCCCCGCAAGACTACTGCAGCACTCAGCTACCACGGGCAACGCTAGTGCGCGTGCGTCTCTAATTGCTGCGGGCTGCCGGTCAACGTAAATGTTCCTGCCTCGCCCCCCTGCCATTCTTAGTAGTCGCTCTGGACTGCTCTCTGCGAGGCGATAAGCTGGCAGCTACGACGGCGGTTGCTGCGGGACGTGGAAGACGTCCTCGCCTTGTCGACCAGTAAGCACGCGCACCGCTTTTTTTTTTCTCGCAAGACTACTGCAGCACTCAGCTACCCCGGGCAACGGTAGTGCGCGTGCGTCTCTACTTGCTGCGGGCTGCCGCTCAACGTAAATGCTCCTGCCTCACCCCCCTGCTCGTCTTTGTAGTCGCTCTGGACTGCTCTCTGCGAGGCGATAAGCTGGCAGCTACGACGGAGGTTGCTGCGGGACGTGGACGACATCCTCCCCTTGTCCACCAGTAAGCACGCGCACCGCTTTTTTGTCCCGCAAGACTACTGCAGCACTCAGCTACCACGGGCAACGCTAGTGCGCGTGCGTCTCTAATTGCTGCGGGCTGCCGGTCAACGTAAATGTTCCTGCCTCGCCCCCCTGCCAGTCTTAGTAGTCGCTCTGGACTGCTCTCTGCGAGGCGACAAGCTGGCAGCTACGACGGCGGTTGCTGCGGGACGTGGACGACGTCCTCCCCTTGTCGACCAGTTAGCACGCGCACCGCTTTTTTTTTCTCGCAAGTCTACTGCAGCACTCAGCTACCCCTGGGAACGCCACTGCGCGTGCGTCTCTACTCCCTGCGGGCTTCCGCTCAGCGTAAATGTTCCTGCCTCACCCCCTGCCAGTCTTAGTAGTCGCTCTGGACTGCTCTCTGCGAGGCGAGAAGCTGGCAGCTACGACGGCGGTTGCTGCGGGACGTGGACGACGTCCTCCCCTAGTCGACCAGTAAGCACGCGCACTGCTTTTTTTTCTCGCAAGACTACTGCAGCACTCAGCTACCCCGGGCAACGCTGGTGCGCGTGCGTCTCTACTTGCTGCGGGCTTCCGCTCAACGTAAATGTTCCTGCCTCACCCCCTGCTCGTCTTAGTAGTCACTCTGGACTGCTCTCTGCGAGGCGACAAGCTGGCAGCTACGACGGCGGTTGCTGCGGGACGTGGACGACGTCTTCCCCTTGTCGACCAGTAAGCACGCGCACCGCTTTTTTTTCCCGCAAGACTACTGCAACACTCAGCTAACCCGGGCAACGCTAGTGCGCGTGCGTCTCTACTTGCTGCGGGCTGCCGCTCAACGTAAAAATTCCTGCCTAACCCCCCTGCTCGTCTTAGTCGTCGCTCTGGACTGCTCTCCTGCGAGGCGACAAGCTGGGAGCTGCAACGGCGGTTGCTGCGGGACGAGGAGGACGTCCTCCCCTTGTCGACCAGTAAGCACGCGCACCACTTTTTTTTCCGCAAGACTACTGCAGCACTCAGCTACCCCGCGCAACGCTAGTGCGCGTGCGTCTCTACTTGCTGCGGGCTGCCGCTCAACGTAAAAGTTCCTGACTCGCCCCCCCTGCTCGTCATAGTAGTGGCTCTGGACTACTCTCTGCGAGGCGACCAGCTGGCAGCTACGACGGTGGTTGCTGCGGGACGTGGACGACGTCCTCCCCTTGTCGACCAGTTAGCACGCGCACCGCTTTTTTTTCTCGCAAGACTACTGCAGCACTCAGCTACCCCGGGCAACGCTAGTGCGCGTGCGTCTCTACTTCCTGCGGGCTGCCGCTCAACGTAAATGTTCCTGCCTCACCCCCCTGCCAGTCTTAGTAGTCGCTCTGGACTGCTCTCTGCGAGGCGATAAGCTGGCAGCTACGACGGCGGTTGCTGCGGGACGTGGACGACGTCCTCCCCTTGTCGACCAGTAAGCACGCCCACCGCTTTTTTTTTCCCGCAAGACTACTGCAGCACTCAGCTACCCCGCGCAACGCTAGTGCGCGTGCGTCTCTACTTGCTGCGGGCTGCCGCTCAGCGTAAAAGTTGCTGACTCGCCCCCCTGCTCGACATAGTAGTCGCTCTGGGCTACTCTCTGCGAGGCGACCAGCTGGCAGCTACGACGGCGGTTGCTGCGAGACGTGGGCGACGTCCTCCCCTTGTCGACCAGTAAGCCCGCGCACCGCTTCTTTTTCCGCAAGACTACTGCAGCACTCAGCTTCCCCGGGCAACGCTAGTGCGCGTGCATCTCTACTTGCTGCGGGCTGCCGCTCAACGTAAAAGTTCCTGCCTCGCCCCCCTGCTCTTCTTAGTAGTCGCTCTGGACTGCTCTCTGCGAGGTGACAAGCTGGCAGCTGCAACGGCGGTTGCTGCGGGACGAGGAGGACGTCCTCCCCTTGTCGACCAGTAAGCACGCCCAACGCTTTTTTTTCCGCAAGACTACTGCAGCACTCAGCTACCCCGGGCAACGCTAGTGCGCGTGTTTCTCTACTTGCTGCGGGCTGCCGCTCAACGTAAAAGCTCCTGACTCGCCCCCCTGCTCGTCTTAGTAGTCGCTCTGGACTGCTCTCTGCGAGGCGAAAAGCTGGCAGCTACGACGGCGGTTGCTGCGCGACGAGGACGACGTCCTCCCCTTGTCGACCAGTAAGCACGCGCACCGCTTTTTTTCCCGCAAGAGTACTGCAGCACTCAGCTACCCCGGGCAACGCTAGTGCGCGTGCGTCTCTACTTGCTGCGGGCTGCCGGTCAACGTAATTGTTTCTGCCTCGCCCCACTGCCAGTCTTAGTAGTCGCTCTGGACTGCTCTCTGCGAGGCGATAAGCTGGCAGCTGCGATGGCGGTTGCTGCGGGACGTAGACGACATCCTCCCCTTGTCCACCAGTAAGCACGCGCACCGCTTTTTTTTCCCGCAAGACTACTGCAGCACTCAGCTACCACGGGCAACGCTAGTGCGCGTGCGTCTCTAATTGCTGCGGGCTGCCGGTCAACGTAAATGTTCCTGCCTCACCCCCCTGCCAGTCTTAGTAGTCGCTCTGGACTGCTCTCTGCGAGGCGATAAGCTGGCAGCTACGACGGCGGTTGCTGCGGGACGTGGACGACGTCCTCCCCTTGTGGACCAGTAAGCACGCGAACCGCTTTTTTTTCCCGCAAGACTACTGCAGCACTCAGCTACCCCGCGCAACGCTAGTGCGCGTGCGTCTCTACTTGCTGCGGGCTGCCGCTCAACGTAAAAGTTCCTGACTCGCCCCCCTGCTGGTCATAGTAGTCGCTCTGGACTACTCTCTGCGAGGCGACAAGCTGGCAGCTACGACGGCGGTTGCTACGGGACGTGGGCGACGTCCTCCCCTTGTCGACCTGTAAGCACGCGCACCGCTTTTTTTTTCCGCAAGAGTACTGCAGCACTCAGCTTCCCCTGGCAACGCTAGTGCGCGTGCGTTTCTACTTGCTGCGGGCTGCCGCTCAACGTAAAAGTTCCTGCCTCGCCCCCCTGTTCTTCTTAGTAGTCGCTCTGGACTGCTCTCTGCAAGGCGACAAGCTGGCAGCTGCAACGGCGGTTGCTGCGGGACGAGGAGGACGTCCTCCCCTTGTCGACCAGTAAGCGCGCGCACCGCTTTTTTTTCGCAAGACTGCTGCAGCACTCAGCTTCCCCGGGCAACGCTAGGGCGCGTGCGTCTCTACTTGCTGCGGGCTGCCGCTCAACGTAAAAGTTCCTGACTCGCGCCCCTGCTCGTCATAGTAGTCGCTCTGGACTACTCTCTGCGAGGCGACAAGCTGGCAGCTACGACAGCGGTTGCTACGGGACATGGGCGACGTCCTTCCCTTGTCGACCTGTAAGCACGCGCACCGCTTTTTTTCCGCAAGAGTACTGCAGCACTCAGCTTCCCCTGGCAACGCTAGTGCGCGTGCGTTTCTACTTGCTGCGGGCTGCCGCTCAACGTAAATGTTCCTGCCTCACCCCCCTGCTCGTCTTAGTAGTCGCTCTGGACTGCTCTCTGCGAGGCGAAGAGCTGGCAGCTACGACGGCGGTTGCTGCGGGACGTGGACGACGTCCTCCCCTTGTGGACCAGTAAGCACGCGAACCGCTTTTTTCCCCGCAAGACTACTGCAGCACTCAGCTACCACGGGCAACGCTAGTGCGCGTGCGTCTCTAATTGCTGCGGGCTGCCGGTCAACGTAAATGTTCCTGCCTCGCCCCCCTGCCATTCTTAGTAGTCGCTCTGGACTGCTCTCTGCGAGGCGATAAGCTGGCAGCTACGACGGCGGTTGCTGCGGGACGTGGAAGACGTCCTCGCCTTGTCGACCAGTAAGCACGCGCACCGCTTTTTTTTTTCTCGCAAGACTACTGCTGCACTCAGCTACCCCGGGCAACGGTAGTGCGCGTGCGTCTCTACTTGCTGCGGGCTGCCGCTCAACGTAAATGCTCCTGCCTCACCCCCCTGCTCGTCTTTGTAGTCGCTCTGGACTGCTCTTTGCGAGGCGATAAGCTGGCAGCTACGACGGAGGTTGCTGCGGGACGTGGACGACATCCTCCCCTTGTCCACCAGTAAGCACGCGCACCGCTTTTTTGTCCCGCAAGACTACTGCAGCACTCAGCTACCACGGGCAACGCTAGTGCGCGTGCGTCTCTAATTGCTGCGGGCTGCCGGTCAACGTAAATGTTCCTGCCTCGCCCCCCTGCCAGTCTTAGTAGTCGCTCTGGACTGCTCTCTGCGAGGCGACAAGCTGGCAGCTACGACGGCGGTTGCTGCGGAACGAGGAAGACGTCCTCCCCTTGTCGACCAGTAAGCACGCGCACCGCTTTTTTTTCCGCAAGACTACTGCAGCACTCAGCTACCCATGGGAACATTAGTGCGCATGCGTCTCTTCTTGCTGCGGGCTGCCGCTCAACGTAAAAGTTCCTGCCGCGCCCCCCTGCTCGTCTTAGTAGTCGCTCGGGACTGCTCTCTGCGAGGCGACAAGCTGGCAGCTACGACGGCGGTTGCTGCGGGAGGTGGACGAGGTCCTCCATTTGTCGACCAGTAAGCACGCCCACCGTTTTTTTCCCGAAGACTACTGCAGCACTCAGCTACCCCGGGCAACGCTAGTGCGCGTGCATCTCTACTTGCTGCGGGCTGCCGGTCAACGTAAAAGTTCTTGCCTCGCCCACCTACTCTTCTTAGTAGTCGCTCTGGACTGCTCTCTGCGAGGCGACAAGCTGGCAGCTACGACGGCGGTTGCTGCGGGACGAGGACGACGTCCTCCCCTTGTCGACCAGTAAGCATGCGCGCCACTTTTTTTTCCGCAAGACTACTGCAGCACTCAGCTACCCCGCACAACGCTAGTGCGCGTGCGTCTCTACTTGCTGCGGGCTGCCGCTCAACGTAAAAGTTCCTGACTCGCGCCCCTGCTCGTCATAGTAGTCGCTCTGGACTACTCTCTGCGAGGCGACAAGCTGGCAGCTACGACGGCGGTTGCTGCGGGACGTGGACGACGTCCTCCCCTTGTCGACCAGTAAGCACGCGCACCGCTTTTTTTTTCTCGTAAGCCTACTGCAGCACTCAGCTACCCCGGGCAACGGTAGTGCGCGTGCGTCTCTACTTGCTGCGGGCTGCCGCTCAACGTAAATTTTCCTGCCTCACCCCCCTGCTCGTCTTAGTAGTCGCTCTGGACTGCTCTCTGCGAGGCGAAGAGCTGGCAGCTACGACGGCGGTTGCTGCGGGACGTGGACGACGTCCTCCCCTTGTGGACCAGTAAGCACGCCGCTTCCTGACTCGCCCCCCTGCTCGTCTTAGTAGTCGCTCTGGACTGCTCTCTGCGAGGCGACAAGCTGGCAGCTGCAACGGCGGTTGCTGCGGGACGAGGAGGACGTCTTCCCCTTGTCGACCAGTAAGCGCGCGCACCGCTTTTTCTTTTTCCCGCAAGACTACTGCAACACTCAGCTTCCCCAGGCAACGCTAGTGCGCGTGCGTCTTTAGTTGCTGCGGGCTGCCGCTCACCGTAAAAGTTCCTGCCTCGCCCCACTGCTCGTCTTAGTAGTCGCTCTGGACTGCTTTCTGCGAGGCGACAAGCTGGCGGCTACGAGGGCGGTTGCTGCGGGACATGGACGACTTCCTCCCCTTGTCGACCAGTAAGCATGCGCACCGCTTTTTTTTCGCAAGACTACTGCAGCACTCAGCAACCCTGGGCAACGCTAGTGCGCGTGCGTCTCTACTTGCGGCGGGCTGCCGCTCAACGTAAAAGTTCCTGACTCGCCCCCCTGCTCGTCCTAGTAGTCGCTCTGGACTGCTCTCTGCGAGGCGACAAGCTAGCAGCTACGACGGCGGTTGCTGCGGGACGAGGACGACGTCCTCCCCTTGTCGACCAGTAAGCATGCGCACCACTTTTTTTTCCGCAAGACTACTGCAGCACTCAGCTACCCCGCGCAACGCTAGTGCGCGTGCGTCTCTACTTGCTGCGGGCTGCCGCTCAACGTAAAAGTTCCTGACTCGCCCCCCTGCTCGTCATAGTAGTCGCTCTGGACTACTCTCTGCGAGGCGACAAGCTGGCAGCTACGACAGCGGTTGCTACGGGACATGGGCGACGTCCTTCCCTTGTCGACCTGTAAGCACGCGCACCGCTTTTTTTCCGCAAGAGTACTGCAGCACTCAGCTACCCCGCGCAACGCTAGTGCGCGTGCGTCTCTACTTGCTGCGGGCTGCCGGTCAACGTAAATGTTCCTGCCTCACCCCCCTGCCAGTCTTAGTAGTCGCTCTGGACTGCTCTCTGCGAGGCGATAAGCTGGCAGCTACGACGGCGGTTGCTGCGGGACGTGGACGACGTCCTCCCCTTGTGGACCAGTAAGCACGCGAACCGTTTTTTTCCCGCAAGACTACTGCAGCACTCAGCTACCCCGCGCAACGCTAGTGCGCGTGAGTCTCTACTTGCTACGGGCTGCCGCTCAACGTAAATGTTCGTGCCTCACCCCCCTGCTCGTCTTAGTAGTCGCTCTGGACTGCTCTCTGCGAGGCGAAGAGCTGGCAGCTATGACGGCGGTTGCTGCGGGACGTGGACGACGTCCTCCCCTTGTGGACCAGTAAGCACGCGAACCGCTTTTTTTCCCGCAAGACTACTGCAGCACTAAGCTACCCGGGCAACGCTAGTGCGCGTGCGTCTCTACTTGCTGCGGGCTGCCGCTCAACGTAAAAGTTCCTGACTCGCCCCCCTGCTCGTCTTAGTAGTCGCTCTGGACTGCTCTCTGCGAGGCGACTAGCTGGCAGCTACGACGGCGGTTGCTGCGGGACGAGGACGACGTCCTCCCCTTGTCGACCAGTAAGCACGCCCACCGTTTTTTTCCCGCAAGACTACTGCTGCACTCAGCTACCCCGGGCAACGCTAGTGCGCGTGCATCTCTACTTGCTGCGGGCTGCCGGTCAACGCAATTGTTTCTGCCTCGCCCCACTGCCAGTCTTAGTAGTCGCTCTGGACTGCTCTCTGCGAGGCGATAAGCTGGCAGCTGCGATGGCGGTTGCTGCGGGACGTAGACGACATCCTCCCCTTGTCCACCAGTAAGCACGCGCACCGCTTTTTTTCCCGCAAGACTACTGCAGCACTCAGCTACCACGGGCAACGCTAGTGCGCGTGCGTCTCTAATTGCTGCGGGCTGCCGGTCAACGTAAATGTTCCTGCCTCACCCCCCTGCCAGTCTTAGTAGTCGCTCTGGACTGCTCTCTGCGAGGCGATAAGCTGGCAGCTACGACGGCGGTTGCTGCGGGACGTGGACGACGTCCTCCCCTTGTGGACCAGTAAGCACGCGAACCGTTTTTTTCCCGCAAGACTACTGCAGCACTCAGCTACCCCGCGCAACGCTAGTGCGCGTGCGTCTCTACTTGCTGCGGGCTGCCGCTCAACGTAAAAGTTCCTGACTCGCCCCCCTGCTCGTCATAGTAGTCGCTCTGGACTACTCTCTGCGAGGCGACAAGCTGGCAGCTACGACGGCGGTGTCTACGGGACGTGGGCGACGTCCTCCCCTTGTCGACCTGTAAGCACGCGCACCGCTTTTTTTCCGCAAGAGTACTGCAGCACTCAGCTTCCCCTGGCAACGCTAGTGCGCGTGCGTTTCTACTTGCTGCGGGCTGCCGCTCAACGTAAAAGTTCCTGTCTCGCCCCCCTGCTCGTCTTAGTAGTCGCTCTGGACTGCTCTCTGCGAGGCGATAAGCTGAGAGCTGCAACGGCGGTTGCTGCGGGACGAGGAGGACGTCCTCCCCTTGTCGACCAGTAAGCGCGCGCACCGCTTGTTCTTTTTCCCGCAAGACTACTGCAGCACTCAGCTTCCCCGGGCAACGCTAGTGCGCGTGCGTCTTTACTTGCTGAGGGCTGCTGCTCAACGTACAAGTTCCTGACTCGCCCCCCTGCTCGTCTTAGTAGTCGCTCTGGACTGCTCTCTGCGAGGCGACAAGCTGGCAGCAACGACGGTGGTTGCTGCGGGAGGTGGACGACGTCCTCCCCTTGTCGACCAGTAAGCACGCCCACCGCTTTTTTTTCCCCCAAGACTACTGCAGCACTCAGCTACCCCGGGCAACGCTAGTGCGCGTGCGTCTCTACTTGCTGCGGGCTGCCACTCAACGTAAAAGTTCCTGCCTCGCCCCCCTGCTCTTCTTAGTAGTCGCTCTGGACTGCTCTCTGCGAGGCGACAAGCTGGCAGCTGTAACGGCGGTTGCTGCCGGACGAGGAGGACGTCCTCCTCTTGTCGACCAGTAAGCGCGCGCACCGCTTTTTCTTTTTCCCGCAAGACTACTGCAGCACTCAGCTTCCCCTGGCAACGCTAGTGCGCGTGCGTCTTTACTTGCTGAGGGCTGCTGCTCAACGTACAAGTTCCTGACTCGCCCCCCTGCTCGTCTTAGTAGTCGCTCTGGACTGCTCTCTGCGAGGCGACAAGCTGGCAGCAACGACGGTGGTTGCTGCGGGAGGTGGACGACGTCCTCCCCTTGTCGACCAGTAAGCACGCCCACCGCTTTTTTTTCCCCCAAGACTACTGCAGCACTCAGCTACCCCGGGCAACGCTAGTGCGCGTGCGTCTCTACTTGCTGCGGGCTGCCACTCAACGTAAAAGTTCCTGCCTCGCCCCCCTGCTCTTCTTAGTAGTCGCTCTGGACTGCTCTCTGCGAGGCGACAAGCTGGCAGCTGTAACGGCGGTTGCTGCCGGACGAGGAGGACGTCCTCCTCTTGTCGACCAGTAAGCGCGCGCACCGCTTTTTCTTTTTCCCGCAAGACTACTGCAGCACTCAGCTTCCCCTGGCAACGCTAGTGCGCGTGCGTCTTTACTTGCTGAGGGCTGCCGCTCAGCGTAAAAGTTCCTGACTCGCCCCCCTGCTCGTCATAGTAGTCTCTCTGGACTACTCTCTGCGTGGCGACAAGCTGGCAGCTACTACGGCGGTTGCTGCGGGACGTGGGCGACGTCCTCCCCTTGTCGACCAGTAAGCACGCGCACCCCTTTTTTTTCCGGAAGACTACTGCAGCATTCAGCTTCCCCTGGCAACGCTGGTGCGCGTGCGTCTCTACTTGCTGCGGGCTGCCGCTCAACGTAAAAGTTCCTGATTCGCCCCCCTGCTCGTCATAGTAGTGGCTCTGGACTACTCTCTGCGAGGCGACCAGCTGGCAGCTACGACGGTGGTTGCTGCGGGACGTGGACGACGTCCTCCCCTTGTCGACCAGTAAGCACGCCCACCGCTTTTTTTTCCCCCAAGACTACTGCAGCACTCAGCTACCCCGGGCAACGCTAGTGCGCGTGCGTCTCTACTTGCTGCGGGCTGCCACTCAACGTAAATGTTCCTGCCTCACCCCCTGCTCGTCTTAGTAGTCACTCTGGACTGCTCTCTGCGAGGCGACAAGCTGGCAGCTACGACGGCGGTTGCTGCGGGACGTGGACGACGTCCTCCCCTTGTCGACCAGTAAGCACGCGCACCGCTTTTTTTTCCCGCAAGACTACTGCAACACTCAGCTAACCCGGGCAACGCTAGTGCGCGTGCGTCTCTACTTGCTGCGGGCTGCCGCTCAACGTAAAAATTCCTGCCTAACCCCCTGCTCATCTTAGTCGTCGCTCTGGACTGCTCTCCTGCGAGGCGACAAGCTGGGAGCTGCAACGGCGGTTGCTGCGGGACGAGGAGGACGTCCTCCCCTTGTCGACCAGTAAGCACGCGCACCACTTTTTTTTCCGCAAGACTACTGCAGCACTCAGCTACCCCGCGCAACGCTAGTGCGCGTGCGTCTCTACTTGCTGCGGGCTGCCGCTCAACGTAAAAGTTCCTGATTCGCCCCCCTGCTCGTCATAGTAGTGGCTCTGGACTACTCTCTGCGAGGCGACCAGCTGGCAGCTACGACGGTGGTTGCTGCGGGACGTGGACGACGTCCTCCCCTTGTCGACCAGTTAGCACGCGCACCGCTTTTTTTTCTCGCAAGACTACTGCAGCACTCAGCTACCCCGGGCAACGCTAGTGCGCGTGCGTCTCTACTTCCTGCGGGCTGCCGCTCAACGTAAATGTTCCTGCCTCACCCCCCTGCCAGTCCTAGTAGTCGCTCTGGACTGCTCTCTGCGAGGCGATAAGCTGGCAGCTACGACGGCGGTTGCTGCGGGACGTGGACGACGTCCTCCCCTTGTCGACCAGTAAGCACGCCCACCGCTTTTTTTTTTTCCCGCAAGACTACTGCAGCACTCAGCTACCCCGCGCAACGCTAGTGCGCGTGCGTCTCTACTTGCTGCGGGCTGCCGCTCAACGTAAAAGTTCCTGTCTCGCCCCCCTGCTCGTCTTAGTAGTCGCTCTGGACTTCTCTCTGCGAGGCGACAAGCTGGCAGCTACGACGGTGGTTGCTGCGGCAAATGGACGACGTCCTCCCCTTGTCGACCAGTTAGTACGCGCACCGCTTTTTTTTCTCGCAAGACTACTGCAGCACTCAACTACCCCGGGCAACGCTAGTGCGCGTGCGTCTCTACTTCCTGCGGGCTGCCGCTCAACGTAAATGTTCCTGCCTCACCCCCCTGCCAGTCTTAGTAGTCGCTCTGGACTGCTCTCTGCGAGGCGATAAGCTGGCAGCTACGACGGCGGTTGCTGCGGGACGTGGACGACGTCCTCCCCTTGTCGACCAGTAAGCACGCCCACCGCTTTCTTTTTTTCCCGCAAGACTACTGCAGCACTCAGCTACCCCGGGCAACGCTAGTGCGCGTGCGTCTCTACTTGCTGCTGGCTGCCGCTCAACGTAAATGTTCCTGCCTCGCCCCCCTGCTCTTCATAGTAGTCGCTCTGGACTGCTCTCTGCGAGGCGACAAGCTGGCAGCTGCAACGGCGGTTGCTGCGGGACGAGGAGGACGTCCTCCCCTTGTCGACCAGTAAGCGCGTGCACCGCTTTTTCTTTTTCCCGCAAGACTACTGCAGCACTCAGCTTCCCCGGACAACGCTAGTGCGCGTGCGTCTTTACTTGCTGAGGGCTGCCGCTCACCGTAAAAGTTCCTGCCTCGCCCCCCTGCTCGTCTTAGTAGTCGCTCTGGACTGCTCTCTGCGAGGCGACAAGCTGGCAGCTACGACGGCGGTTGCTGCGGGACGAGGAAGACGTCCTCCCCTTCTCGACCAGTAAGCACGCGCACCGCTTTTTTTTCCGCAAGACTACTGCAGCACTCAGCTTCCCCTGGCAACGCTAGTGCGCGTGCGTTTCTACTTGCTGCGGGCTGCCGCTCAGCGTAAATGTTCCTGTCTCGCCCCCCTGCTCGTCTTAGTAGTCGCTCTGGACTGCTCTCTGCGAGGCGACAAGCTGGCAGCTACGACGGCGGTTGCTGACGGACGAGGACGACGTCCTGCCCTTATCGACCAGTAACCACGCGCACCGCTTTTTTTTCCCGCAAGACTACTGCAGCACTCAGCTACCCCGGGCAACATTAGTGCGCATGCGTCTCTAATTGCTGCGGGCTGCCGCTCAACGTAAAAGTTCCTGCCTCGCCCCCCTGCTCGCCTTAGTAGTCGCTCTGGACTGCTCTCTGCGAGGCGACAAGCTGGCAGCTGTAACGGCGGTTGCTGCCGGACGAGGAGGACGTCCTCCTCTTGTCGACCAGTAAGCGCGCGCACCGCTTTTTCTTTTTCCCGCAAGACTACTGCAGCACTCAGCTTCCCCGGGCAACGCTAGTGCGCGTGCGTCTTTACTTGCTGAGGGCTGCCGCTCAACGTAAAAGTTCCTGAATCGCCCCCCTGCTCGTCATAGTAGTCTCTCTGGACTACTCTCTGCGTGGCGACAAGCTGGCAGCTACGACGGCGGTTGCTGCGGGACGTGGGCGACGTCCTCCCCTTGTCGACCAGTAAGCACGCGCACCCCTTTTTTTTCCGGAAGACTACTGCAGCATTCAGCTTCCCCTGGCAACGCTAGTGCGCGTGCGTTTCTACTTGCTGCGGGCTGCCGCTCAACGTAAAAGTTCCTGTCTCGCCCCCCTGCTCGTCTTAGTAGTCGCTCTAGACTGCTCTCTGCGAGGCGACAAGCTGGCAGCTACGACGGCGGTTGCTGCGGGACGTGGACGACGTCCTCCCCTTGTCGACCAGTTAGCACGCGCACCGCTTTTTTTTTTCTCGCAAGTCTACTGCAGCACTCAGCTACCCCTGGGAACGCCACTGCGCGTGCGTCTCTACTCCCTGCGGGCTTCCGCTCAACGTAAATGTTCCTGCCTCACCCCCTGCCAGTCTTAGTAGTCGCTCTGGACTACTCTCTGCGAGGCGAGAAGCTGGCAGCTACGACGGCGGTTGCTGCGGGACGTGGACGACGTCCTCCCCTAGTCGACCAGTAAGCACGCGCACTGCTTTTTTTTTCTCGCAAGACTACTGCAGCACTCAGCTACCCCGGGCAACGCTGGTGCGCGTGCGTCTCTACTTGCTGCGGGCTTCCGCTCAACGTAAATGTTCCTGCCTCACCCCCTGCTCGTCTTAGTAGTCACTCTGGACTGCTCTCTGCGAGGCGACAAGCTGGCAGCTACGACGGCGGTTGCTGCGGGACGTGGACGACGTCCTCCCCTTGTCGACCAGTAAGCACGCGCACCGCTTTTTTTTCCCGCAAGACTACTGCAACACTCAGCTAACCCGGGCAACGCTAGTGCGCGTGCGTCTCTACTTGCTGCGGGCTGCCGCTCAACGTAAAAATTCCTGCCTAACCCCCCTGCTCGTCTTAGTCGTCGCTCTGGACTGCTCTCCTGCGAGGCGACAAGCTGGGAGCTGCAACGGCGGTTGCTGCGGGACGAGGAGGACGTCCTCCCCTTGTCGACCAGTAAGCACGCGCACCACTTTTTTTCCGCAAGACTACTGCAGCACTCAGCTACCCCGCGCAACGCTAGTGCGCGTGCGTCTCTACTTGCTGCGGTCTGCTACTCAACGTAAAAGTTCCTGCCTCGCCCCCCTGCTCTTCTTAGTAGTCGCTCTGGACTGCTCTCTGCGAGGCGACAAGCTGGCAGCTGTAACGGCGGTTGCTGCCGGACGAGGAGGACGTCCTCCCCTAGTCGACCAGTAAGCACGCGCACCGCTTTTTTTTTCTCGCAAGACTACTGCAGCACTCAGCTACCCCGGGCAACGCTAGTGCGCGTGCGTCTTTACTTGCTTAGGGCTGCCGCTCAACGTAAAAGTTCCTGACTCGCCCCCCTGCTCGTCATAGTAGTCTCTCTGGACTACTCTCTGCGTGGCGACAAGCTGGCAGCTACGACGGCGGTTGCTGCGGGACGTGGGCGACGTCCTCCCCTTGTCGACCAGTAAGCACGCGCACCCCTTTTTTTTCCGTAAGACTACTGCAGCATTCAGCTTCCCCTGGCAACGCTAGTGCGCGTGCGTTTCTACTTGCTGCGGGCTGCCGCTCAACGTAAAAGTTCCTGTCTCGCCCCCCTGCTCGTCTTAGTAGTCGCTCTAGACTGCTCTCTGCGAGGCGACAAGCTGGCAGCTACGACGGCGCTTGCTGCGGGACGTGGACGACGTCCTCCCCTTGTTGACCAGTTAGCACGCGCACCGCTTTTTTTTTCTCGCAAGTCTACTGCAGCACTCAGCTACCCCTGGGAACGCCACTGCGCGTGCGTCTCTACTCCCTGCGGGCTTCCGCTCAACGTAAATGTTCCTGCCTCACCCCCTGCCAGTCTTAGTAGTCGCTCTGGACTGCTCTCTGCGAGGCGAGAAGCTGGCAGCTACGACGGCGGTTGCTGTGGGACGTGACGACGTCCTCCCCTAGTCGACCAGTAAGCACGCGCACTGCTTTTTTTTCTCGCAAGACTACTGCAGCACTCAGCTACCCCGGGCAACGCTGGTGCGCGTGCGTCTCTACTTGCTGCGGGCTTCCGCTCAACGTAAATGTTCCTGCCTCACCCCTTGCTCGTCTTAGTAGTCACTCTGGACTGCTCTCTGCGAGGCGACAAGCTGGCAGCTACGACGGCGGTTGCTGCGGGACGTGGACGACGTCCTCCCGTTGTCGACCAGTAAGCACGCGCACCGCTTTTTTTTCCCGCAAGACTACTGCAACACTCAGCTAACCCGGGCAACGCTAGTGCGCGTGCGTCTCTACTTGCTGCGGGCTGCCGCTCAACGTAAAAATTCCTGCCTAACCCCCCTGCTCGTCTTAGTCGTCGCTCTGGACTGCTCTCCTGCGAGGCGACAAGCTGGGAGCTGCAACGGCGGTTGCTGCGGGACGAGGAGGACGTCCTCCCCTTGTCGACCAGTAAGCACGCGCACCACTTTTTTTCCGCAAGACTACTACAGCACTCAGCTACCCCGCGCAACGCTAGTGCGCGTGCGTCTCTACTTGCTGCGGGCTGCCGCTCAACGTAAAAGTTCCTGACTCGCCCCCCTGCTCGTCATAGTAGTGGCTCTGGACTACTCTCTGCGAGGCGACCAGCTGGCAGCTACGACGGTGGTTGCTGCGGGACGTGGACGACGTCCTCCCCTTGTCGACCAGTTAGCACGCGCACCGCTTTTTTTCTCGCAAGACTACTGCAGCACTCAGCTACCCCGGGCAACGCTAGTGCGCGTGCGTCTCTACTTCCTGCGGGCTGCCGCTCAACGTAAATGTTCCTGCCTCACCCCCCTGCCAGTCTTAGTAGTCGCTCTGGACTGCTCTCTGCGAGGCGATAAGCTGGCAGCTACGACGGCGGTTGCTGCGGACGTGGACGACGTCCTCCCCTTGTCGACCAGTAAGCACGCCCACCGCTTTTTTTTTCCCGCAAGACTACTGCAGCACTCAGCTACCCTGCGCAACGCTAGTGCGCGTGCGTCTCTACTTGCTGCGGGCTGCCGCTCAACGTAAAAGTTGCTGACTCGCCCCCCCTGCTCGACATAGTAGTCGCTCTGGGCTACTCTCTGCGAGGCGACCAGCTGGCAGCTACGACGGCGGTTGCTGCGAGACGTGGGCGACGTCCTCCCCTTGTCGACCAGTAAGCCCGCGCACCGCTTCTTTTTCCGCAAGACTACTGCAGCACTCAGCTTCCCCTGGCAACGCTAGTGCGCGTGCGTTTCTACTTGCTGCGGGCTGCCGCTCAACGTAAAAGTTCCTGTCTCGCCCCCTGCTCGTCTTAGTAGTCGCTCTGGACTTCTCTCTGCGAGGCGACAAGCTGGCAGCTACGACGGTGGTTGCTGCGGCAAGTGGACGACGTCCTCCCCTTGTCGACCAGTTAGCACGCGCACCGCTTTTTTTTCTCGCAAGACTACTGCAGCACTCAGCTACCCCGGGCAACGCTAGTGCGCGTGCGTCTCTACTTCCTGCGGGCTGCAGCTCAACGTAAATGTTCCTGCCTCACCCCCCTGCCAGTCTTAGTAGTCGCTCTGGACTGCTCTCTGCGAGGCGATAAGCTGGCAGCTACGACGGCGGTTGCTGCGGGACGTGGACGACGTCCTCCCCTTGTCGACCAGTAAGCACGCCCACCGCTTTTTTTTTCCCGCAAGACTACTACAGCACTCAGCTACCCCGGGCAACGCTAGTGCGCGTGCGTCTCTACTTGCTGCTGGCTGCCGCTCAACGTAAATGTTCCTGCCTCGCCCCCCTGCTCTTCTTAGTAGTCGCTCTGGACTGCTCTCTGCGAGGCGACAAGCTGGCAGCTGCAACGGCGGTTGCTGCGGGACGAGGAGGACGTCCTCCCCTTGTCGACCAGTAAGCGCGTGCACCGCTTTTTCTTTTTCCCGCAAGACTACTGCAGCACTCAGCTTCCCCGGACAACGCTAGTGCGCGTGCGTCTTTACTTGCTGAGGGCTGCCGCTCACCGTAAAAGTTCCTGCCTCGCCCCCCTGCTCGTCTTAGTAGTCGCTCTGGACTGCTCTCTGCGAGGCGACAAGCTGGCAGCTACGACGGCGGTTGCTGCGGGACGAGGAAGACGTCCTCCCCTTCTCGACCAGTAAGCACGCGCACCGCTTTTTTTTCCGCAAGACTACTGCAGCACTCAGCTTCCCCTGGCAACGCTAGTGCGCGTGCGTTTCTACTTGCTGCGGGCTGCCGCTCAGCGTAAATGTTCCTGTCTCGCCCCCCTGCTCGTCTTAGTCGTCGCTCTGGACTGCTCTCTGCGAGGCGACAAGCTGGGAGCTATGACGGCGGTTGCTGCGGGATGTGGACGACGTCCTCCCGTTGTCGACCAGTAATCCCGATCACCGCTTTTTTTTCCCGCAAGACTACTGCAGCACTCAGCTACCCCGGGCAACATTAGTGCGCATGCGTCTCTAATTGCTGCGGGCTGCCGCTCAACGTAAAAGTTCCTGCCTCGCCCCCCTGCTCGCCTTAGTAGTCGCTCGGGACTGCTCTCTGCGAGGCGACAAGCTGGCAGCTACGACGGCGGTTGCTGCGCGACGAGGACGACGTCCTCCCCTTGTCGACCAGTAAGCACGCGCACCGCTTGTTCTTTTTCCCGCAAGACTACTGCAGCACTCAGCTTCCCCGGGCAACGCTCGTGCGCGTGCGTCTTTACTTGCTGAGGGCTGCTGCTCAACGTACAAGTTCCTGACTCGCCCCCCTGCTCGTCTTAGTAGTCGCTCTGGACTGCTCTCTGCGAGGCGACAAGCTGGCAGCAACGACGGTGGTTGCTGCGGGAGGTGGACGACGTCCTCCCCTTGTCGACCAGTAAGCACGCCCACCGCTTTTTTTTCCCCCAAGACTACTGCAGCACTCAGCTACCCCGGGCAACGCTAGTGCGCGTGCGTCTCTACTTGCTGCGGGCTGCCACTCAACGTAAAAGTTCCTGCCTCGCCCCCCTGCTCTTCTTAGTAGTCGCTCTGGACTGCTCTCTGCGAGGCGACAAGCTGGCAGCTGTAACGGCGGTTGCTGCCGGACGAGGAGGACGTCCTCCTCTTGTCGACCAGTAAGCACGCGCACCGCTTTTTCATTTTCCCGCAAGACTACTGCAGCACTCAGCTTCCCCGGGCAACGCTAGTGCGCGTGCGTCTTTACTTGCTGAGGGCTGCCGCTTAACGTAAAAGTTCCTGACTCGCCCCCCTGCTCGTCATAGTAGTCTCTCTGGACTACTCTCTGCGTGGCGACAAGCTGGCAGCTACGACGGCGGTTGCTGCGGGACGTGGGCGACGTCCTCCCCTTGTCGACCAGTAAGCACGCGCACCCCATTTTTTTCCGGAAGACTACTGCAGCATTCAGCTTCCCCTGGCAACGCTAGTGCGCGTGCGTTTCTACTTGCTGCGGGCTGCCGCTCAACGTAAAAGTTCCTGTCTCGCCCCCCTGCTCGTGTTAGTAGTCGCTCTAGACTGCTCTCTGCGAGGCGACAAGCTGGCAGCTACGACGGCGGTTGCGGCGGGACGTGGACGACGTCCTCCCCTTGTCGACCAGTTAGCACGCGCACCGCTTTTTTTTTCTCGCAAGTCAACTGCAGCACTCAGCTACCCCTGGGAACGCCACTGCGCGTGCGTCTCTACTCCCTGCGGGCTTCCGCTCAACGTAAATGTTCCTGCCTCACCCCCTGCCAGTCTTAGTAGTCGCTCTGGACTGCTCTCTGCGAGGCGAGAGGCTGGCAGCTACGACGGCGGTTGCTGCGGGACGTGGACGACGTCCTCCCCTAGTCGACCAGTAAGCACGCGCACTGCTTTTTTTTCTCGCAAGACTACTGCAGCACTCAGCTACCCCGGGCAACGCTGGTGCGCGTGCGTCTCTACTTGCTGCGGGCTTCCGCTCAACGTAAATGTTCCTGCCTCACCCCCTGCTCGTCTTAGTAGTCACTCTGGACTGCTCTCTGCGAGGCGACAAGCTGGCAGCTACGACGGCGGTTGCTGCGGGACGTGGACGACGTCCTCCCCTTGTCGACCAGTAAGCACGCGCACCGCTTTTTTTTCCCGCAAGACTACTGCAACACTCAGCTAACCCGGGCAACGCTAGTGCGCGTGCGTCTCTACTTGCTGCGGGCTGCCGCTCAACGTAAAAATTCCTGCCTAACCCCCCTGCTCGTCTTAGTCGTCGCTCTGGACTGCTCTCCTGCGAGGCGACAAGCTGGGAGCTGCAACGGCGGTTGCTGCGGAACGAGGAGGACGTCCTCCCCTTGTCGACCAGTAAGCACGCGCACCACTTTTTTTCCGCAAGACTACTGCAGCACTCAGCTACCCCGCGCAACGCTAGTGCGCGTGCGTCTCTACTTGCTGCGGGCTGCCGCTCAACGTAAAAGTTCCTGCCTCGCCCCCCTGCTCTTCTTAGTAGTCGCTCTGGACTGCTCTCTGCGAGGCGACAAGCTGGCAGCTGTAACGGCGGTTGCTGCCGGACGAGGAGGACGTCCTCCTCTTGTCGACCAGTAAGCGCGCGCACCGCTTTTTCTTTTTCCCGCAAGACTACTGCAGCACTCAGCTTCCCCGGGCAACGCTAGTGCGCGTGCGTCTCTACTTGCTGCGGGCTGCCGCTCAACGTAAAAATTCCTGCCTAACCCCCCTGCTCGTCTTAGTCGTCGCTCTGGACTGCTCTCCTGCGAGGCGACAAGCTGGGAGCTGCAACGGCGGTTGCTGCGGGACGAGGAGGACGTCCTCCCCTTGTCGACCAGTAAGCACGCGCACCACTTTTTTTCCGCAAGACTACTGCAGCACTCAGCTACCCCGCGCAACGCTAGTGCGCGTGCATCTCTACTTGCTGCGGGCTGCCACTCAACGTAAAAGTTCCTGCCTCGCCCCCCTGCTCTTCTTAGTAGTCGCTCTGGACTGCTCTCTGCGAGGCGACAAGCTGGCAGCTGTAACGGCGGTTGCTGCCGGACGAGGAGGACGTCCTCCTCTTGTCGACCAGTAAGCGCGCGCACCGCTTTTTCTTTTTCCCGCAAGACTACTGCAGCACTCAGCTTCCCCGGGCAACGCTAGTGCGCGTGCGTATTTACTTGCTGAGGGCTGCTGCTCAACGTAAAAGTTCCTGACTCGCCCCCCTGCTCGTCATAGTAGTCTCTCTGGACTACTCTCTGCGTGGCGACAAGCTGGCAGCTACGACGGCGGTTGCTGCGGGACGTGGGCGACGTCCTCCCCTTGTCGACCAGTAAGCACGCGCACCCCTTTTTTTTTCGGAAGACTACTGCAGCATTCAGCTTCCCCTGGCAACGCTAGTGCGCGTGCGTTTCTACTTGCTGCGGGCTGCCGCTCAACGTAAAAGTTCCTGTCTCGCCCCCCTGCTCGTCTTAGTAGTCGCTCTAGACTGCTCTCTGCGAGGCGACAAGCTGGCAGCTACGACGGCGGTTGCTGCGGGACGTGGACGACGTCCTCCCCTTGTCGACCAGTTAGCACGCGCACCGCTTTTTTTTTCTCGCAAGTCTACTGCAGCACTCAGCTACCCCTGGGAACGCCACTGCGCGTGCGTCTCTACTCCCTGCGGGCTTCCGCTCAACGTAAATGTTCCTGCCTCACCCCCTGCCAGTCTTAGTAGTCGCTCTGGACTGCTCTCTGCGAGGCGAGAAGCTGGCAGCTACGACGGCGGTTGCTGCGGGACGTGGACGACGTCCTCCCCTAGTCGACCAGTAAGCACGCGCACTGCTTTTTTTTCTCGCAAGACTACTGCAGCACTCAGCTACCCCGGGCAACGCTGGTGCGCGTGCGTCTCTACTTGCTGCGGGCTTCCGCTCAACGTAAATGTTCCTGCCTCACCCCCTGCTCGTCTTAGTAGTCACTCTGGACTGCTCTCTGCGAGGCGACAAGCTGGCAGCTACGACGGCGGTTGCTGCGGGACGTGGACGACGTCCTCCCCTTGTCGACCAGTAAGCACGCGCACCGCTTTTTTTTCCCGCAAGACTACTGCAACACTCAGCTAACCCGGGCAACGCTAGTGCGCGTGCGTCTCTACTTGCTGCGGGCTGCCGCTCAACGTAAAAATTCCTGCCTAACCCCCCTGCTCGTCTTAGTCGTCGCTCTGGACTGCTCTCCTGCGAGGCGACAAGCTGGGAGCTGCAACGGCGGTTGCTGCGGGACGAGGAGGACGTCCTCCCCTTGTCGACCAGTAAGCACGCGCACCACTTTTTTTCCGCAAGACTACTGCAGCACTCAGCTACCCCGCGCAACGCTAGTGCGCGTGCGTCTCTACTTGCTGCGGGCTGCCGCTCAACGTAAAAGTTCCTGACTCGCCCCCCTGCTCGTCATAGTAGTGGCTCTGGACTACTCTCTGCGAGGCGACCAGCTGGCAGCTACGACGGTGGTTGCTGCGGGACGTGGACGACGTCCTCCCCTTGTCGACCAGTAAGCCCGCGCACCGCTTCTTTTTCCGCAAGACTACTGCAGCACTCAGCTTCCCCTGGCAACGCTAGTGCGCGTGCGTTTCTACTTGCTGCGGGCTGCCGCTCAACGTAAAAGTTCCTGTCTCGCCCCCCTGCTCGTCTTAGTAGTCGCTCTGGACTTCTCTCTGCGAGGCGACAAGCTGGCAGCTACGACGGTGGTTGCTGCGGCAAGTGGACGACGTCCTCCCCTTGTCGACCAGTAAGCACGCGCACCGCCTTTTTTTCCGCAAGACTACTGCAGCACTCAGCTTCCCCTGGCAACGCTAGTGCGCGAGCGTTTCTACTTGCTGCGGGCTGCCGCTCAACGTAAAAGTTGCTGACTCGCCCCCCTGCTCGACATAGTAGTCGCTCTGGGCTACTCTCTGCGAGGCGACCAGCTGGCAGCTACGACGGCGGTTGCTGCGAGACGTGGGCGACGTCCTCCCCTTGTCGACCAGTAAGCCCGCGCACCGCTTCTTTTTCCGCAAGACTACTGCAGCACTCAGCTTCCCCTGGCAACGCTAGTGCGCGTGCGTTTCTACTTGCTGCGGGCTGCCGCTCAACGTAAAAATTCCTGCCTAACCCCCCTGCTCGTCTTAGTCGTCGCTCTGGACTGCTCTCCTGCGAGGCGACAAGCTGGGAGCTGCAACGGCGGTTGCTGCGGAACGAGGAGGACGTCCTCCCCTTGTCGACCAGTAAGCACGCGCACCACTTTTTTTCCGCAAGACTACTGCAGCACTCAGCTACCCCGCGCAACGCTAGTGCGCGTGCGTCTCTACTTGCTGCGGGCTGCCGCTCAACGTAAACGTTCCTGCCTCGCCCCCCTGCTCTTCTTAGTAGTCGCTCTGGACTGCTCTCTGCGAGGCGACAAGCTGGCAGCTGTAACGGCGGTTGCTGCCGGACGAGGAGGACGTCCTCCTCTTGTCGACCAGTAAGCGCGCGCACCGCTTTTTCTTTTTCCCGCAAGACTACTGCAGCACTCAGCTTCCCCGGGCAACGCTAGTGCGCGTGCGTCTCTACTTGCTGCGGGCTGCCGCTCAACGTAAAAATTCCTGCCTAACCCCCCTGCTCGTCTTAGTCGTCGCTCTGGACTGCTCTCCTGCGAGGCGACAAGCTGGGAGCTGCAACGGCGGTTGCTGCGGGACGAGGAGGACGTCCTCCCCTTGTCGACCAGTAAACACGCGCACCACTTTTTTTCCGCAAGACTACTGCAGCACTCAGCTACCCCGCGCAACGCTAGTGCGCGTGCATCTCTACTTGCTGCGGGCTGCCACTCAACGTAAAAGTTCCTGCCTCGCCCCCCTGCTCTTCTTAGTAGTCGCTCTGGACTGCTCTCTGCGAGGCGACAAGCTGGCAGCTGTAACGGCGGTTGCTGCCGGACGAGGAGGACGTCCTCCTCTTGTCGACCAGTAAGCGCGCGCACCGCTTTTTCTTTTTCCCGCAAGACTACTGCAGCACTCAGCTTCCCCGGGCAACGCTAGTGCGCGTGCGTATTTACTTGCTGAGGGCTGCCGCTCAACGTAAATGTTCCTGCCTCACCCCCCTGCCAGTCTTAGTAGTCGCTCTGGACTGCTCTCTGCGAGGCGATAAGCTGGCAGCTACGACGGCGGTTGCTGCGGGACGTGGACGACGTCCTCCCCTTGTCGACCAGTAAGCACGCCCACCGCTTTTTTTTTCCCGCAAGACTACTGCAGCACTCAGCTACCCTGCGCAACGCTAGTGCGCGTGCGTCTCTACTTGCTGCGGGCTGCCGCTCAACGTAAAAGTTGCTGACTCGCCCCCCTGCTCGACATAGTAGTCGCTCTGGGCTACTCTCTGCGAGGCGACCAGCTGGCAGCTACGACGGCGGTTGCTGCGAGACGTGGGCGACGTCCTCCCCTTGTCGACCAGTAAGCCCGCGCACCGCTTCTTTTTCCGCAAGACTACTGCAGCACTCAGCTTCCCCTGGCAACGCTAGTGCGCGTGCGTTTCTACTTGCTGCGGGCTGCCGCTCAACGTAAAAGTTCCTATCTCGCCCCCCTGCTCGTCTTAGTAGTCGCTCTGGACTTCTCTCTGCGAGGCGACAAGCTGGCAGCTACGACGGTGGTTGCTGCGGCAAGTGGACGACGTCCTCCCCTTGTCGACCAGTTAGCACGCGCACCGCTTTTTTTTCTCGCAAGACTACTGCAGCACTCAGCTACCCCGGGCAACGCTAGTGCGCGTGCGTCTCTACTTCCTGCGGGCTGCAGCTCAACGTAAATGTTCCTGCCTCACCCCCCTGCCAGTCTTAGTAGTCGCTCTGGACTGCTCTCTGCGAGGCGATAAGCTGGCAGCTACGACGGCGGTTGCTGCGGGACGTGGACGACGTCCTCCCCTTGTCGACCAGTAAGCACGCCCACCGCTTTTTTTTTCCCGCAAGACTACTACAGCACTCAGCTACCCCGGGCAACGCTAGTGCGCGTGCATCTCTACTTGCTGCTGGCTGCCGCTCAACGTAAATGTTCCTGCCTCGCCCCCCTGCTCTTCTTAGTAGTCGCTCTGGACTGCTCTCTGCGAGGCGACAAGCTGGCAGCTGCAACGGCGGTTGCTGCGGGACGAGGAGGACGTCCTCCCCTTGTCGACCAGTAAGCGCGTGCACCGCTTTTTCTTTTTCCCGCAAGACTACTGCAGCACTCAGCTTCCCCGGACAACGCTAGTGCGCGTGCGTCTTTACTTGCTGAGGGCTGCCGCTCACCGTAAAAGTTCCTGCCTCGCCCCCCTGCTCGTCTTAGTAGTCGCTCTGGACTGCTCTCTGCGAGGCGACAAGCTGGCAGCTACGACGGCGGTTGCTGCGGGACGAGGAAGACGTCCTCCCCTTCTCGACCAGTAAGCACGCGCACCGCTTTTTTTTCCGCAAGACTACTGCAGCACTCAGCTTCCCCTGGCAACGCTAGTGCGCGTGCGTTTCTACTTGCTGCGGGCTGCCGCTCAGCGTAAATGTTCCTGTCTCGCCCCCCTGCTCGTCTTAGTCGTCGCTCTGGACTGCTCTCTGCGAGGCGACAAGCTGGGAGCTATGACGGCGGTTGCTGCGGGATGTGGACGACGTCCTCCCGTTGTCGACCAGTAATCCCGATCACCGCTTTTTTTTCCCGCAAGACTACTGCAGCACTCAGCTACCCCGGGCAACATTAGTGCGCATGCGTCTCTAATTGCTGCGGGCTGCCGCTCAACGTAAAAGTTCCTGCCTCGCCCCCCTGCTCGCCTTAGTAGTCGCTCGGGACTGCTCTCTGCGAGGCGACAAGCTGGCAGCTACGACGGCGGTTGCTGCGCGACGAGGACGACGTCCTCCCCTTGTCAACCAGTAAGCACGCGCACCGCTTGTTCTTTTTCCCGCAAGACTACTGCAGCACTCAGCTTCCCCGGGCAACGCTCGTGCGCGTGCGTCTTTACTTGCTGAGGGCTGCTGCTCAACGTACAAGTTCCTGACTCGCCCCCCTGCTCGTCTTAGTAGTCGCTCTGGACTGCTCTCTGCGAGGCGACAAGCTGGCAGCAACGACGGTGGTTGCTGCGGGAGGTGGACGACGTCCTCCCCTTGTCGACCAGTAAGCACGCCCACCGCTTTTTTTTCCCCCAAGACTACTGCAGCACTCAGCTACCCCGGGCAACGCTAGTGCGCGTGCGTCTCTACTTGCTGCGGGCTGCCACTCAACGTAAAAGTTCCTGCCTCGCCCCCCTGCTCTTCTTAGTAGTCGCTCTGGACTGCTCTCTGCGAGGCGACAAGCTGCTAGCTGTAACGGCGGTTGCTGCCGGACGAGGAGGACGTCCTCCTCTTGTCGACCAGTAAGCACGCGCACCGCTTTTTCATTTTCCCGCAAGACTACTGCAGCACTCAGCTTCCCCGGGCAACGCTAGTGCGCGTGCGTCTTTACTTGCTGAGGGCTGCCGCTTAACGTAAAAGTTCCTGACTCGCCCCCCTGCTCGTCATAGTAGTCTCTCTGGACTACTCTCTGCGTGGCGACAAGCTGGCAGCTACGACGGCGGTTGCTGCGGGACGTGGGCGACGTCCTCCCCTTGTCGACCAGTAAGCACGCGCACCCCATTTTTTTCCGGAAGACTACTGCAGCATTCAGCTTCCCCTGGCAACGCTAGTGCGCGTGCGTTTCTACTTGCTGCGGGCTGCCGCTCAACGTAAAAGTTCCTGTCTCGCCCCCCTGCTCGTGTTAGTAGTCGCTCTAGACTGCTCTCTGCGAGGCGACAAGCTGGCAGCTACGACGGCGGTTGCGGCGGGACGTGGACGACGTCCTCCCCTTGTCGACCAGTTAGCACGCGCACCGCTTTTTTTTTCTCGCAAGTCAACTGCAGCACTCAGCTACCCCTGGGAACGCCACTGCGCGTGCGTCTCTACTCCCTGCGGGCTTCCGCTCAACGTAAATGTTCCTGCCTCACCCCCTGCCAGTCTTAGTAGTCGCTCTGGACTGCTCTCTGCGAGGCGAGAAGCTGGCAGCTACGACGGCGGTTGCTGCGGGACGTGGACGACGTCCTCCCCTAGTCGACCAGTAAGCACGCGCACTGCTTTTTTTTCTCGCAAGACTACTGCAGCATTCAGCTACCCCGGGCAACGCTGGTGCGCGTGCGTCTCTACTTGCTGCGGGCTTCCGCTCAACGTAAATGTTCCTGCCTCACCCCCTGCTCGTCTTAGTAGTCACTCTGGACTGCTCTCTGCGAGGCGACAAGCTGGCAGCTACGACGGCGGTTGCTGCGGGACGTGTACGACGTCCTCCCCTTGTCGATCAGTAAGCACGCGCACCGCTTTTTTTTCCCGCAAGACTACTGCAACACTCAGCTAACCCGGGCAACGCTAGTGCGCGTGCGTCTCTACTTGCTGCGGGCTGCCGCTCAACGTAAAAATTCCTGCCTAACCCCCCTGCTCGTCTTAGTCGTCGCTCTGGACTGCTCTCCTGCGAGGCGACAAGCTGGGAGCTGCAACGGCGGTTGCTGCGGAACGAGGAGGACGTCCTCCCCTTGTCGACCAGTAAGCACGCGCACCACTTTTTTTCCGCAAGACTACTGCAGCACTCAGCTACCCCGCGCAACGCTAGTGCGCGTGCGTCTCTACTTGCTGCGGGCTGCCGCTCAACGTAAAAGTTCCTGCCTCGCCCCCCTGCTCTTCTTAGTAGTCGCTCTGGACTGCTCTCTGCGAGGCGACAAGCTGGCAGCTGTAACGGCGGTTGCTGCCGGACGAGGAGGACGTCCTCCTCTTGTCGACCAGTAAGCGCGCGCACCGCTTTTTCTTTTTCCCGCAAGACTACTGCAGCACTCAGCTTCCCCGGGCAACGCTAGTGCGCGTGCGTCTCTACTTGCTGCGGGCTGCCGCTCAACGTAAAAATTCCTGCCTAACCCCCCTGCTCGTCTTAGTCGTCGCTCTGGACTGCTCTCCTGCGAGGCGACAAGCTGGGAGCTGCAACGGCGGTTGCTGCGGGACGAGGAGGACGTCCTCCCCTTGTCGACCAGTAAGCACGCGCACCACTTTTTTTCCGCAAGACTACTGCAGCACTCAGCTACCCCGCGCAACGCTAGTGCGCGTGCATCTCTACTTGCTGCGGGCTGCCACTCAACGTAAAAGTTCCTGCCTCGCCCCCCTGCTCTTCTTAGTAGTCGCTCTGGACTGCTCTCTGCGAGGCGACAAGCTGGCAGCTGTAACGGCGGTTGCTGCCGGACGAGGAGGACGTCCTCCTCTTGTCGACCAGTAAGCGCGCGCACCGCTTTTTCTTTTTCCCGCAAGACTACTGCAGCACTCAGCTTCCCCGGGCAACGCTAGTGCGCGTGCGTATTTACTTGCTGAGGGCTGCCGCTCAACGTAAAAGTTCCTGACTCGCCCCCCTGCTCGTCATAGTAGTCTCTCTGGACTACTCTCTGCGTGGCGACAAGCTGGCAGCTACGACGGCGGTTGCTGCGGGACGTGGGCGACGTCCTCCCCTTGTCGACCAGTAAGCACGCGCACCCCTTTTTTTTTCGGAAGACTACTGCAGCATTCAGCTTCCCCTGGCAACGCTAGTGCGCGTGCGTTTCTACTTGCTGCGGGCTGCCGCTCAACGTAAAAGTTCCTGTCTCGCCCCCCTGCTCGTCTTAGTAGTCGCTCTAGACTGCTCTCTGCGAGGCGACAAGCTGGCAGCTACGACGGCGGTTGCTGCGGGACGTGGACGACGTCCTCCCCTTGTCGACCAGTTAGCACGCGCACCGCTTTTTTTTTCTCGCAAGTCTACTGCAGCACTCAGCTACCCCTGGGAACGCCACTGCGCGTGCGTCTCTACTCCCTGCGGGCTTCCGCTCAACGTAAATGTTCCTGCCTCACCCCCTGCCAGTCTTAGTAGTCGCTCTGGACTGCTCTCTGCGAGGCGAGAAGCTGGCAGCTACGACGGCGGTTGCTGCGGGACGTGGACGACGTCCTCCCCTAGTCGACCAGTAAGCACGCGCACTGCTTTTTTTTCTCGCAAGACTACTGCAGCACTCAGCTACCCCGGGCAACGCTGGTGCGCGTGCGTCTCTACTTGCTGCGGGCTTCCGCTCAACGTAAATGTTCCTGCCTCACCCCCTGCTCGTCTTAGTAGTCACTCTGGACTGCTCTCTGCGAGGCGACAAGCTGGCAGCTACGACGGCGGTTGCTGCGGGACGTGGACGACGTCCTCCCCTTGTCGACCAGTAAGCACGCGCACCGCTTTTTTTTCCCGCAAGACTACTGCAACACTCAGCTAACCCGGGCAACGCTAGTGCGCGTGCGTCTCTACTTGCTGCGGGCTGCCGCTCAACGTAAAAATTCCTGCCTAACCCCCCTGCTCGTCTTAGTCGTCGCTCTGGACTGCTCTCCTGCGAGGCGACAAGCTGGGAGCTGCAACGGCGGTTGCTGCGGGACGAGGAGGACGTCCTCCCCTTGTCGACCAGTAAGCACGCGCACCACTTTTTTTCCGCAAGACTACTGCAGCACTCAGCTACCCCGCGCAACGCTAGTGCGCGTGCGTCTCTACTTGCTGCGGGCTGCCGCTCAACGTAAAAGTTCCTGACTCGCCCCCCTGCTCGTCATAGTAGTGGCTCTGGACTACTCTCTGCGAGGCGACCAGCTGGCAGCTACGACGGTGGTTGCTGCGGGACGTGGACGACGTCCTCCCCTTGTCGACCAGTAAGCCCGCGCACCGCTTCTTTTTCCGCAAGACTACTGCAGCACTCAGCTTCCCCTGGCAACGCTAGTGCGCGTGCGTTTGTACTTGCTGCGGGCTGCCGCTCAACGTAAAAGTTCCTGTCTCGCCCCCCTGCTCGTCTTAGTAGTCGCTCTGGACTTCTCTCTGCGAGGCGACAAGCTGGCAGCTACGACGGTGGTTGCTGCGGCAAGTGGACGACGTCCTCCCCTTGTCGACCAGTAAGCACGCGCACCGCCTTTTTTTCCGCAAGACTACTGCAGCACTCAGCTTCCCCTGGCAACGCTAGTGCGCGAGCGTTTCTACTTGCTGCGGGCTGCCGCTCAACGTAAAAGTTGCTGACTCGCCCCCCTGCTCGACATAGTAGTCGCTCTGGGCTACTCTCTGCGAGGCGACCAGCTGGCAGCTACGACGGCGGTTGCTGCGAGACGTGGGCGACGTCCTCCCCTTGTCGACCAGTAAGCCCGCGCACCGCTTCTTTTTCCGCAAGACTACTGCAGCACTCAGCTTCCCCTGGCAACGCTAGTGCGCGTGCGTTTCTACTTGCTGCGGGCTGCCGCTCAACGTAAAAATTCCTGCCTTACCCCCCTGCTCGTCTTAGTCGTCGCTCTGGACTGCTCTCCTGCGAGGCGACAAGCTGGGAGCTGCAACGGCGGTTGCTGCGGAACGAGGAGGACGTCCTCCCCTTGTCGACCAGTAAGCACGCGCACCACTTTTTTTCCGCAAGACTACTGCAGCACTCAGCTACCCCGCGCAACGCTAGTGCGCGTGCGTCTCTACTTGCTGCGGGCTGCCGCTCAACGTAAAAGTTCCTGCCTCGCCCCCCTGCTCTTCTTAGTAGTCGCTCTGGACTGCTCTCTGCGAGGCGACAAGCTGGCAGCTGTAACGGCGGTTATTGCCGGACGAGGAGGACGTCCTCCTCTTGTCGACCAGTAAGCGCGCGCACCGCTTTTTCTTTTTCCCGCAAGACTACTGCAGCACTCAGCTTCCCCGGGCAACGCTAGTGCGCGTGCGTCTCTACTTGCTGCGGGCTGCCGCTCAACGTAAAAATTCCTGCCTAACCCCCCTGCTCGTCTTAGTCGTCGCTCTGGACTGCTCTCCTGCGAGGCGACAAGCTGGGAGCTGCAACGGCGGTTGCTGCGGGACGAGGAGGACGTCCTCCCCTTGTCGACCAGTAAGCACGCGCACCACTTTTTTTCCGCAAGACTACTGCAGCACTCAGCTACCCCGCGCAACGCTAGTGCGCGTGCATCTCTACTTGCTGCGGGCTGCCACTCAACGTAAAAGTTCCTGCCTCGCCCCCCTGCTCTTCTTAGTAGTCGCTCTGGACTGCTCTCTGCGAGGCGACAAGCTGGCAGCTGTAACGGCGGTTGCTGCCGGACGAGGAGGACGTCCTCCTCTTGTCGACCAGTAAGCGCGCGCACCGCTTTTTCTTTTTCCCGCAAGACTACTGCAGCACTCAGCTTCCCCGGGCAACGCTAGTGCGCGTGCGTATTTACTTGCTGAGGGCTGCCGCTCAACGTAAAAGTTCCTGACTCGCCCCCCTGCTCGTCATAGTAGTCTCTCTGGACTACTCTCTGCGTGGCGACAAGCTGGCAGCTACGACGGCGGTTGCTGCGGGACGTGGGCGACGTCCTCCCCTTGTCGACCAGTAAGCACGCGCACCCCTTTTTTTTCCGGAAGACTACTGCAGCATTCAGCTTCCCCTGGCAACGCTAGTGCGCGTGCGTTTCTACTTGCTGCGGGCTGCCGCTCAACGTAAAAGTTCCTGTCTCGCCCCCCTGCTCGTCTTAGTAGTCGCTCTAGACTGCTCTCTGCGAGGCGACAAGCTGGCAGCTACGACGGCGGTTGCTGCGGGACGTGGACGACGTCCTCCCCTTGTCGACCAGTTAGCACGCGCACCGCTTTTTTTTTCTCGCAAGTCTACTGCAGCACTCAGCTACCCCTGGGAACGCCACTGCGCGTGCGTCTCTACTCCCTGCGGGCTTCCGCTCAACGTAAATGTTCCTGCCTCACCCCCTGCCAGTCTTAGTAGTCGCTCTGGACTGCTCTCTGCGAGGCGAGAAGCTGGCAGCTACGACGGCGGTTGCTGCGGGACGTGGCCGACGTCCTCCCCTAGTCGACCAGTAAGCACGCGCACTGCTTTTTTTTCTCGCAAGACTACTGCAGCACTCAGCTACCCCGGGCAACGCTGGTGCGCGTGCGTCTCTACTTGCTGCGGGCTTCCGCTCAACGTAAATGTTCCTGCCTCACCCCCTGCTCGTCTTAGTAGTCACTCTGGACTGCTCTCTGCGAGGCGACAAGCTGGCAGCTACGACGGCGGTTGCTGCGGGACGTGGACGACGTCCTCCCCTTGTCGACCAGTAAGCACGCGCACCGCTTTTTTTTCCCGCAAGACTACTGCAACACTCAGCTAACCCGGGCAACGCTAGTGCGCGTGCGTCTCTACTTGCTGCGGGCTGCCGCTCAACGTAAAAATTCCTGCCTAACCCCCCTGCTCGTCTTAGTCGTCGCTCTGGACTGCTCTCCTGCGAGGCGACAAGCTGGGAGCTGCAACGGCGGTTGCTGCGGGACGAGGAGGACGTCCTCCCCTTGTCGACCAGTAAGCACGCGCACCACTTTTTTTCCGCAAGACTACTGCAGCACTCAGCTACCCCGCGCAACGCTAGTGCGCGTGCGTCTCTACTTGCTGCGGGCTGCCGCTCAACGTAAAAGTTCCTGACTCGCCCCCCTGCTCGTCATAGTAGTGGCTCTGGACTACTCTCTGCGAGGCGACCAGCTGGCAGCTACGACGGTGGTTGCTGCGGGACGTGGACGACGTCCTCCCCTTGTCGACCAGTAAGCCCGCGCACCGCTTCTTTTTCCGCAAGACTACTGCAGCACTCAGCTTCCCCTGGCAACGCTAGTGCGCGTGCGTTTCTACTTGCTGCGGGCTGCCGCTCAACGTAAAAGTTCCTGTCTCGCCCCCCTGCTCGTCTTAGTAGTCGCTCTGGACTTCTCTCTGCGAGGCGACAAGCTGGCAGCTACGACGGTGGTTGCTGCGGCAAGTGGACGACGTCCTCCCCTTGTCGACCAGTAAGCACGCGCACCGCCTTTTTTTCCGCAAGACTACTGCAGCACTCAGCTTCCCCTGGCAACGCTAGTGCGCGAGCGTTTCTACTTGCTGCGGGCTGCCGCTCAACGTAAAAGTTGCTGACTCGCCCCCCTGCTCGACATAGTAGTCGCTCTGGGCTACTCTCTGCGAGGCGACCAGCTGGCAGCTACGACGGCGGTTGCTGCGAGACGTGGGCGACGTCCTCCCCTTGTCGACCAGTAAGCCCGCGCACCGCTTCTTTTTCCGCAAGACTACTGCAGCACTCAGCTTCCCCTGGCAACGCTAGTGCGCGTGCGTTTCTACTTGCTGCGGGCTGCCGCTCAACGTAAAAGTTCCTGTCTCGCCCCCCTGCTCGTCTTAGTAGTCGCTCTGGACTTCTCTCTGCGAGGCGACAAGCTGGCAGCTACGACGGTGGTTGCTGCGGCAAGTGGACGACGTCCTCCCCTTGTCGACCAGTTAGCACGCGCACCGCTTTTTTTTTCTCGCAAGACTACTGCAGCACTCAGCTACCCCGGGCAACGCTAGTGCGCGTGCGTCTCTACTTCCTGCGGGCTGCAGCTCAACGTAAATGTTCCTGCCTCACCCCCCTGCCAGTCTTAGTAGTCGCTCTGGACTGCTCTCTGCGAGGCGATAAGCTGGCAGCTACGACGGCGGTTGCTGCGGGACGTGGACGACGTCCTCCCCTTGTCGACCAGTATGCACGCCCACCGCTTTTTTTTTCCCGCAAGACTACTACAGCACTCAGCTACCCCGGGCAACGCTAGTGCGCGTGCGTCTCTACTTGCTGCGGGCTGCCGCTCAACGTAAATGTTCCTGCCTCGCCCCCTGCTCTTCTTAGTAGTCGCTCTGGACTGCTCTCTGCGAGGCGACAAGCTGGCAGCTGCAACGGTGGTTGCTGCGGGACGAGGAGGACGTCCTCCCCTTGTCGACCAGTAAGCGCGTGCACCGCTTTTTCTTTTTCCCGCAAGACTACTGCAGCACTCAGCTTCCCCGGACAACGCTAGTGCGCGTGCGTCTTTACTTGCTGAGGGCTGCCGCTCACCGTAAAAGTTCCTGCCTCGCCCCCCTGCTCGTCTTAGTAGTCGCTCTGGACTGCTCTCTGCGAGGCGACAAGCTGGGAGCTACGACGGCGGTTGCTGCGGGACGAGGAAGACGTCCTCCCCTTCTCGACCAGTAAGCACGCGCACCGCTTTTTTTTCCGCAAGACTACTGCAGCACTCAGCTTCCCCTGGCAACGCTAGTGCGCGTGCGTTTCTACTTGCTGCGGGCTGCCGCTCAGCGTAAATGTTCCTGTCTGGCCCCCCTGCTCGTCTTAGTCGTCGCTCTGGACTGCTCTCTGCGAGGCGACAAGCTGGGAGCTATGACGGCGGTTGCTGCGGGATGTGGACGACGTCCTCCCGTTGTCGACCAGTAATCCCGCTCACCGCTTTTTTTTCCCGCAAGACTACTGCAGCACTCAGCTACCCCGGGCAACATTAGTGCGCATGCGTCTCTAATTGCTGCGGGCTGCCGCTCAACGTAAAAGTTCCTGCCTCGCCCCCCCTGCTCGCCTTAGTAGTCGCTCGGGACTGCTCTCTGCGAGGCGACAAGCTGGCAGCTACGACGGCGGTTGCTGCGCGACGAGGACGACGTCCTCCCCTTGTCGACCAGTAAGCACGCGCACCGCTTGTTCTTTTTCCCGCAAGACTACTGCAGCACTCAGCTTCCCCGGGCAACGCTCGTGCGCGTGCGTCTTTACTTGCTGAGGGCTGCTGCTCAACGTACAAGTTCCTGACTCGCCCCCCTGCTCGTCTTAGTAGTCGCTCTGGACTGCTCTCTGCGAGGCGACAAGCTGGCAGCAACGACGGTGGTTGCTGCGGGAGGTGGACGACGTCCTCCCCTTGTCGACCAGTAAGCACGCCCACCGCTTTTTTTCCCCCAAGACTACTGCAGCACTCAGCTACCCCGGGCAACGCTAGTGCGCGTGCGTCTCTACTTGCTGCGGGCTGCCGCTCAACGTAAAAGTTCCTGACTCGCACCCCTGCTCGTCATAGTAGTGGCTCTGGACTACTCTCTGCGAGGCGACCAGCTGGCAGCTACGACGGTGGTTGCTGCGGGACGTGGACGACGTCCTCCCCTTGTCGACCAGTAAGCCCGCGCACCGCTTCTTTTTCCGCAAGACTACTGCAGCACTCAGCTTCCCCTGGCAACGCTAGTGCGCGTGCGTTTCTACTTGCTGCGGGCTGCCGCTCAACGTAAAAGTTCCTGTCTCGCCCCCCTGCTCGTCTTAGTAGTCGCTCTGGACTTCTCTCTGCGAGGCGACAAGCTGGCAGCTACGACGGTGGTTGCTGCGGCAAGTGGACGACGTCCTCCCCTTGTCGACCAGTAAGCACGCGCACCGCCTTTTTTTCCGCAAGACTACTGCAGCACTCAGCTTCCCCTGGCAACGCTAGTGCGCGAGCGTTTCTACTTGCTGCGGGCTGCCGCTCAACGTAAAAGTTGCTGACTCGCCCCCCTGCTCGACATAGTAGTCGCTCTGGGCTACTCTCTGCGAGGCGACCAGCTGGCAGCTACGACGGCGGTTGCTGCGAGACGTGGGCGACGTCCTCCCCTTGTCGACCAGTAAGCCCGCGCACCGCTTCTTTTTCCGCAAGACTACTGCAGCACTCAGCTTCCCCTGGCAACGCTAGTGCGCGTGCGTTTCTACTTGCTGCGGGCTGCCGCTCAACGTAAAAGTTCCTGTCTCGCCCCCCTGCTCGTCTTAGTAGTCGCTCTGGACTTCTCTCTGCGAGGCGACAAGCTGGCAGCTACGACGGTGGTTGCTGCGGCAAGTGGACGACGTCCTCCCCTTGTCGACCAGTTAGCACGCGCACCCCTTTTTTTTTCTCGCAAGACTACTGCAGCACTCAGCTACCCCGGGCAACGCTAGTGCGCGTGCGTCTCTACTTCCTGCGGGCTGCAGCTCAACGTAAATGTTCCTGCCTCACCCCCCTGCCAGTCTTAGTAGTCGCTCTGGACTGCTCTCTGCGAGGCGATAAGCTGGCAGCTACGACGGCGGTTGCTGCGGGACGTGGACGACGTCCTCCCCTTGTCGACCAGTAAGCACGCCCACCGCTTTTTTTTTCCCGCAAGACTACTACAGCACTCAGCTACCCCGGGCAACGCTAGTGCGCGTGCGTCTCTACTTGCTGCTGGCTGCCGCTCAACGTAAATGTTCCTGCCTCGCCCCCCTGCTCTTCTTAGTAGTCGCTCTGGACTGCTCTCTGCGAGGCGACAAGCTGGCAGCTGCAACGGCGGTTGCTGCGGGACGAGGAGGACGTCCTCCCCTTGTCGACCAGTAAGCGCGTGCACCGCTTTTTCTTTTTCCCGCAAGACTACTGCAGCACTCAGCTTCCCCGGACAACGCTAGTGCGCGTGCGTCTTTACTTGCTGAGGGCTGCCGCTCACCGTAAAAGTTCCTGCCTCGCCCCCCTGCTCGTCTTAGTAGTCGCTCTGGACTGCTCTCTGCGAGGCGACAAGCTGGGAGCTACGACGGCGGTTGCTGCGGGACGAGGAAGACGTCCTCCCCTTCTCGACCAGTAAGCACGCGCACCGCTTTTTTTTCCGCAAGACTACTGCAGCACTCAGCTTCCCCTGGCAACGCTAGTGCGCGTGCGTTTCTACTTGCTGCGGGCTGCCGCTCAGCGTAAATGTTCCTGTCTGGCCCCCCTGCTCGTCTTAGTCGTCGCTCTGGACTGCTCTCTGCGAGGCGACAAGCTGGCAGCTGTAACGGCGGTTGCTGCCGGACGAGGAGGACGTCCTCCTCTTGTCGACCAGTAAGCGCGCGCACCGCTTTTTCTTTTTCCCGCAAGACTACTGCAGCACTCAGCTTCCCCGGGCAACGCTAGTGCGCGTGCGTCTCTACTTGCTGCGGGCTGCCGCTCAACGTAAAAATTCCTGCCTAACCCCCCTGCTCGTCTTAGTCGTCGCTCTGGACTGCTCTCCTGCGAGGCGACAAGCTGGGAGCTGCAACGGCGGTTGCTGCGGGACGAGGAGGACGTCCTCCCCTTGTCGACCAGTAAGCACGCGCACCACTTTTTTTCCGCAAGACTACTGCAGCACTCAGCTACCCCGCGCAACGCTAGTGCGCGTGCATCTCTACTTGCTGCGGGCTGCCACTCAACGTAAAAGTTCCTGCCTCGCCCCCCTGCTCTTCTTAGTAGTCGCTCTGGACTGCTCTCTGCGAGGCGACAAGCTGGCAGCTGTAACGGCGGTTGCTGCCGGACGAGGAGGACGTCCTCCTCTTGTCGACCAGTAAGCGCGCGCACCGCTTTTTCTTTTTCCCGCAAGACTACTGCAGCACTCAGCTTCCCCGGGCAACGCTAGTGCGCGTGCGTATTTACTTGCTGAGGGCTGCCGCTCAACGTAAAAGTTCCTGACTCGCCCCCCTGCTCGTCATAGTAGTCTCTCTGAACTACTCTCTGCGTGGCGACAAGCTGGCAGCTACGACGGCGGTTGCTGCGGGACGTGGGCGACGTCCTCCCCTTGTCTACCAGTAAGCACGCGCACCCCTTTTTTTTCCGGAAGACTACTGCAGCATTCAGCTTCCCCTGGCAACGCTAGTGCGCGTGCGTTTCTACTTGCTGCGGGCTGCCGCTCAACGTAAAAGTTCCTGTCTCGCCCCCCCTGCTCGTCTTAGTAGTCGCTCTAGACTGCTCTCTGCGAGGCGACAAGCTGGCAGCTACGACGGCGGTTGCTGCGGGACGTGGACGACGTCCTCCCCTTGTCGACCAGTTAGCACGCGCACCGCTTTTTTTTTCTCGCAAGTCTACTGCAGCACTCAGCTACCCCTGGGAACGCCACTGCGCGTGCGTCTCTACTCCCTGCGGGCTTCCGCTCAACGTAAATGTTCCTGCCTCACCCCCTGCCAGTCTTAGTAGTCGCTCTGGACTGCTCTCTGCGAGGCGAGAAGCTGGCAGCTACGACGGCGGTTGCTGCGGGACGTGGACGACGTCCTCCCCTTGTCGACCAGTAAGCACGCGCACCGCTTTTTTTTTCCCGCAAGACTACTGCAACACTCAGCTAACCCGGGCAACGCTAGTGCGCGTGCGTCTCTACTTGCTGCGGGCTGCCGCTCAACGTAAAAATTCCTGCCTAACCCCCCTGCTCGTCTTAGTCGTCGCTCTGGACTGCTCTCCTGCGAGGCGACAAGCTGGGAGCTGCAACGGCGGTTGCTGCGGGACGAGGAGGACGTCCTCCCCTTGTCGACCAGTAAGCACGCGCACCACTTTTTTTCCGCAAGACTACTGCAGCACTCAGCTACCCCGCGCAACGCTAGTGCGCGTGCGTCTCTACTTGCTGCGGGCTGCCGCTCAACGTAAAAGTTCCTGACTCGCCCCCCTGCTCGTCATAGTAGTGGCTCTGGACTACTCTCTGCGAGGCGACCAGCTGGCAGCTACGACGGTGGTTGCTGCGGGACGTGGACGACGTCCTCCCCTTGTCGACCAGTAAGCCCGCGCACCGCTTCTTTTTCCGCAAGACTACTGCAGCACTCAGCTTCCCCTGGCAACGCTAGTGCGCGTGCGTTTCTACTTGCTGCGGGCTGCCGCTCAACGTAAAAGTTCCTGTCTCGCCCCCCTGCTCGTCTTAGTAGTCGCTCTGGACTTCTCTCTGCGAGGCGACAAGCTGGCAGCTACGACGGTGGTTGCTGCGGCAAGTGGACGACGTCCTCCCCTTGTCGACCAGTAAGCACGCGCACCGCCTTTTTTTCCGCAAGACTACTGCAGCACTCAGCTTCCCCTGGCAACGCTAGTGCGCGAGCGTTTCTACTTGCTGCGGGCTGCCGCTCAACGTAAAAGTTGCTGACTCGCCCCCCTGCTCGACATAGTAGTCGCTCTGGGCTACTCTCTGCGAGGCGACCAGCTGGCAGCTACGACGGCGGTTGCTGCGAGACGTGGGCGACGTCCTCCCCTTGTCGACCAGTAAGCCCGCGCACCGCTTCTTTTTCCGCAAGACTACTGCAGCACTCAGCTTCCCCTGGCAACGCTAGTGCGCGTGCGTTTCTACTTGCTGCGGGCTGCCGCTCAACGTAAAAGTTCCTGTCTCGCCCCCCTGCTCGTCTTAGTAGTCGCTCTGGACTTCTCTCTGCGAGGCGACAAGCTGGCAGCTACGACGGTGGTTGCTGCGGCAAGTGGACGACGTCCTCCCCTTGTCGACCAGTTAGCACGCGCACCGCTTTTTTTTTCTCGAAAGACTACTGCAGCACTCAGCTACCCCGGGCAACGCTAGTGCGCGTGCGTCTCTACTTCCTGCGGGCTGCAGCTCAACGTAAATGTTCCTGCCTCACCCCCCTGCCAGTCTTAGTAGTCGCTCTGGACTGCTCTCTGCGAGGCGATAAGCTGGCAGCTACGACGGCGGTTGCTGCGGGACGTGGACGACGTCCTCCCCTTGTCGACCAGTAAGCACGCCCACCGCTTTTTTTTTCCCGCAAGACTACTACAGCACTCAGCTACCCCGGGCAACGCTAGTGCGCGTGCGTCTCTACTTGCTGCTGGCTGCCGCTCAACGTAAATGTTCCTGCCTCGCCCCCCTGCTCTTCTTAGTAGTCGCTCTGGACTGCTCTCTGCGAGGCGACAAGCTGGCAGCTGCAACGGCGGTTGCTGCGGGACGAGGAGGACGTCCTCCCCTTGTCGACCAGTAAGCGCGTGCACCGCTTTTTCTTTTTGCCGCAAGACTACTGCAGCACTCAGCTTCCCCGGACAACGCTAGTGCGCGTGCGTCTTTACTTGCTGAGGGCTGCCGCTCACCGTAAAAGTTCCTGCCTCGCCCCCCTGCTCGTCTTAGTAGTCGCTCTGGACTGCTCTCTGCGAGGCGACAAGCTGGGAGCTACGACGGCGGTTGCTGCGGGACGAGGAAGACGTCCTCCCCTTCTCGACCAGTAAGCACGCGCACCGCTTTTTTTTCCGCAAGACTACTGCAGCACTCAGCTTCCCCTGGCAACGCTAGTGCGCGTGCGTTTCTACTTGCTGCGGGCTGCCGCTCAGCGTAAATGTTCCTGTCTGGCCCCCCTGCTCGTCTTAGTCGTCGCTCTGGACTGCTCTCTGCGAGGCGACAAGCTGGGAGCTATGACGGCGGTTGCTGCGGGATGTGCACGACGTCCTCCCGTTGTCGACCAGTAATCCCGCTCACCGCTTTTTTTTCCCGCAAGACTACTGCAGCACTCAGCTACCCCGGGCAACATTAGTGCGCATGCGTCTCTAATTGCTGCGGGCTGCCGCTCAACGTAAAAGTTCCTGCCTCGCCCCCCTGCTCGCCTTAGTAGTCGCTCGGGACTGCTCTCTGCGAGGCGACAAGCTGGCAGCTACGACGGCGGTTGCTGCGCGACGAGGACGACGTCCTCCCCTTGTCGACCAGTAAGCACGCGCACCGCTTGTTCTTTTTCCCGCAAGACTACTGCAGCACTCAGCTTCCCCGGGCAACGCTCGTGCGCGTGCGTCTTTACTTGCTGAGGGCTGCTGCTCAACGTACAAGTTCCTGACTCGCCCCCCTGCTCGTCTTAGTAGTCGCTCTGGACTGCTCTCTGCGAGGCGACAAGCTGGCAGCAACGACGGTGGTTGCGGCGGGAGGTGGACGACGTCCTCCCCTTGTCGACCAGTAAGCACGCCCACCGCTTTTTTTTCCCCCAAGACTACTGCAGCACTCAGCTACCCCGGGCAACGCTAGTGCGCGTGCGTCTCTACTTGCTGCGGGCTGCCACTCAACGTAAAAGTTCCTGCCTCGCCCCCCTGCTCTTCTTAGTAGTCGCTCTGGACTGCTCTCTGCGAGGCGACAAGCTGGCAGCTGTAACGGCGGTTGCTGCCGGACGAGGAGGACGTCCTCCTCTTGTCGAACAGTAAGCGCGCGCACCGCTTTTTCTTTTTCCCGCAAGACTACTGCAGCACTCAGCTTCCCCGGGCAACGCTAGTGCGCGTGCGTCTTTACTTGCTGAGGGCTGCCGCTCAACGTAAAAGTTCCTGACTCGCCCCCCTGCTCGTCATAGTAGTCTCTCTGGACTACTCTCTGCGTGGCGACAAGCTGGCAGCTACGACGGCGGTTGCTGCGGGACGTGGGCGACGTCCTCCCCTTGACGACCAGTAAGCACGCGCACCCCTTTTTTTTCCGGAAGACTACTGCAGCATTCAGCTTCCCCTGGCAACGCTAGTGCGCGTGCGTTTCTACTTGCTGCGGGCTGCCGCTCAACGTAAAAGTTCCTGTCTCGCCCCCCTGCTCGTGTTAGTAGTCGCTCTAGACTGCTCTCTGCGAGGCGACAAGCTGGCAGCTACGACGGCGGTTGCTGCGGGACGTGGACGACGTCCTCCCCTTGTCGACCAGTTAGCACGCGCACCGCTTTTTTTTTCTCGCAAGTCTACTGCAGCACTCAGCTACCCCTGGGAACGCCACTGCGCGTGCGTCTCTACTCCCTGCGGGCTTCCGCTCAACGTAAATGTTCCTGCCTCACCCCCTGCCAGTCTTAGTAGTCGCTCTGGACTGCTCTCTGCGAGGCGAGAAGCTGGCAGCTACGACGGCGGTTGCTGCGGGACGTGGACGACATCCTCCCCTAGTCGACCAGTAAGCACGCGCACTGCTTTTTTTTCTCGCAAGACTACTGCAGCACTCAGCTACCCCGGGCAACGCTGGTGCGCGTGCGTCTCTACTTGCTGCGGGCTTCCGCTCAACGTAAATGTTCCTGCCTCACCCCCTGCTCGTCTTAGTAGTCACTCTGGACTGCTCTCTGCGAGGCGACAAGCTGGCAGCTACGACGGCGGTTGCTGCGGGACGTGGACGACGTCCTCCCCTTGTCGACCAGTAAGCACGCGCACCGCTTTTTTTTCCCGCAAGACTACTGCAACACTCAGCTAACCCGGGCAACGCTAGTGCGCGTGCGTCTCTACTTGCTGCGGGCTGCCGCTCAACGTAAAAATTCCTGCCTAACCCCCCTGCTCGTCTTAGTCGTCGCTCTGGACTGCTCTCCTGCGAGGCGACAAGCTGGGAGCTGCAACGGCGGTTGCTGCGGAACGAGGAGGACGTCCTCCCCTTGTCGACCAGTAAGCACACGCACCACTTTTTTTCCGCAAGACTACTGCAGCACTCAGCTACCCCGCGCAACGCTAGTGCGCGTGCGTCTCTACTTGCTGCGGGCTGCCGCTCAACGTAAAAGTTCCTGACTCGCCCCCCTGCTCGTCATAGTTGTGGCTCTGGACTACTCTCTGCGAGGCGACCAGCTGGCAGCTACGACGGTGGTTGCTGCGGGACGTGGACGACGTCCTCCCCTTGTCGACCAGTTAGCACGCGCACCGCTTTTTTTTCTCGCAAGACTACTGCAGCACTCAGCTACCCCGGGCAACGCTAGTGCGCGTGCGTCTCTACTTCCTGCGGGCTGCCGCTCAACGTAAATGTTCCTGCCTCACCCCCCTGCCAGTCTTAGTAGTCGCTCTGGACTGCTCTCTGCGAGGCGATAAGCTGGCAGCTACGACGGCGGTTGCTGCAGGACGTGGACGACGTCCTCCCCTTGTCGACCAGTAAGCACGCCCACCGCTTTTTTTTTTCCCGCAAGACTACTGCAGCACTCAGCTACCCCGCGCAACGCTAGTGCGCGTGCGTCTCTACTTGCTGCGGGCTGCCGCTCAACGTAAAAGTTGCTGACTCGCCCCCCTGCTCGACATAGTAGTCGCTCTGGGCTACTCTCTGCGAGGCGGCTAGCTGGCAGCTACGACGGCGGTTGCTGCGAGACGTGGGCGACGTCCTCCCCTTGTCGACCAGTAAGCCCGCGCACCGCTTCTTTTTCCGCAAGACTACTGCAGCACTCAGCTTCCCCTGGCAACGCTAGTGCGCGTGCGTTTCTACTTGCTGCGGGCTGCCGCTCAACGTAAAAGTTCCTGTCTCGCCCCCCTGCTCGTCTTAGTAGTCGCTCTCGACTTCTCTCTGCGAGGCGACAAGCTGGCAGCTACGACGGTGGTTGCTGCGGCAAGTGGACGACGTCCTCCCCTTGTCGACCAGTTAGCACGCGCACCGCTTTTTTTTTCTCGCAAGGCTACTGCAGCGCTCAGCTACCCCGGGCAACGCTAGTGCGCGTGCGTCTCTACTTCCTGCGGGCTGCCGCTCAACGTAAATGTTCCTGCCTCACGCCCCTGCCAGTCTTAGTAGTCGCTCTGGACTGCTCTCTGCGAGGCGATAAGCTGGCAGCTACGACGGCGGTTGCTGCGGGACGTGGACGACGTCCTCCCCTTGTCGACCAGTAAGCACGCCCACCGCCTTTTTTTTCCCGCAAGACTACTACAGCACTCAGCTACCCCGGGCAACGCTAGTGCGCGTGCGTCTCTACTTGCTGCTGGCTGCCGCTCAACGTAAATGTTCCTGCCTCGCCCCCCTGCTCTTCTTAGTAGTCGCTCTGGACTGCTCTCTGCGAGGCGACAAGCTGGCAGCTGCAACGGCGGTTGCTGCGGGACGAGGAGGACGTCCTCCCCTTGTCGACCAGTAAGCGCGTGCACCGCTTTTTCTTTTTCCCGCAAGACTACTGCAGCACTCAGCTTCCCCGGACAACGCTAGTGCGCGTGCGTCTTTACTTGCTGAGGGCTGCCGCTCACCGTAAAAGTTCCTGCCTCGCCCCCCTGCTCGTCTTAGTAGTCGCTCTGGACTGCTCTCTGCGAGGCGACAAGCTGGCAGCTACGACGGCGGTTGCTGCGGGACGAGGAAGACGTCCTCCCCTTCTCGACCAGTAAGCACGCGCACCGCTTTTTTTTCCGCAAGACTACTGCAGCACTCAGCTACCCCGCGCAACGCTAGTGCGCGTGCGTCTCTACTTTCTGCGGGCTGCCGCTCAACGTAAATGTTCCTGCCTCACCCCCCTGCTCGTCTTAGTAGTCGCTCTGGACTGCTCTCTGCGAGGCGAAGAGCTGGCAGCTACGACGGCGGTTGCTGCGGGACGTGGACGACGTCCTCCCCTTGTGGACCAGTAAGCACGCGCACCGCTTTTTTTTCCCGCAAGACTACTGAAACACTCAGCTAACCCGCGCAACGCTAGTCCGCGTGCGTCTCTACTTGCTGCAGGCTGCCGCTCAACGTAAAAATTCCTGCCTAAACCCCTGCTCGTCTTAGTCGTCGCTCTGGACTGCTCTCTGCGAGGCGACAAGCTTAGAGCTATGACGGCGGTTGCTGCGGGATGTGGACGACGTCCTCCCGTTGTCGACCAGTAATCCCGCTCACCGGTTTTTTTTCCCGCAAGACTACTGCAGCACTCAGCTACCCCGGGCAACATTAGTGCGCATGCGTCTCTAATTGCTGCGGACTGCCGCTCAACGTAAAAGTTCCTGCCTCGCCCCCCTGCTCGCCTTAGTAGTCGCTCGGGACTGCTCTCTGCGAGGCGACAAGCTGGCAGCTACGACGGCGGTTGCTGCGGGAGGTGGACGACGTCCTCCCCTTGTCGACCAGTAAGCACGCCCAGCGCTTTTTTTTCCCGCAAGACTACTGCAGCACTCAGCTACCCCGGGCAACGCTAGTGCGCGTGCGTCTCTACTTGCTGCTGGCTGCCGCTCAACGTAAATGTTCCTGCCTCACCCCCCTGCCAGTCTTAGTAGTCGCTCTGGACTGCTCTCTGCGAGGCGATAAGCTGGCAGCTACGACGGCGGTTCTGCGGGACGTGGACGACGTCCTCGCCTTGTCGACCAGTAAGCACGCGCACCGCTTTTTTTTCTCGCAAGACTACTGCAGCACTCAGCTACCCCGGGCAACGGTAGTGCGCGTGCGTCTCTACTTGCTGCGGGCTGCCGCTCAACGTAAATGCTCCTGCCTCACCCCCCTGCTCGTCTTAGTAGTCACTCTGGACTGCTCTCTGCGAGGCGAAGAGCTGGCAGCTACGACGGCGGTTGCTGCGGGACGTGGACGACGTCCTCCCCTTGTGGACCAGTAAGCACGCGCACCGCTTTTTTTGTCCCGCAAGACTACTGCAGCACTCAGCTACCCCGGGCAACGCTAGTCCGCGTGCGTCTCTACTTGCTGCGGGCTGCCGCTCAACGTAAAAATTCCTGCCTAAACCCCTGCTCGTCTTAGTCGTCGCTCTGGACTGCTCTCTGCGAGGCGACAAGCTGGGAGCTATGACGGCGGTTGCTGCGGGATGTGGACGACGTCCTCCCGTTGTCGACCAGTAATCCCGCTCACCGCTTTTTTTTCCCGCAAGACTACTGCAGCACTCAGCTACCCCGGGCAACATTAGTGCGCATGCGTCTCTAATTGCTGCGGGCTGCCGCTCAACGTAAAAGTTCCTGCCTCGCCCCCCTGCTCGCCTTAGTAGTCGCTCGGGACTGCTCTCTGCGAGGCGACAAGCTGGCAGCTACGACGGCGGTTGCTGCGGGAGGTGGACGACGTCCTCCCCTTGTCGACCAGTAAGCACGCCCAGCGCTTTTTTTCCCCGCAAGACTACTGCAGCACTCAGCTACCCCGGGCAACGCTAGTGCGCGTGCGTCTCTACTTGCTGCTGGCTGCCGCTCAACGTTCCTGCCTCACCCCCCTGCCAGTCTTAGTAGTCGCTCTGGACTGCTCTCTGCGAGGCGATAAGCTGGCAGCTACGACGGCGGTTCTGCGGGACGTGGACGACGTCCTCGCCTTGTCGACCAGTAAGCACGCGCACCGCTTTTTTTTTCGCAAGACTACTGCAGCACTCAGCTACCCCGGGCAACGGTAGTGCGCGTGCGTCTCTACTTGCTGCGGGCTGCCGCTCAACGTAAATGCTCCTGCCTCACCCCCCTGCTCGTCTTTGTAGTCGCTCTGGACTGCTCTCTGCGAGGCGATAAGCTGGCAGCTACGACGGAGGTTGCTGCGGGACGCGGACGACGTCCTCCCCTTGTCCACCAGTAAGCACGCGCACCGCTTTTTTTGTCCCGCAAGACTACTGCAGCACTCAGCTACCCCGGGCAACGCTAGTGCGCGTGCGTCTCTAATTGCTGCGGGCTGCCGGTCAACGTAAATGTTCCTGCCTCGCCCCCCTGCCAGTCTTAGTAGTCGCTCTGGACTGCTCTCTGCGAGGCGATAAGCTGGCAGCTACGACGGCGGTTGCTGCGGGACGTGGACGACGTCCTCCCCTTGTCGACCAGTAAGCACGCGCACCGCGTTATTTTTCTCGTAAGCCTACTGCAGCACTCAGCTACCCCGGGCAACGGTAGTGCGCGTGCGTCTCTACTTGCTGCGGGCTGCCGCTCAACGTAAATGTTCCTGCCTCACCCCCCTGCTCGTCTTAGTAGTCGCTCTGGACTGCTCTCCGCGAGGCGAAGAGCTGGCAGCTACCACGGCGGTTGCTGCGGGACGTGGACGAGGTCCTCCCCTTGTCGACCAGTAAGCACGCCCACCGTTTTTTTCCCGCAAGACTACTGCAGCACTCAGCTACCCCGGGCAACGCTAGTGCGCGTGCGTCTCTACTTGCTGCGGGCTGCCGCTCAACGTAAAAGTTCCTGACTCGCCCCCCTGCTCGTCTTAGTAGTCTCTCTGGACTGCTCTCTGCGAGGCGAGAAGCTGGCAGCTACGACGGCGGTTGCTGCGGAACGAGGAAGACGTTCGCCCCTTGTCGACCAGTAAGCACGCGCACCGCTTTTTTTTCCGCAAGACTACTGCAGCACTCAGCTACCCCGGGGAACATTAGTGCGCATGCGTCTCTTCTTGCTGCGGGCTGCCGCTCAACGTAAAAGTTCCTGCCGCGCCCCCCTGCTCGTCTTAGTAGTCGCTCGGGACTGCTGTCTGCGAGGCGACAAGCTGGCAGCTACGACGGCGGTTGCTGCGGGAGGTGGACGAGGTCCTCCCCTTGTCGACCAGTAAGCACGCCCACCGTTTTCTTCCCGCAAGACTACTGCAGCACTCAGCTACCCCGGGCAACGCTAGTGCGCGTGCATCTCTACTTGCTGCGGGCTGCCGGTCAACGTAAAAGTTCTTGCCTCGCCCCCCTGCTCTTCTTAGTAGTCGCTCTGGACTGCTCTCTGCGAGGCGACAAACTGGCAGCTACGACGGCGGTTGCTGCGGGACGAGGACGACGTCCTCCCCTTGTCGACCAGCAAGCATGCGCGCCACTTTTTTTTCCGCAAGACTACTGCAGCACTCAGCTACCCCGCGCAACGCTAGTGCGCGTGCGTCTCTACTTGCTGCGGGCTGCCGCTCAACGTAAAAGTTCCTGACTCGCGCCCCTGCTCGTCATAGTAGTCGCTCTGGACTACTCTCTGCGAGGCGACAAGCTGGCAGCTACGACGGCGGTTGCTGCGGGACGTGGACGACGTCCTCCCCTTGACGACCAGTAAGCACGCGCACCGCTTTTTTTTTCTCGTAAGCCTACTGCAGCACTCAGCTACCCCGGGCAACGGTAGTGCGCGTGCGTCTCTACTTGCTGCGGGCTGCCGCTCAACGTAAATGTTCCTGCCTCACCCCCCTGCTCGTCTTAGTAGTCGCTCTGGACTGCTCTCTGCGAGGCGAAGAGCTGGCAGCTACGACGGCGGTTGCTGCGGGACGTGGACGACGTCCTCCCCTTGTGGACCAGTAAGCACGCGAACCGCTTTTTTTCCCGCAAGACTACTGCAGCACTCAGCTACCCCGGGCAACGCTTGTGTGCGTGCGTCTCTACTTGCTGCGGGCTGCCGCTCAACGTAAAAGTTCCTGACTCGCCCCCCTGCTCGTCTTAGTAGTCGCTCTGGACTGCTCTCTGCGAGGCGACAAGCTGGCAGCTGCAACGGCGGTTGCTGCGGGACGAGGAGGACGTCCTCCCCTTGTCGACCAGTAAGCGCGCGCACCGCTTTTTCTTTTTCCCGCAAGACTACTGCAACACTCAGCTTCCCCAGGCAACGCTAGTGCGCGTGCGTCCTTAGTTGCTGCGGGCTGCCGCTCACCGTAAAAGTTCCTGCCTCGCCCCACTGCTCGTCTTAGTAGTCGCTCTGGACTGCTTTCTGCGAGGCGTCAAGCTGGCGGCTACGAGGGCGGTTGCTGCGGGACATGGACGACTTCCTCCCCTTGTCGACCAGTAAGCACGCGCACCGCTTTTTTTTCGCAAGACTACTGCAGCACTCAGCAACTCCGGGCAACGCTAGTGCGCGTGCGTCTCTACTTGCGGCGGGCTGCCGCTCAACGTAAAGGTTCCTGACTCGCCCCCCTGCTCGTCCTAGTAGTCGCTCTGGACTGCTCTCTGCGAGGCGACAAGCTGGCAGCTACGACGGCGGTTGCTGCGGGACGAGGACGACGTCCTCCCCTTGTCGACCAGTAAGCATGCGCACCACTTTTTTTTCCGCAAGACTACTGCAGCACTCAGCTACCCCGCGCAACGCTAGTGCGCGTGCGTCTCTACTTGCTGCGGGCTGCCGCTCAACGTAAAAGTTCCTGACTCGCCCCCCTGCTCGTCATAGTAGTCGCTCTGGACTACTCTCTGCGAGGCGACAAGCTGGCAGCTACGACGGCGGTTGCTACGGGACATGGGCGACGTCCTCCCCTTGTCGACCTGTAAGCACGCGCACCGCTTTTTTTCCGCAAGAGTACTGCAGCACTCAGCTTCCCCTGGCAACGCTAGTGCGCGTCCGTTTCTACTTGCTGCGGGCTGCCGCTCAACGTAAAAGTTCCTGTCTCGCCCCCCTGCTCGTCTTAGTAGTCGCTCTGGACTGCTCTCTGCGAGGCGATAAGCTGGCAGCTACGACGGCGGTTGCTGCGGGACGTGGACGACGTCCTCCCCTTGTCGACGAGTAAGGAGCGCACCGCTTTTTTTTCTCGCAAGACTACTGCAGCCCTCAGCTACCCCGCGCAACGCTAGTGCGCGTGCGTCTCTACTTGCTGCGGGCTGCCACTCAACGTAAATGTTCCTGCCTCACCCCCCTGCTCGTCTTAGTAGTCGCTCTGGACTGCTCTCTGCGGGGCGAAGAGGTGGCAGCTACGACGGCGGTTGCTGTGGGACCTGGACGACGTCCTCCCCTTGTGGACCAGTAAGCACGCGCACCGCTTTTTTTCCGCAAGGCTACTGCAGCACTCAGCTACCCCGGGCAACGCTAGTGCGCGTGGGTCTCTACTTGCTACGGGCTGCCGCTCAACGTAAATGTTCGTGCCTCACCCCCCTGCTCGTCTTAGTAGTCGCTCTGGACTGCTCTCTGCGAGGCGAAGAGCTGGCAGCTACGACGGCGGTTGCTTCGGGACGTGGACGACGTCCTCCCCTTGTGGACCAGTAAGCACGCGAACCGCTTTTTTTCCCGCAAGACTACTGCAGCACTAAGCTACCCCGGGCAACGCTAGTGCGCGTGCGTCTCTACTTGCTGCGGGCTGCCGCTCAACGTAAAAGTTCCTGACTCGCCCCCCTGCTCGTCTTAGTAGTCGCTCTGGACTGCTCTCTGCGAGGCGACAAGCTGGCAGCTACGACGGCGGTTGCTGCGGGACGAGGACGACGTCCTCCCCTTGTCGAACAGTAAGCACGCGCACCGCTTTTTTTTCCGCAAGACTACTGCAGCACTCAGCTACCCCGGGCAACGCTAGTGCGCGTGCATCTCTACTTGCTGCGGGCTGCCGCTCAACGTAAAAGTTCCTGCCTCGCCCCCCTGCTCTTCTTAGTAGTCGCTCTGGACTGCTCTCTGCGAGGCGACAAGCTGGCAGCTGCAACGGCGGTTGCTGCGGGACGAGGAGGACGTCCTCCCCTTGTCGACCAGTAAGCGCGTGCACCGCTTTTTCTTTTTCCCGCAAGACTACTGCAGCACTCAGCTTCCCCGGACAACGCTAGTGCGCGTGCGTCTTTACTTGCTGAGGGCTGCCGCTCACCGTAAAAGTTCCTGCCTCGCCCCCCTGCTCGTCTTAGTAGTCGCTCTGGACTGCTCTCTGCGAGGCGACAAGCTGGCAGCTACGACGGCGGTTGCTGCGGGACGAGGAAGACGTCCTCCCCTTCTCGACCAGTAAGCACGCGCACCGCTTTTTTTTCCGCAAGACTACTGCAGCACTCAGCTACCCCGCGCAACGCTAGTGCGCGTGCGTCTCTACTTACTGCGGGCTGCCGCTCAACGTAAATGTTCCTGCCTCACCCCCCTGCTCGTCTTAGTAGTCGCTCTGGACTGCTCTCTGCGAGGCGAAGAGCTGGCAGCTACGACGGCGGTTGCTGCGGGACGTGGACGACGTCCTCCCCTTGTGGACCAGTAAGCACGCGCACCGCTTTTTTTTCCCGCAAGACTACTGAAACACTCAGCTAACCCGCGCAACGCTAGTCCGCGTGCGTCTCTACTTGCTGCAGGCTGCCGCTCAACGTAAAAATTCCTGCCTAAACCCCTGCTCGTCTTAGTCGTCGCTCTGGACTGCTCTCTGCGAGGCGACAAGCTTAGAGCTATGACGGCGGTTGCTGCGGGATGTGGACGACGTCCTCCCGTTGTCGACCAGTAATCCCGCTCACCGGTTTTTTTTCCCGCAAGACTACTGCAGCACTCAGCTACCCCGGGCAACATTAGTGCGCATGCGTCTCTAATTGCTGCGGACTGCCGCTCAACGTAAAAGTTCCTGCCTCGCCCCCCTGCTCGCCTTAGTAGTCGCTCGGGACTGCTCTCTGCGAGGCGACAAGCTGGCAGCTACGACGGCGGTTGCTGCGGGAGGTGGACGACGTCCTCCCCTTGTCGACCAGTAAGCACGCCCAGCGCTTTTTTTTCCCGCAAGACTACTGCAGCACTCAGCTACCCCGGGCAACGCTAGTGCGCGTGCGTCTCTACTTGCTGCTGGCTGCCGCTCAACGTAAATGTTCCTGCCTCACCCCCCTGCCAGTCTTAGTAGTCGCTCTGGACTGCTCTCTGCGAGGCGATAAGCTGGCAGCTACGACGGCGGTTCTGCGGGACGTGGACGACGTCCTCGCCTTGTCGACCAGTAAGCACGCGCACCGCTTTTTTTTCTCGCAAGACTACTGCAGCACTCAGCTACCCCGGGCAACGGTAGTGCGCGTGCGTCTCTACTTGCTGCGGGCTGCCGCTCAACGTAAATGCTCCTGCCTCACCCCCCTGCTCGTCTTAGTAGTCACTCTGGACTGCTCTCTGCGAGGCGAAGAGCTGGCAGCTACGACGGCGGTTGCTGCGGGACGTGGACGACGTCCTCCCCTTGTGGACCAGTAAGCACGCGCACCGCTTTTTTTGTCCCGCAAGACTACTGCAGCACTCAGCTACCCCGGGCAACGCTAGTCCGCGTGCGTCTCTACTTGCTGCGGGCTGCCGCTCAACGTAAAAATTCCTGCCTAAACCCCTGCTCGTCTTAGTCGTCGCTCTGGACTGCTCTCTGCGAGGCGACAAGCTGGGAGCTATGACGGCGGTTGCTGCGGGATGTGGACGACGTCCTCCCGTTGTCGACCAGTAATCCCGCTCACCGCTTTTTTTTCCCGCAAGACTACTGCAGCACTCAGCTACCCCGGGCAACATTAGTGCGCATGCGTCTCTAATTGCTGCGGGCTGCCGCTCAACGTAAAAGTTCCTGCCTCGCCCCCCTGCTCGCCTTAGTAGTCGCTCGGGACTGCTCTCTGCGAGGCGACAAGCTGGCAGCTACGACGGCGGTTGCTGCGGGAGGTGGACGACGTCCTCCCCTTGTCGACCAGTAAGCACGCCCAGCGCTTTTTTTCCCCGCAAGACTACTGCAGCACTCAGCTACCCCGGGCAACGCTAGTGCGCGTGCGTCTCTACTTGCTGCTGGCTGCCGCTCAACGTTCCTGCCTCACCCCCCTGCCAGTCTTAGTAGTCGCTCTGGACTGCTCTCTGCGAGGCGATAAGCTGGCAGCTACGACGGCGGTTCTGCGGGACGTGGACGACGTCCTCGCCTTGTCGACCAGTAAGCACGCGCACCGCTTTTTTTTTCGCAAGACTACTGCAGCACTCAGCTACCCCGGGCAACGGTAGTGCGCGTGCGTCTCTACTTGCTGCGGGCTGCCGCTCAACGTAAATGCTCCTGCCTCACCCCCCTGCTCGTCTTTGTAGTCGCTCTGGACTGCTCTCTGCGAGGCGATAAGCTGGCAGCTACGACGGAGGTTGCTGCGGGACGCGGACGACGTCCTCCCCTTGTCCACCAGTAAGCACGCGCACCGCTTTTTTTGTCCCGCAAGACTACTGCAGCACTCAGCTACCCCGGGCAACGCTAGTGCGCGTGCGTCTCTAATTGCTGCGGGCTGCCGGTCAACGTAAATGTTCCTGCCTCGCCCCCCTGCCAGTCTTAGTAGTCGCTCTGGACTGCTCTCTGCGAGGCGATAAGCTGGCAGCTACGACGGCGGTTGCTGCGGGACGTGGACGACGTCCTCCCCTTGTCGACCAGTAAGCACGCGCACCGCGTTATTTTTCTCGTAAGCCTACTGCAGCACTCAGCTACCCCGGGCAACGGTAGTGCGCGTGCGTCTCTACTTGCTGCGGGCTGCCGCTCAACGTAAATGTTCCTGCCTCACCCCCCTGCTCGTCTTAGTAGTCGCTCTGGACTGCTCTCCGCGAGGCGAAGAGCTGGCAGCTACCACGGCGGTTGCTGCGGGACGTGGACGAGGTCCTCCCCTTGTCGACCAGTAAGCACGCCCACCGTTTTTTTCCCGCAAGACTACTGCAGCACTCAGCTACCCCGGGCAACGCTAGTGCGCGTGCGTCTCTACTTGCTGCGGGCTGCCGCTCAACGTAAAAGTTCCTGACTCGCCCCCCTGCTCGTCTTAGTAGTCTCTCTGGACTGCTCTCTGCGAGGCGAGAAGCTGGCAGCTACGACGGCGGTTGCTGCGGAACGAGGAAGACGTTCGCCCCTTGTCGACCAGTAAGCACGCGCACCGCTTTTTTTTCCGCAAGACTACTGCAGCACTCAGCTACCCCGGGGAACATTAGTGCGCATGCGTCTCTTCTTGCTGCGGGCTGCCGCTCAACGTAAAAGTTCCTGCCGCGCCCCCCTGCTCGTCTTAGTAGTCGCTCGGGACTGCTGTCTGCGAGGCGACAAACTGGCAGCTACGACGGCGGTTGCTGCGGGAGGTGGACGAGGTCCTCCCCTTGTCGACCAGTAAGCACGCCCACCGTTTTCTTCCCGCAAGACTACTGCAGCACTCAGCTACCCCGGGCAACGCTAGTGCGCGTGCATCTCTACTTGCTGCGGGCTGCCGGTCAACGTAAAAGTTCTTGCCTCGCCCCCCTGCTCTTCTTAGTAGTCGCTCTGGACTGCTCTCTGCGAGGCGACAAACTGGCAGCTACGACGGCGGTTGCTGCGGGACGAGGACGACGTCCTCCCCTTGTCGACCAGCAAGCATGCGCGCCACTTTTTTTTCCGCAAGACTACTGCAGCACTCAGCTACCCCGCGCAACGCTAGTGCGCGTGCGTCTTTACTTGCTGCGGGCTGCCGCTCAACGTAAAAGTTCCTGACTCGCGCCCCTGCTCGTCATAGTAGTCGCTCTGGACTACTCTCTGCGAGGCGACAAGCTGGCAGCTACGACGGCGGTTGCTGCGGGACGTGGACGACGTCCTCCCCTTGACGACCAGTAAGCACGCGCACCGCTTTTTTTTTCTCGTAAGCCTACTGCAGCACTCAGCTACCCCGGGCAACGGTAGTGCGCGTGCGTCTCTACTTGCTGCGGGCTGCCGCTCAACGTAAATGTTCCTGCCTCACCCCCCTGCTCGTCTTAGTAGTCGCTCTGGACTGCTCTCTGCGAGGCGAAGAGCTGGCAGCTACGACGGCGGTTGCTGCGGGACGTGGACGACGTCCTCCCCTTGTGGACCAGTAAGCACGCGAACCGCTTTTTTTCCCGCAAGACTACTGCAGCACTCAGCTACCCCGGGCAACGCTTGTGTGCGTGCGTCTCTACTTGCTGCGGGCTGCCGCTCAACGTAAAAGTTCCTGACTCGCCCCCCTGCTCGTCTTAGTAGTCGCTCTGGACTGCTCTCTGCGAGGCGACAAGCTGGCAGCTGCAACGGCGGTTGCTGCGGGACGAGGAGGACGTCCTCCCCTTGTCGACCAGTAAGCGCGCGCACCGCTTTTTCTTTTTCCCGCAAGACTACTGCAACACTCAGCTTCCCCAGGCAACGCTAGTGCGCGTGCGTCCTTAGTTGCTGCGGGCTGCCGCTCACCGTAAAAGTTCCTGCCTCGCCCCACTGCTCGTCTTAGTAGTCGCTCTGGACTGCTTTCTGCGAGGCGTCAAGCTGGCGGCTACGAGGGCGGTTGCTGCGGGACATGGACGACTTCCTCCCCTTGTCGACCAGTAAGCACGCGCACCGCTTTTTTTTCGCAAGACTACTGCAGCACTCAGCAACTCCGGGCAACGCTAGTGCGCGTGCGTCTCTACTTGCGGCGGGCTGCCGCTCAACGTAAAGGTTCCTGACTCGCCCCCCTGCTCGTCCTAGTAGTCGCTCTGGACTGCTCTCTGCGAGGCGACAAGCTGGCAGCTACGACGGCGGTTGCTGCGGGACGAGGACGACGTCCTCCCCTTGTCGACCAGTAAGCATGCGCACCACTTTTTTTTCCGCAAGACTACTGCAGCACTCAGCTACCCCGCGCAACGCTAGTGCGCGTGCGTCTCTACTTGCTGCGGGCTGCCGCTCAACGTAAAAGTTCCTGACTCGCCCCCCTGCTCGTCATAGTAGTCGCTCTGGACTACTCTCTGCGAGGCGACAAGCTGGCAGCTACGACGGCGGTTGCTACGGGACATGGGCGACGTCCTCCCCTTGTCGACCTGTAAGCACGCGCACCGCTTTTTTTCCGCAAGAGTACTGCAGCACTCAGCTTCCCCTGGCAACGCTAGTGCGCGTCCGTTTCTACTTGCTGCGGGCTGCCGCTCAACGTAAAAGTTCCTGTCTCGCCCCCCTGCTCGTCTTAGTAGTCGCTCTGGACTGCTCTCTGCGAGGCGATAAGCTGGCAGCTACGACGGCGGTTGCTGCGGGACGTGGACGACGTCCTCCCCTTGTCGACGAGTAAGGAGCGCACCGCTTTTTTTTCTCGCAAGACTACTGCAGCCCTCAGCTACCCCGCGCAACGCTAGTGCGCGTGCGTCTCTACTTGCTGCGGGCTGCCACTCAACGTAAATGTTCCTGCCTCACCCCCCTGCTCGTCTTAGTAGTCGCTCTGGACTGCTCTCTGCGGGGCGAAGAGGTGGCAGCTACGACGGCGGTTGCTGTGGGACCTGGACGACGTCCTCCCCTTGTGGACCAGTAAGCACGCGCACCGCTTTTTTTCCGCAAGGCTACTGCAGCACTCAGCTACCCCGGGCAACGCTAGTGCGCGTGGGTCTCTACTTGCTACGGGCTGCCGCTCAACGTAAATGTTCGTGCCTCACCCCCCTGCTCGTCTTAGTAGTCGCTCTGGACTGCTCTCTGCGAGGCGAAGAGCTGGCAGCTACGACGGCGGTTGCTTCGGGACGTGGACGACGTCCTCCCCTTGTGGACCAGTAAGCACGCGAACCGCTTTTTTTCCCGCAAGACTACTGCAGCACTAAGCTACCCCGGGCAACGCTAGTGCGCGTGCGTCTCTACTTGCTGCGGGCTGCCGCTCAACGTAAAAGTTCCTGACTCGCCCCCCTGCTCGTCTTAGTAGTCGCTCTGGACTGCTCTCTGCGAGGCGACAAGCTGGCAGCTACGACGGCGGTTGCTGCGGGACGAGGACGACGTCCTCCCCTTGTCGAACAGTAAGCACGCGCACCGCTTTTTTTTCCGCAAGACTACTGCAGCACTCAGCTACCCCGGGCAACGCTAGTGCGCGTGCATCTCTACTTGCTGCGGGCTGCCGCTCAACGTAAAAGTTCCTGCCTCGCCCCCCTGCTCTTCTTAGTAGTCGCTCTGGACGGCTCTCTGCGAGGTGACAAGCTGGCAGCTGCAACGGCGGTTGCTGCGGGACGAGGAGGACGTCCTCCCCTTGTCGACCAGTAAGCACGCCCAACGCTTTTTTTCCGCAAGACTACTGCAGCACTCAGCTACCCCGGGCAACGCTAGTGCGCGTGGGTCTCTACTTGCTGCGGGCTGCCGCTCAACGTAAAAGCTCCTGACTCGCCCCCCTGCTCGTCTTAGTAGTCGCTCTGGACTGCTCTCTGCGAGGCGATAAGCTGGCAGCTGCGATGGCGGTTGCTGCGGGACGTAGACGACATCCTCCCCTTGTCCACCAGTAAGCACGCGCACCGCTTTTTTTTCCCGCAAGACTACTGCAGCACTCAGCTACCACGGGCAACGCTAGTGCGCGTGCGTCTCTACTTGCTGCGGGCTGCCGCTCAACGTAAAAGTTGCTGACTCGCCCCCCTGCTCGTCTTAGGAGTCGCTCTGGACTGCTCTCTGCGAGGCGACAAGCTGGCAGCTACGACGGCGGTTGCTGCGGGACGAGGACGACGTCCTCCCCTTGTCGACCAGTAAGCACGCGCACCACTTTTTTTTCCGCAAGACTACTGCAGCACTCAGCTACCCCGGGCAACATTAGTGCGCATGCGTCTCTTCTTGCTGCGGGCTGCCGCTCAACGTAAAAGTTCCTGCCGCGCCCCCCTGCTCGTCTTAGTAGTCGCTCGGGACTGCTCTCTGCGAGGCGACAAGCTGGCAGCTACGACGGCGGTTGCTGCGGGACGTGGACGACGTCCTCCCCTTGTGGACCAGTAAGCACGCGAACCGCTTTTTTTTCCCGCAAGACTACTGCAGCACTCAGCTACCCCGCGCAACGCTAGTGCGCGTGCGTCTCTACTTGCTGCGGGCTGCCGCTCAACGTAAAAGTTCCTGACTCGCCCCCCTGCTCGTCATAGTAGTCGCTCTGGACTACTCTCTGCGAGACGACAAGCTCGCAGCTACGACGGCGGTTGCTACGGGACGTGGGCGACGTCCTGCCCTTGTCGACCTGTAAGCACGCGCACCGCTTTTTTTTCCGCAAGAGCACTGCAGCACTCAGCTTCCCCTTGCAACGCTAGTGCGCGTGCGTTTCTACTTGCTGCGGGCTGCCGCTCAACGTAAAAGTTCCTGTCTCGCCCCCCTGCTCGTCTTAGTAGTCGCTCTGGACTGCTCTCTGCGAGGCGATAAGCTGAGAGCTGCAACGGCGGTTGCTGCGGGACGAGGAGGACGTCCTCCCCTTGTCGACCAGTAAGCGCGCGCACCGCTTGTTCTTTTTCCCGCAAGACTACTGCAGCACTCAGCTTCCCCGGGCAACGCTAGTGCGCGTGCGTCTTTACTTGCTGAGGGCTGCTGCTCAACGTACAAGTTCCTGACTCGCCCCCCTGCTCGTCTTAGTAGTTGCTCTGGACTGCTCTCTGCGAGGCGACAAGCTGGCAGCAACGACGGTGGTTGCTGCGGGAGGTGGACGACGTCCTCCCCTTGTCGACCAGTAAGCACGCCCACCGCTTTTTTTCCCCCAAGACTACTGCAGCACTCAGCTACCCCGGGCAAAGCTAGTGCGCGTGCGTCTCTACTTGCTGCGGGCTGCCGGTCAACGTAAATGTTCCTGCCTCGCCCCCCTGACATTCTTAGTAGTCGCTCTGGACTGCTCTCTGCGAGGCGATAAGCTGGCAGCTATGACGGCGGTTGCTGCGGGATGTGGACGACGTCCTCCCGTTGTCGACCAGTAATCCCGCTCACCGCTTTTTTTCCCGCAAGACTACTGCAGCACTCAGCTACCCCGGGCAACATTAGTGCGCATGCGTCTCTAATTGCTGCGGGCTGCCGCTCAACGTAAAAGTTCCTGCCTCGCCCCCCTGCTCGCCTTAGTAGTCGCTCGGGACTGCTCTCTGCGAGGCGACAAGCTGGCAGCTACGACGGCGGTTGCTGCGGGAGGTGGACGACGTCCTCCCCTTGTCGACCAGTAAGCACGCCCAGCGCTTTTTTTTCCCGCAAGACTACTGCAGCACTCAGCTACCCCGGGCAACTCTAGTGCGCGTGCGTCTCTACTTGCTGCTGGCTGCCGCTCAACGTTCCTGCCTCACCCCCCTGCCAGTCTTAGTAGTCGCTCTGGACTGCTCTCTGCGAGGCGATAAGCTGGCAGCTACGACGGCGGTTCTGCGGGACGTGGACGACGTCCTCGCCTTGTCGACCAGTAAGCACGCGCACCGCTTTTTTTTTCGCAAGACTACTGCAGCACTCAGCTACCCCGGGCAACGGTAGTGCGCGTGCGTCTCTACTTGCTGCGGGCTGCCGCTCAACGTAAATGCTCCTGCCTCACCCCCCTGCTCGTCTTTGTAGTCGCTCTGGACTGCTCTCTGCGAGGCGATAAGCTGGCAGCTACGACGGAGGTTGCTGCGGGACGCGGACGACGTCCTCCCCTTGTCCACCAGTAAGCACGCGCACCGCTTTTTTTGTCCCGCAAGACTACTGCAGCACTCAGCTACCCCGGGCAACGCTAGTGCGCGTGCGTCTCTAATTGCTGCGGGCTGCCGGTCAACGTAAATGTTCCTGCCTCGCCCCCCTGCCAGTCTTAGTAGTCGCTCTGGACTGCTCTCTGCGAGGCGATAAGCTGGCAGCTACGACGGCGGTTGCTGCGGAACGTGGACGACGTCCTCCCCTTGTCGACCAGTAAGCACGCGCACCGCTTTTTTTTTCTCGTAAGCCTACTGCAGCACTCAGCTACCCCGGGCAACGGTAGTGCGCGTGCGTCTCTACTTGCTGCGGGCTGCCGCTCAACGTAAATGTTCCTGCCTCACCCCCCTGCTCGTCTTAGTAGTCGCTCTGGACTGCTCTCCGCGAGGCGAAGAGCTGGCAGCTACGGCGGCGGTTGCTGCGGGACGTGGACGAGGTCCTCCCCTTTTCGACCAGTAAGCACGCCCACCGTTTTTTTCCCGCAAGACTACTGCAGCACTCAGCTACCCCGGGCAACGCTAGTGCGCGTGCGTCTCTACTTGCTGCGGGCTGCCGCTCAACGTAAAAGTTCCTGACTCGCCCCCCTGCTCGTCTTAGTAGTCTCTCTGGACTGCTCTCTGCGAGGCGACAAGCTGGCAGCTACGACGGCGGTTGCTGCGGAACGAGGAAGACGTTCGCCCCTTATCGACCAGTAAGCACGCGCACCGCTTTTTTTTCCGCAAGACTACTGCAGCACTCAGCTACCCCGGGGAACATTAGTGCGCATGCGTCTCTTCTTGCTGCGGGCTGCCGCTCAACGTAAAAGTTCCTGCCGCGCCCCCCTGCTCGTCTTAGTAGTCGCTCGGGACTGCTGTCTGCGAGGCGACAAGCTGGCAGCTACGACGGCGGTTGCTGCGGGAGGTGGACGAGGTCCTCCCCTTGTCGACCAGTAAGCACGCCCACCGTTTTCTTCCCGCAAGACTACTGCAGCACTCAGCTACCCCGGGCAACGCTAGTGCGCGTGCATCTCTACTTGCTGCGGGCTGCCGGTCAACGTAAAAGTTCTTGCCTCGCCCCCCTGCTCTTCTTAGTAGTCGCTCTGGACTGCTCTCTGCGAGGCGACAAGCTGGCAGCTACGACGGCGGTTGCTGCGGGACGAGGACGACGTCCTCCCCTTGTCGACCAGCAAGCATGCGCGCCACTTTTTTTTCCGCAAGACTACTGCAGCACTCAGCTACCCCGCGCAACGCTAGTGCGCGTGCGTCTCTAGTTGCTGCGGGCTGCCGCTCAACGTAAAAGTTCCTGACTCGCGCCCCTGCTCGTCATAGTAGTCGCTCTGGACTACTCTCTGCGAGGCGACAAGCTGGCAGCTACGACGGCGGTTGCTGCGGGACGTGGACGACGTCCTCCCCTTGTCGACCAGTAAGCACGCGCACCGCTTTTTTTTTCTCGTAAGCCTACTGCAGCACTCAGCTACCCTGGGCAACGGTAGTGCGCGTGCGTCTCTACTTGCTGCGGGCTGCCGCTCAACGTAAATGTTCCTGCCTCACCCCCCTGCTCGTCTTAGTAGTCGCTCTGGACTGCTCTCTGCGAGGCGAAGAGCTGGCAGCTACGACGGCGGTTGCTGCGGGACGTGGACGACGTCCTCCCCTTGTGGACCAGTAAGCACGCGAACCGCTTTTTTTTCCCGCAAGACTACTGCAGCACTCAGCTACCCCGGGCAACGCTTGTGCGCGTGCGTCTCTACTTGCTGCGGGCTGCCGCTCAACGTAAAGTTCCTGACTCGCCCCCCTGCTCGTCTTAGTAGTCGCTCTGGACTGATCTCTGCGAGGCGACAAGCTGGCAGCTGCAACGGCGGTTGCTGCGGGACGAGGAGGACGTCCTCCCCTTGTCGACCAGTAAGCGCGCGCACCGCTTTTTCTTTTTCCCGCAAGACTACTGCAACACTCAGCTTCCCCAGGCAACGCTAGTGCGCGTGCGTCCTTAGTTGCTGCGGGCTGCCGCTCACCGTAAAAGTTCCTGCCTCGCCCCACTGCTCGTCTTAGTAGTCGCTCTGGACTGCTTTCTGCGAGGCGTCAAGCTGGCGGCTACGAGGGCGGTTGCTGCGGGACATGGACGACTTCCTCCCCTTGTCGACCAGTAAGCACGCGCACCGCTTTTTTTTCGCAAGACTACTGCAGCACTCAGCAACTCCGGGCAACGCTAGTGCGCGTGCGTCTCTACTTGCGGCGGGCTGCCGCTCAACGTAAAGGTTCCTGACTCGCCCCCCTGCTCGTCCTAGTAGTCGCTCTGGACTGCTCTCTGCGAGGCGACAAGCTGGCAGCTACGACGGCGGTTGCTGCGGGACGAGGACGACGTCCTCCCCTTGTCGACCAGTAAGCACGCGCACCGCTTTTTTTTCCGCAAGACTACTGCAGCACTCAGCTACCCCGGGCAACGCTAGTGCGCGTGCATCTCTACTTGCTGCGGGCTGCCGCTCAACGTAAAAGTTCCTGCCTCGCCCCCCTGCTCTTCTTAGTAGTCGCTCTGGACGGCTCTCTGCGAGGTGACAAGCTGGCAGCTGCAACGGCGGTTGCTGCGGGACGAGGAGGACGTCCTCCCCTTGTCGACCAGTAAGCACGCCCAACGCTTTTTTTCCGCAAGACTACTGCAGCACTCAGCTACCCCGGGCAACGCTAGTGCGCGTGGGTCTCTACTTGCTGCGGGCTGCCGCTCAACGTAAAAGCTCCTGACTCGCCCCCCTGCTCGTCTTAGTAGTCGCTCTGGACTGCTCTCTGCGAGGCGATAAGCTGGCAGCTGCGATGGCGGTTGCTGCGGGACGTAGACGACATCCTCCCCTTGTCCACCAGTAAGCACGCGCACCGCTTTTTTTTCCCGCAAGACTACTGCAGCACTCAGCTACCACGGGCAACGCTAGTGCGCGTGCGTCTCTACTTGCTGCGGGCTGCCGCTCAACGTAAAAGTTGCTGACTCGCCCCCCTGCTCGTCTTAGGAGTCGCTCTGGACTGCTCTCTGCGAGGCGACAAGCTGGCAGCTACGACGGCGGTTGCTGCGGGACGAGGACGACGTCCTCCCCTTGTCGACCAGTAAGCACGCGCACCACTTTTTTTTTCCGCAAGACTACTGCAGCACTCAGCTACCCCGGGCAACATTAGTGCGCATGCGTCTCTTCTTGCTGCGGGCTGCCGCTCAACGTAAAAGTTCCTGCCGCGCCCCCCTGCTCGTCTTAGTAGTCGCTCGGGACTGCTCTCTGCGAGGCGACAAGCTGGCAGCTACGACGGCGGTTGCTGCGGGACGTGGACGACGTCCTCCCCTTGTGGACCAGTAAGCACGCGAACCGCTTTTTTTTCCCGCAAGACTACTGCAGCACTCAGCTACCCCGCGCAACGCTAGTGCGCGTGCGTCTCTACTTGCTGCGGGCTGCCGCTCAACGTAAAAGTTCCTGACTCGCCCCCCTGCTCGTCATAGTAGTCGCTCTGGACTACTCTCTGCGAGACGACAAGCTCGCAGCTACGACGGCGGTTGCTACGGGACGTGGGCGACGTCCTGCCCTTGTCGACCTGTAAGCACGCGCACCGCTTTTTTTTCCGCAAGAGCACTGCAGCACTCAGCTTCCCCTGGCAACGCTAGTGCGCGTGCGTTTCTACTTGCTGCGGGCTGCCGCTCAACGTAAAAGTTCCTGTCTCGCCCCCCTGCTCGTCTTAGTAGTCGCTCTGGACTGCTCTCTGCGAGGCGATAAGCTGAGAGCTGCAACGGCGGTTGCTGCGGGACGAGGAGGACGTCCTCCCCTTGTCGACCAGTAAGCGCGCGCACCGCTTGTTCTTTTTCCCGCAAGACTACTGCAGCACTCAGCTTCCCCGGGCAACGCTAGTGCGCGTGCGTCTTTACTTGCTGAGGGCTGCTGCTCAACGTACAAGTTCCTGACTCGCCCCCCTGCTCGTCTTAGTAGTTGCTCTGGACTGCTCTCTGCGAGGCGACAAGCTGGCAGCAACGACGGTGGTTGCTGCGGGAGGTGGACGACGTCCTCCCCTTGTCGACCAGTAAGCACGCCCACCGCTTTTTTTCCCCCAAGACTACTGCAGCACTCAGCTACCCCGGGCAAAGCTAGTGCGCGTGCGTCTCTACTTGCTGCGGGCTGCCGGTCAACGTAAATGTTCCTGCCTCGCCCCCCTGACATTCTTAGTAGTCGCTCTGGACTGCTCTCTGCGAGGCGATAAGCTGGCAGCTATGACGGCGGTTGCTGCGGGATGTGGACGACGTCCTCCCGTTGTCGACCAGTAATCCCGCTCACCGCTTTTTTTCCCGCAAGACTACTGCAGCACTCAGCTACCCCGGGCAACATTAGTGCGCATGCGTCTCTAATTGCTGCGGGCTGCCGCTCAACGTAAAAGTTCCTGACTCGCCCCCCTGCTCGTCTTAGTAGTCGCTCTGGACTGCTCTCTGCGAGGCGACAAGCTGGCAGCTGCAACGGCGGTTGCTGCGGGACGAGGAGGACGTCCTCCCCTTGTCGACCAGTAAGCGCGCGCACCGCTTTTTCTTTTTCCCGCAAGACTACTGCAACACTCAGCTTCCCCAGGCAACGCTAGTGCGCGTGCGTCCTTAGTTGCTGCGGGCTGCCGCTCACCGTAAAAGTTCCTGCCTCGCCCCACTGCTCGTCTTAGTAGTCGCTCTGGACTGCTTTCTGCGAGGCGTCAAGCTGGCGGCTACGAGGGCGGTTGCTGCGGGACATGGACGACTTCCTCCCCTTGTCGACCAGTAAGCACGCGCACCGCTTTTTTTTCGCAAGACTACTGCAGCACTCAGCAACTCCGGGCAACGCTAGTGCGCGTGCGTCTCTACTTGCGGCGGGCTGCCGCTCAACGTAAAGGTTCCTGACTCGCCCCCCTGCTCGTCCTAGTAGTCGCTCTGGACTGCTCTCTGCGAGGCGACAAGCTGGCAGCTACGACGGCGGTTGCTGCGGGACGAGGACGACGTCCTCCCCTTGTCGACCAGTAAGCATGCGCACCACTTTTTTTTCCGCAAGACTACTGCAGCACTCAGCTACCCCGCGCAACGCTAGTGCGCGTGCGTCTCTACTTGCTGCGGGCTGCCGCTCAACGTAAAAGTTCCTGACTCGCCCCCCTGCTCGTCATAGTAGTCGCTCTGGACTACTCTCTGCGAGGCGACAAGCTGGCAGCTACGACGGCGGTTGCTACGGGACATGGGCGACGTCCTCCCCTTGTCGACCTGTAAGCACGCGCACCGCTTTTTTTCCGCAAGAGTACTGCAGCACTCAGCTTCCCCTGGCAACGCTAGTGCGCGTCCGTTTCTACTTGCTGCGGGCTGCCGCTCAACGTAAAAGTTCCTGTCTCGCCCCCCTGCTCGTCTTAGTAGTCGCTCTGGACTGCTCTCTGCGAGGCGATAAGCTGGCAGCTACGACGGCGGTTGCTGCGGGACGTGGACGACGTCCTCCCCTTGTCGACGAGTAAGGAGCGCACCGCTTTTTTTTCTCGCAAGACTACTGCAGCCCTCAGCTACCCCGCGCAACGCTAGTGCGCGTGCGTCTCTACTTGCTGCGGGCTGCCACTCAACGTAAATGTTCCTGCCTCACCCCCCTGCTCGTCTTAGTAGTCGCTCTGGACTGCTCTCTGCGGGGCGAAGAGGTGGCAGCTACGACGGCGGTTGCTGTGGGACCTGGACGACGTCCTCCCCTTGTGGACCAGTAAGCACGCGCACCGCTTTTTTTCCGCAAGGCTACTGCAGCACTCAGCTACCCCGGGCAACGCTAGTGCGCGTGGGTCTCTACTTGCTACGGGCTGCCGCTCAACGTAAATGTTCGTGCCTCACCCCCCTGCTCGTCTTAGTAGTCGCTCTGGACTGCTCTCTGCGAGGCGAAGAGCTGGCAGCTACGACGGCGGTTGCTTCGGGACGTGGACGACGTCCTCCCCTTGTGGACCAGTAAGCACGCGAACCGCTTTTTTTCCCGCAAGACTACTGCAGCACTAAGCTACCCCGGGCAACGCTAGTGCGCGTGCGTCTCTACTTGCTGCGGGCTGCCGCTCAACGTAAAAGTTCCTGACTCGCCCCCCTGCTCGTCTTAGTAGTCGCTCTGGACTGCTCTCTGCGAGGCGACAAGCTGGCAGCTACGACGGCGGTTGCTGCGGGACGAGGACGACGTCCTCCCCTTGTCGAACAGTAAGCACGCGCACCGCTTTTTTTTCCGCAAGACTACTGCAGCACTCAGCTACCCCGGGCAACGCTAGTGCGCGTGCATCTCTACTTGCTGCGGGCTGCCGCTCAACGTAAAAGTTCCTGCCTCGCCCCCCTGCTCTTCTTAGTAGTCGCTCTGGACGGCTCTCTGCGAGGTGACAAGCTGGCAGCTGCAACGGCGGTTGCTGCGGGACGAGGAGGACGTCCTCCCCTTGTCGACCAGTAAGCACGCCCAACGCTTTTTTTCCGCAAGACTACTGCAGCACTCAGCTACCCCGGGCAACGCTAGTGCGCGTGGGTCTCTACTTGCTGCGGGCTGCCGCTCAACGTAAAAGCTCCTGACTCGCCCCCCTGCTCGTCTTAGTAGTCGCTCTGGACTGCTCTCTGCGAGGCGATAAGCTGGCAGCTGCGATGGCGGTTGCTGCGGGACGTAGACGACATCCTCCCCTTGTCCACCAGTAAGCACGCGCACCGCTTTTTTTTCCCGCAAGACTACTGCAGCACTCAGCTACCACGGGCAACGCTAGTGCGCGTGCGTCTCTACTTGCTGCGGGCTGCCGCTCAACGTAAAAGTTGCTGACTCGCCCCCCTGCTCGTCTTAGGAGTCGCTCTGGACTGCTCTCTGCGAGGCGACAAGCTGGCAGCTACGACGGCGGTTGCTGCGGGACGAGGACGACGTCCTCCCCTTGTCGACCAGTAAGCACGCGCACCACTTTTTTTTCCGCAAGACTACTGCAGCACTCAGCTACCCCGGGCAACATTAGTGCGCATGCGTCTCTTCTTGCTGCGGGCTGCCGCTCAACGTAAAAGTTCCTGCCGCGCCCCCCTGCTCGTCTTAGTAGTCGCTCGGGACTGCTCTCTGCGAGGCGACAAGCTGGCAGCTACGACGGCGGTTGCTGCGGGACGTGGACGACGTCCTCCCCTTGTGGACCAGTAAGCACGCGAACCGCTTTTTTTTCCCGCAAGACTACTGCAGCACTCAGCTACCCCGCGCAACGCTAGTGCGCGTGCGTCTCTACTTGCTGCGGGCTGCCGCTCAACGTAAAAGTTCCTGACTCGCCCCCCTGCTCGTCATAGTAGTCGCTCTGGACTACTCTCTGCGAGACGACAAGCTCGCAGCTACGACGGCGGTTGCTACGGGACGTGGGCGACGTCCTGCCCTTGTCGACCTGTAAGCACGCGCACCGCTTTTTTTTCCGCAAGAGCACTGCAGCACTCAGCTTCCCCTTGCAACGCTAGTGCGCGTGCGTTTCTACTTGCTGCGGGCTGCCGCTCAACGTAAAAGTTCCTGTCTCGCCCCCCTGCTCGTCTTAGTAGTCGCTCTGGACTGCTCTCTGCGAGGCGATAAGCTGAGAGCTGCAACGGCGGTTGCTGCGGGACGAGGAGGACGTCCTCCCCTTGTCGACCAGTAAGCGCGCGCACCGCTTGTTCTTTTTCCCGCAAGACTACTGCAGCACTCAGCTTCCCCGGGCAACGCTAGTGCGCGTGCGTCTTTACTTGCTGAGGGCTGCTGCTCAACGTACAAGTTCCTGACTCGCCCCCCTGCTCGTCTTAGTAGTTGCTCTGGACTGCTCTCTGCGAGGCGACAAGCTGGCAGCAACGACGGTGGTTGCTGCGGGAGGTGGACGACGTCCTCCCCTTGTCGACCAGTAAGCACGCCCACCGCTTTTTTTCCCCCAAGACTACTGCAGCACTCAGCTACCCCGGGCAAAGCTAGTGCGCGTGCGTCTCTACTTGCTGCGGGCTGCCGGTCAACGTAAATGTTCCTGCCTCGCCCCCCTGACATTCTTAGTAGTCGCTCTGGACTGCTCTCTGCGAGGCGATAAGCTGGCAGCTATGACGGCGGTTGCTGCGGGATGTGGACGACGTCCTCCCGTTGTCGACCAGTAATCCCGCTCACCGCTTTTTTTCCCGCAAGACTACTGCAGCACTCAGCTACCCCGGGCAACATTAGTGCGCATGCGTCTCTAATTGCTGCGGGCTGCCGCTCAACGTAAAAGTTCCTGCCTCGCCCCCCTGCTCGCCTTAGTAGTCGCTCGGGACTGCTCTCTGCGAGGCGACAAGCTGGCAGCTACGACGGCGGTTGCTGCGGGAGGTGGACGACGTCCTCCCCTTGTCGACCAGTAAGCACGCCCAGCGCTTTTTTTTCCCGCAAGACTACTGCAGCACTCAGCTACCCCGGGCAACTCTAGTGCGCGTGCGTCTCTACTTGCTGCTGGCTGCCGCTCAACGTTCCTGCCTCACCCCCCTGCCAGTCTTAGTAGTCGCTCTGGACTGCTCTCTGCGAGGCGATAAGCTGGCAGCTACGACGGCGGTTCTGCGGGACGTGGACGACGTCCTCGCCTTGTCGACCAGTAAGCACGCGCACCGCTTTTTTTTTCGCAAGACTACTGCAGCACTCAGCTACCCCGGGCAACGGTAGTGCGCGTGCGTCTCTACTTGCTGCGGGCTGCCGCTCAACGTAAATGCTCCTGCCTCACCCCCCTGCTCGTCTTTGTAGTCGCTCTGGACTGCTCTCTGCGAGGCGATAAGCTGGCAGCTACGACGGAGGTTGCTGCGGGACGCGGACGACGTCCTCCCCTTGTCCACCAGTAAGCACGCGCACCGCTTTTTTTGTCCCGCAAGACTACTGCAGCACTCAGCTACCCCGGGCAACGCTAGTGCGCGTGCGTCTCTAATTGCTGCGGGCTGCCGGTCAACGTAAATGTTCCTGCCTCGCCCCCCTGCCAGTCTTAGTAGTCGCTCTGGACTGCTCTCTGCGAGGCGATAAGCTGGCAGCTACGACGGCGGTTGCTGCGGAACGTGGACGACGTCCTCCCCTTGTCGACCAGTAAGCACGCGCACCGCTTTTTTTTTCTCGTAAGCCTACTGCAGCACTCAGCTACCCCGGGCAACGGTAGTGCGCGTGCGTCTCTACTTGCTGCGGGCTGCCGCTCAACGTAAATGTTCCTGCCTCACCCCCCTGCTCGTCTTAGTAGTCGCTCTGGACTGCTCTCCGCGAGGCGAAGAGCTGGCAGCTACGGCGGCGGTTGCTGCGGGACGTGGACGAGGTCCTCCCCTTTTCGACCAGTAAGCACGCCCACCGTTTTTTTCCCGCAAGACTACTGCAGCACTCAGCTACCCCGGGCAACGCTAGTGCGCGTGCGTCTCTACTTGCTGCGGGCTGCCGCTCAACGTAAAAGTTCCTGACTCGCCCCCCTGCTCGTCTTAGTAGTCTCTCTGGACTGCTCTCTGCGAGGCGACAAGCTGGCAGCTACGACGGCGGTTGCTGCGGAACGAGGAAGACGTTCGCCCCTTATCGACCAGTAAGCACGCGCACCGCTTTTTTTTCCGCAAGACTACTGCAGCACTCAGCTACCCCGGGGAACATTAGTGCGCATGCGTCTCTTCTTGCTGCGGGCTGCCGCTCAACGTAAAAGTTCCTGCCGCGCCCCCCTGCTCGTCTTAGTAGTCGCTCGGGACTGCTGTCTGCGAGGCGACAAGCTGGCAGCTACGACGGCGGTTGCTGCGGGAGGTGGACGAGGTCCTCCCCTTGTCGACCAGTAAGCACGCCCACCGTTTTCTTCCCGCAAGACTACTGCAGCACTCAGCTACCCCGGGCAACGCTAGTGCGCGTGCATCTCTACTTGCTGCGGGCTGCCGGTCAACGTAAAAGTTCTTGCCTCGCCCCCCTGCTCTTCTTAGTAGTCGCTCTGGACTGCTCTCTGCGAGGCGACAAGCTGGCAGCTACGACGGCGGTTGCTGCGGGACGAGGACGACGTCCTCCCCTTGTCGACCAGCAAGCATGCGCGCCACTTTTTTTTCCGCAAGACTACTGCAGCACTCAGCTACCCCGCGCAACGCTAGTGCGCGTGCGTCTCTAGTTGCTGCGGGCTGCCGCTCAACGTAAAAGTTCCTGACTCGCGCCCCTGCTCGTCATAGTAGTCGCTCTGGACTACTCTCTGCGAGGCGACAAGCTGGCAGCTACGACGGCGGTTGCTGCGGGACGTGGACGACGTCCTCCCCTTGTCGACCAGTAAGCACGCGCACCGCTTTTTTTTTCTCGTAAGCCTACTGCAGCACTCAGCTACCCTGGGCAACGGTAGTGCGCGTGCGTCTCTACTTGCTGCGGGCTGCCGCTCAACGTAAATGTTCCTGCCTCACCCCCCTGCTCGTCTTAGTAGTCGCTCTGGACTGCTCTCTGCGAGGCGAAGAGCTGGCAGCTACGACGGCGGTTGCTGCGGGACGTGGACGACGTCCTCCCCTTGTGGACCAGTAAGCACGCGAACCGCTTTTTTTTTCCCGCAAGACTACTGCAGCACTCAGCTACCCCGGGCAACGCTTGTGCGCGTGCGTCTCTACTTGCTGCGGGCTGCCGCTCAACGTAAAGTTCCTGACTCGCCCCCCTGCTCGTCTTAGTAGTCGCTCTGGACTGATCTCTGCGAGGCGACAAGCTGGCAGCTGCAACGGCGGTTGCTGCGGGACGAGGAGGACGTCCTCCCCTTGTCGACCAGTAAGCGCGCGCACCGCTTTTTCTTTTTCCCGCAAGACTACTGCAACACTCAGCTTCCCCAGGCAACGCTAGTGCGCGTGCGTCCTTAGTTGCTGCGGGCTGCCGCTCACCGTAAAAGTTCCTGCCTCGCCCCACTGCTCGTCTTAGTAGTCGCTCTGGACTGCTTTCTGCGAGGCGTCAAGCTGGCGGCTACGAGGGCGGTTGCTGCGGGACATGGACGACTTCCTCCCCTTGTCGACCAGTAAGCACGCGCACCGCTTTTTTTTCGCAAGACTACTGCAGCACTCAGCAACTCCGGGCAACGCTAGTGCGCGTGCGTCTCTACTTGCGGCGGGCTGCCGCTCAACGTAAAGGTTCCTGACTCGCCCCCCTGCTCGTCCTAGTAGTCGCTCTGGACTGCTCTCTGCGAGGCGACAAGCTGGCAGCTACGACGGCGGTTGCTGCGGGACGAGGACGACGTCCTCCCCTTGTCGACCAGTAAGCACGCGCACCGCTTTTTTTTCCGCAAGACTACTGCAGCACTCAGCTACCCCGGGCAACGCTAGTGCGCGTGCATCTCTACTTGCTGCGGGCTGCCGCTCAACGTAAAAGTTCCTGCCTCGCCCCCCTGCTCTTCTTAGTAGTCGCTCTGGACGGCTCTCTGCGAGGTGACAAGCTGGCAGCTGCAACGGCGGTTGCTGCGGGACGAGGAGGACGTCCTCCCCTTGTCGACCAGTAAGCACGCCCAACGCTTTTTTTCCGCAAGACTACTGCAGCACTCAGCTACCCCGGGCAACGCTAGTGCGCGTGGGTCTCTACTTGCTGCGGGCTGCCGCTCAACGTAAAAGCTCCTGACTCGCCCCCCTGCTCGTCTTAGTAGTCGCTCTGGACTGCTCTCTGCGAGGCGATAAGCTGGCAGCTGCGATGGCGGTTGCTGCGGGACGTAGACGACATCCTCCCCTTGTCCACCAGTAAGCACGCGCACCGCTTTTTTTTTCCCGCAAGACTACTGCAGCACTCAGCTACCACGGGCAACGCTAGTGCGCGTGCGTCTCTACTTGCTGCGGGCTGCCGCTCAACGTAAAAGTTGCTGACTCGCCCCCCTGCTCGTCTTAGGAGTCGCTCTGGACTGCTCTCTGCGAGGCGACAAGCTGGCAGCTACGACGGCGGTTGCTGCGGGACGAGGACGACGTCCTCCCCTTGTCGACCAGTAAGCACGCGCACCACTTTTTTTTCCGCAAGACTACTGCAGCACTCAGCTACCCCGGGCAACATTAGTGCGCATGCGTCTCTTCTTGCTGCGGGCTGCCGCTCAACGTAAAAGTTCCTGCCGCGCCCCCCTGCTCGTCTTAGTAGTCGCTCGGGACTGCTCTCTGCGAGGCGACAAGCTGGCAGCTACGACGGCGGTTGCTGCGGGACGTGGACGACGTCCTCCCCTTGTGGACCAGTAAGCACGCGAACCGCTTTTTTTTCCCGCAAGACTACTGCAGCACTCAGCTACCCCGCGCAACGCTAGTGCGCGTGCGTCTCTACTTGCTGCGGGCTGCCGCTCAACGTAAAAAGTTCCTGACTCGCCCCCCTGCTCGTCATAGTAGTCGCTCTGGACTACTCTCTGCGGAGACGACAAGCTCGCAGCTACGACGGCGGTTGCTACGGGACGTGGGCGACGTCCTGCCCTTGTCGACCTGTAAGCACGCGCACCGCTTTTTTTTCCGCAAGAGCACTGCAGCACTCAGCTTCCCCTGGCAACGCTAGTGCGCGTGCGTTTCTACTTGCTGCGGGCTGCCGCTCAACGTAAAAGTTCCTGTCTCGCCCCCCTGCTCGTCTTAGTAGTCGCTCTGGACTGCTCTCTGCGAGGCGATAAGCTGAGAGCTGCAACGGCGGTTGCTGCGGGACGAGGAGGACGTCCTCCCCTTGTCGACCAGTAAGCGCGCGCACCGCTTGTTCTTTTTCCGCAAGACTACTGCAGCACTCAGCTTCCCCGGGCAACGCTAGTGCGCGTGCGTCTTTACTTGCTGAGGGCTGCTGCTCAACGTACAAG